>NC_080697.1:56577253-57177253 GCF_030445035.2 Dasypus novemcinctus | reverse complement strand
CTGAGGCAAGGTCTGTGAGGAGAGGGTTGCTTCCCAGTCATGATATGATAGAGGGCATTTCTCGCTCCGCCAGGTCTCCATAAGTAAGAGTGGACTCAATGGTTACTTCTTGAAGAAGGCCAAACTTTCTGAGAACACGGATCTATTCTTTAAAAAACAAAAGGAAACTATCATTGAAAAACCAACATCAGCAGGGTGGGCTGTGAGCTGAAGGCAATATTGGAGAAATGGATGAGAGGTAGGATAATGGAGACTTGCCCTTGGTCTCTAAGACAGGCCCCCATTGCTGTAGACTGGAGGGTGATTTTGATTTTTGAAGTTGGAGGATCTTCCCTCGAAATGGAACCACCTATTTATTTTACATATATATTTTCTATATATTAAAAAACAAAAAGAAACACTGTGACCAAACTCAATTTGGCCTAAGCAACAAATTGGTCAATAATTCATAACCCTCAGCCAGTAGGATTTCCAGACTTGGTAATTTTGTCTTAACACTGACTAATTTCACAATTGTATATGGGCCTTTAATCATGTCTGTTATTTTTTCAAAATTTTGATGCATTTTTCTGTTTTTGTTCTCTTTTATATTTCTAGTTCATCAGATTGGCAGACAGTTTTTCTTGTGCTAGCTGTATTAACAGCCAGAAAATTGAAACAAAAACAGAAAAGCAGGAAAGAAACCAAGTATCCAATAATAGAAAATATAATGAGTAAATTTTCATTGGTAATAAAAGAGCACACATAGTGCAGCACCAATTTTACTTAAATTTAATGACAGAACAGAACTGAAAATAATATACATGAAACACTTGTTTTCATGGGAATACTGGGTTTAATTTGGGTAATACGCTTCTCTTTCAATCTATAGTTTGTTTTTTTTCTATATTAAGCATGAAATACTATTGTAAAAAGAAAAAAAGAAGCAATAAAGTGTAGAAAAATGAAAAGTTAAAAGATGGATCTGGGACATATTAGGATATGTAAATATTTTTCAAACCACATATATGGTCAGGTATGCCTACTCTAACAATATTTTTACAAATATTTCTGTTTTGGAAACTGGTTAAAAATGGAAGCATCAAATAATTCATATGACTTTAGTAAGCTGCACATATAATTTATAAATTTATGTATTTCATAAGTCTCATGTTGCTCGACATTAAGGTTGTTTTCAAATAAACAGAGCAGAAATAATTTGACTGAAAATGAAGTTAAATTGGAAGCAAAAGAGTAGAGAAATAGTACATATGATGGCATTTGGAGTAAAATGTCTATTCAGGCTGGTTGTGCCACATACTAGCTAGGTGACCCTTGACAAATTGTTTAGGCCCTTTAAGTCCCCACAAAATGGGGATAATATAATTCCTAATGCATAAGTTGATGAGGATCACTTGAGATAATTCATCTAAAGTCTTTGGCATATTGCCTGGCACATACTAGTTTTAAACAAAACCTGTTTTTGTTAGAAAAATATCAGAAAAAAAATTGTTCTCTAGGAATATTCATTATGATCTAAATGTTCTTTGAACCAAATTGGCATTTCCTGCACTTTGCTTTAGGACACATTATCATCTTTTTTATGTTTTCATTATATTTTACAGTGACAAAGCTTAATTCAGTGTGTGGAAGAAGGGCTTTTAAAATGATTCATGGTTATTTTTTTAATAATAATTTCAGGTGCTGAGGAAACACCACAGTTCCTCTGGTTATATAATATTGTCCTTCAAGTTGACTCACATTTTTCACTTTAATTATTTTTGAAGGCAATCTTCAAAGTACCATAAATGGAAAATCACTATCATTTGATAAGCAGAATGCATACAATGAAAACAAAGCAGTGTAATTCAATTTTTTTAAAAATTAGGAGAGCATGTAAAAATGAGTATAAATGACCTGAAATCCCAATACTTAGCAAGGATAACAATACTTAATATCTTTTCAGATACTGAATGTACTTGTGAATGCATTGGCTCTACAATAGAGTAATTTAAAAGTGGGATCATACCATAATAACTGTTCAGTAATCTGCTTTATTCACTCAAAAAATCTGTTAAGGACACCTCTCCATATCAATATGTAAATAAATGTGCATGTATTACATACATCATTATTTTTATAGCTGCATGGAATTCCATTCTAAGAGTATACCTTGATTGATTTAACAAATCTCCAGCTGATGTCCAATCTACATTGTTTCCAAATTTTCACTACTAGGAACATTAACATAATGAATATCTTCATACATATTATTTGAAATTTGTTCCATTAACTTCTTAGAGTAAATTCTTAGAATAGGAATTACTCACTCAAAAGGCATGTGTATATATATAATACTATGCATATATATGTAGTCAAATTGCTCAGCAAGAAAATTTGCACTTGTAGTCACATCAAGAGGACATTTAGGTTTGTATTTCTGCACAGTCTCATCAAATTTAGGTCTCATGAACCTTTTAAAACTCAACCAATCAAAGCCTAACAATGTTGAAATTTTCTTTCATAGATTGAATATTGAAATTTCATGTGTGTATGTGTACATAATCTCTTCCCAAACACAATAAAAGATCAAAACCACAATAGTGACTAAAACACAAATCAGACAAACTCCCACATCACATCTAACCATAGCAAAAACCATAAAATACCTAGAAAAATAATAAAATACTTTTGCATTATTTAGATGGAAGGATAAAAATATCCTAATAACAATAAAAAATACTTATATGTCTAGACCAGTTGCACAATTTGCTCTATTGTGGGAGGACATATTATTATCAACTACCTGGTCTACATACAGATATATAAATTGAATCCAATTAAATCAAAAGCCAAATAAGCTTTTTAAAATTTTTTTTTTAGTTCTTTGGGAAGTATAAACTGTGAAACTAGCAAGGAAAATAATAAAAAAGAAAGGTAATGAGGAGAATTTACTCTAAAGATATTAAAAGAATAGTTACAGTACATAACTTAAGTAGAGAGAAACTGGCACAGAAGTAGATATATTAATTAAAATGAAAAGAAATAGAATGAAGTATGTGAGAATGTAGCATTTTAAGATAATGAGGAAATTTTCAAGTTTTAAATAAGTGAACTGGAGAAACACTTGTTAGGAGAGGAAAAAAGTGTATACCTCACTGACTTCATTATCACAATATATTCTTTTTTTCAATTTTATTTGATACATTTAATAGTTGAAAATATAAACAATTATTAAAAAAGCAAAAAATGCTGTTGAATAAGAGCACACATTTATTTATTAAATGTATACTGGATACATACAAATTTTTTTTAAATTGTACAATATGTTACACAATATATTTGTGTGTACAGTATTTGTCCTTTTGTATCTGGCTTGTTTCACTTGACTAATGTCCTCCAGATTCATCCATGTTGTCACATGCTCTTTGACTTCATTTCTTCTTACAGCTGCATAATATTCCATTGTGTGAACACACCAGTTTGTTTATCCATTCCTCATTTGATGGACACCTGGGTTGTTTACAACTTTGGATAATTGTGAATAATGCCTCTATAAACATTGGTGTGCAGATGTCTGTTTATGTCACTGCTCTCAGTTCTTCTGTGTATATACCCAGTAGTGGTATTGCAGGGTCATGTGGCAAGTCTATATTTAACTTCTTTAGGAACTGCCAAACAGTCTTCCACAGTGGCTAAACCATTCTGCATTCCCACCAACAGTGAATAAGTGTTCCTATCTATCCACATTCTCTCCAAAACTTGTAGTTCTCTGTCTTTTTAATAGTGTTCATTCTGTTAGGCATGAAGTGATATCTCTGTAGTTTTGATTTGTATTTTCCTTATCATTGGTGATGTAGAGCCTTTTTTCTTTCTTTTTTTTCCATTTGAATTTTTCTTTGGGCAAATGTCTATATAAATCTTTTCCCCTTTTTTAAATAGGGTCATTTGTCTCTTTATTGTTGAGTTATAGCATCTCATTATACATCCTGAATATTAAACCCTTATGGGACATGTGATTTCCAAATATTTTATCCCATTGAGTCAGTTGCCTTCTCACCCTTTTGACAAAGTCCTGGGAGGTTCAAAAGTGTTTAATTTTTAGGGAGTCCCATTTATCTATTTTTTCTTTGGTTGCACGTGCTTTGGGTGTA
Organism: Dasypus novemcinctus; assembly: GCF_030445035.2. Lineage (NCBI taxonomy): Eukaryota > Metazoa > Chordata > Mammalia > Cingulata > Dasypodidae > Dasypus > Dasypus novemcinctus. Next base: position 57,173,120 of record NC_080697.1, on the reverse strand, counting down.
AGGTCCAATATGCACAAACACACAGACAAATTAAGATTGAAAATGAAACAGAAGAAAGAAATCTGCTGTTTATGTATCAGAAAGTAGTCAACACCAACTTTCTTCATAAAAGTTTGAAACTGCAAATGAAAAAAAGGCAGAGATCCCCCAAACAGACAAAGATAGGACCAGGTAATGCACACAAGACTGTTCTGAGAATCATAAGCTTCAGCTTTATCTCACTCCATTTGCTCTCTAACCCTCACAGAGAAGACAAAACAGACAGTTCCAGGAAACAACCAGGTATGAAGGGACAAAACTACAGCTGTGCCTCGTGGAAATCCCTCAGTTACTTTGGGACTTTTTCACAGTTCAGAACGTGCTTATGAAATAGTCTTTGAGAGCCTCCTTGGACAGGTGCCTTCTACTATGGCCACAGCCCAGTGTCCAGGCTTCAACTTGCTATGAGGCCTCAAAAGAGTTGTTCACCTCCACCTTTGCACTATGGGGTGAAATCTGCCTTGGTGCTCTGAATGATTAAGTGAAGTAGAGATGTGGCCATGCTTTGCAGAACACCCAGTTATTGCATGGGGAATTTGGTGCAGATGGCTTGGAGTGGCAAAATTGCATGAGCATGGAGCTGAGGAGCTCCTGGGAATTCCTTAGGGCCCACCTGGACTGTCCAGGCCTGAGAAAGGCCTGTGTATTTTAGGCCAAGGTGCATGTTAATCTTCTCACATCAGATTTTAAGTAACTGATTTAAGCAGATTTTAAGACATTCTACCTGATACAAGTGAAGTCTAGAAGCCTGGACCTGAAGAAGGAGATAGAAACAAATGCAAAACAGACATAAGAACTGAGGAAGGCCAATATTGTGAGACTATTTTTATAGAAACAAATGGTCTATGTATCAGCAGAAAAATAATATATAATTAAAATGAATTATTTAATTGTGTAAGAGAAAGTTGAGTTAAGATGCCTCTTCTGTCACTTTTAATGAACCTGTGGTTGGTGCTGGGGTTGGAATATACTCAGGAGACTTGAATCTCTGGATTGTCCATGTGTCAGCTGGTCCTCAAATTTCAGCAAAGTTGGTACTCCTACACTCTGGTTCATTGAATTTATGCAGGTCAGCTAACAGGGAGATGAAGATGGTCAATCACCACACCAGGGAACCGAGAGTGCCTACAACTGAAAGCAGGAGAATTGCATCCAGCATCCATGTGGAATCTAAGCCCACTGTTCATATAGATGTGGCGTGGACACCACCATTCCAAGGTCCACAGGATGGAGGAATAGAGTATGGATTAGAGTGGACTTATTTATATTCTATTCATGAACTATTGTGATTAGTAATCGAAGAAAATGTGGCATTAGTGTGGAGAAAGTGGCCATGGTGGCTGCTGGGGTTAGAGAATGGGAGGAAGAGATGAGACGTGTGGGTATTTTTGGGACCTGGAGTTGTCCTGAGTGGTGCTGCAGGGACAGTTACTGGACATTGTATGTCCTCCCATGGCTCACTGATGGAATGTGGTAGAGTGTGGGCTATGAGGTGGACCATTGACCATGAGGTGCAGTGGTGCTCAGAGATGTATTCACCAAATGCAATGAATATTTCATGATGATGGAGGAGATTGTTGTTATGGGGGGAGGAGTAGGGTGAGGAGGGTGGGAGGTATAGGGGGACCTCATATTTTTTGAATATAATATTAAAAAGTAAAGACAAAAAAATATAAAAATTAGATACTGAGATGGTTTCAAATAATGATAATATTCAAAGATGACAATACAGGAGAAAAATCTTCACAACCTGGGAAAGGCAAATATTGCTTAGCAGGAACACACAAAAAATAATATTAAAAGAAAAACATCACCAACTTCATCAAAATTTAAAACCTCTGCTGCTGAAAATTAAAGGCAAGCCACAGAATGAGAAAACATATTCTTAATAGAGGTATCGGATGATACCTCTATTTTTTTTTTGTACCTAGAGTATATATTATATAATGAACTAATAAATACAAAAATGTCTTAGACTTCTAATCTGGGGGAAAAAATACAAAAGATTTGGTCAGACATGCACAAAAGAGGATATATTAATATGAAATATATCCTGATATATTATAATATAGAGATAAATAAGATACTTTACAGTGTTGTTAGGGAACAGCAAATATTAAAACCAAAGTGAGATGCCACTACAACACCTAAACTTTGAAGACTAACAATATTGAGTATGGGGGAGGAGAGATGCAGAGAACTGGACCTCTTGCTCCACTGGTGGAATGGTGCAATTATTGCATCAGACATGAACAGCAGAGGGTTAACTTCATGAGTCAACTTGACTGGGTTATTGTGGCCAGTTGTTTGGTCATGCAAGCCTTGACTTGTTACTGTAAGTATGTAACAGATGGATCAATCATTGGTCAGTTGACTGCACTTGTGGCTGATTACATCTACTACTGACAAAGGAGGTAGAGACCCTAAAGGACTTCAGCAGTCAGGAAGGAGACTATCTCAACTTCAGACAGACAGCTTCTCCTGGGGAATCCAACATCATCTTCATCAACTTTCCAAATTGCAGACTGCCCTACAGATTCAGATTTATCAATCCCCTTGGATGTATGAATAAATTCAATTAAATAAAAATGGATACCTACCTTATATTCAGTGTTTCCAAACCTGGGCATTTCTCCAAATTAATGACAAATATATCCACAGAAAGACATGTGCTAGGCTGCTCCTTGCAGCTCCACGAGGGGTGGAGGCACTCTCACAATGGCTCTACTGTACAGATTTTGGAATCACAGGGTCAGAGATGACACCCCAAGGCTGCCTCTAAGGCAGAGTGTAAGCAAAATCCTTAATGTATTATCAGCCAAAGGGGTGCTGATGCAAAATACTAGAAATTGGTTGGTTATCATAAAGGGTTTTTTTTTCATCTTTAATTTATTTTTATTTTTATTTTATTTTATTATTTTTTATAAATATTACATTCAAAAAATATGAGGTCCCATTCAACCCCACTACACCCCCCACTCCCCCCACAGCAACACTCTCTCCCATCATTATGACACATCCATTGCACCTGGTAAGTACATCTCTGAGCATCACTGCACCCCATAGTCAGTGGTCCACGTCATAGCCCACACTCTCCCATGTTCCATCCAGTGGGCCCTGGGGGGATCTACAATGTCCACTAATTGACCAAGAAGCACCACCCAGGACAATTCCAAGTCCTGAAAACTCCTCCCCATCTCATCTCTTCCTCCCATTCCCCGCACCCAGCAGCCACCATGGCCACCCTTCCCACACCCATGTCACATTTTCTCTGTAGACATGGGATTGGTTGTGTCCATTGCACATCTATGTCAAGTGGGGGCTTAGATTCCACATGGATACTGGATGCACTCATCCTGCTTTCAGTTGTAGACACTCTAGGCTCCATGGTGTGGTGGTTGACCTTCTTCAACTCCATGTTAGCTGAGTGGGGTAAGTCCAATAAATCAGAGTGTAGGAGCTGAAGTCTGTTGAGGCTCTGGGCCTGGGTATCATATTGTCAGTCCAGAGATTCAAATCCCCTAAATATATCTTAAACCCCAGTACCAACTACAATTCCAGTATAGTAGCATGCAAGTCTTGTGAAAAGAGATCCCCTCTGAGTCCAGTTCCATCACGCAGAAACACCAGCTCCAAAGAAGGGCCATCTGACATGGCAGTGAACCCCATCTGCCATGACCATAGAACCCGTGGGTCTCTTTATCCCTCAAAAGAACCAATACCTGGGGTTGTATCTACTTTATCTGTCTCTTAGACTTTGCTCAGTTGTGCATAAGGGCATTCCTTCTGACAACCTCCAGACTCTTTTTTTAGAGACTCATAGCCTTATAAACTCATTTCTCCTTTCCATTTCCCCCTTACATTAGGTCAAACAGCATTTTGAAGTCATGTTTTTATATGTAGACAGGGATATTCTGCTGATCTGCATTGAACCTTTAATTCAAGGTCATTTTCTAGTTGCATCTTCATCTGGTATGTGGTAGTGATCCCTCAATGCCAGGGAGGCTCATCCCTGGGTGTCATGTCCCACGCTGGGGGGAATGCACTGCATTTACATGCTGAGTTTGGCTTTGAGAGTGGCCACATTTGAGTAACATGAAGGCTGTCAGGAGGAAACTCCCAGGCACAATGCTATTCTAGGCCTTGTTCTTATTGCAGGTGTATAGGCTCACAAGCATAGCCATTAGTATCAGGAGCCCACTGTTGGGCCCTCATTCTTTCCTGGTTCTTACCGTTGCACCTGGGGGACAGCCACTGCTCCCCCAGGGACCACAACAGAGACTCCCCGGCCAGGAACCCAGTACCCCCCCAGCTGTTGTTTTTAATTGTTTCCACTATGAGTATATCTAAACATTACCATGTACATTACCATGTACATATGCCCTGTATAACTCCCTGTCAACCATATATAGCCTGTCAATAACATCCCATATCAGTATTCCTCTGCCGCCATTTTTGAACCACTCTGTGATCCAAAACTTCCTGTAAAGTGAATCCCAACATAATGTCAGTTTCATAAAGGGTATTTATTTGGGGTAGGAGCTTACAGGTACCAGGCCATAAATCATATTTTACTTCCCTCACCAAGGTGTATTTGGAGCAAGATGGCTGCCAACATCTGTGAGGGTTCAGGCTTCTTGGGTTCCTACATTCCTGGGGCTGGCTTTATTTTCCTCTGTGTGCTGACTTCCTGTGTCTTCAGCATCAAACTCTAACATCAGAAATCCTCAACTCTGTTGTTTGCCATTCCTTTTATCTGTGCCCTTATCATAACTCAGTCATGCCCAGAGACAGAGCAGATTACAAGCATAATCCAATATTTCTTTTTGGAATTCAACAGTTATATCAAACTGCTACACACTTGAACATTCTGATCTCCATTTCCTTCATTTGTAAAAGAATAACAGAACCTATTTCAATAGGTGGTTGTGAGATTAACCGAGTGATGCTCAGGAACAGGTGCTGGAAAGAGGAGGTGCTTAAAAACCATTAGTCATGTGATGATGGTGGTGGTGATGGTGAGGGAGACCAGCTCGGGGTGATGTATGTGTCTGGGAAGGAGGCTGGGTAGTGGAAAAGTCTTACCCATCACTGAGTTCAAGTGTTCCCAGTGTTACCACCACTGCTGTCCATGAATTCATCCTGGGTCTGGGCATTTCCTACTTTTGCTCAGACAAAACATCAAGCTCCCACATGGAGTCTTCACCCTCCTCCTCTTTCTTGTAGCTACACCCAGAATGAGTGAGGACACTGCTGCCCATGGACCAACACTGGGCTGTAGGTGAGCATCATCAGGGGTCAAGGAATATCACGGATGTTACAGCATTGACCTCGCTCTATCAATGGCTGAAGGAATATAAAATTACCATGCCATATAAAAATTAATTTAAAAAACATCAACACACACTGCACTCATGACTAAACCTTGATTTGGAGAGAGAAAGACACAAAGTACAAATGTTATTTCCACACCTTTAGGAGGAACCTTGCACTGCTCTGGTTCTCAGCTGGCAGAGATCAGAGCAGCAGAGCATGCAGGGGCTGCTCCTTGAGTCAGGGGCTCAGGCCATTGCATTTTCAGGGTCTGCAGTGGCAGGAGGGTCTCTCCTAAAGGCATGGGAAAGAAGGGGCATGTCAGGCCCTCCACAGGCCCTGGGTGCAGGGGCGAGCAGGAGGGTCATTGGCATTGAGGAGCCCAGGGAAGGAATCACTGCCTCCAGGACCCCTGGGCCATGGGTCCTATTAGGGCAGGTAAAGGACACTTAACTGGCCATGGACTGTTCACTCAGGATGTGGGTCTTTCCCTCATTTGGTCTCTCATTTATTTCCTGTAACACCCATGCACATTCACTCAGAGGCACACATACTTGCACCCACAACAGCCCAAGGTTTCCACCTTACCAACCCCTGCCCCTCCTTACACTGATGAGTGTGCACACACCACCCAGCATACACTCATACATGGATGCCCTGAAATGCCCAACCCAGTGCCCATGAGCTCCTCCACTAGACCTGCCTCAGTCTCTGCACTGCAGCTACTGAGCCTCATGTGCACAGCCCAGAGCAAGCACATTAATCACCCCAAGGGGTGCTGGGAACCTCTGCTCCAAGGGCCTCAGCTTATAGGAACAAGCAGAGGCTGGAGCGGCCAGTCACTTACTGATGCCATGGCTTGTTAATGGAAACTCCACATGTGTTATCGTCCCTCCCTGGAATCCTCCTAGCTGAGGAGCTGCCACACACTTCCCTCTGTCCTGGGTCCCTCCTGATGGGAACCTGATGGGAACCTCAGCTTTCTTCCTGGTGGCTCAGCTGGCCTCAGGGCAACGGGAGAATATGGGAGAGAGTGAGGGTCTTCGTGGTTGTATCCTGGATGAGGATAAGGAGATGAGCAGATACCAGCTCTGCCTTTATACAGGTCAGAGGTGCAGGATCAGAGAGGAATAAACTCCTGAGAAGGGTCTGCCCTCAGGATGTTTGATGTGCACATTAATGAGGGTAAAGGAGCCTGTAAGTTTGGATGACTCAAACCTCCAGTGCTCCTCTGGTCTGGGAATAACAGCTCCATGTACACATCTGCTGTTCCTGTTTGCTAAAGGACCATAAACTCTCCTTCCCCATGACCTTGACCATTAGCATCACAGGGACACAGCTGAGCAACTTTTATATCCTGAACTAGCCTGGAATACAAATTTCTCGAAAGCACCTTCTGTACCTGTCTAATCTCTCCTTTCACACCATGTCCCTTTCACCATACTTCTCAGCATAGCCATGTTCATTTTCTTCCTGAATTCCTAAGTCAAGGTCATGGGAATTCATGCCATCTGAAAGTAGGTTTCCAGTTGGGGGTGGCTCTGCTGCTACCATTCTGTCCTTGGATTAGGAGAGGCAAGAGTAGGTCAAAGTACAGGATGAGAAGTGTGAGACCTCAGGCTTTCTTTTAAATGACCACAGGTTTGATGTTGAGGACAGTAGGCCATGGATGCCCTGCTGCAAAAGGAAAGGTATTTAATTCTTAATTATTACTCATAAGCACATTAAAACACTAAATACCTTTCCAAAATGTCACCAGAGAGCCCTAGAAATACTTCTTCCAGAAAATAGCCAAGGAGAGGGAGGTTCAAAGGCATGGCTGTTTTTAAGGGTGAAAGGTGAGCTGAGAGCTTTCTGATTCAAAACACACAGGTTCACAGGCACCTTCTGGTTTGTGGGGAATGCTAGATTATACCTATTAAACACCTGGATGTTACAATTTTTAGCCATTCATTTTTCTTTCCAGAATTTATACCCACCCAAATAAATTATGGACCAGGGAAGGATGAAGAAAAACTGAGATAAAATTTTTCCTATAAAAAAGGAATCTGGATGATGAAGACACACATGAAGGAAACCATGGAGTGTTGTCATACTGGAATAATCTTCCCTTATGCACTTCTTTCTCCCACCCAGCCTCAGCTCAGCTCCTGAAGCAATAGGAGCTGTGTATGTAGAGTTCCAGAACAGTGTAAAAGGAAGATGAATGCATGGTGGATTGAGACAGTGCCAAATAGGTGTCCACAGCCAACAGGGTAGAGTGAGAACCACACAACAAGACAGCAAAAGCTGAGATTTTCAACACTGGACCACAATTGTTGTGTCAGTTCACCAGTTCAACTGTGTATTCCCTATGACAGGCAGGACTCTACCTCTTCTTGGTGCCAACCACTACCTTAGTGCTTACATTTCAGCAGGTGATATTGATGACAACATAAACAATAAGCACAACAGGAATATATTTTGAGTTGTCAGGTACTTCTGTAAACACTTTGCACATTTATTTTTTATTTTATCCTTGCAAGAACAAAATGAAGATGAAGTTAAGAATAAGAAGAAAGCTGAGGGCAGAGCGGTACCTTCCCAAACTCACACAGACAAGCACAAAGATCTCAGCCAACAAGGTCCCTGCCCTCATGGCACTTTCAATCAAATGAGGAGAAAGGGAATCACACAAGCAGGTGGTAGGGTGAATGGCCTTCCTGGCATTTTGTTTACATATTGTAGTATAATTCTGAATTTTCTCTCTTAATTAAGGAGAATGAATTGATTTCCTTTGCCTTCCTTCTTATCTTTTCTTCCTTCCACTGCATCTTTTTATTTATTATATATCCTAGTTCTACAGATTTCCATTAGTCAACATTGCACCTTTTAAACATATACTTAAATGAGTATGTTCATATTGAGTTCATCATTATCCATAATCCCACTTTCTCTTCTTGTTAAATTTCCATGTTTTGTTGAACATTTGGGGAATTTTAAATCCAAATGGCAATTTATAAACTGTTTTAATTCACTCTACTTTGTTTAATAATATTTCCTAACAACAGTATTAACATGTCTAAATTTATTATCAACCATTACTGGAATAATAATCTAAACAAAATATAGACAGTTTCAATGAGTCTTTTTTCAACTTTTTCTCTATGTCTATGTCTTCTTACTTGGACTCTTTTCTATTTTATTAGAATATATCCTTGAGCAATTTTTTTCAAAAATATTCATTTACTATTCATTTCCTTTTTATGTAAATATGCAAAAAAAAGACCACTTGCCCCTATAAATCTGAATCATATATTGTCTCAAAATAGAATTCCACATTCAAGTTGATTTTCCTCATAAAATTAAAAAATGACCTGTAGCGACCAATGTTGCTAGGGAAAAATCCAATGCCAGTTTGATAATTGTTCCATTGTAGTCATTTTCTTTTTTTCTAGATAGTTTTAGAGGCATACACACCTAAATATTTTTACTCATAAATATTTGAACAGAGGAGTAGCAGGAGGACTTACCAAGTTCCTAACTTGTTGAAACTTGTTGAAAAACAAACATGGACAACAAGCAAATAGATGCATATTGTAAGTAGAGGGAGAAGCCAGATCAGAGGAACATCAAAGAGACTCAGGTAACAGGAGGAACTTGGTCTGGACACCCTCCCTCAGGTATTGACACATTTAGGTCCTGACACATCTATAAATGCAGGACTGAACTTCCTCCCTCTCCACCACACTCAGCCCCCTGTTCTCCTGTCCTGGTCTGACCCCCAGGTGACCCTAAGCCATGAGAACCTCACTGTCCTCTCTTCTGTTCTCCTGTTGTTCTTCCTGACCCACGCTGTGCCACTCAGAGAAAGAGCTAAGAAGCAGCCTGAGAACCAGCCATCTACTTTGCAGGAGATGAAAGGGTCACTCACGAGGCTGCAGGTGAGAGCCAAGAGGTGCCACAATGAAGCCACAATAACATTAGGAATTGAGGGCCTTCAAGCTAGAGTTCTTGGAATACCAGAGGATTGGTTTCCAGGAGGTGTGAGTGGGAGACTCAGCAGCTTCAGGGTCAGAGGATAGACCAGCCTCTTTGTATTGCTCCTTAGCACCTGCAGGCAAGGCTCAAAAGCTGGTGTGTGTGGATGGATTAGAATGAGAGGTGAGTAATCCTGAATATGGAAGCTGTATCACAGGGGATGTGATAAACCTGTAAATGATTGATGACGCTTCATGAGCAACTCAGAGTAAGATTTCTTTTGTTTTATGACAAACATGAATTCTCTTCATCCTTTTATCACTAGTGTATATTGGTTGATTATTGACAGACATGTCACTTAGAGCATCTCTCCTGGTCTGGCTCTGCCTCTTCCCCTTCCCTCTTTTTCCACTGTGACTAACACGCCACTTCTCTTCCCAGGCCCTCAGTGGAGAATGGCCTGCTCCTGTAGAATTGGGCTCTGCTTCCTTGGGGAGCGTCTAGCTGGGCAATGTTTTCCCAACGGCTTTCGTGTCAAGTGTTGCCGCTGAGCTGTGTCAACTGAGGTGCAAAGCAGTGCAAATTCCAGTCTGAAGATCTTGAAAAGACCGATTTTACTCTGTATACTTTGTGCTTTTCCTTACTTCTCTATCCAAATAAAGTTAAAGCATTACCTTCAGTGTGTTTGGCCTGTGCTTATTTGTTTGTTTGAGTTGGCATATGACTTATCTGTGCTGTCCAATTTTATTGTGAATTCTGTCCTGAATGGTTTACATTATTAAGAGGAACTTGCCTTTGCTTCCCAATGATCCACAATTTGAGCATCAGACATCAATTGTAAAAACAACACAGCAAAAATAAATTAATGGGTTAATTGGTTAGTTTGAATCTAAAGAATCCTATATGTTCATAATGCTTTTAAAAAGAGGGACGTCATTATAAAATTTATGAAAAGGTGGTTGTTGATTCAAAGGAAAGGTAGATACAATAGACTGCTACTTTTATTAATTTAATTAGTGGGAAATCATTGATATATATGGATATTTTTCTTATTGAAAGCAAATTTGTTCAATATATACAATTTTTTTCAATATGTATAAGTGGGAAAGAGCAAAGTAAAGCCTAAGTGAATCACAGGCCAAAAAAACTTAGAAGCGTTCTAAGCAGGAATGGCTGAGCAGCCTAATGGCCTCAATTAATAAACAGAGAGGAGAGCGCAGAAGCAGGTCAATGTAGTAATACCAATAACTAGTGAAATAGAGGGTCCCACTAGAAACAAAAAGATAAATGAGTGAGTCCAATGTCCTAGAAAGGATCTGGTCTCAACCCTCCACCCTGTTGAAGATATTAATTCTATTAATTATAATAACCCCTACTTATTTTAATAAAATGGTAATGGGAAATATGTATGTGTTTATAATACCAATTAACTAAGTCAGCATATTATAATGACAAGACAGTTACTTATAAACTGACTGCCAAGCAAAATTTAAAGAGCATCCTATTTGTGGGAAAGGCACATTTTCAATTTTAAAAGTTAAATAAAAGGGAAGTGGCTGTGGCTCAATCGCTGGGCTCCCATCTATCATTTAGGAGGTCCTGGGTTCTCATCCTGAGACCTCCTTGTGAAAGCAGGCTTGCCTGCACTCTGCGGAGATCCACCTGGCCCACAAACACCACGGAGAGCCTACTCAGCATGGTGACGCTACAAAAAAAAGGGAGACAAGCAAGAACACAGAGGGTGTACAATGAATGGACACAGAGAGCAGACAGCAAGCAAGCTGCAAAGGGGGAGGGGAATAAATAAATAAACATAGACACAGTAGAACAAATAATGAATGGACACAGAGTGCAGGTGGCATTCAAAAAGTCACAATTTGGGGGAAATAAAAAAGTTAAATTATTTAAGAGTGCCATGACATGACAAAAGAAAACATTTTTGTTAATGAAATTAATAATCTGTCCTTGTGGTTTGAATCCCCTTAGAGACACAATCAAGCACTGATGTCAGCTATTTGACACCAAAAACTGCAACCTCATCTCACCTCCTCTTGGGTCTGGTAAGATTACAAAACCTTTGAAAGGAGGAAATTAAGGACCAGTGAGAAAAAAAATAAGTTCACTTTTGTACAGATTTGATATAATGGTATTAATAAATTTGTTATTGTTCTTGTGTGTTTATCTGCCATTTAAGGTGTTAGAAGTTTTCAAACAAGTCAGGCATACTAAACTTATTCTAATATAAGTTTCTTAAGAGAATTTAAATATCAAATTTGTATCAACATTTAGTACCCAAAATAAATACTTTTGGTCTTCAAAAGTGTTGATTCATCTTTAAACAGTGCAAATAGTGGCTGGTGTTCTTCACTGTGCACTGACGTCCTTCCAAGATGTGAAACAATCTACAATGAACTCCAGCCTGGTCCTTCTGCTCTCACCAGAAGCGCCTTGAGCAGAGCTCCCTTCCACACCAGGAGCCTGGTTCTCTGCCTTTACATTCCAATATTCTAAGTGTCTCAGTGTCCCTAAATGATCCCTTTCCCACTATTCAGAGGCTATAATCATGTCCCAGTTCCTCCATTCTATACCAGATTTTACTACATTTAATGTTTCTGAAGTTCTACATATGTCTTCTGTCTACATGCAAGTGTAATGAGATAGTGGTTTTGCTTTATTTTGTTCAACTTCTATAATTACATAATGCATACCATTTTAGTATGAAGGGCATATGTTGATACAGTGAATATCCATTAATCACCTACGTCATGTCAGTCATGGTGCTGTCTTATAGCTGCCTATCAAACTATTCCATGTGGTAGGAAGAATGGTGATCTGGATTTGGGGGATCAGGAAATGGAGATTGGCTAAGATCTGGGCTTTCACTCTTAGGTCCATCTGCATCTACAGCCAACAGTCTCAGGATCTACCCACCACCACCTCCAAAATGTGAGAACTTCCCTATTCTTCTTGCATGTTTTTTTTAGGAGGTATTGGGGAATTGAACCCAGGACCTTGTACATGGGGAACAGGCACTCAACCACTTGAGCTACATATACTCCTTCACTTTCTACTTCTTCACCTTCTCCTCACTTTTGACTGATGATCTTGCCATCTAAGGCTCAAGAGAAAATAAAAGTCATCAGATGGGAACTTCACAGATATCAGGCTGAGAAACCAACTAAATGTATCACTATTTGCCAACTTGTTCCTTCCTGGAAAGTCATATTCATCTTCTCCAAGGCTGATACCACCCTCCCCTTCCTGGGCTTTGGGCCTCATCCCTTACCACAGCTCCAGGAACCTCTGGAATCAACTGATTTTGCTTTATCTCCTGTATTTTCAAAGTGTTCCATCTCCTTCTCATAACTATTTTCAAATGCATAAATCTTTTTTTCAATTTATGTTTTCTTTGATCTCCCACAAACAGCAGCTATCACCCTGTCTTTCTTCCTCTTCATAGGTAAAGGAAATTTCTTGGAAGAATTGCCTATATCCACTATTTCATTTTAATTCCCATTTACATGCTGATCCATCTGCAGTGTCGCTTCTACCTCAAGCATTGCATTAAAACAGCTCTTGCCAGAGTTCCTATACACTTGTTTGCTGAAAAATAGCTGTTTCATCCCTTACCTAGTGTTTCACAGGGCCACACTCCTTTCCTGGCCTTCTTTACAATGAGGGCATATGTCTGTGATCCACTTCTAGGTAAGTGGAGCAGAGAAGTCCATTGGTGGATGACTTGGATACTTTAATCTATGATAGAAATGCAGACAACCCCAAGTAACAGACATGCTTGCGATTCTAGGACAATGTGATGCTTGGCATGACATGGCCATCTTTAAACTCTGATGGAAATCAAAGCCTCACATCAGAGCATCTGCCCCTGGGGGTACAATTACTCTGTCTGATCCTGAACAGCAGATCTCTATTTCCTACCCATGTGTTTCTTTTGAGCTCCAATCCTGGATCAATCTGCAATAAGGAAGCTGACATCTAAGGATTGGCAAATCCAGGGCTTCCTGCCAGGTCTCTCTGTCTCCAAAATACATGGCCTCAGACCACTCCAGGGTTTCTCAGCATGTGGTGGGTCCAGAGTCTGGAGATCAAGTGGAATGAGCATTTTGACAGGTTCTGAAGAAAGTGTATTGAAATGACTTTGATCTCAATTATATTTGAAATACCGGACCATTAGATATCTATAGACTGGCTACTTTCTTCATAAGCACTGCATTCAGAAAGGCTGCACATACACTAAAGCACTGTGTGGTTGACATTATTTCTAATGTCTCAAATAAACTTGATGGTATTGAATATATTTGTTGAATTAGTTTCTTGGTTACATCTCTGTAGTGATATATCCTCAATGTCCAAAAAATAGAATATGGATACATAAGTATTTCATAAAGTATTAAAATTGTGATGAAAATATAATAAATACTATAGTTCCAAATAACATCATAGGTAAAATAGTAAATAAGACTCCAGTTTGGAACATAAAAATGGGAGGCTATAGGTACAGGGACCACATATCTTGCCAAATCTGGGAGAATAAATTTGGCCTGAAGTAGCATAATGAAATATCTGAAAGTTAGATTTGTGAACACAAAGCAATGACCATTATCCCAAACAAATTGTCCACAGTATAGCTGTACCCCAAAGTGACATGAAGCCGTTGAAAAGCTGTGGATTTTTCCCACTCATCTGCCCAGGAGTTTGTTCTGCAATCATTCTTTCTCCTTCATGCACCACCAATTTCCTCTCCACTTGCTTGCCCTTGCCAGCATCAAAATATGCTCTAGTAAATAGTATCTTACATGCAACTACCCCTCTTGCATGCAACTTCAACTACAACACAACTTCCCAGCCAGCAGAGTGTCTGTCCTATCTTACCCCCTCCCTCACTGCTCCTTCTCTCCCCAACCTACTGCTTTCAGGCTGCTGTCTGCTCCAGGTCCTGAAAGACTTGTCAGTCATCCCATCCACACTGCTGAAGTCTACTGTCAGTCCTCGATGTTCACGTTTCTCCACTTCTCAGCTATATCGGGTCTAATGTATCATTCCATCTTTCCTGGCTCCTCAAAAACATGACAGCTTTCTTTGGGTTTAGTTTGACAAATCTGCCCAAAAAGTGACTTCTTTCACTCACATCAGTGCTACCTGATATACTAGCTACTGTTGGGCAAAATATTGTGTTTTGTCAGCTCATATAAAACCAACCAGCCAACCAATAGACTGCCCTTAGGAAAAGGCTGCCCCTATTGCAGACAATGTACCAAGGGAGGTAGGGCCACAGCACTTTGAGTAGGTAAACTGAGCTAAAGACTCTGCTCAGAGAAGCAAAGCCTCCAGAGGATTCCCAGAACTAGGAAGAACAGCTATCAAATAGCTTGCTTAGTGGGGCTTGGGAAGTTCAAGTAAATAGATCATAATAAAATATTTTCTCCCTGATCTTTGCCATACCTCAGTATGATTTGCCCTTCAATTAATTCCTCTTTAACTCCAGACTATGCCTCATTTCACTTGAGGCATGAAAATGCTGTTGTACTGACCCCTGTGCTCAACCATGAGCAAGCCCTCCCCATCACCTTGTAAAACATGGGGATCACCATTTTCTATCACCCTAACACAGTGTTGGAGTTTCACTACTTTAGGGGAATACTGTAGTCCAAGATTCAGATATTCAAATAATTGAGAAGGAATAAGGGCTATCATCACTTATTGTTATCATGAATAACTCAACAATGAATGCAGATATCAGGTGATAAAGATATGTGATAAATGGAGCTCTTAGACGAGAGAGCCATCAACCTGACACTGAAGGCAACAAATGACTCGGTCTTCCCAGTTTGCTCTACACCTGTGCTCAGTCTCCAAAGGTTGGCTAATTCTCCTGACAGAGCAGTATAAACATGGGCTTAAGATACTTCCATTCTCCAGAGACAGTGCTAGACATCCACTACATCCCAACCTGGGCTTGGCCATCTTGCATACTCAGCATTTCCACTTTTTTCCTTTGGTTACTGGAGACCCTAACTGTTTTCAATACTTCTTTCTCCACATTTTATTTCTACCTGTAGAGACTTCTTTGCCTTCTTTCGGCCTGTTGATCCCTGCCCTTCCCAACACCTGATGATTCTTCCTGTGCTGTTCAAGTGAAAAGTACCCACAAAAGTGGATTTCAAAAGTTTATCCAATCAGCATGCACTCTTTTCTGCACTATTGGATAAAAATTGTGCATCATGTCATCTCCTGTGCAACTGTTAGACCAATGACACAGATGGCAACCTGAACAAAAAGGCCAATCCCTGCTGCAGACAATGTGACCAAGGAGATAACAGAAAATAGTTCAAAACAGGTAAACTGAGCTGGAGCTCTCTGCAGAGGAGCTGTGCTCAAGGAAGGCATTCTGAACTCACCTGCCAGTGGGAATTAGACCTATCAAATACCTTATGGGATGGTTCCAGGGCAACTCATATAAACTGTGATATGACTAAATAGTTTTGCCTTAGATATTTATTCAGTCTTAGCCTGATTCTCTCCTAACCCCAAATCTGGATTCATTTTAAAAATGCGTGTCATTGTTCTCACTTCCTTAGATGAAGCAAGAACCTCCTATTCCCAACACTTGGAATGTCAATTCCAATCGGTTGACACGTCCACCAAATCAAGGTTTCATGGTCTTGGGAAAACTTTGTACCAGAGAAAAATTTCAGAGATAATGGTTGCATCCAAAGCAAGCAGAGGTTTTAGTGTTCTTGACAATTCTGTATGGACCAATGCTTTCTTGCTGGGATGGAGGAAGGAGAGTGCAACAGATATTCAGGCAGGTGGGAATAAGAAAGGTTCATTTTCTATCAGAGGAGACACCAGGCAAATAGGTCCATGTAATCAGTAGACTCACTGTATCAGACAGCTATCAAAGCTGCAGAAAGATTTCACAATTAGCTCACCCACACCACCCTGCCTTTGTTGCAGGTAATTACAGAATATACAATGACAGTTTATCAAATGATTATATTTCATTGGTCTACCTGCAAATAGACAGATTAAAAATAGGGATCCCTTCATTCCTAAGAGATCCATGGGTTGCTATGAACCCTTCAGGGACCCTTATCTCCAGAGGACTCACAGCCATGCACATCCTCATCATCTTTAATGTAAATGGATTTAACTTCCCAGTTAAGAGTCAGAGATTGCCAGAATGGATAAAGAAACATGACCCAACTTTATACAGTTTATAAGGGACTAGCCACAAAATGAAAAAAAACGAGTAGGTTGAAAGTGAATGGATGCAAAAAATCCTGCAAATAATAGCTAAAAGAGTGCTGTTTAGTTATACTATAATGAAATAAAATAGACTTTAAGTAAAAAAAAAAATTTATAAGAGTCAAAGACCAGTACATACTGATGAAAGTGACATGACATCACAATTATAAATATATATGCACTTAATGGCTGAACCCAAAATATATGAAGTAAATTTGACAGATTTCTAGGGAGAAATAGATTGTTCTGCATTAATAGTAGTAGACTTCAATATACCACTTGCAGTAATGGATAGAACATCTAGGCAGACGATCAATAAAGAAAAAGAAGATTTGAACAATATGATGAATCAACTAGAACAAAAAGAAATATATAGAACAATTCATTCAAAAGCAGTAGAAGAGACCCTCTTCTTTAGAAAATCTATTTCCTGTTTAGAACAAATGTTTGGACACAATTGTGATTAGCAATCGAAGAAAATGTGGGATTGGTGTGGAGAAAGTGGCCATGGTGGCTGCTGGGTGTGGGGAAAGGGAGGAAGAGATGAGATATGGAGGCATTTTGGGGACTTGGAGTTGTCCTGGGTGGTGCAGCAGGGACAATTACCAGACATTGTAGGTCCTCCCATGGCCCACTGGATGGAACATGGGAGAATGTGGGCTATGATGTGGGCCATTGACCATGAAGTGCAGTGATGCTTAGAAATGTATTCACCAAATGCAATGAATATGTCATGATGATGGAGGAGAATGTTGCTATGGGCGGAGTAGTGGGATGGGGGGGTGGGGGGTATATGGGGACCTCATATTTTTTAATGTAATATTAAAAAATGAATAAAGACAAAAAAATAACATGTTTCAATAAATTAAATATACATAATCATACCATACACCAGAGATCTTCTCTGACTACAATGGAATGAAGCAAAAAATCAATACAAGAGGGAGAAGTAAAAAATTCACAAATATGAGGAATTTAAAAAAACATTTTAAACAGCCAGTCGGTCAAAGATGTCACAAGGAAATGAGGAAATACCTTGCTTTGTTTCCCTCAGATCCTTGTCTATCTTTAGCAACACTCATCTTACTTTCTCCCACCCCACTACAATACACACATTCACATATTGTGAATTAACATTCTAAACATTTTATATTTTGTTCTATATCAAAATATCTCCTGAATAAAACAAAGGACTTGACTAGGGTTCATAAAATTACAGCGTGTAGCCAAGTCTGGCAGAATGGTTGCTATTGGGATGCAGTCACACTCATTCAAGGATATATTGTCCACAGGTCCTTTCAAGCTACAGGGAGTATTCCATATGTTATGAAATCAGAAGCCTATGAAAAAAGATCTCAGTGACATTCATGGCAATTTGTTCCATTTTCAAATGAACAGTGGTGAAAAAAGAAAGTGTTCCCTCTTAGATCAGAAACAAGGCAAGATGCCCACTATCACCACTGTTATTTAACATTGTACTGGAATTTCTACCCATAACAATTAGGCAAGAAAAAGTAATAAATGGAATTCAAATTTTAAAGGAAAAAGTAAATCACTCCTTCTTTGCAGGTGACATGATCCCATGAATAGAAAATTTTGAGATACCCACGACAAAGCTACTAGAAAAATCAACTAATTCAGCAAAGTGGTGAGGTACAAAATCAACATACGAAAATCAGTTATGTGTCTAAACATTAGTAATGAACAATCTGAGGAGGAAATCAGGAAAACAAATTCCAAAAGATGGCAGCAACTCAACTGTCCATGAACAGATGAATTCCTAAAAAAAGTCATATATACATATAATGAATATTATACAGCTGTACAAAGAATGAAGTTCTGATGGTTCCTGAAGATATCATGTTGAGTGAGATAAGCCAAACACAAAATGACAAATATTGGATGCTCTTATTGTTATGAAATAATGAGAATTTTCAAATTATAAAATCAGAAACTAGAAAACAGGTTATCAGGGGCCAGGGTGGGGTAGGGAATGGGGAGTTAATGCTTAATTGGTACAGAGTTTCTGTTTGGGGTGATGGGAGAGTTTTGTTAATGGATGGTGCTGAAAGCAGTACAACAATGTGCGTGTAATTAACCACTGAAAGTACATTTGAAAGTGATTAGAATGGGAAATCTCAGTGTATATTTGTTATGAGCATTAAAAAATTAAAGAACTGTACAACTCAAACAGTGAACCCTACTGTAAACTATGAGCTACTCTGAATAGTATAATTATAGTTGTATTGTTTCAATAATCACCACAAAATTACCACAGTATCCAGACTCTAATAACAGGGAATATTGTGTCCGGAGGGTGTTTTTTGTACTTTTTGCATGATTTTCTTGTAAACCTATTACTTCTTTAATGTTTGCTGATTCATACTTCCAAACTTTACCACACTGTGATTTTAAGGTACAGCTAGAACTCAAATTCCCTGTAGAGCAAGGGGCTATGGAGGAAAGAACATAAACTTTGGGTTTGGTTCAGAAACCCTGAGTTCATGTAATAGTTTGGATTTCTACTTTTTTTCCCTTTCTTAGATCCTCATCTTTGAAATGAGTAGGTTTGCCCACAAAATCTTTAAGAAGATTCCCACCTCTATTATACAGTCCAACTTCATTTGCCATTCCAACAAACCTTCTCCTTCTGTCAGCGCAATCTACACATTGACATTTTGAATCTTCTGTATATTTTGCTTTGTCACACCATTTTCATAGTTGCCCTTTTGTCTCTTTTCTTGTCCAAATCCTATTCTTCCCTCAAGCTCTTGCTCTGTACATGAGTTGAAGCCTTCACTATACCAAAGGTGTCATTTTATTTAAGACATGACTACCTTGGAACATTTGTTAATTGCAACATTTTATCAATACTGAACTTATCAATGTTATGAACTGCTTAAAGCTGAAAACAGAAAACTGGTGTTCCCGAAATGCTCTAAAAATTATTGCCTTTTTGCATTGTATACACATATAATTCTGTTGGCACTGATATTTTTATATGTAAAATGTAATATGGGATAAAAATAGCATGTGTAACTTCATAAAAGTGCTAATGACTGAGACACTACTATATACCAGGTAGTGTTCCCAGGATATTTGAAAACATTTACTTTACTATTTATGGCTAATATTTATTGATTACCTTTAGCCCTTTATCCATTTATAATTAATTCTCACAATAACCCTAGTAAGCAAGTATTATCATTAACCATTTCTTTGCAGATGTGAAAAAACTAGCAGATTATCATGTTACTCAAAGTCCCTAAAGATTAAGAAACAGCTGATGCCAAATCCCTTATATTCAACCACTGACCTACACTTGCTCTTAATTTTCTGAATTTGAGAATGTTACACCAATGTGAGGGGCCAGAATTCACAGTCAGAAATATCTTGGGTCCACAGCTTTTACTTTTCTCAGGTAATGGTAGCTGGGTGCACTGGAAGCCTGTCCACAGATAGGCTACTTAGCAACATGGTGGCCAGAGGGACTGGCCATTGGAGTTTCCAGGAGCCTGAGGTCTTGAGAAGGAAGAAGCCGCAGAGCTATGACCAGCTGGTGGGGCTGCAGGAGCCTGGCACACCCCAGGAGAGAAGAGGGCTGGTGCTGTGGGCACACAGGTGGGTGGGTGCAGGATCAGAGACAATGGAAATGGCCCTATTCCTGGCTTGGGAGCTGACAGAGTGGGGAATCGAGGCACCAGCAGCATGGGGGAGGAGGAGGGACACACTGGTCTCTCATTGCCCAGAGTTGCTCTGAGGCTCTTCGCCTCCTGCGGGTAGTCCAGGCCATGCTCCTGTCTCATGTGCATAGTGGATGCTCTGTCCCCAGGTCACAGCAATAGGGGTGCTGCTGCTCTCACCTGCTCCACACCTGCCTGAATATTTATCATCCATGGGGCAGGTGTTTTTGAGGCATCTGCTGTTTCCTTCAAAACAGGACATTTTTCCAAAGTTAGACAATTATACCTGGGAGTTTCCCCTTAAGATAAAATGCCCATCCTTAAATACTACCAGTGTATAATCACACCTTTGTGACCAGGTAATCTCTACTGGAAAGGCTTTTTGTGGGAAAGTACAGACTCCTCTGAGAGGGGGCATCAGGTGGGATGGACAGTTCTGACTCAGCAGACAAACTGGCTGGGAGTCCTTTTCATGCCACAAAATCTCTCACACATGGGTGACTCATTTTTACTAATTTAAGTGTGACAGACACAAAACTCAGAAATCCTGAGAGAAATTTAAAAATATTATATATAATATATATACAAATATAAAAGCCAAAGTTTCTACATGGCAAAAATAAAAAAGCCAAGAAAGAGACAATGGGCTGAAAAATATTTGCAATACATAAGACAGAGAGCTCTTTCCAAGAAATTCACAGCTCCTACAAATCAGTTTAAAAAATGCCCAACAGGAAACCATCATGGTTTAACTGATAGAGGGTCCGTCCACCACATGGGAGGTCCAGGGTTCAAACCCAGGGCTTCCTGGCCCTTGTGGTGACCCACGTGCATTGCTGATGAGCACAAGTAGTGCCCTGCCATGCAGGGGTGTCCCCAGTGTAGGGGAACACCACGTGCAGGAGTGCACCCCACAAGGAGAGCTACCCTGAGCAAAGAAAGCACAACCCTGCCAGAAGTGGTGCCACACACATGGAGACCTGATGCAGCAAGATGATACAACAAAAAGGGACACAGATTCCTGGTGCCACTGAGAATGCAAGGGGACACAGAAGAACACACAGCAAATGGACACAGGAGAGCAGAATATGGTGGGGGGGAGGGGAAAGAAATGAATAAAATTAATCTTTTTTAAAAAAAGACCAACAATTCTATTGGAAAAAGAGATCAATAGAAATGAAAGTTTTTTTCAGAGAGGATAAGTGCAAATACATCTCACTCACAACAGAGATGCAAATCATTTGGGGATATCATTGAGATACCAATTTTTACTACAGATTGGAAAAGATGAAAAAACTTCATGACATAGGCTTTCCCCAACAAACATTGACTTAAAAAACAAGGAGCTGATTTTTCCTTGTCAAACAAATCCCGATCTAGGGAATCCAGATGCTGAGTGAAGAGGCTCAATAGTAGCTCAAGGAGCCACAATTTTGTATCTTCTTGCTGCAACATCCATCCTGAGGAGCTGTCCTCCCCATGGACAAGAGACAGCTGCTGCAGATCCCACTGCTCCCAGGATCCACCAGAAATAAGGAAGAAACTATGAAGCAATACATAACAAAAAGCAAGGCACCAGAACAATAAAAATGTATGTTATTAACATTATTTAAAAAGGCTACTGTCCCTAGTGATCGCATTTTCCTGCTTAGAGCGCTGTTTAGGGTCACACTAAGCTCCAGGTAGGAGGTTCAGAGCAAGTATCTGAATGGCTAATGTTGCTGCTGACCAGAGAAAGGAGGGTGGGAGCTGGGTAAAGGGAAGGCTTTCTGGACATCTTCACTGGGGAGCAGAGACCGTGGGGGAGGGCTGGGGGCTTCTATAATTTTTAGAGTGCCATTGGGGCACCTCTATGGATGATAAGGCAGTAGGAGCTATGAAATGTGCAAGGCATGCTCTTCAGCCCAGGAATTCTACTTCTAGGAATGTATGCCAAGGATATAGTCTCTTAAATGGAAAGGTATTCATGTTAGTTTTGCTTATAACTGCAAAAGTTTAAAAGTAAACACATTATATCAATTTAAGAATATTTTATCAAGAAAATACATAAATAAAGTCTATATAAGATAGTTAATTGATGACATACACAAACACTGGAATACTATGAGTCTCTGAAAAAGAATGAGACAGCTCCATGTGCATTGATATATGGAGGAGCACAGACTCTGTGGGTAGGTGAATGAGACAATGTGCAAATATGTCATGACTGCTGATGGCAGACGTTTGCTGGAGGAGAGTGAAGGGCCAGGGGCAGGGAGAGAGGGAATGTTGAAATTTACTCCTTAATCTTTCTACCTTGGAATTTTGTTCCCTGTCCACAAATTCATTTATTTTTAATATAAAAACTCACAGATCTTAGCAGGGGTATGCCAGTTGTTCTGATAATTCTCCAAGTTGAAAGATGATCCTGGTCAGCCTTTCAAAAGACGTGCCCAGTCTATATTGGCTTCTTGAAGTAAGTTTGGTCTTTTGGCCTTAGTCTGACCAGTGCTTTGCTAACATCCCACTGGCCCTAAGCTGAGTCCATTTCACTCGATGCCTGCTCAGGCCACTGTCCTCTCCACATTGACCCTGGAAGGAGCCTAACCTCCCCTTGCCTCCAAAGCCTCCTTCATGAGGTGGGAATAACTCCTGAATCCTGTGAGGAATTGGCACCATGCCATTGGGTCCAAGGCTGCACAGATGTCTAGACTCTCAGAGATTAGCTGAGTTTTTTCGAGAAAATAAGAGGCATTTGTTCCCTGAACTTATTGAGTGAAAACTCTGTTAATTTCTTCTTTTCAATATAAAATGCAAATATTCAAGCATATGGGGAACAGGAAACTATCAGGGTCCTTAATACCATTATCAACTTCAAACAGTTACAGAAACTCACCCTGTAGATCCTACTCATGTGCCTGAAGCTGCTCGCCCAGAGGAACATCAAAAGGCTTTGGGGGCTGCAGCATCCTCAAGCTCTAGCCCAGGTGACTACAAGCCTTCTCTCACAGCACTGCTGACCTCAGCCACCTCCTAATATGATATAAATAGCACACTGGACCCCTCCTCTCCCTAGGACACTCACGTCTCTCTCCCAATGGGATGCTGCTGTTCTCCTGGTGGCCCTCCAGACCCAGGTCGATGCCCTTGGAGTATAAGCTGGAAAGGTTCCAGCCCAGGAGCAGCTGGGAGCAGATAGTCAGAGCTGGGCCATCTTCCCTGCAGAGGATGACATTCCTGCTCAGGAGGCCAAAGTTTAGAGATGTCCACCATAGAGAGAGAAATCTAAAAAGGAATGACCGAAGGTGGGCTCCAGAATCAGTCTGGAGCAGACTGTGTCACTTTAGGTGACTTTACTTAGCCTCCCTATGCCTTGATGTTCTCATCTACACATTGAGCAGGGAGAGTCAGATATAGTAAGGGATCTTCTTTCTCCAAAGGCTCTGGGTTCCAAGACAAGTCTCTGAAAATCACTGTGTTTAAGACACGGTGAAGCATATTGAGAAGTCCTTCTGGATCAAAGCAGGTAGACTGAGTTCTAGGAAGACAGCTTTGCTCTGTCCATCAGAGGGCCCTTCAGAACTTGGAGACAGATCTGAGGGGTGTGTTAATATGTATGGGGGATGGGGGTAGGAGCATAAAAATGCAGAAAACCCAGAATGGTTGTTCAAACCTGGATGGCAATCACTTGCTCTTTGTAGTCATTCCAGTTCTTGGAAACAGTCATTGCTGCAGGCTCTAATTCACTGGCATGGCACAGCATTCAAACTGGCCTGTGACTTCTCCAGGGTTTCTGTTTACCCCAAATGACCCAGGGCTCAATGCCTGATGTTTCTTCTGTTTCTTCAGGTATGAGGAAGGGACTCGTCTGCCATTGCAGACATCTATCCTGTCATTTGGGAGAATGTCGCAGTGGGGCCTGCAAAATTGGTCCTTTGAGCTATAGACTTTGCTGCCACTGAGCAATAAGAGTTCAAATTGCCCTTGACAAGATATAGGCCAATTTTTAATATTTGCACCTTGTCTTGTTTCCTTTCCCTATTCAAAATAAAGTAGCTTGCAACAAATTTTCTGAGTTTGTGAGTTTTGTTTTGTGTGTGTGTGTGTGTGGTTTTTTGTTGTTGTTGTTGTTTGTACATGTATTAGTTTGGACTTGTTAGAATGCAAGTACCAGAAACCTAAGTTATACTCTCTGAAATAAAACATTGGCTTCAAATCATCAGAATTTCAAAGAAGAATAAGAATAGGAATTTCCTATTCTTAGTTAATTCCTATGAATTCCTTTCATAGGAATTTCCTATGAAAGCTCATATGACATTACTGTTCTATCATTTGACTGTGGATTGAAGCAGCATAAGAAATAAAGTCCTCTGCTGAAGGTGATCATATGAATGTTTATAAATGCCAGTATAATTTTTTACATGTTTTGTATATAACTCCATTTTTCACTTGTTATACATTTGAATCAAATGATATTGTTATAAATAGAGGATGCTATATTTAAGCCTGCTTATAACCATAAAGAAAATATTTGAAATACAGACACAGAAGGAAATGAAAAGGGACCTAACATGACTCACTACAAAAGATAAAACAGATACAAAATTGGTTATAATAGAAGAATTGAGGGCCAAACATGGTATCACTTATGAAAACCCCACAGCAAAAAGTCAGAAGAAAGTTATTTATTATTGTTAGTCATTTTAAACGTACATGGTTTAAATACTTGGGTAAAAAAGCAGCGATTGGGAAGTGGACTTGGCCCAGTGGTTAGGGTGTCCACCTACCACATGGGAGGTCCATGGTTTAGGCCCTGGGCCTCCTTGACCCATGTGGAGCTGGCCCATGTGCAGTGCTGATGCACACAAGGAGTACCCTGCCATGCAGGGTTGTCCCCACATAGGGGAGTCCCATGTGCAATGAGTGCAGCCCATAAGAAGAGCCACCCAGCATGAAAGAAAGTGCAGCCTGCCCAAGAAGGGCACAGCACACACAGAGAGCTGACACAACAAGATGATGCAATAAAAAGAAACACAGATTCCTGTGCCGCTGGCGACAAGAGAAGCAGACAAAGAAAAACACGCAGCAAATGGACACAGAGAACAGACAACTGGGGTGGGGGGAAGGAGAGAGAAATAAATAAATAAATAAAATCTTAATAAAAAAAGGAGTGATTGGTAAACTGGATAAAAAGGCATGAACCAACTATAAGTTGCTTATTAGTGATTCACCATAAATTCAAAGACACAAGTATGTTGAGAATGAAAGGATGGAAAGAAATATTCCATGCACATAGTAATCATAGGAGAGATGGGGTGGCTATACTAACACCATATAAAATAGACTTTCAGTAGAGAACTGTGACAAGAAACCAAGGAAGACATTATATACTGATAAAGTGGTTATTTCAACAAGAGATACCTCTCTCTCTCTCTCATACACACTTTCTCTCTCTCTACATATATAAATATACATATATTTATACACACATAATTGCAAACACCCTAATATATGAAGGGAATATTTATAGGTTAGAAAGGAGAAATAGATGGCTCTATTGGAGAAAAAGGAATTAGAAATCAAAATAATAAAGAAACCACAAAAAATATTGGTCCTCAGAAAACATCAATAAAATTGACCAACATTTACGTGCTGAAAAAGTAGAAAAAAGAGAGGTCACAAATTTTAAAAATTAAAAAATGAATAGAACACTACTGCCAGCCCCATAGAAAAAAAAGGTTTATAAGAGGACACTCTGATCTCCTAGATGCCAACAAATTAGAAAATTTAGTTGAAATGAACAAATTCTTAGAAATACCAAACTACCTGCATTGACACAAAAGAAACAGATCTCAACAGACAAATAACAAGTGAAGACATTGAACCAGTGATGAAAAATGGGTAAGAGCAAAAAGCCTGGGGAGCAGATGTGGCTCAAGTGGTTGAGCACCTGCCTGTCACATGGGAGACCCCACATTCATTTCCCAGAACCTCCTAAACACACAAATGAAAAAACCAACCCAGGGAGGCCAATGTGGCTCAGTGGTTGAACACTGGCTTCACACATACAAGGTATCAGATTTATTTCCTGGTCCCTGTTACATCGAAGAAAAAGAGAGAGAACAAATGAAGGTGTTGAACTCACCCAGCATCTCCCCTCCAAAAAGAAAGAAAAGCCCAATTTCAGTGGTTTCACTGGTGAATTTTCCCAAACATTCCAAGAAGAATTAGCTCTGCCATAAATCCTGGCCCCTAGGCGACCTGGGATTAGGAGGACTTGACCTCTGCTAGCTGCCTTCACCCTCCACATCTGAGCCCCTGTCCCAGCCAAGCATCTCAGGAAACAATCTGTCTAGGCCAAGGGCTGGCTCTCTTCTTTTTAGAAGTTGTCATAGAATGTTTCCAAGTTGCAATGTCCACAGTCATGAGACAGTGACCTAGTGGCCACATATATTCCCAGTAAGTGGACCCTTCCCCAAGAAAAAATGGGAGGACAGCCTCCCAGTACCCCCTTTGGGACAGCAGGGGGCAGCCTTGCCCTTAGGAAAGTTGACTCAAGAGGGACAGCCCTGGGCTTCCCTGAGAAGTGGTGATTCCTGATTAAATTCTTGTCCTTGTGTCCTGAGCCTCAGCAGACCTGCAATTCCTACCTTCTGGTTTCATGAACTTACCCTGGCCAGCTAACAGGGAGGTGAAGAAGGTCAACCACCACACCAGGGAGCCAAGAGTGCCCACAACAACAAGCAGGAGAATTGAATCCATCATCCACATGGAATCAAAGATTCCTCTCAATATAGAGGTGGAGTGGACATAACCATCCCAGGGTCCACAGGATGGAGGAATAGAGTATGGATTAGAGTGGGCTCACTGATATTCTATTCATGAACTATTGTGATTAGTAATGGAAGAAAATGTAGCACTGATGTGGAGATAGTGGCCATGGTGGCTGCTGAGGGTAGGGAGAGGGAAGAAGAGATATGATGTGGGGGCATTTTCAGGATTTAGATTTGTCCTGGATGGTACTGCAGGGAAAGTTGCTGGACATTGTAGGTCCTGCGATGGCCCACTGAGTGGACTAGGTGAGAGTATAAACTACAATGTAAACCTCTAGCCATGTGGTGCAGCAGTGCCCCAAAACATATTCCCAAATGCAATAAATGTGTCATGATGATGAAAGAGGCTGTTGATGTGCGAGGACTGGGGTGAATGGGGTGGTGGCTGTATGGGGATCTCATATTTTTTAATGTAACATTCAAAAAAATAAATAAAACATAAAGTAGGTCAGATAAAAAAAAAATTCTTGTCCTTGCACCCCCAGGGTCGACACTATAGCATTAGTCCCAAATCAGGTGCTACTAAGGAAAAACCAAGGAGCTTCCATAACCGATACTTGAGGTGAGCAGTTCACAAAAGCACTGAACACCAGGAAGGCCAGAGTTGAGTTATCAGAGCCCTTCAGCCCTTAGGTGACCTAGGAGGCCTCTGCTGACTCCAGATGCCGGACTTTGGAAAGTGCACATCTGCTCTCAGGTTCAATATGCTTCTTCATGAAATGTGAGTAATAATATTCCAAGGATTACTATGTGCCTCAGTCAGGATAATAAGAGTAATGTTCTTAACACATGGTAAGAAACCAATATATAATTAATGGGATTTATATGTCAAGATCAGTGAGTTTGTACTTTTCAACACCACACAAAATATAGAAACAGTGCTCAAGTACACTTACTTTACATGTGAGAAAGTATATTTCCCAAGGGCACATGTCTATTGTGTGTTGGAAATAGCCCTGAAATTCATGTCTCCTGATTCCAAACCCTCTGAAGGGCTTATAACATTAGGAAATTTAGTCTAAACTGCAGATAACAAATAGGTGTCCCAAGGAGGTTTATAATGATTTTATACATTGAGCAAATTTTGGGATCACAAACAACTTAAGTGTTCAGGAAATCTTAAGATATGAAGCAAGGAAAGAATGTGGCCTTCACCTTTGGAATTAAAAGGATGAGGAAAGAGGAGAGGAGAGGCTCTCCCAGCCCTGTTTGTAGAGGGCAGGCTGCTCTGGCCTGCACAAGAACCTCAGTGAACCAAAGGTGACAAAAAAACAAATCAAGTGAAATTCCTGAGGAAATGCAATCCCTTCCCTCCCCCAACAAGGTGAGGGCTGCTGGGCTCAAAGATTTCCCTATATGCCTACTTTGCCCTTGTAATGGAGAGGGCAGCCAGGCAGTAAGTATGACTTTTCCCATGTTTTGATGTTAGCAAGAGCTGGGACCAAAGGAAGGCCATTGGCTCTTCAGCACAGGCATGAGGACCCTGTGTTTATAAAGAGAGCCCAGAGCCTTGAGGAATAAGGAGCTGTTCTTTTATCCATGATTTTGTCTGAATTATCTCCAAGAAAAATTTGTATTTGTTTGTGGGAAGTGTAGCTGTTTCTACTTTAATTGGCAGTAGAAAAAGGAATGAACTGGCCTATAGATCTCCCTGGTGGAAATCTAGAAAAGGAAAGTCTACTTGAAAGGTGCAAATTCAGCTTTCTACATGCACCTGCGCCAGAGCCAGTGCATGGCTCAGGTTATGAGTCTACATTTGGGGAAGGGAAGGTTCCAGGGAGGACAGAGCTCTAAGCTGAGAATCTTGAAGAAGGGAGCTGGTGGGGAGAGCCTAGATAAGAGGGACCCAGGTTTGGAGAGTGCACGTGCTTGAGCGTGTTCTCACTGGAAAGCCTTCCCTGTGCAGGCCCAGGACTTGTCTTATACGCCTTCCCTCCTGAAATCAAGTGAAAAGTCCATTTTGTTAGACATTTATCCTTTTCCTTCTTAAGTTGTAATTCTATTTTGTGATTTTCCCAACCATACAGTATAAGAACCCAAATCAGAGCCTCTTCAAATTGAAATCTGGGCGGTGGATTTGGCCCAGTGGTTAGGGCATCCGTCTACCACATGGGAGGTCCGCGGTTCAAATCCTGGGCCTCTTTGATCCATGTGGAGCTGGCCAATGCGCAGTGCTGATGTGCACAAGGAGTGCCCTGCCATGTAGGGGTGTTCCCGCGTAGGGAAGCCCCACGCGCAAGGTGTGCACCCTGTAAGGAGAGCCACCCAGTGCGAAAAAGAAAGTGCAGCCTGCCTAAGAATGGCACTGCCCACACAGAGAGCTGACACAACAAGATGACGCAACAAAAAGAAACACAGATTACCATGCCACTGACAACAACAGAAGCTGACAAAGAAGATGCAGCAAATAGACACAGAGAACAGACAACCGGGGTGGGAGGGGAAGGGGAGAGAAATAAATAAATAAATAAATAAATCTTAAAAAAAAAAAAAAGAAATCTGAGAACCAGCTCCGGGGGAGGTCAGGGCTGCTGAAGCAATGTCCACAATTTGAAGAGCATGTACAGGGAGGACGGAAACTGCCTCTTTTCTCTCCTCTCTCACCATCATAAATGCACACTCATCCACAGCTTCCTCCAGGGTGTTCTTCTTGTCAAGACTTATTTTTCAATGGCTGCTGGGGGTGGGGAGTGGGAAGAAGAGAAGTGATGTGGGGGCACTTTCAGGACTTGGAGTTGTCCTGGATGGTGCTGCAGGGACAGTTACTGTACATTGTGTGTCCTCCCATGGCCCACTGGGTGGACTGGGGGAGAGTGTAAACTGTAGTGTAGACCATTCACCATGTGGTGCAGCAGTGCTCAGAGATGTGTTCACTGAGTGCAGTGAGTGTCCCATGATGTTGGAGGAGGTTGTTGATGTGGGAGGAGTGGGGTGAGGGGGGTGGGGGTATATGGGGACCTCATATTTTTTGAATGTAACATTAAAAAAGAAAGAAAGAAAAATAATAATAAAATAAAAATTCAAAAAAAAATATAAAGTAGCCACCTAGGAGTGCATAAAAAAAAAAAAAAGACATTTTTTTACTGAGGTACTGGTACCAGGAATTTAACCTGGGACCTCATGTGTGAGAGGCTGGTGTTCAATCAGTGAGCCACGTCATCTGTTTGTTTGCTGTTGACTCATTGTTTGCTCATTTATTTTAGCTTGTTGTCTGCTAATATTTAGGTTTGTTTATGCTTATTTTTTGCTTGTTGTTTGATCAGGCCGAGGGCTCTATGATGTCATGACTCTAGTGCATGCTAAATGAGCTGCAGTGTTCATTCCCCAGGGTCATCACACCAGGGCTCATCTAGGGTCCCTGAGAGCATGACAAAACTAGGTTGTCAGATGATGAGTAGATCATCACCCCAGTTAGCAGTGGTAATGCCGTTGGTAAGCTTACAGAGGGGGCATTCTACCACATAGTAAGAACCCTGAAAGGGAATATTTACACAGCCTGCTAAAACTGCACATGGGCTGGGGACACAGGCCTTCAATCCATATCAAAACTGGAGACCATGGTCTGTGGTCCCAGAGCCTGTGAAATTGACATGATGGGTCACAGCAACCAACTGCCACAGCTTATCCTGCAAAGCAAACTTTGGAGAAGTGATGACATTAGCAACCAAACCTCCTGCAGACATATAATGAAAATTCAGATGCTGGGGGTCTGCACGGTGGGCCCAAGTCTATAAAGTACCCAAGCCTCCTGAGATGTTATGAGCACAGGCTGGGACATAAGCCCACAAGACCCAAGGAACAAAGCCCTTAAACTCTAAAGTAGTGCTTTTAGTGGAGAGTGGCAATGGGGATATTGGTGTGTGGCCACTGGGATGTCATTAGCAGATCTCCATTTGCTTATGGTTTGGATGTATTTATAGACACCCCATGGGCCAGTGTCATTGGCTACACGTCTGCCTCCATAGGCTTCTGATTTTCCTACTGGGTACGTAGACAACCCAGTTTCCTGGGGGAAAAACAAAGAGGTATTTTAGCAGTGAGGCCACTGTAGGTAAATGAGTTGACCACATGAGGTTTGATATGATTCCTCAACGAGCCTCCTATCATGGCCATGTCATTGACAAACACAGCACAAGCAGGTCATACCAAGTGACCGGGTGCAATAGGAGAGGCCTGGAAAAAACATTCAATAGGAATAAGATGCCTGGTCCCAGGTTAGTTGCAGCAACCACAACCACCAACCTCCTTACCCAGCATCCTCCTGGCCCCTTTCCTGGTTTTCTGAAGCTTCTCCTTCAGCTGGGGGCAGGGTCGCTGGTATTGTGACTGGACTGCACAATCAGGAACCCACAGTGGCTGATATGCTGTTTCAAGAAACACACAAGAACCTTGGCCCCATAATAATACAGGTCAGGACCATGTCACAGGCCCGTAAGAAGATCCTTCCACAAGACGAGCCCTTTTGCCTCCCACAGAGTCCTAGCGAAATGCTGTTCAGCTGCAGAGGTCCCTGAAGCATCACAATTTAAAACATTAAGGGTATGAAGAGCAGCAGCAATGGATGCTGTGGACTCCTTGCTGCCTCCTCATTTCCCCCCTTTTTGTTTTAAGAGCTGCATTTTTAGGGTGCAATTAGTCCTCTCAACAATTGCTTGTCCAGTTGAATTGTATGGAATGCCCATTGAGTGGCAGATACCACAAGCGGAAAAAAATTGTTGCAGTGAATGTGTGCAATAAGTGGGAGTATTATCAGTTTTTACATGATGGGGCAAATCTGTAACTGCAAATGCTGGCAAACAATGGTTGGTAACACGCCACACACTTTCTGCCATTTGGCAGGTAGCATGGAGAAAATGGGAGTGAGTATCTACAGTTACATGAACCAACCAAACCTGCCCAGAAGGGGCAAAATAGATGACATCCATTTGCCAGAGGTGATTGGGGCACAGGCCGCGGTGATTAATGACAACAGTGACGACAGAACTGAAAGGAGGACAGTTAGTACATTGCTTTACAATCTGCCAGGCTTGTTCACGGGTTAGCTGAAATTCCTTCTGCAAACTATTTGCATTTTGATGGAACATCACGTGTGAGCATTGGGCTTGTGAAACCTTGTCAGAGGTGGGGGCTACTAAACGATCGGCTTGGGCATGACCTTCCACTAGGGGTCCAGGTAAAGACCTGTGTGCATGTAGATGACCAAAATAACGGAAGAGACCACTGGTGGGAAAGAGTTTGCAAATGAGAGAACGAAACAAAAAGTTCTCCAAACGAGATCATTTTTAAACAAGCAGTTTCAAATTGCAGGACCACGCTGATCTCATAGCGGCTGTCAGAATAAACGTTAAGGGGCTCATGTGGAAAATATTGCAGAGCATCACAAAGCACACAGAGCTCACTCACTGGGCAGAAAGGTAAGGCGTTTGCTGGATGTGAGAGAAAGAAGATGAAACAAGGGCGCCCCGACCCAACTGGAACCATCTGTAAAGACAGTACGTGCACGCGTATGGGACAGGCTGAAGTACGACTGGGAAACAGAAGGGGTTAACAAGAGACACTGTAATAGAGGGTGTTTTGGATAATGATTGTTAATTTGTCCTGGGAATTGTGCCAGTGCTCATTGCCAAGGGGTAGAGAACATTACCAATTGATCAAGCTGGTTTTTTTTGTTGTTGTTTGTTTGTTTTTTTGAGTACAGAACAACAATCCGCTGGGGTTCTGTGTCAAGTAATTGAACTTCATGAGCAGGGCCCCTAGCGACAAAGGTAGCGACCTCTTCTATATAGGAAAGCACATTTTTTTGGGACTATGAGACAGATGAATCTACTCCAAGATGCCTATTGATTGCCACAAAACACCTGTAGGGGAAAAAGTAGTGGTGCAAATCAGTAATTCAACAGGAGAGGTAGGATCAACTTGTGCTAGTTGGGCGTCTGCTCTTTTTTGCTCGATGGGACGTGGAGCAGACTCAGCTTCAAGTGACAGTGTCTGCGGGGACGTGGAATCAGAGTCTCCTCCAGGAATGTCAAATAAAGGGGTTAAATCACCTGTGATTAGTCCCAAAGAGGGTCAAAACCAATTAATGTCCCCTAACAATTTTTGGAAATCATTTAAAATAGCTAAATGTGACACACGAATAGTCAGCCTTGGTGGTACTCCTAGCTGCTTTTCCACTAGATGGCCTAAGTAAGTGAAAGGAGAGTCTTTTTGAACTTTTTCTGGAGCAATTTGCAGTCCTACTGTGTAAGCAGCTGTTGGGTGTCTGCAAAATGGAAGTAACTGTTCTGTTGCACAAGCCAATAAGATGTCATCCATATAGTGAATAACATAGGCAGAAAGGTATTTTTCTCGCACTGGGGTCAGTGCCTTAGCTACGTAAGCTTGGCAGAGAGCAGGACTGTTGGCCATGCCTTGAGGCAGTACGGTCCAACAGAACAGCATAAAGGTGGTTGAAAATTAGGGCTCGGCAAGGAAAAGGCAAAATGGTGCACTATTGTGAAAAAGGCCTCCTTTAAAGTCTAGTACCAAAAGGTGATATTGTGAAGGGATAGCGGTTGGAGATGGGAGTCCAGGTTGTAATGGACCCAAGATCTGCATGGATTTACTTACTGCATGAAGATCTTGTAACAACTGCCAATTTCCAGATTTCTTTTTAATAACAAACATGGGAGTATTCCATGGACTAAAATTTCACAGAGATGGCCAGCAGTTCTCTGTTCATTCACAGCATTTCTGCTGCAACTAACTCCTCCTGTGTCAGGGGCCACTGATCCACCCAAACAGCTTCATTGGATATTCAAACTATGGGTGCTGCAATGGGTTGGGTTGAAGTATCAGTGACCCCAGCTAAAAATGTGGGTACCTTAATCCTCATTGAAAAGGATGAGTCTGAGTTTGCACAGGTTCCAGCAAAACCTGCTGTTGTTTTCCAGTCCTTTTTTGGGGGTCATAGCCCTGTTTGAACATCATTTGCATAAAAAGAGATGATGGGCAGCTGACAAGCAAAAGGCCAAGATTAGAAAGAATGTCTCATTGTCATAAATTAATAGGCAATGCTGGCAGGACAAAAGACTGAAACCAGCTTTATGTCCTTCTTCATCTTCCCATTGAATGAGTTGGGCGCTCCTGAAAGGGTGATGTGTGGGTCCCAACCCTTGTAAGGTACCTGGTGCTGTTTCCACTGGCCAAGTTGCAGGCTGATGCTCCTGGGCAATGACAGATACATCAGCCCCACAAGTCATTTCTGGGCGGCTGTACAGGTTGTCCAAATGCAGTGGTCTTAGACTGGCATTCACTTCCCAATGCTTGCCTCACTGCAGCGAGGGCAAGTACTAGGTGCTTGCACTTGTGAACACAATGGCAATAGGGGAGGACACAAAGCCATGGAAGGGAAGTTGTGACAAAAATGTCCTGGTTGTTGGCACTGAAAACAAACCAGCTGAGAATTTTAGGTGGTGGTTTTAAGACAGGTGCTAAAAAGGAAGAAGGACCGATATCTGCACAAAGCCCGATGTAGGCTGTGATGGTGGCAGTTTTTTTTTAATAAGGTCTGATAGCATTCTTGCAAGCTGCATTAGCATTTTCAAATCAAGTGGTTTCACCACGATGCCCCAGCTTCTGGATCAGGGGTCACTCACCCTACCACCTTAAAAAGGCGGGTTACAAAGTCAGCATAAGGCCCTTCCATTCCCTGCACAATTTTGGATAATTCCAAGGATTTCTCTCCCTGTGAGGGCAAGTGTCTCCAGGTGCATAATGCACAGAGACTGATTTGTTGGTAGGCCTGAAGCCCAAACAGCAACTGCTGTTGGAGAGGGTCATGGCGACCTGTGCCAGTAGGCATTTCCATGGAGATAGGCACACCATGCACTCAACTGCGATCAGCCAGTGCTCTAGATTCCTCAAACCAATGACTTTTCCCCATTAAATAATGCTCCCCAGAAAGACAGGATTTGCAAGACCTGTCCAGTCCTTTGGGCAAAGGGGGTCAATTCCCATGGATTCCAACAGGGACATGGTGAAAAGTGAAGTAGGACCGTAAGTACTGCAAGCCATTTTTAAGTCTTCCAGCAATTTGAAAGGAATGGGGTCCTGAGAGCACAAGACCTGACTGGGATTATTAGGGTCTGGGTGCTCTATCACAGGGAACAATTGGAACCCTGTGATGTCTTCCCCAGCAAGATGGGCTGTGTGCAGCCCTTGCCACAGTGGGGACACCAAAGGAGCCTCTGCATTCTGTGGTGCAGGGAAAAAGGTGAGAGCTGCAGCAAACAGGTTCTGATCCTGCACAGACAGTTGAGGCATCTGGCATTGCAGTCCCCTAATCCAGATCCCATGGGCTTGGTAATCTCTTCTCCCTCTTCCTCAGAGTCCTTGGCAGCAGGAGGAGAATCCTTTAACCCTTTATTAACTGTGGATGCTAATGGTTCAACCACAGTTTTGCATTCCAGCTCCTCAGAGGATCCAGGGAGTCCCTTATTAAGCCCCACAAAGTAAAGGTGCACATGGCATGCCCTGTGGTCCTTCAGGAGTGTAATGGTCCCCAAGGTGTTGGCCAGCCTTCCACCATGTCTCCATTTTTACAATGCCTTGGTCAGGAAACCAAAGGCAGGTCTGTTGCACACATTCTAAAATGTTTCCAATTGTGAGGTAGTCACTTTTGAACCTCTATCAGCTAACAAATCTTTCAACATTTGGACATACAAACTATGCTGTGATGAACCGTGATTCCCCATTTTTTATACCTAGTGCTTCCTCCCTGTACTTATCACTCTTCACAGGCCACTCCTCATCTTCTCATTGCATTCCTCCATACTCAGGTCCCTGTTTGGGTGTCAATTGCCATGACCAGTGTGGATAAACCGTGAACCTGAGGGGAGGAGATGGGAGCTTAAGAAAGACACAGAGATGAAGACAAGATTAGAGGGGACCAGGTGCCCCAGGGCTAGCTGATGGCAAAGCCAAGGCCCTGAGCTGGCACCAAAAGCTTTACTTAAAGCTGTTAACTAGGTAACTGTTCTCAGAGCAGGGACCTTCAGACATAAAGTTCTTTGAGAAGGGTTTTTTAAGTTCCTTCTTATCAGGACATCAGTTCTTTCTGCTTACTTGCAGGTACAGATACAGTTGACCATGCCCTCACCTCTGTGCATATTAATCCTCTCTAGTAACATGACTTGAGCACCACACATTACTTCAGGGACCACTACAGTTCCCTTTGCTCTCTAACCCTCATGGAGAAAACAAAGCAGACAGTTCAAGGAAACAACCAGATATAAAGGGACAAAACTATGGCTGTACCTCTGGAAATCCATCAGTTACTTTGGGACTTTTTCACAGCTCAGATCTTGCTCATGAAATAGCCTTTGAGAGCCTCCTTGGACAGGTGCCTTCTACACATGGCCACAGACCAGTATCCTCCTTGGACTTGCTGTGAAACCTTGAGCCAGTCATGTCAAGTCTTGACTTTAAACTCCACCTCTGCACAAGGGGATGACCTCTGTCTTGGTGCACTGAATGATTAAGTGAAGTAGAGGCGTGATTGTGCTTTGTAGAAACTCCAGGTATTGCATGGGGAATTAGGTGCAGATGGCCTTGAGTGGCACAACTGTTTGAGCATGGAGCTGAGGAGCTCCTGGGAATTCCTTAGGGCACACATGATCTACCCAGGCCTGATAAAGGCCATTATAATTTTTCCAAGTTGCACATTGCTCTTCTCACATCAGATTTTAAGTAGCAGATTTATGCAGATTTAGGCCTGCAGGGCCAATGGGAGAATGGCAGTGGAGAGAGCAAGTGTCCTCATGGCCATGGACCACCTGGATATCAGTGTCCTGGATGGGGCAGCAAGAGCCAAGCAGATATCAGCTCTGCCTTTATACAGGTCAGAGCAGAGCAGGATCAGAGAGGAATAAACTCCTGAGAAGGGTCTGCCATTAGGATGTTTGATGTGCACATTGCTAAGGGTGAAGGAGCCTGTGGGGTCAAACCTCCAGTGCTCCTCTGGTCCAGGAATAGCAGCTCCACATACACACCTGTTGTTCATCTTGACCAGTAGCATTGCAAGGGGCACAGCTGAGCATTGTTTGTTTCCTGGACTAGCCTAGAATAAAAACTTCTCCCAAAGCACCTTCAGGACCTGTCTAATCTCGCCTTTCACATCATGTCCCTTTCACCATATT
This sequence comes from Dasypus novemcinctus, assembly GCF_030445035.2. Classification (NCBI taxonomy): domain Eukaryota; kingdom Metazoa; phylum Chordata; class Mammalia; order Cingulata; family Dasypodidae; genus Dasypus; species Dasypus novemcinctus. The sequence continues at coordinate 57,135,869 of NC_080697.1, read as the reverse complement.
TTACCATAGCCAAGTTCATTTTCTTCCTGAATTCCTAAGTCAAATTCATGGGAATTCATGCCATCTTTAAGTAGGTTTCCAGATGGGGGTGGCTGTGCTGCTTCTGACCTGGCCCTTGATTACCACAGGCAAGAGTAGGTCAAAGTGGAGGATGTGAAGTGTGAGTCCTCAGGCTTTCTTTTAAAAGACCATTGGCTTGATATCAAGGACAGTAGGCCATGGATGCCCTACTGCAAAAAGAAAGGTACTTTATTCTTAGTTACTATTAATAAGCACATTAAAACACTAAACAATTTTCCAAATGTCACTTGAAAGCCCTAGAAATACTTCTCCCAGGAAGAAGCTGGGGTTCTGAGGCAGGGCTGTGTTTAAGGCTGAAAGGTGAACTGAGAGTATCCTGAACCCAAACACATGGGTTCACAGGCACCTTCTGGTTTCTGGGAATCCTAGATTCTATGTGTTAAAAGCCTGGAAGTTAAAATTTTTCAGCCATCCATTCTTCTTTCCAGATTTTAGACTTACCCAAATAAATTGGGGGCCAGGGAAGGATGAAGACAGGCTGAGTTAAAATTATACCTACAAAAGAGGAACCTGGGTGATGAAGACACATGGCGGAAACCTTGGGGTACTGGTCGTAACTGGAATAAACTCGCATTATGCACGTACTTCTCCCACCCAGCCTCAGCTCAGCTCTTTTGGACTCAGAAAAGGGCAGAGATGCAGCTTGGTAAGCAATAGTAGCTGTGAATGCAGAGCTCAGGAATGGTGTAAAAGGAAGGGAAGGCATGGTGGATTGAGACAGTATCAACTAGGTGTCCATGGCCAGCAGGGTAGAGTGAGCACTGCGCAACCGGACAGCAAGAGCTGAGATTGCAGGCACAGGTCTACAATCGTTGCTGTCCATTCACCTGTTCAAATGCATATTCCAGGCATGGCTGTACCTTTTCCTTGGTGCTAACCACTACCTAAGTGTTTACATTTCAGCAGGTGATGCTGATGATGGCAAAAACAATAACAACAACAGGAATATATTTTGAGTTATCAGGCACTTCTCTAAACACTTTACATGGTTTTAATTATTTAATGATTGCAACAACAAAATGTGAATGAAGATAAGAATAAAAAGAAAGCTGAGAGCAGAGCAGTACCTGTCCAAACTCACAAAGACAAGCACAAAGATCTCAGCAGGCAAGGTCCCTGCCCTCATGGCACTTTCAATTGAATGAGGACAAAGGGAATCACACAAGCAGGTGGTGGAGGGAACAGCCCTCCTGGAGTTTTGTTCATCTATTATAATTGCTGGCATTTTCTCTCTTAGTTAAGGAGAATGAATGGATTTCCTTTTTCTGTCCTTCTTATCTTTTCTTCTGTCCACTGCACCTTACTATTTATTATATATCCTAGTTATACAGATTTACATTGATCAACATTACACCTTTTAACCTATATTTAATTGAGTGTCTTCATATTGAGTTCATTATCCATAATCTCCACTTTCTCTTTTGTTGATAAATTTCCAAGTTTTGTTGAACATTTGTGGAATTATAATTCTAAATGCCAATGCATATATAGTTTTAATTCACTCTACTTTGTTTAATAATGTTTTTTAACAACCATATTAAAATACTCAGCCTTATTATAAACAATTAATGGAAAAATAACCTAAACAAAATATAAACAGTTTTAATGAATCTTTTTTCAACTCTGTGTTTCTATTCCTATGTCTTCTTCGTACTTGGATTCTTCTTAATGACACAACTAAGCTTGAGTCAGCTATTTGATAGCAAAAACTGCAACCTCATCTTGCCTCCTATTGGGTCTGATAAGATTACAAAATGCTAGAAAGGAGGAAAATCAGGACAAATGAGAACAAAGTTAAGTTCACTTTTATACTCTTCTGATATAATAGTATTAATAAGTTTGTTATTGTTCTTGATTATGTTTATCTGCCATTTAAGGTGTTAGAAGTTTTCAAAATAAATCAAGCATATGAAACTTATTATCTAATATAAGTTACTTAAGAGAATTTAAATAATCAAATTTGTATCAATATTTAATTCCACAAATAAATACTTTTGGTTTTCAAAAGTATTGGTTGGTATTAGCTAAGGGGGAGGTGGGGATGGTCAACCACCACACCAGGGAATCAAGAGAGTCTACAACAGCAAGCAGGAGAATCCCATCCACCAGCCATGTGGGATCTAAGCCCCCTCTCAATTTAGTGGTATGACATCTTTCACTCAACTCAGTGCTACCTGATATAATCGCTACTGTCCAGCAAAATTTTGTGTTTTGTCAGCTCATATATAACCAACCAGCCAACGAACAGTCTGCCCTTAAAAAAGGCTGCCTCTAATGCAGACAATGTCCCAAGGAAAGTTGGGCCACAGCACTCTGAGCAGGTAAACTTAGCTAAAGAATCTGCTCAGAGAAGCTAAGGCTCCAGAGGATTCCCAGAACTAGAAAGAATGGCTGTCAAATACCTTGCTTGGTGGGTCTTGGAAATTTCAAGTAAACAGATCATAATAACATATTTTCTCCATGGTCCTTGTTCAGCCTCAGGCTGATTTGCCCTTTGCTTAATTCCTCTTTAACTCCATACTATGCTTCATTTCATTTGAGACATGAAAATGATATTGTTTTGACACCTATGCTCAAGCATAAGCATGCCCTCCCCATCACTTTGTAAAACATGGGGATCACCCTCTTCTATAACCCAGCAATATGTTGAAGTTTCAACACTTTATGGAAGGGGATATAGCTCAAGGACTCAGATATTCAAATAATTGCAGTGGAAGAAGGGATATCATCATTTTTATCACCCCCAACTCAACAATAAATGCAGATATCAGGTGATAGAGATGTGTGATAAATGGAGCTTTTAGACCAGAGAGGCATCAAAGTGATACTGAAGGCAACAAATGAATCATTCTTCCCACCACACACTACACCTGTCTCCACAGGTTGGCTAATTATACTAACAGGCCGGTATCAACATAGACATAAGATACTTCTATTCTCCAGAAACAGTGCTAGGCATCTAGTACTTCCCATCCTAGGCTTTGCCATTTTGCAAACTGAGCATTTCCACATTTTTCCTTCAGATACTGGAGACTTCTCAATACTTTTTTCTCTGTATTTTAGATTCTCCCTGTAGTGATAATATAGCCTGTGCATAAATTCAAACTCATTCTATATCCAAGTATGCCTAGAAAACCAATTGAGAAGTATAAACTCTATAGGCTTTGGATATTCGGGAAGGTTGCAAACCAAATGTGTTAAGCTTGCCTGGAATGTGGGGGGTTCATGTTAAAAGCTTACCTGCCATGTGGGGGATATGTGTTAATTTAAGCTTACCTGGAGGAAATAACCTATCTAAACTCATATAAAACACTTGAGGAAACTAACAAAAAGTCCTTTTGTATATAAGCACCATTTGAATCTCCACTCTTATATCCTCTGTATAAAAGGGACCCAAAAATTCTTAGTCAGCCAGTCACAACAAATCTTCCTTCTCAGAGTTCTTGTGTCCTGGCTTTCAAGACCACATATACCCCATTTCTCTCTGCTACAACATATCTGGGGGCTTATCCATGATATGCTGAGAAGGTCAGAGGTGGCAACAGTTGTTTGCCCCTCATGGATGTCTCTTAGGAGGTTGGGAGTGCCTGGGTGAACCCCAGCCCTGGGTACCCATATACTCTCCTTTAGTCCAGAAATAGGCTGTGGACTCTACCAGAGCACTCCCAGAGAAACCAGAGGCACTGGAGGGTTCAAGAGACTCCTAGAATGAAGCAAGGAGCTCTGCATGTCAGATGGGTAAGATCCCCAGAGACATAGTGTGGGAAAAGCCTAATTCTGAAAAAATTAGGAGGGGAGGCTGAACAGCTCTCTAAAGGAGCAAGGCCCCAGTACTCCTGAGAAAAAGGGAGGAAGCTGTCTTCTCTAGGTCTGAGAAAGGAATGGGGTGGTTGGGTGTGTGTGATTATGGAGACTGAGTGAGATGCAGAAATACACTTCTGTGTGATGAGTGCGGAGTCCTGGTCTATGGTTCCATGGTGACCTCATCTGGTCAAGGGCCATCTGGGGGGCATCCCTGCAAAGGGACCCTCTTCCAAGTTGGGGTTTATACTAACCCACTAAGGCTAAGAGCTTCTGTAAGCTCGCATGAGGGACACAGCAGGAAACAGATGAAGTGTAAGGCTGAGTGAGTGTTGTGCAGTGTTGGCACAGTGGAAACATGGGAAACACACAAAGTAGGGCCCCATTAAGTTGTATGCTAAAAAATGTTCCCCGTGCATTCCATTGGAGATGTATAAGGCATAAAGTTCAGTCAGGAAATCTTAGAATGCTTTGTGAATTAGAATGGCAAATTTTGGCATGGGCTGGCCCCAGGAGGGCACTTTAGACCCCTGGCTCATATATAAAGTCTTCAATGTAGTAACCAGAAAACCAGAGCACCCGGACCAGTTCCCCTATATCGATACCTGGCAAGACACCATGAGTCAAAGTCTGCCCTGGTTAGGGAAGTGTATGACTAAAGAAGCCAGGATTTGCCTAATACCAAAACCTAGGAATGCTGTCTCAGGAACCAGGCCAAACAAGCACTGTGCAAATGGTCCAGAGAAAGTGAGTCCCAAATCCAGTGCCAATCCACCCATTCTAGAAGGGCCAAATGAAAATGACCTCCTACTGCCTTATGTGATTGCTCCTACCATGGCAGTGCTGAGGGATGAGGATGAGCCAATTTCCCTAAACAGTGCTCCTCTGTCATCATCAGGGAAGTGCAATGCCCACACCATCCCTGCAACTGCCTTTTGTGCCATTGCGCCAGAGAATGCACCTACATTGTCCCCGCAGCTTTCTTTGTCACCACCTGCACTAAGAAATGCAGCCCAGCTGCCTCCACACTCATTTGCCCCTGAAGGAATCCCTGAAAAATAGCAACTCAGATCATAGGGAGCCCCAGAGGCAGGGGGAGCAGGGAGAAGGGCAAACTTACAGTTACCTCTCCATGAAGCCTGGGCCCCAATTTATTATGATGCAGATTGCCAGATTCAGGGGGAAACCAGACATTTGTCTACCAACCCTTTAATATAATAGACCTCTTTAACAGGAACAGCCACACCCCACCATACTCAGAGAACCCTCAGGTCATGACGGACCTTTTCCAGTCCATCATACAAAACCACAAGCTCACCTGGTTTGACTGTAAACAACTTATCATGACTTTAATAAACTTTGAAGAAAGAATGTGAGTCACACAGGGAGCTCTAACTTGGCTCAAGGAGCAACCACCTGAGGGAACCTTGGACAGTGACCAATATGCCCTCTCATAGTTCCCAGTCAAAGACCCGCAATGGTATGCCAATCACACAACTGGGCTCAACTGACTAGAAACATTCCATAGGGCCTTAGTCGAAGATTCAGAGCTGGGAGCCGAAAAGCAGTAAATATGGCAAAACCACCCAAATCCTACAGTCTCTTGAAAGTCCAGCTCAATTTTATGAGAAACTGTGCAAGGTGTTCTGTGTATATATGCCCTTTAACCCAGATGCTACCAAGAGCCAAACAATGGTCAATGCGCATTCATTGCCCAATCACAGACTGACATGTGAAGAAAGCTACAAAAGTTAGATGACTTCGCTGGTATGAATATTTCTCAGCTCATGGAAATAACCACTAATGTTTGCAGCAACTGAGATGTAGACACCAAGAGGGAAGAAAACCAGAAGATGAAGAAAAAGGCAGATGTTTTGGCAGCAGCAATAGTCAAAAGAAGCAATCCCGTGTCAAGAAGAGTAAACTGGGAAACCCCTGCCCCAAGGAGGGGGAAGGATCTGTCCCTAGGGTGAAATCAGTGCACATACTGCAAGGAGGAGGGACACTGGAAATGGGAATGTCCCAGCAGGCCACCTGACCCCAGCATGGCAATACAAGCAGCAAAAACATTAGCTAGGAAAGCTAGTGGAGTGCCACAAACCAAACCCTGGATTCGTAAAAATTCAGGAAAAAAAACCTTGCAAAGCAGCTCATTGGGCTTGTAGGAAGAGAGGATGCTGATAGAGATTATTAGGACAGACTAGGCTCCTATTCACTTGGACCCACAGAGCCTATGGTTGGAGTCCAAATTGGAGGCCACAACACACATATGATGGTTGACACTGGGGCCCATATTCTGTGATGATGAAGCGAGTCAGGCCATTATCAAAAAGACAAGCCATGATCCTAGGGGCAACTGGCAAAAGTACCCAGAAGCCCTTCCTCCAAGTCAGGACCTGTAACATTGGGGGTAAGGAGGTCACTCATGAATTCCTTTATCTCCCAGAGTGCCCAGTTCCCCTCCTGGGTTAAGACACACTGTCTAAACTACAGGTTCAAATTACCTTTAATGTCATGGGGCAATCCATGTTAACACTGGAACCACCAAACCCTCCAAAGATAGTGCTAACCCTTCCTCTGCAGGAATGGAGACTGTTTTGCCTCAATGAAGATGGCCAATCTACAGCCATACAGCTCCCCTTCAAAGATGTGCCCAAAGTATGGGCAGAGGGCAACCCAATGGGCATGGCACCTGCCATTCCTCCAATTATTATTGAAGTAAAGCCCACAGCCAGCCCAGTAAGCATAAAGCAATATCCAGTTCCATGTGAAGTGCAAGAAAACATCTGGCTACATACTCAGAGATTGCTGAATGAAGGCATATTAAAGCCATGTCAGTCTCCATGGAATACCCCACTCTTTCCAGTTAAAAAGCCTGATGGGGATTATCACCAGGTCCAGGACATTTGAGCAGTCAACTCAGCAGTAATAACCCTCCATTCTGCAGTTTCTAATCCATACACTCTCCTCAGCTTGATACCCTCATTGACAATCTATGTTTCATGCCTGGATCGTAAAGATGCCTTCTTTTGCATTCAGGTAGCGCCTCAGGGCCAACCACTTTTTGCTTTTATGTAGGACAATACGAAGTCTGGTGAAAAGCAACAATTAACATAGACATGTCTCCCTCAGGGATTTAAAAATGTGCCTATTATTTTTGGACAAGCCCTGGTCAATGATCTCAAATCCTTTAACCAGAAAGTCATGTTTTCTCCTCCAATATGTAGATGACCTCATTTTTGGAAGTGCCACCTACCAAGACTGTGCTAATGGAACTCATGCCCTTTTAAAACATCTACAGCAAAAAGGGCTATTGAATGTCCAAATAAAGGCCAAATCTGCCTACCTCAGGTCAAATATCAAGGTGATAAAATAGCGCAGAGATGCCATGAATTGGGTCTTGAAAGAAAGAAAGCCATCTGTAGCCTCCCTGAGCCCAACACCTGTCGGAAGCTGTGAGAATTCCTCAGAGTGGCCGAATTCTGCTGCAATTAGATTCCCAATTTGGGAGTCCACGTGCACCCTTTATACGAAGCCACAAAGGGGGGAGATTGTAAATCCCTGCTCTGGGAAAGCCCACAGAAAAATGCTTTCACCACTCTCAAACAAGCTCTAATGGAAGCACCGAGCCTGGGGCTTCCAGATCTCAGTAAACCATTCTACCTCTCCATTCACAACTGCCAAAGCATTGCAGTAGGAGTACTAAATACTTCAGTTCCTGGAAAAGACCTGTAGCTTATCTCTCCAAACAACTGGACACTGTAGCCCAGGGATGGCCCTCATGCCTGCAAGCTGTAGCAGCTGCAGCAATGCTAACACTAGAAGCCATAAAATTAACTCTTGTGCAGCCTATAATGGTTTGGGTTCCACATGCAGTAATAACAATCTTAGAAGCCAGAGGAACACATTGGCTTACTAATAGCCACCTGGTTAAATACCAAACCCTATTATGTGAAAATCCATCTGTCCAACTGAAACTTGAAAGCCTAAATCCTGTCACCCTACTGGAGCTGGAAATTCCAACCCATAACCTTCTGGAAACATTAAAAGAAGTATATTCCAGCCAGCCATACTGCCAAGACCAGCCACTACCAAATCCTGGCATGGAGTTCTTCACAGATGGTAATAACTTTACACAGGGCAGTGATGGGTGAGTGGGATATGCTGCAGTAACATCCAAGACCACAATAGAAGCCCAGCGCCTCCCAGATAACACATCAGCACAAAAAACCAAACTCATTGCCCTCATCTGAGCCCTACAACTTGTGGCTGGGATCAAGGTTAACATCTACTCCAAATATGTCTTCCTTAACCTGCACGCATGTGGAGCCTTAGACAAACAAAAAGGACTCATTAACTTGGGAGGAAAGAGCATTAAATATGGCACACAGATTTTTCAACTACTAGAAGTAGTTTGGAAACCTATCAAAGTGTCCATAATCCACTGCAAGGGATGCCAGACAAGTCACAGCCCCATCACCCAAGGAATTTGGAGGACAGATGCTGAAGCATAAAGAGTGGCACAGGAAGGGTCCCTGACTGATAACCTGGTTGCTGCTCTCATTCTTCAACCTCTTAATTATCAGAAACCCCAGTATGTACTTCCTGCTCTCATCCCACAGCCTCTGAATCACCAGGAACGACAACATACTCAAACTGAGAGAAAGTGGATACTCTCTGAGAGTGGGACACAAGGAGCAAATGGGTAATGGACATTGCCTGATAACAGAATAGTTGTGCCACAAATATTAGCCACAACTGTAGTTCAAAACTACCATGAGAAGACACACTTTGGAAAAACCCATCTTAAAGAAGTGTTCAAAAGATTCTTCTCCATATACAGATTTTACCAGCCTGGTGCATAGAGCTCTCTGGCACAATGAAACAGTGCCAGTCTGAAGACAATATTCAAACCCGAACCTGGCAGACTCAGGGAGTCAAATGGGCCTCCACATTGATGTAGAAAAATAAACCCAGGAGCCTACATCTGGGTTGGGTGTCAGGAAACCCACTCACAAGTAAAGCCCACTCTGTGTTTCACTCCCTCTATGAAGAAATGGAAAAGCCCTTTTCTATTCCACCAGCAGCAAGAAACCTCTTCATAAACCTAGCTGAAGTAACAGGGGCAGCCTTAAATGTCTCCTCATGCTATGTATGTGGAGGTACTAATATGGGAGACCATAGGCCCTGGGAAAGCAGAGAACACAATTACAGCCAACCATTTAATGATACTGGCCTCCCGGCCATCCCCCAAGATAGTATATGGTCCTGGCAAATCTCTGTCATAGGAAAATATTGTGCTTCAAGAGCCTGTCCAAACTCCTTTATATCTGTTGGAAACCTAAGATGTGCTGGAGCAAATTTCCAAAATTATACCACCAATACAACAGAGCCTTGGGGAACATGGATTGAATTTGAGCTCATTCTCATAAATTGTACTTTCCCAAAATTAATCACAATGTTGAACTCCACCATGAAGGGCCCCTTAACTGTCCCAAATTGTCTGTACTGGATTTGTGGAAATGTTGCTTTCCAAGAATTTCCCCAAAACTGGTGTGGTACTTGTATGCTCAGTACAATAAAACCCTCCTTTTTCCTTATTCCCTTAGTAGAAGGGAAAGTGCTAAGTCAGCCAGTATATCAAAACATTAAAAAAAAAAAAAAGGCTGTCACTACCTGGGGAGGTGAAAAATGGCCCCCTGTGTGTATAATCCAATACTATGGGCCAGCAACTTGGGCAGAGGATGGCATGTGAGGTTATTGAACCCCTATCTATATGCTAAAGTGAATCATCTGCTTACAAACCATGGTAGAAATAATACCTAATAAAACTGTCCATGCTCTAAACTTACTAGCCCAACAACAAATTAAATTCAGAAATGCTATCTATCAAAACCATCTCACCCAAGACTGTCTCCTGGCAGCTGAAGGGGGAGTTTGTGGAAAATTCAACCTCTCTAACTGCTGTCTTGAACTAGACAACACTGGAAAGTTTATTGATGAAATTACAAGCAAAATGGTAAAAACTGCTCATGTTCCAGTGCAGACCTGGAATGGTTGTAATTTATTTTTTATTTTTTTTTTTTTTTTATTTTTTTATTTATTTATTTTTTTTAATTTTTTTATTTTTTATTGACTTTGTAATAATATTACATTAAAAATATATATGTGAGGTCCCATTCAACCCCACCCCCCCACCCCCCCTCTCCCCCCCCCAACAACACTCGTTCCCATCATCATGACACATCCATTGGATTTGGTAAGTACATCTTTGGGCACCTCTGCACCTCATATACATTGGTTCACATCATGGCCCATACTCTCCTCTATTCCATCAAGTAGGCCCTGTGAGGATTTACAATGTCCGGTGATTACCTCTGAAGCACCATCCAGGGCAGCTCCATGTCCCGAAGACGCCTCCACCTCTCATCTCTTCCTGCCTTTCCCCATACCCTTTGTCCATTATGTCCACTTTTCCCAATCCAATGCCACCTCTTCTATGTGGACACTGGATTGGTTGTGTCCATTGCACCTTTATGTCAAGAGGAGGCTCAGATTCCACCTGGATGCTGGATGCAATCCTCCCATTTTCAGTTGTAATCACTCTAGGCTCCATGGTGTGGTGGTTGTCCTTCTTCACCTCCATCTTAGCTGAGTGTGGTAAGTCCAATAAATCAGATTGTAGGTGCTGGAGTCTGTTGAGGCTCAGGATCTGGCTATCACATTGTCAGTCCAGAGATTCAAATCCCCTAAATATATCTTAAACCCCAACATTAACTGCACCTCCAGCACATTAGCGTGAAAGTCTTATGAAGGGAGATCCCATCTAAGTCCAGATTCATCACACATAAACACCATTTCCAAAGAGGGGCCATCTGCCCTGGTAGTTAACCCCATCGGCCATGACCATAACTCCCATGGGTCTCTTTAGCCCTCAAAGGAACCAATATCTGGGGGTTGTATCTGCTTTATCTGTCTCTCTGACTCTGCTCAGTTGTGCATGAGGGCAAACCTTCTGCCAGCCTCCAGACTCTTTTTTAGAAACTCGTAGCCATATAAACTCATTTCTCCTTTCCATTTCCCCCTTACTTTAGGTCAAACAGCATTTTAAAGTCATGGTATTTTATGTAGACATGGATATTCTGCTGATCCGCATTGAAACTTCCGTATAAGGTCATTTTCCAGTTGCATCATCAGTTGGTAGTTGATAGTGGTCCCTCGTTGCCAGGGAGGCTCATCCCCGGGTGTCATGTCCCACGCTGGGGGGAAGGCATTGCATTTACATGCTGAGTTTGGCTTCGAGACTGGCCACATTTGAGTAACATGAAGGCTGACAGAAGGAAATTCCCAGGCACAAAGTTGCTCTAGGCCTTGTTCTTATTTTGGGTTTATCAGCTCACAAGCATAGTCATTAGTATCAGGGGCTCACTGTTGAACCCTCACTCCCTCCCGGTCCCCTCCGCTGTACCTGGGAGACTCTCGCTGTTCCCCTGGGGACCACGACAGAGCACCACTGGTCAGGAACCCAGTACCCCCCCTACTGTGGTTTTTAATTGTTGCCACTATGAGTATATCCAAACATTACCATGCACCCTGGACATATGTTCTGTACAGCTCCCTGTCAGTCATATATCACCTGTCATTGGTATCCCATACCAGTATCCCTCCATTGCCATTGTTGAAACACTCTGTGATCCAGAACTCCCCGAAATTTGAAGCCCAATATAATGTCATGGTCCCTTACTAGGGAATGGCATATAGCGATGAGTTTAAAGGATAGATAAAGAACTTGGATAAAGTTAGATAAAGAACTTAGATAAAGAATGTTGACTTGAAAAAATTCCACATCCTATTTTTTTCTTTTTTTTCTCCCCCCCCCCCTAATTATTCAGCTTTTCTTCACAGGGGTCCTAGACCACAGCAATGTATATATATAATATACAGCACTCCCACACATCCACCAGAAAACCTTTTCCCTTCCACAGTGATACTCTTACGCCCTATTCATATCATATTTACTTAAAGTGATGTACAGAGTCTGAGACATTAGCTTTCTAACAAGGTGACATCTGTGCTTACATTATGGTGCATACTTTAGGATACACAGTTCTTTACATTTTTAGTTATCCTGTGTTTCACATTATGGTTTACATTATCAGTCTGTCATCTCCTATATGTTACGGTGTAATATTACATGTTTTATATCCATCCTTGTGTACTCTCAAGAAACTCCTCTCTTACCCCCCATTTACTTTGGTTCCACACATTTAACGTCCATTTTCCCTTCCACCTTGGTGCCCTCAGTGATAGCCAACCTCCATTTCCTGAGGAGCCACTTCCAGAGATAGATGGAATAGTGTTCAGGGCCTAACTTGCTCAACTGCCCCAATGCCCTGGGAGCCACCCTTTCTCTCGAGGGATACAGTTCCCTCTATTGGATGGCATTAGTCCTCCCCAGGATGTGGGTCCACCCCCACTCTCACTACTTGGGTTTCTACCCCATGGTGTCACCCACTCTGGCAGAATGAGCATTTATACATTCCCCAGGAGCCCGTCCTGCATCAGACCCTCCCCTCCGAGCATTCTAAACAGGTAACCCTCTTTATTATATTTTGATATGATTTTCTCGGCATTTTACTCTCCACCAACACCTGACCCTCTCCTGTTTTGTATGCTACCCCTCCCTCCCCCCACTTTTGGGCAACGTTACCCACCCGTCCCTCCCCAGCCACCCTCAAACCCGCAAAGCCCCAAGCAAAGGCAACCCCTTGCCCCCCTTTTATCTCTTCTTTGTGTTCATACTTACCACCATCTCGTCTTAAATTCCACCCCTGCAGACATCGGCTCATATCCTTCCTCCATCCTCCGATTTCCTGCAAGCCTATCGTTCAGTCTCTTGCTATCTAGGGCAGCTTGTTTATTTCATATCATTGAGGTCATGTAGTATTTGTCCTTCAATGTCTGGGTTGCTTCACTCAACATAAGGTTCTCAAGATTCATCCATGTTATCACATGTGTTTGTAGTGTGTTTGTTCTTATAGCCGAGTAGTATTCCATTGTGTGTATATACCACATTTTATTGATCCACTCGTCTGTTGATGGGCATTTGGGTTGATTCCAACTTTTGGCAATAGTGAACAATGCTGCTATGAACATTGGTGTACATATATTGGTTTGTGTTCTTGTTTTCAGTTCTGCTGGGTATATTCCCAGCAGTGGTATTGCTGGGTCATATGGCAAATCTATGACTAGTTTTTTGAGAAACCGCCATACTGTTCTCCAGAATGGTTGGATCCTTCTGCATTCCCACCAGCAGTGGATGAGTGTTCCCCTTCCTTCACATCCTCTCCAGCACTTGTATTCTTCTGTTTTTTTCATAGCTGCCAATCTTATGGGTGTAAGATGGTATCTCATTGTGGTTTTGATTTGCATTTCCCTGATAGCTAGAGATTTGGAACATTTTTTCATGTGCTTTCTTGCCATTTGTATTTCTTCTTCGGAGAAGTGTCTGTTTAAGTCTTTTTCCCATTTTTTAAATGGATTGTTTATCTTCTTATTTTCAAGATGTAGGAGTTCTTTATATATGCAAGTTATAAGTTTCTTATCAGATATATGATTGCCAAATATTTTCTCCCACTGTGTGGGCTCCCTTTTTACTTTCTTGACAAACTCCTTTGAGGTGCAGAAGGCTTTAATTTTGAGGAAGTCCCATTTATCTATTAGTTCTTTTGCTGCTCGTGCTTTTGGTGAGATATTCATAAATCCATTTCCTATTACAAGGTCCTGTAGATGTTTCCCTACACTGCTTTCTAAGGTTTTTATGGTCTTGGCTCTTATATTTAGGTCTTTGATCCATCTTGAGTTGATCTTTGTATAAGGTGTGAGATGGTAATCCTCTTTCATTCTTCTACATATGGCTATCCAGTTCTCCAGACACCATTTGTTGAATAGGCCACTCTCTCCCAGTTGAGAGGGTTTGGTGGCTTTATCGAATATTATGTGGTTGTATATGTGAGGTTCTATATCAGAGCTTTCAATTCGATTCCATTGGTCTATATGTCTCTCCTTATGCCAATACCATGCTGTTTTCACCACCGTAGCTTTATAGTATGTTTTGAAGTCAGGTAGTGTGATTCCTCCAATTTCGTTTTTCTTTTTCAGTATGTCTTTGGCTATTCGGGGTCTCTTTCCTTTCCAAATAAATTTCATAGTTAGTTTTTCTAGTTCCTTAAAGAAGGCTGCATTGATTTTTATTGGGATTGCATTGAATGTGTAGATCAATTTTGGTAGGATAGACATCTTAATAATGTTCAGTCTTCCTATCCATGAACAAGGAATAGTCTTCCATTTATTTAGGTCTTCTTTGATTTCCTTGAACAATCTTGTATAGTTCTCAGTGTATAAGTTCTTTACCTCTTTAGTTAAATTTATTCCTAAGTATTTGATTTTTTTATTTACTATTGTGAATGGTATTTGTTTCTTGATTTCCTCCTGATCTTGCTCATTATTGGTGTACAGAAATGCTACTGATTTTTGCGCATTGATCTTATAACCTGCGACTTTACTAAACTCATTTATGAGTTCTAGAATCTTCGTTGTAGATCTCTCAGGGTTTTCTATGTATAGGATCATGTCATCTGCAAATAATGAAATTTTGACTTCTTCCTTTCCAATTTGAATGCCTTTTATTTCTGGTTCTTGCCTCAGTGCTCGAGCAAGTACTTCTAAGACAATGTTAAATAGGAGCGGCGACAGTGGGCATCCTTGTCTTGTTCCTGAGTTTAGAGGGAAGGAGTCTAGGATTTCTCCATTGTAAACAATATTGGCTTTAGGTTTTTCATATATACTCTTTATCATGTTCAAAAAATTTCCTTGTATTCCAATCATTTGGAGTGTTTTTATCAAGAAAGGGTGCTGTATTTTGTCAAATGCTTTTTCTGCATCAATAGATATAATCATGTGATTTTTTTCCTTCAATCTGTTTATATGGTGTATTACGTTGATTGATTTTCTTATGTTGAACCATCCTTGCATACCTGGGATGAATCCCACTTGGTCGTGGTGTATAATTCGTTTAATGTGTTGTTGAATACGATTAGCAAGTATTTTGTTAAGTATTTTTGCGTCTAGGTTCATTAGAGAAATTGGTCTGTAATTTTCCTTTCTTGTGATGTCTTTGTTTGGCTTTGGTACTAGGGTAATGTTGGCATCATAGAAGGAGTTGGGTAATGTTCTTTCTGTTTCGATGGTTTGGAATAGTTTCAGCAGGATTGGTGTCAGTTCTTTCCGGAATGTTTTGTAGAATTCACCTGTGAAGCCATCTGGCCCTGGGCTCTTCTTAGTTGGGAGATTTTTAATAACTGATTCTATCTCTCTGCTTGTGATTGGTTTGTTAAGATCATCAATTTCTTCTTTCGTCAATATGGGCTGTTTATGTGTTTCTAGGAATTTGTCCATTTCCTCTAGATTGTCATTTTTGTTGGAATATAGTTTTTCAAAATATCCTCTTATGATAGTCTTTATTTCTGTGGGGTCAGTGGTGATATCGCCTTTCTCATTTCTTATTTTGTGTATTTGCATCTTCTCTCTTTTTTTCTTTGTTAGTGTTGCTAAAGGTTTGTCAATTTTGTTAATCTTCTCAAAAAACCAGCTCTTGGTCTTGTTTATCTGTTCAAGTGCTTTCTTATTTTCTATTTCATTTAGTTCTGCTCTTATCTTTGTTATTTCCTTCCTTCTTCTTCCTGTTGGGTTACTTTGTTGTTGTTTTTCTAATTCCTTCAAATGTGCAGTTAGTTCTTCAATTTTTGCTCTTTCTTCTTTTTTGATATATGAATTTATGGCTATAAACTTCCCTCTCAGTACTGCTTTTGCTGCATCCCATAAATTTTGGTATGTTGTGTTATCATTATCATTTGTTTCAAGGTAGTCATTGATTTCTTTTGAGATTTCCTCTTTGACCCACTGTTTTTCTAAGAGTGTGTTGTTTAATTTCCAAATCGTGGTGTGAAATCTGGGCTTCTTTCCCTTGCAAATCTCCAGCTTGACTCCACTGTGGTCAGAGATAATGTTTTGTATGATTTCAATCTTTCTGAATTCGTTCAGCCTTTCTTTGTGGCCTAGCATATGATCTATCTTGGAGAATGATCCATGTGCGCTTGAGAAAAATGTATATCCTGCTGTGTTTGGGTGTAGCGATCTATATATGTCTATTAGATCGAGCTCCTCTAATATACTATTCAGATGTTTTGTTTCTTTGGTGATTCTCTTTTGAGATGTTCTGTCCAGAGTTGATAGTGGTGTATTAAAATCCCCCACTATAATTGTAGATGTATCTATTCTTTCACTTAGTTTTTCCAGCGTTTGCCTGACGTATTTAGAGGCACCCTTGTTAGGGGCATAGATATTTATGATTGTTCGATCTTCTTGACAGATTTTCCCTTTGACTAAAATGTAGTATCCTTCTTTGTCTCTCACAATTGTTTCACATTTAAAGTCTATTTTGTCTGATATTAATATAGCTACTCCTGCCTTTTTTTGGTTATTGTTAGCTTGTATGATTGTTTTCCAGCCTTTCACTTTCAATCTCCATGCGTCTCTGGGTCTAAGATGTGTCTCTTGTAGACAGCATATGGATGGGTCATATTTCCTTATCCAATGTCCCAGTCTGAATCTTTTGATAGGTGAGTTTAATCCGTTGACATTCAGTGTTATTACTATCAAGGAATTATTTGTGTTAGCCATACTTTGATTGGATTTGTGTTTGTCATATTTTGTTTGTATATTTTTTTTTGTCTTTTTTGTTGTTGTTGTTGGTCTTATACTCTCCTCCAACTTTGCCTTTCCTGTTTTTTCCTTTCTTCCTGCAGCACTCCCTTTAGAATTTCTTGAAGGGGAGGTTTCTTGTTGGTATACTCTTTCAGTTTCTGTTTGTCTGCAAATATTTTGAACTCTCCATCATATTTGAATGCTAGTTTAGCTGGATAAAGTATTCTTGGTTGGAAATTTCTTTCCTTTAGTACCTTGACTATATCATACCACTGTTTTCTTGCCTCCATGGTTTCAGAAGAGAAATCAGCACTTAATCTAATTGAGCTTCCCTTGTATGTGATGGTTTTCTTTTCTCTTGCTGCTTTTAGGATTTTCTCTTTGTCTTGAGCATTGGATAATTTGGCAAGTATATGTCTTGGGGTGGGCCTGTTGGGGTTTATGACTTGTGGGGTGCGCCGTGCTTCTTGGATATGTACATCTGTCTCTTTCAGTAGATTTGGGAAGTTTTCAGCCATTATTTCCTGCAACACTCTTTCTGACCCCTTTCCCTTCTCTTCACCTTCTGGAATGCCTATAATACGTATGTTTGAGCGTTTTGCATTGTCATTCAGGTCCCTAAATCCTAATTGGATTTTTTCTATCTTCTTATTGACCCCTTCTACTATCTGTTTGATTTCTGATGTACTGTCTTCCACATCACTAATTCTCTGCTCTGTCTCTTCTAGTCTGCTGATATTTGCTGCAAGTGTATTTTTGATTTCTTGAACTGTGGTGTTCATTCCCATCATATCTGTTATGTTTTTGCGTATGTCTGCAATTTCCCCTCCAAGTGATGTCTTCATGTTGTTAACCTCTTTCATTACTGCATCAAATTTGTCGGTGATAAATGTTCTGAGATCTTTCATTGCTTGTGCCAAGTTTTGCTCCCCTTCGTGATTATTGGTTTGTTGATTGGATTCAGCCATGTTTTCCTGATTATTGGTTTGGTTCGTAGATTTTTGTTGCTTTCTGGTCATCTCTTTATTTTGACGAATTTAATCAGTTCCTTAGCTTCTTTGTCTGCTCTTGGAGGTTAATTAGTTGTTATTTTTGCACAGGTGTTATATCTTCTCTTTGTCACTTTTTTCCTTCTTATTCTAGTTACTTGTTGTTGGTTAAGTTCACTTTAGAGGAAAGTATTAGTGTTGGGTAAAGGCAATTGTGTAAGCAAGGGAAAAGTGTAAAGTTGTATTGGTGATGTATGTTAATAAAGCAGGAATATGAGATCTGGAAGGATGGAGGTTAGATTCATGTAGATTGTATAGAGTTGTAGCTGTAGGTAGAGTACCTTTTATGAAGTTGATGACTGAATTTGGGAGGAATATGGTATGAACTACACAGCTATTGTTTTCATGAGAGAGGGAAAAAGAAAAGAAAGGTAATAGTTTCAAGAGTGGATAATAGACAGAAAACAGAACAAAGGTATTAGAAATTAAGAGTTAGACACTTTGTGGATCAAAGAACGGGAGGTGGGGGGTGGAATATAGGAGAGACAGTAGATGATAGTGGATATCAAGATGCAGGGGAAGGGGGATAGTGTAGGTAGCCTAAATCAGTTCACACAGAAATGAGGCAGTGGAGGATGGGAAAACCCAGCAAATGTGAGGTGTTCCCTGTAGCACCTATTGTATACTTGAATTAAAGTAAAAATAAGTGGAAGATGAGGGACAAGAGGGAAAGAGAAAACCGAAAAAAAAAAAAACTAATTATAATAAAGAAAAAAGAAAGGCAAGAAGAAAGGAAGAAAGAAAAAGAGGATGGGCAAACGGTGGGGAACGGATAGGGAGAAGAGAGATACAGGTACACACGTGTCACAATTGCAACACTATCTAAAACAACAGCTTCCCCCCGCTTTGCCCTAAAACCCCCCCGTCTGTCTGCCCAAATGGGTCTGCAAGCACCTCCCTTCCCACAAACCCCCAATAGGCCGCCCAGGGCCAACGAACTCCCCAGTACTGCAGATGCTCAAAAAAAAAAGAAAAAAGAAAAAAAAAAAAAAATAAGTAAAATAAATTAAAAAAAAAAAAAAAACAAAAAACAAACAAACAAACAAAAAAAAAAAAAACAGAAACCCCTCTGCAGGCCCGGCTTCGCCCGCCGCGGAGGCTTGGACCGGCTCTGCCCGGCTCCTCACGCCGCCTTGGCCTGGCCTGGCTCCGCCCAGCTCCACTCGCTACAGCGGCCCAGCCGGCTCCGGCGTCCACCTCCCGCCACCGCGGCCTGGACCGGCCCTGCCCGGCTCCGTACCCGCCGCGGCCTGACCCGGGCCCGCCCGGCTCCAAACGCTGCCGCGGCCCCGCCCGGCTCCAAACGCTGCCGCGGCCCGCAGCCGGGGCCTGCACCGGCCCCGCCCGGCTCCAAATGCTGTCGCGGCCCACAGCCGGGGCCTGCACCGGCCCCGCCCGGCTCCAAACGCTACCGCGGCCGGCCCGGCCTGGCTCGGCCCCACCGAGCGGGGCTAGATGCCTCGTCTCCGCCTACCCAAGGAGGGAATCCTCTACCGGTAGCTGGGATCTCCGTGTATATTTCACAGACGAATCCTCTCTGTTACCTTCCCTCCAAATCGATGTCCAGACACCTCCGGACCAGCAAAAATCCCGAAACAATCCGGTCCCAAAGAGTCTCCAACGCCGCCCAGCCGATTCCCTGCAGAAGACTCTAACAGGGATGTTCACTCAGCCGCCATCTTGCCCCCTCCCTCATAAAACTACTTTTTCGGTTGTAATTTATTTAATTCCCTTGGAACCTGGCAGACAATAGCAAACTATTTCAAACTTCTACTGGGAATAATTGCCTCCTCATAGGAGGATGCACCATACTTCCTTGCCTCCTCATCTTTGTTGTAAACAGAATACGTACCCTAATAAATGATACAGCAAAAACCCACCTCATGGGTCTATATACATACCAATCATTCCAGAGAGACTCTGACAATAGTGATGCTGAAGCATAATAACATTAAGCAGGCATCAAATGGGGGTAGTAATATAGCATGTGCATAATTTCAAACTTACTCTAATATCCAAGTATGCTGAGAAAACCAATGAAATTATAAACTCTATAGGCTTTGAATATTCGGGGAGGAGGCAAACCAAATGTGTTAAGCTTACCTGGAATGTGGGGGGGTTCATGTTAAAAGCTTACCTGGAATGTGGGGGATATGTGTTAATTCAAGCTTACCTGGAGGAAATAACCTATCTAATACTCAGATAAAACAGTTGAGGAAACTAACAAAAAGTCCTTTTGCATATAAGCACCATTTGACTCCCCACTGTTACATCCTCTGTACAAAAGGGACCCTAAAATTCAATTAGGGGTTGGTTTTTATCAAGACAAGAGTCTGTCAAGTCTGGCCAGTTGAAAGAAATCTTCCTTCTCAGAATTCTCACATCCTGGCCTTCAATACCATATACACCCAAATTCTCTCTGCTACAACACAATGACAGTTTATCAAATGATTGATATTTCATTGGTCTACCTGCAAATAGACATATTAAAAGTAGGTATCCCTTCACTCCTAAGAGATACATTGGTTAGTATGGCCCCTTCAGGGACCTTCATCTCCAGAGGCCTTATTGACATGTTGATCCTCATTATGCTCAATGTAAATGAATTAAATTTCCCAGTTAAAAGGCAGAAATTGCCAGAATGGATAAAGAAACATGGCCCAACCTTATACAGCTTAAAAGAGACTAACTACATAATGAAAGATACAAGTAGGTTGAAAGTGAATGGATGCAAAAAAAACACTAAAAAATACCTGTGGATACTAACTAAAAGAGTACTGTGTAGTTATACTAAAATCAAAACAAACAGACTTTAAGTAAAAAAAAAAATTGTAATGTGAGACAAAGATCAGTACATAGTGATGGAAGTGACATGACAACATAATTACAAATACATATACACTTAATAGCAGAACTCCAAAATATATGAAGCAAATTTGACAGATTTGAAGGGAGAAATGATTGTTCTACATTAATAGAAATAGACTTCAATATATAACTTTTAGTAATGGATAGAACATTTAGACAGAAGGTCACTAAGGAAATGAAAGAGTTCAATGATATGTTGAATCAACTAGAACTGAAAAACATACATAGAACAATTCGCCCAAAAGCAGCAGAACAGATCCTCTTCTTTAGAAAGTCTACCTCCAGATTAGAACATATGTTTGGTCACAAAACAAGTCCAAATAAAATTAAATATAAAGAATCACACCTTACACCATAAATCTTCTCTGAGTACAATGGAATGAAGCAAAAATTCAAGAGTGTGTTATTCAGCTCCTACACATTTGTGAATTTACTTTTTCCAGTCTATTATTGATTTCCAGCTGCATTCCATTATGATCTGAGAAGGTGCTTTGTATAATTTCAATCTTTTTATATTCATTGAGAGCTGAAGCATGCCCTAACATGTGGCCTACCCTGGAGAAAGCTCCATGGGCCTTTGAGAAAAATGTATAACCTCCTGAGTTTGTATGCAGTGCTCTGTAATGTCTGTTAGGTCTAAGTCATTTATCATATTGTTTAAATTCTCTGTTTCCTTGCTGATCTTCTGTCTAGATGTTCTATCTAATGATGTGAGAGGGATGTTGACTTACCCAGTGATTATTGTAGAGATGTGTACTTCTCCCTTCAGTTTTGCCAGAGTTTGTCTCATGTATTTTGGGGCACTCTTGTTAGGTGCATAGATATTTATGACTGCTATATCTTCTTGGTGTGTTGTGTCTTTTATTAATATATAATGTCCTTCTGTATCTCTTATAACATTTTTTGAATTTAAACTCTGTTTTGTCCAATATTAGTATTTCTACCCTGGTCTTTTATGGTTACTATTTGCATGGAGTATATTCTTCTAACCTTTCACTTTAAGCCAGTTTGTTTCCCTGGGTCTAAGGTGAATTTCTTGTAAGCAGCATATGGATGGCTCTTTTTTTTTTTAATCCTTTCTCTCAGCTTGTATCTTTTGGTTGGGGAGTTTAATCCATTCGCATTCAATGAAATTACTGTAAATGCATTATTTACTTCCCATCGTTTTATTCTTCTGTTTTCTTATGTTGTATCATATTTTGTCTGTCTTTTTACTCTTTTGGCTATTCTTTCACTATTGTTTCTTCTGTACTCTCCTACAGGTCTCTCTTGCCTGTCATTTTATTTCCAGTTCTAAGGCTTCTTCTAATATTTCCAGCAAAGTTTGATGCATTTTTGCAAATTCTCTGAGATTCTGTTTATTTGTAAATATTTTATGTTCACATTCATATCTGAAGGAAAATTTTGCTGAATAAAGAATTCTCTGCTGGCAGTTTTTCACTTTCAGTGTCTTAGCATTATCTCATTGTCTTCTTCTTGCTGCTCTGAGAATTTTCTTTTGACTGTTCACATTCTGAGTAGTATGTGTCTTGGAGGATGTCTATTTGGATTTATTCTGATTGGGATATGGTGCACTTCTTAGACATGTAAGTTCATTTCTTTCATGAGACTTGGGAAATTTTCACCTAATATTTCCTCAAATTCTCTTTCTGCCCCCTTTCCCTTCTCTTCTAATAATGGGAATCCCATGTCATGTATGTTTTTTTTCCTCTTTTTCAAGTATGTTTTTGAGTTTCATGTTGTTATGCAACTCTCTGAGCCCCTGCTCAATGTTTTTCCATTCTTCTATCTCTTTGTTCTTTTCTTTCTTAAATTTTAGCTGTTCTGTCTTTGGTATTATTTATTCCTTCCTCTATCATTTTGAGTCTGCTGTTGTATGCCTCAAATGTGTTTTTATTCTCACCTATGGTGTCTTTCATTCCCATGAGCTCTGTTACTTTTCTGTTAATGATTTCAACTTATTTTGTTCATTCAATGTCTTATGATGCCATTTATTTCTTTAGTCATATTGGCTTTCAAATCATTAATCTGATTTTGGAAATTTGTGTGTATTTTGATAATTAGTTCTCTCAAATCCTGTATCTCTTCTGGGCTTTTAATATATTCCTTTTCTTGGGCCATGTCTTCTATTTTCTTAATATGGTTCATTGCTTTTTGCTGATGTCTAAACATCTGATTAGGATGTATTAATAGTTTACTCAGATGCTCAATTGCTTTCTCTTTGTAGGGATTTAGTAGGGAGAGTCTGTGTGTTACCACTGCTCTTTGATTGACCTGGATTATCAGAATTCTCCCTGCTAATTGTTCAAAACTAGGCTCCTGACCCAGTAATTGGTTGCAAACTGGCGTTGGGAGGGGGCTATAGATGCTGGAAAAGACCTCTGTTACTTATTTTTAGTTTTCTCACATGAACTTCTTTGTTTACCATCAAGTGTTACTCTTTGGCAGCTCTTTGTTCAATGCCTGGTCTGAATGTATTTGGTGAAACACAGAAGGAATAAATGTGGTAGAGCTTCCTGCCTGGAGGCTTAGAGCATTGTGAGTCAAACATTCTCAGTGACAGTTCCCCATTCTTCTCTGGTGGCCTCATGCATTTTCTTGGGTTGGTGATATGTCCACTCCCCTCTGAGTCTTCAACACTCAGTCCCTGTTAGTGGAGGAGGAGACTGGGAGGTGTGTGTATCTTTAGCCCCTTGAAAACTCTAAGGCAAACTGGTGTGGCCCCACCTGGCCTGGAAGGGCTTCTGGGACACAGCAGACCAAATTTGTGGGTCAGAAACTGTGTCAGCCTTAGGCTGTGTCCATCTCTCTCTTCTTACCTGGGGTGGTGGATCCCTGGAGCACCCTTTGTCTGTAGACAACTTGTATAACATAACTTTAAACTAAAACCCATATGCACACAGACAAACTAGGATTGAAAATGAAACAGAGGAAAGGAAATATTCTGTTTATATATCAGAAAGTGGTCAATACCAACTCTCTTCATAAATGTTAGAAACTGCATATCAAGAAAATGGCAGAGGGAAGCAGATGAGGCTCAAGCAATGGAGCTTTTGCCTACCATGTGGAGGACTTGCTTTGGATCCCTGGGGCCACCTGGTAAAAAAGAAGAAGAGAAACCATGTCCACATTGTTAGACAGTGCCCATGCAAGTGGGTCACACAGCAATATGTTGATGAGCCAAGTGAGAGACAAGGGGTGAGTAAAGGTGACATGATGCAGAAACCATGAACTGAGATGGTGCAATTGACAGAGAAAAACTCTCCCTATCAGAGGTCTCCAGGATCAAATCCCAGTGAACACTAGAAGAGAGAAAATGAGAAGAGATTACAACACAGCCAGCAGAAACAGCAGGGTAGGAGTAGGGGAAGGGGGAAAAATAAATAAATCTTAAAAAAAAAAAAAAGAAAGAAAGAAAAAGAAAAAGGCAGAGATCCCCCAAACAGACAAATATAGGATTCAGCAATTCACAATAGACTTTTGTGAAAATCATAGGCTTCAGCCTGATCTCCTTCCCTTTGCTCTCTAACCCTCATGGAGAAGATAAATCAGACAGTTCCAGGAAAAAAAAAAACAGATATGACAGGACAAAACTATGGCTGTGCCTTGTGGAAATACATCAGTTATTTTGGGGCTTTTTCACAGCTTAGATCATGCAGATGAAATAGCCTTTGAAAGCCTCTTTGGACAGGTGCCTTCTACACATGAGCACAGCCCAGTGTCCAGACTTCTACTTGTTGTGAGACCTTAAGGCAATGATGTCAGCTCTCGACTTTAGGCTCCATCTCTGCATAATGGGTTGACCTCAGCCTCAGTGCTCTGAACAATTAAGCAAATTAAGAGGTGACCTTAATTTGCAGAACCTCTGGGTATTGCACAAGTAATATGATGCAGATGGCTTGGAATGGCACAACTGCATGAGTGTGGAGCTGAGGAGCTCCTGGGAATTCCTTAGGGCCCACTTGGTCTGCCCAGGCATGATAAAAGGCCTTTGTAATTTTTCCAAGTTGCACATTAATTTTCTCAAATCAGATTTTAAGTAACAGTTTAAAGCAGATTTTAAGCCATTCTACCTGAGGTAAGTGAAGTATAGAAGCCTGGTCATAATGAAGGAGATAGAAAAAATGCAAGAGAGACATAAGAACTTAAAAAGTCAAATATTGTGAGACTATTTCTTTATAGGAACAAATGGACTCTGTATCAACAGAACAATAATATATAATTAAAACGAATATTTTAGTTGTGTAGGAAAAAGTTGAATTAAGATGCAATGGGGGAAGTGGATGTGGCTTATGCAATTAGGTTCCAATCTACCATATAAGAGGACCAGGGTTCAATTACTGGGGTCTCCCAGTGAAGACAAGCTGACCAAAATGGAGAGCTGCATTTTATGAGTACATTTTGGAGCACTGCTACACAGCATGGATTATAGTTTACATTGTAGTTTATGTTCTCTCTGAATCCATTCAGTGAGCTGTGATGGAGATAGTATCCTGCATCTGTCATGGAAAAATCATTGAGGACAACTCCAAGCCCTGAAAATGCCCCAGTGACACACTTTTCCCTCTTTATGCCTTCAGCAACTCTCATGGCCACTGTCTCCACATCAATGATATAATGTTTTCCATTACTAGAGTCACAATATTTCTATAGTAGAATATTAGTAAGTCCACTCCAATCCATATTTTATTCCTCCATCCTTATGACCCTGTGATAGCAATGTCCACTTGACCTCTAAATTGAGAGGGGCTTAGACCCCACATGGGTGATGAATGGAATTCTCCTGTTTATAGCTGTAAACTCTCTCGGTTCCCTAGTGTGGGGGTTGATCATTCTCACCTCTCTTTTAACTGACCTGGACAAGTCAAATGAACCAGTGTTGCAACTCTGCTGAGGCTCAGGGCCTAGCTGGCACTTAAACAGTCTGAAGATTCAAGTCTTCTGAGCATACACCAACCCCAGCTCCAAATATAGGTTCAGTAAAAGTGACAGATGAGATAAGCATAGAAAGATCATATCTGAGTCCCAATCCATCACACTCAGGACAACAAAATCCAAAGTAGGGCTTACTGGCAACCTACTAAATTCCCGAGGCATCTGTCATGAATGTAGGCCCTGGGTGTCTCTGTAGCCCTCAGGAGTACCACTATATGGGGTTGTATCTACTTTGATTGTCTCTGAGACCCTGGTGAGATGTGCATAAGCATAACCATCTCTGATGATCTCCTGACTCATTTTGAAGTCTCTTAACTTTATAAACTCCTTTGTCTTTACCATTCCCCCCTTTTATTCAAGGTGTTTTCCTAGTTGCATCACTAGCTGGTACTTGGTAGTAATCCCTTGGCACCAGGGAAGTTCATCCCCGGGAGTCATGTCCCACAATGTGGGGAAGGTAATGCATTTACATGCTGAATTTAGGGTAGAGAGTGGCCATATTTGAGCAACATGGAGGCTCTCAGGAGTTAAATCTTAGGCACCCTGCTGCTCTAGGCATAGTTCAATAATAAAGCTCACAGGCTCATAAGGATAGTTGTCAATATCAAGAACCCATCATTGGGCCTTTTTTCTTCACTGGTCTTTGCACTTTCACTTGGGGGATTGTTGCTGCTCGACTGGGCAGTGTGACAGGGATTCCAAGAATGGAAACTCAGCACTCTCTCAGTTGTTGTGTGAAACCCTACCCTCTATGTCAATACCCAACTAACATCAAACATATTTATATACCCGATATGCATGCCCTTAGAACTCCCTCCAACCAGTGCATCCCCCATCAGTGTCACCCCACATCAGTGCTCCTCCTTTGAAGCTGTTGAACAAATCTGTGATTCAAAATTTCTTCAAAATTGAATCTAATATATTGCCAAATTCAATGAACAGGAAAATGAAATGGTAATGATAGGTTCAATGATAAGAAATATATAATAATTTAGAAAAACTAACAATAAAGTAAAAAA
This sequence comes from Dasypus novemcinctus, assembly GCF_030445035.2. Lineage (NCBI taxonomy): Eukaryota > Metazoa > Chordata > Mammalia > Cingulata > Dasypodidae > Dasypus > Dasypus novemcinctus. The sequence goes on along the minus strand of NC_080697.1, from coordinate 57,109,351 downwards.
TAAATTGGGATATTAAAAAAATGAAAAATATCATAAGAAAAAAATTTTTTGATGTTTTGACTTTCATCACTGTAATAGGTATTTCCCTGTGTGTACTGGGGCAAGACAATCTCTTCCATGTCTTCCTTAGTGTCTGCATTGTTTTTTATTATTATGTCATTAAAAAAGCTTAAGGTCACAGTAGTGGGACATTGAATATAGGGAACTCCCATACATGCAACATCAAACCCTTTTCCCCCTTCCCCCAAAACTATCTTTTTACATGTGGATGTTACATTTCCTTCATCTCATGTACACATATTGAAACATAGCTACCTACCATGGTTCCATTATGGTTTACATTATGGTTTACATTTCAGAATGTACACTTTTATAAAAATTTTGGTTACCTTATGGTTTACATTATGGTTTACATTTTAGACTATACTTTATAAATATTTGGTGATCTTAAACATGGCTTGTACCCATCATTGCAGGATCATGCAGAACACTTCCATTGCCCCCAAGTTACCCCCTCTTACACTTATTCTCTTCTTTCTCCCTATCCTTGGGGTCCACAGTGACAAACAAGCTTCACTGATTGAAGGACAAGATTCATAGACACTTGTAACACTGCTGAGGGCTTGACACACTAGTCTGTCCTCCCCCATTGGGAGCCACCCATGCTCTCAAGAGACACCCTCCCCTCTGTTTCAGAACATCAGTGCTCCCCAGGATGGGGATTATCTCTTAATCCTCAAATAACACCTTCCCGCTCATTTTATGTGTCTCCACCCTCTGATATAACACACTAGGACATGATGAGCACTCACACACTCCCTAGAAGCCTGCCCCAGTTGCACCCCCTGTCAGATGCCCCTATCAAATACCTTAAACCAGTTACCCTTCTTTATTATATTTTCTAAAGAGTTTTCTCAACATTGTAGTTTCAACAACACACCCTACAATCTCCCATGTTCACTTTCTCCCACCAGACCAGCCCTACCCCCAATTCCTTGGATCATCTGACCCATCCTCCCAACCCTAGCCCCTCTCAAGCCTACAAAGCCCTACCCAATAGTATCCCTATACTCCAGTCTCATCCCTTCACTGCAGAACTATGTGAAAAAGGTGAAATAGTATCTGTATTGGAAGAAATTGAAATGAAATTTGTAATCTAACCAGGAAAGCACTTTGCATGTGAAAATGTTGCAAATACATTTTTTTAAAGATTTATTTTATTTATTTCTCTTCCCTTTCCCCCTCCCCCACCCCCGTTCTGTTCTCTGTGTCCATTTGCTGCATGTTCTTTGCTCACTGTTGTTGTAAGCAGCATGGGAATCTTCATTTCTTTTTTTGTTTGTTTTTTTGGTTTTTTTTGTAAGTCTTTTTTTTTTTAAATATTTATTTATTATTTTTTTTTAATTACATTAAAAAATATATATGAGGTCCCATTCAACCCCACCGCCCCCGCCCCCCACTCCCCCCACAGCAACACTCTCTCCCATCATCGTGATACATCCATTGCACCTGGTAAGTTCATCTCTGAGCATCACTGCACCCCATAGTCAATGGTCCACATCATAGCCCAGACTCTCTCACGTTCCATCCAGTGGGCCCTGGGGGGATCTACAGTGTCCCGTAATTGTCCATGAAGCACTATCCAGGACAACTCCACATCCCGAAAACGCCTCCACATCTCATCTCTGCCTCCCATTCCCCACACCCAGCAGCCCCCATGGCTACCGTTCCCACACCCATTCCACATTTTCTCTGTGGACATTGGATTGGTTGTGTCCATTGCACACCTATGTCAAGTGAGGGCTTAGATTCCACATGGGTACTGGATGCACTCTTCCCGCTTCTAGTTGTAGACACTCTAGGCTCCATGTTGTGGTGGTTGACCTTCTTCAACTCCATGTTAGCTGAGTGGAGTAAGTCCAATAAGTCAAAGTGTAGGAGCTGAAGTCTGTTGAGGCTCTGGGCCTGGGTGTCATATTATCAGTCCAGAGATTCAAATCCCCTACATATATCTTAAACCCAGCACCAACTACAATTCCAATAAAGTAGCATGCAAGTCTTGTGAAAAGAGATCCCCTCTGAGTCCATTTCCATCACGCAGAAACACCAGCTTCAAAGAAGGGCCATCTGTCATGGCAGTGAACCCCTTCTGCCATGACCATAGAACACGTGGGTCTCTTTATCCCTCAAAAGAACCAATACCTGGGGTTGTATCTACCTTATCTGTCTCTTAGACTCTGTTCAGTTGTACATAGGGGTATTCCTTCTGACAACCTCCAGACTCTTTTTTAGAGACTCACAGCCTTATAATCTCATTTCTCCTTTCCATTTCCCCCTTACATTAGGTCAAACCGCTTCGTGAAGTCATGTTATTATATGTAGACAGGTATATTCTGCTGTTCCGCATTGAATCTTTGATTCAAGGTCATTTTCTAGTTGCTTCTTCAGCTGGTATGTGGTAGTGATCCCTCGGTGCCAGGGAGGCTCATCCCCGGGTGTCGTGTCCCACGCTGGGGGGAATGCATCCCATCTACACGCTGAGTTTGGCTGTGAGAGTGGCCACATTTGAGTAACATGAAGGCTGTCAGGAGGAAACCCCCAGGCACAATGCTACTCTAGGCCTTGTTCTTATTGCAGGTGCATAGGCTCAAAAGTGTAGCCATTAGTATCAAGAGCCCACTGTTGGGCCCTCCTTCCTTCCTGGTTCTTGCCGTTGCACCTGGAGGATTGCCGCTGCTCTCCCAGGGCCCACAACAGTGACCCCCCGGCCAGGAGCCCAGTACCCCCCCAGCTGTTGTTTTTAATTGTTTCCACTATGAGTATATATAGACATTACCATATACCCTGGGCATATGCCCTGTATAACTCCCTGTCAACCATATATATCCTGTCAATAACATCCCATATCAGTATTCCTCCGCTGCCATTGTTGAACCACTCTGTGATCCAAAACTTCCCGTAAAGTGAATCCCAACATAATGCCAGCTTCAGAAGAGTCTTAGATCACCAAAATTCATATATATACAATATACAGTATTTCCCCAGATCCACCATAGAACCTTTTCCCTTCCACAGCAATAATCTTTTAACTTATTCATATCATATTTCCTGAAACTGATGTACAGATTCTGAAACTATAGTTTTCAAACAAGGTAACATTTGTGCTTACTATGTGGTCCATACTTTAGGTTGTACAGTTTTCTAAATTTTTTGGTTATCCTATGTTTTGTCTTATGGTTTTCATTATTAGTCTGTCGTCCCCTATATGTTTTTGGTGTAATATTAGCTGTTTTATATTCATCCTCGTGTACTCTCACATAACTCCTCTTTTGCCCCCTTATTTACCTTTGTTCCATCCATTGCACGTCCATTTCCCCCTCCCCTTAGGGCCCACAATGCCTGCCAATCTAATGCCCTGGGAGCCGTCCTTTCTCACGAGAGATACAGTTCTCTCTATTCGACGGCATTAGTCTTCCCCAGGATATGGGTCCACCCCACCCAATGGGAGAACCCACCTTGGCAAAATGAGCCTTCAGCTATTCCCTCCAGAGTCCGTCCCGCATCAGACCATACCCCCTGAGCGTCCTAACCAGGTAATCCTCCTACTTATACTTTGATACGTTTTACTCAACATTTAGTTCTCAATGAACTTCTGGCACTCTCCCATGTTTGTATGTTGCCCCTCCCCCCACCTATTTCTTGGACCATATTACCCCTCTTCCCATCCCCAGCCCCCCTCAAACCCAGAAAACCCCACCCAGAGGTAACCCCTTGCCCCCATTTTGTCCCTTCTTTGTGCTCATATTTACCCCCAGCTCATCACAGATTCCACCCCTACAGACATTAACTCACAGCCTTCCTCCACCCCCCGATTTCCAGTAAGCCACTTTTCCAGACTCTAGCTCTCTGAGGCAGTTAACTTATTTCATATCATTGAGGTCATATAGTATTTGTTCTTCAATGCCTGGGTTGCTTCACTCAACATAAGATTCTCAAGGTTCATCCGTGTTATCACGTGCGATTTTAGTGTATTGTTTCTTACAGCTGAGTAGTATTCCATTGTGTGTATATACCACATTTTATTGATCCACTCATCTGTTGATGGACTTTTGGATTGATTCCAACTTTTGGCGATGGTGAACAATGCTGCTATGAACATTGGTGTACATATATCGGTTTGTGTCCTTGTTTTCAGATCTGATGGGTATATACCCAGCAGTGGTATTGCTGGGTCATATGGCAAATCTATGGATAATTTTTTGAGAAACTGCCAAACTGTCCTCCAGAATGGTTGGATCCTTCTGCATTCCCACCAGCAATGGATGAGTGTTCCCCTTTCTTCACATCCTCTCCAGCATTTGTATTCTACTGTTTTTTTCATGGCTGCCAATCTTATGGGAGTAAGATGGTATCTCCTTGTAGTTTTGATTTGCATTTCCCTGATAGCTAGGGATTTGGAGCATTTTTTCATGTGCTTTTTAGCCATTTGTATTTCTTCTTTGGAGAAGTGTCTATTTAAATCTTTTTCCCATTTTTTAAATGGGTTGTTTATCTTTTTGTTTTCGAGATCTATGAGTTCTTAATATATGCAAGTTATAAGTCTCTTATCAGATATATGGTTGCCAAATATTTTCTCCCATTGTGTGGGTTCCCTTTTTACTTTCTTGACAAACTCCTTTGAGGTGCAGAAGGCTTTAATTTTGAGGTAGTCCCATTTATCTATTTGTTCTTTTGCTGCTCGTGCTTTTGGTGTGATATTCATGAAGCCATTTCCTATTACAAGGCCCTGTAGATGTTTCCCTACACTGCTTTCTAAGGTCTTTATGGTCTTGGCTCTTATATTTAGGTCTTTGATCCATCTTGAGTTGATCTTTGTATAAGGTGTGAGATGGTAATCCTCTTTCATTCTTCTACATATAGCTATCCAGTTCTCCAGGCACCATTTGTTGAATAGGCCATTCTCTCCCAGTTGTGAGGGTTTGGTGGCTTTAGCAAATATTATATGGCTATATACATGAGGTTCTATATCTGAACTTTCAATTCGATTCCATTGGTCTGTGTGTCTCTCCTTATGCCAGTACCATGCTGTTTTCACTACTGTAGCTTTGTAGTATGTTTTGAAGTCAGGAGGTGTGATTCCTCCTATTTCGTTTTTCTTTTTCAATATGTCTTTGGCTATTCGGGGCCTCTTTTTATTCCAAATAAATTTCATAGTTAGTTTTTCTAGTTCCTTAAAGAAGGCTGTGTTGATTTTTATTGGGATTGCATTGAATGTGTAGATCAGTTTTGGTAGGATAGACATCTTAATAATATTCAGTCTTCCTATCCATGAACAGGGAATATTCTTCCATTTATTTAGGTCTTCTTTGATTTCCTTGAACAATCTTGTATAGTTCTCGATGTATAAGTTTTTTACCTCTTTAGTTAAATTTATTCCTAAGTATTTGATTTTTTTATTTACTATTGTGAATGGTATTTGTTTCTTGATTTCCTCCTGATCTTGCTCATTATTGGTGTATAGAAATGCTACTGATTTTTGCGCATTGATCTTATAACCTGCGACTTTGCTAAACTCATTTATGAGTTCTAGGAGCTTTGTTGTAGATCTCTCAGGGTTTTCTATATATAGGATCATGTCATCTGCAAATAATGAAATTTTGACTTCTTCCCTTCCAATTTGAATGCCTTTTATATCTGGTTCTTGTCTCAGTGCTCGAGCCAGTACTTCCAAGACAATGTTAAATAGGAGCGGAGACAATGGGCATCCTTGTCTTGTTCCTGATTTTAGAGGGAAGGATTTCAGGATTTCGCCATTGTAAACAATGTTGGCTTTAGGTTTTTCATATATACTCTTTATCATGTTCAAAAAGTTTCCTTGTATTCCGATCTTTTGGAGTGTTTTTATCAGGAACGGGTGCTGTATTTTGTCAAATGCCTTTTCTGCATCTATAGATATAATCATGTGGTTTTTTTCTCTCAATCTGTTTATATGGTGTATTACATTGATTGATTTTCTTATGTTGAACCATCCTTGCATACCTGGAATAAATCCCACTTGGTCATGGTGTATAATTCGTTTAATGTGTTGTTGAATACGATTAGCAAGTATTTTGTTAAGTATTTTTGCGTCTAGGTTCATTAGAGAAATTGGTCTATAATTTTCCTTTCTTGTGGTGTCTTTGTTTGGCTTTGGTACTAGGGTAATGTTGGCATCTTAGAAGGAATTAGGCAGTGTTCCTTCTGTTTCGATTTTTTGGAATAGTTTCAACAGGATTGGTGTTAGTTCTTTCTGGAATGTTTTGTAGAATTCCCCTGTGAAGCCGTCTGGCCCTGGGCTCTTCTTAGTTGGGAGATTTTTAATGACTGATTCTATCTCTTTGCTTGTGATTGGTTTGTTAAAATCATCAATTTCTTCTTTCGTCAGTATGGGCTGCTTATGTATTTCTAGGAATTTGTCCATTTCCTCTAAATTGTCATTTTTGTTGGAATATAGTTTTTCAAAGTATCCTCTTATGATAGTCTTTATTTCTGTGGGGTCAGTGGTGATATCACCTTTCTCATTTCTTATTTTGTGTATTTGCATCTTTTCTCTTTTTTTCTTTGTTAGTCTCGCTAAAGGTTTGTCAATTTTGTTGACCTTCTCAAAAAACCAGCTCTTGGTCTTGTTTATTTTTTCAAGTGCTTTCTTATTTTCTATTTCATTTAGTTCTGCTCTTATCTTTGTTATTTCCTTCCTTCTTCTTCCTGTTGGGTTACTTTGTTGTTGTTTTTCTAATTCCTTCAAATGTGCAGTTAATTCTTCAATTTCTGCTCTTTCTTCTTTTTTGATATATGAATTTATGGCTATAAATTTCCCTCTCAGTACCGCTTTTGCTGCATCCCATAAATTTTGGTATGTTGTGTTATCATTATCATTTGTTTCAAGGTAGTCATTGATTTCTTTTGAGATTTCCTCTTTGACCCACTGTTTTTCTAAGAGTGTGCTGTTTAATTTCCAAATTGTCGTGTGAAGTCTGGGTCTCTGTCCCTTGCAAATTTCCAGCTTGATTCCACTGTGGTCAGAGATATTGTTTTGTATGATTTCGATCTTTCTGAATTCATTAAGCCTTTCTTTGTGGCCTAGCATATGGTCAATCTTGGAGAATGTTCCATGTGCGCTTGAGAAAAATGTATATCCTGCTGTGTTTGGGTGTAATGATCTACATATGTCTATTAGATCCAGCTCTTCTAATATACTGTTCAAATGTTTTGTTTCTTTAGTGATTCTCTTTTGAGATGTTCTGTCCAGAGTTGATAGTGGTGTATTAAAATCCCCCACTATAATTGTAGATGCATCTATTCTTTCACTTAGTTTTTCCAGCGTTTGCCTCACATATTTAGAGGCGCCCTTGTTAGGAGCATAAATATTTATGATTGTTCGATCTTCTTGACAGATTGTCCCTTTCACTAAAATATAGTATCCTTCTTTGTCTCTCACAATTGTTTCGCATTTAAAGTCTATTTTGTCTGATATTAATATAGCTACTCCTGCCTTTTTTTGGTTGTTGTTTGCTTGTATGATTGTTTTCCAGCCATTCACTTTCAATCTCCATGAGTCTCTGGGTCTAAGATGTGTCTCTTGTAGACAGCATATAGATGGGTTGTATTTCCTTATCCAGTGTCCCAGTCTGAATCTTTTGATAGGTGAGTTTAATCCGTTGACATTCAGTGTTATTACGTTTAGAGAGTTATTTATGGTAGCCATATTTTGGTTGGATTTGTGTTTGTTATATTTTGTTTGTATTATTTTATTTTCCCCTTCTATTTTTGTCTTTCTTGTTGCTTTTACACTCTCCTCCATCTCTGACTGTCCTGTTTTTTCCTTTCTTCCTGCAGAATTCCCGTAAGAATTTCTTGAAGGGGAGGTTTCTTGTTGATATACTCTTTCAGTTTCTGTTTATCTGTGAATATTTTGAACTCTCCATCATTTTTGAATGCTAGTTTAGCTGGATAGAGTATTCTTGGTTGGAAATTTTTTTCCTTTAGTACCTTGACTATATCATACCACTGCCTTCTTGCCTCCATCGTTTCAGATGAGAAATCAGCACTTAATCTTATGGAGTTTCCCTTGTATGTGATGGTTTTCTTTTCTCTTGCTGCTTTTAGAATTTTTTCTTTGTCTTGAGCATTGGATAATTTGACAAGTGTATGTCTTGGGGTGGGCCTCTTGGGGTTTATGACCAGTGGAGTGCGCTGTGCTTCTTGGATATGTACATCTGTCTTTTTCAGTAGATTTGGGAAGTTTTCATTCATTATTTCCTGCAACACTCCTTCTGACCCCTTTCCCTTCTCTTCTCCTTCTGGAATGCCTATAATACGTATGTTTGAGCATTTTGCGTTATCATTCAGGTCCCTAAGTCCTATCTGGATTTTTTCTACCTTTTTATTGACCACTTCTACTATCTGTTTGATTTCCAATGCACTGTCTTCCACATCACTAATTCTCTGCTCTGCCTCTTCTAGTCTGCTGATATTTGCTGCAAGTGTATTTTTGATTTCTTGAATTGTGGTGTTCATTTCCATCATATCTGTTATTTTTTTGCGCATGTCTGCAATTTCCCCTCCAAGTGTTGTCTTCACGCTGTTAACCTCTTTCATTACTTCATCAAATTTGTCAGTGATCAATGTTCTGAGATCTTTCATTGCTTGTGCGAAGTCCTGCCCCCCTTCCTGATTTTCAGTTTGTTGATTGGATTCAGCCATGTTTTCCTGATTACTGGTTTGGTTTGTAGATTTTTGTTGCTGTCTTGTCAACATTTTTTCTTTGACGGGTTTAATCAGTTCCTTAGCTTCTTTGTCTAGTCTTGGAGATTAATTAGCTGTTGTTTTTGCGTAAGTGTTATACCTTCTCTTTGTCACTTTGTTCTTCTTATTCCAATTTCTTATTGCTAGTTAAGCTCACTTTAAAGGAAAGTATTAGTGCAGGGGAAAGTCAATTGTGTAAGGAAGGAGAAAGTGTGAAGTAGTATTGGTGATATATGTTTACAAAGCAACAATATGAGTTCTGGGAGGATGGAGGTTAGATCATGTAAATTGTGTAGAGTTATAGTAGTAGGAAAGTACCTATAATGAGGTAGACAACTGAATATGGGAGCAATGTGGTACGTACTAAGAGGCTATTGTTTTCGTGAGAGAGGGAAAGAGAAAAGAAAGGTAATAGTTTCAGGGACAAATTCCAGATGGAAAACTAAACAAAGGTATTAGAAATTAAGAGTTAGACACTTTGTGGATCAAAGAAAGGGAGATGGAATATAGGAGAGATAGCAGATGGTGGAGGATATCAAATTGTAGTGGAAAGGGGATAGTGTAGATAGGCTAAATCTATTCACAGAGAAATGAGGCAGTGGAGGGTGAGGAAACCCAGCAAATGTGAGGTATTTCCTGTAGGACCTATTGTATTGTTAAGGTAAAATAGTATAGGAAGAATATTGGGGACAAGAAAGAGAGGATTGAAAAAAAAAAAAGAACAACAAGAACAACAACAACAACAAAAAATTAAAAAATAAAAAATAAAAAATAAAAAAACAAAAAAAAAAAGCAAAGAACAGAAACCCCGCCGCCAGGCTCGGCTGGGCTCAGCTGGGCTCCGGTCCCCCGCCCGCCGCCCGCCGCGGCTCGGCTGGGCTCGGCTGGGCTCGGCCGGGCTCGGCTTTCCCGCCTGCCGCCCGGCGCGGCGCAGCGCGGCTCGGCTCTCCCGCTCGCCGCCCGGCGTGGCGTGGCTGGGCTCGGCCGAGCTCAGCCGGGCTCCGCCCCTCCGCCTGCCAGCGGCTCAGCCGGGCTCGGCCGGACTTGGCTACCCTGGCCGCCGCCCGCCGGGGCTCCGCGCGGTGCTAGCTGCCTCGGCTCCACCTACCAAAGGAGGGAATCCTCCACACGTAGCTGGGATCTCCGTGTATATTTCACAGATGGATCCTCTCTGTTACCTTCCCTCCAAATCGATGTCCAGACACCTCCGGACCAGGAAAAATCCCGAAACAGCCGGTCCCAAAGAGTCTCCGACGCCTCCCAGCCGATTCCCCCCAGGAGCTAGTAACCAGGAAGTTCACTCCGCCGCCATCTTGCCTCCCCCCTCTTCATTTCTTTTTGTTGTGTCACCTTGCTGTGTCAGCTCTCTGTATGTGCAGCACCATTGCTGGGCAGCACTCCTTACAGGGCACACTCCTTGTGCATGGGGCACCCCTATACAGGGGACACTCCTGTGTGGCAGGGCACTCCTTACGCACATCAGCACTGTGCATAGGCCAGCTCCACATGAGTCAAGTAGGCCCAGGGCTTGAACTGTGGACCTCCCATGTGGTAGAATGGTGCCCTATCCACTGGGCCAAGTCTGCCTCCCACAAAAACATTTTAAACTTTCATCCTTGTAGAAAGACTCATCTATTCCAAATCCTTTGACATGATGAAAGATTTAGTTCCTAAGGTTTTGGAAATCAGAAGCAGAGACAGTACATTCTTTTTCTATTATAACATTCTTAGTGCAACCCAGAACCCTGGTATTACAGAAAAATATTTGTTGAAGTTATAGGAATTCTATTGAACCCTCCTAGCCTCTAGTCAATACCTTGAGTTCAAGTCTTCCTTTCTTTGCTTGTGGGCATGTTGTGGAGTAAAGCAGCAAGTAACAGGCCATTGACCTAACAGGGAATAGCAGCCTCAGCCCAGCCAGTTGTGTGGCCTATAGACAGGACACGGCACTGCACACCTCCAGAGAGCCCTGCTTTTGGGTATTTGCAACTAGCTCAGCCCTTCTGCCCAGGGGACAGTGAGCAGGGTGCTACACACAGCAGTGCCAGAGAAGGCTTGGAAAGCTGCTTTAAAGTGGTAACTAGCACTTCATTACTGCCAAGTATGGAAGGAGCTGTGCTAAGAATTTCACCATTATCTCTTAGTCCTCAGAAAAATCCCATGATGAAATTACTATTAGCATATAAATTTATTAGCATGTTCCTTATTTTGTGAAATTTGAAATGGAGCCCCAGTGACACTAGGTCACTGAAAAAGCTCAAGTTCACATGCAGACAATGTTGATTCTTTCTTTTTAATATACTTTTTAATTTTATTTTCTTAAAAAGAAACTTAGATTACTTAAATGTTAACCAAAAATTTAACAAATTCCCATATGCCCCTTTCTCCCTCCCATAGTAACATAGATATTTTCCAAAAGGAAGAGATATAGGACCAGGTAAAATTGTGCACATCTATTGAAGGGATCAATCTTTTTTAATAATAAAAATTGAACCACTCTCCCTGCTACATCACACAGGAGAAGCAGTAGTTGCCCTGATACCTCCAACGAGTCCTATGCGGAGCACATTTCTCCTATTTTATTCTTTCTGCAAGTTTCTGCTTCTGCAGAGTCACTCTTCACCTTGCCCTCCACCACAGCAGCTGTTTTCCAATGTTCTTTGACCCACTCAGCACATTTCCCTTATTTTTTTGTCTTTATTTATTTTTTTAATGTTACTTCCAAAAAATGTGAGGTCCCCAGATATCCCCCATCCCCCTCATTGCACTCCTCCACCCATAAGAGCAACCTGCTCAATCATCATGAGACTTTCATTGCATTTGGTGAATACATCCCTGAGCACCGCTGCACCTCATGGTCAATGGTCCACACCATAGCCCACACTCTCCCAGATTCCACCCAGTGGGCCACAGGAGGACATATAATGTCCAGTAAACTGTCCCTGCAGCACCACCAAGGTCAACTTGTAGTCAGCCACAGATACAATCAACTGACCAATGATTGAAGTCCATCTGTTAAATACTCACAGTAACTATCAAGTCAAGGCTTGCTTAACCAAACAACTGGCCACCATAATCTAGCCAAACTGACTCATGAAATTACCCTCTGCTCTTCATGTCTGATGCAATAGTTGCACAACTCCACCAGTGGAGTGAGAGGTCCTTTTCTCTGTGTCTCTCCTCCCCCATACTCGATATTGGTACTCTTTCAATTTTAACTGTTGTAGTGGCATCTCACTTTGGTTTTAATATTAGCTGTTCCCTAATAACAGAGTGAAGCATCTTATTTATCATTATATCATAATATATCAGGTTATATTTTATATTAATATATATTTATATGAATTTATCCCCTTTTGTGAATGTCCAAATCTTTTGCCTTTTTTTCTAAATTAGAAGTCTAAGTCTTTTTGTTTTATTAGTTCATTATACAATATATATTCTAGGTACAAATCCTTTGTCTGATACCTGTACTAAGAATATTTTTTCACATTCTGAGGTTTACTTTTATTTTCAGGAGCTTAGGTTTTAAATTTTGATGAAGTTCATAATTTATTTTCTTTGAATATTACTTTTTTGTGTGTTCCTCCTAAAACTATTAGCCTTTCCCAGGTTGTGAAGATTTTTCTCCTGTTTTTCAGTAGGAAACCAGATTTTTGTCCTGGTTTTCATTCAAAATACATATGAGATCAGTCCACTTCCAATTCAGGATGTGAGGATGTGGAAAAACTTTTCCTGAGGTAGCACCAAGAAAAATCTAAATGAACAATTCAGTTATGATAAAATCACACATATCTATGTGGGAGAGTGTGGACCATTGACCGTGAGATTCAGCAGTGCTCAGAGATGTATTCACCAAATGCAATGAATGTCTCATGATGATGGAGGAGGTTGTTGTTATGGGGGGAGGGGTGGGGTGAGGGGGTGGGGTTATGTGGGGACCTCATATTTTTTAAATGTAATATTAAAAAAATTAAAAAAGACAAAAAAAAGGAGTTAGAGACCTTAAAGGATTTCAGCAGTCAGAAAAGAGACTTTATATCTCTACTTCAGACAGACAGCTTCTCCTGGGGACATCAATATTATCTTCAACCTGTTCCAATTTGCAGCCTGTACTACAGACTCAGATTTATCAAAGCCATTGGATACATGAAGCAATTTGATGAAATCAAAAGGGATATGTAACTTATATTTAGTACTTTCAACCCTGGGTATTTCTCCAAAACAATAACAGCATATATCCTGAGAAAGATACATGAAAGGATGTCCCTTGCAGTACCACCAGGGGGCAGAGGCACTCTCACAAAGGCTCAAAGGTTTTGGAATTACAGAGCCTCAGACAAAACCCCAAGGCTGCCTCTAAGCAGGCAGACTGTCAGCAAAATCCTTGAACATCCTGTGCTTCATTTCCTTCATTTGTAATTAAATAATAGAACCTACAACAACAGGTGAGATTAACTGAGTGATGATCAGGAATAGATACTGGAAAGAGGAGGTGCTTAAAAAGCATTAGTCATATGATGGTGATGATGATGATGAGGGAGACCAGCTTGGGGTGATGTAAGTGTGTGGGAAGGAGGCTGGCAGTGGAAAAGTCTTACCCATCACTGTGTTCAAGTGTCCCCATCATCACCACCACTGCTGTCCAGGAATTCATGCCAACATCTCCTACCACCTCAAACTCATCACAGAGTTTCCTACTACATTTTGCTCAGACAAGACCTCAAGCTCCCACAGGGAGTCTTCACTCTCCTCCCACTTTCTTGTAGCTGCACCCAGAATAAGTGAGGATGCTGTCCCCCTGGACCAACACTGGGCTGTAGGTGAGCATCATCAGGGGTCAAGGAATATCATGGGTGATACAGCATTGGTCTTGCTCTATCAGTTGCTGAAACAATATAAACTAAGACATAAAAATAAATTTTCAAAACATCATCACACACTGGACTTATGGCTGAAACTCAATTTGGAGAAAGACTTGAAGTAAAACTCCTGTTTCCAGACCTTCAGGTGGAACCCTGCACTGCTCTGGTTCTCAGCTGGCAGGGCTCAGAGCAGCAGAGCCTGCAGGGGCTGCCCCCCAAGTCAGGTGCTCAGGTCATTGCAACTTCAGGGTCTGCAGTGGCAGGACGGTCTCTCCTGAAGGTCTGGGAAAGAAGAGGCATGTCAGGCCCACCGTGGGCCCTGGGGGCAGGGGTGAGTGGGAGGGTCATTGGGAAGGAGCAGCCCAGGGAAGGAATCACTGCCTCCAGGACACCTCGACCACTGGTCCTTTTAGAGCAGGAAGAAGACACTTCAATGGCCATGGGCAGGTCACTCAGGATGTGGGTCTTTCCCTTGTCTGGGCTGTCATTTGTTTCCTGTAACACCCATGCACACTCACTCAGAAACACATATACTTGCATCTATGACAACCTAGGGTTTCCACCTTTCCAATCCCCACCCCTCCATACACACGTATAAACACAAACAGATGAGTGTGCACACACCACCCAGCACACACACTGACATGGACGCCCTGAAATTCCAACCCCAGTGCACACAAGCTCCTCTCCTAGACCTGCCTCAGTCTCTGTGCTGGAGCTACTGAGCCTCTCGTGCACAACCCTGGAGCCAGTGCCCTTATTGCCCCAAGGGCTGCTGGGAGCCTCTACTCCACCAGCCTCAGCTTACAGGAAAGAGTAGAGGCTGGAGGGGCCTGTCACTTGCTCATGATGCCATGGCTTGTTAAGGGCACACCTGGGCTGGGAACACTCCACATGGAGTCTGGCCTCTTCCTGGAAGCCTCCTAGCTGAGGAGCTGCCACACTCTGCCCTTTGTCCTGGGCCCCTCCTCATGGGAACCTCAACTTTCTCCCTGGTGGCTCAGCTGGCTTCAGGGCAATGGGAGAATGAGGGAGAGTACAAGGGTCCTTGTGGCTGTGGGCCCCCTGGATATTAGCTTCTTGGATGGGGAGCAGCAGCTGAGCAGATAAGCTCTCTCTTACACAGGTCTGAGCAGAGCAGGATCAGAGAGGAATAAATTCCTGAGAAGGGTCTGCCCTCAGGATGTTTGATGTGTGCATTGGTGAGGGTGAAGGGGCCTGTGGGGTTGGATGGCTCAAACCTCCAGTGCTCCTCTGGTCTAGGAATAGCAGATCCATGTACACACCTGCTGTTCCTGTTTGCTAAAGGCCCATAAACTCTCCTCCCCCATGTTCCTGACCATTAGCATTGCAAGGGGCACAGATGAGCATCTTTTATTTCCTGGAGTAGCCTGGAATACAAACTTCTCCAAAAGCAGCTCCTATATCTGTCTAATCTCTCCTTTCACACCATGTCCCTTTCACCGTACTTTTTAGTACAGCAATGTTCATTTTCTTCTTAAATTCCTAAGTCACGGGTCATAGGAATTCATGCCAAATGTAAGGAGGTCTCCAGTCAGGGGTGGCTTTGCTGCTTTTGTCCTGGAATGGATTAGGAGAGGCAAGAGTAGGTCAAAGTGGAGGATGAGAAGTGTGAGACCTCAGGCTTTCTTTTAAATGACCGCAGGCTTGATATCAAGGAGGGTAGGCCATGGATGCCCTTCTGCAAAAAGGAAGGTATTTTATTATTAATTATTATTCATAAGCACATTGAAACACTAAACAATTTTCTAATATGTTACTAGAGAGCCCTAGAAATACTTCTCCGAGGAAGAAGCTGAGGAGAGGTAGGTTGGGTGGTAGGGCTGTGTTTAAGGCTGAAAGGTGATCTGAGAGCAACCTGATCCCAAACACATGGGTTCACAGGCACCTTCTGGTTTGTGGGAATCATAGATTCTACCTGATAAAGCCTGGAAGTTAAAATTTTAAAGCCATCCATTTTTCTTTCCAAATTTTATACTCACCCTATTAAATTAGGGGCCAGGGAAGGATGATGAAAGACTGAGATAAAATTTTTCCTATAAAAGAGGAGCCTGGGTGATGAAGACACACATGGAGGAAAACATGGAGTATGGTCATAACTGGAATAAACTCTTATGCACGTCCTTCTCCCACCCACCCTCAGCTCAGTTCATGAAGATTTGGAAAACAGAAAAGAGATGCAGCTTGGGAAGCAATGGTAGCTGTGTACACAGAGCTCAGGAATGGTGAAAAAGGAAGGGAAGGCATGGTGGATTCAGACAGTACCAACTAGGTGTCCAAGGCCAGGAGAGTAGAGCAAGGACCGCACAACCGGACATCAAAAGCAGAAATAACTGGCACGGTCCATCATCTCTGCTGTCCATTTGTCAGTTCAAATGCATATTCCAGGCATGACTGTACCTCTTCCTTGGTGCCAACCACTACCTTAGTGTTTACATTTCAGCAGGAGATGCTGATGATGACAAAAACAATATCTAAAACAAAATATATTTTGAATTGCAAGGAACTTCTCTAAACACTTTACACAGTTTTTATTATATTATCCTTGCAACAACAAAATGAAGATGAAGAAAAGAATATAAAGAAAGCTGAGGGCAGAGCAGTACCTTCCCAAACTCACACAGACAAGCACAAAGATCTCAGCAGACCAGGTCTCTGCCCTCATGGCACTTTCAATTGAATGAGGAGAAAGGGAATTGCACAGGCTGGTGGTGATGTGAACGGCCTTCCTGGTGTATTGTTTGCATTTTCTATTATAATTCCTGGCTTTTTCTTTCTTTGTTATGGAGAATGATTTGATTTCCTTTTTCCTTCCTTCTTTTCTTTCTTCCACTGCACCTGTTTATGTATTATCTATCCCAGTTTAACAGACTGCCATGGGTCCACATTACACCTTTTAGCATGTATTTAATTGAGTATCTTCATATTGAGTTCATCATTATCCACAATCCCAATTTTCTCTTCTTTCTTGATAAATTCCCATGTTTTGTTGAAATTTTGGGGAATTCTAATGCCAAATGCCAATTCATATTTTGTTTTATTTCACTCTACTTTGTTTAATGTTTTTAAAAAACATATCAAAATGTCCAACCTTGTTATCAACCATTAATGGAAAAATAATCTAAACAAAATATAAACAGTTTTAATGAGTCTTTTTTTCAACTCAGTGTTTCTATTCCTGTTTTCTTCTTAGTTGGATTCTTTTTTATTTTATTGGAGTATTTCCTTAGCAATTTTCTTTTCAAAAATATTCATATACTGAACATTTCCTGTGTTGAGAACTTACAAAAAAAAGACCATTTGCTCCCATAAATATGAATTATATATTGTCTCAGTATAGAATTCTACATTCAATTCAAGTTCTTTTTCTTCAGAAATGTAAAAAATGCCACCTAGTAAATAATGTTGCAAGGGAAATGTCCAATGCCTGTTTAATCATTGCCCCTTGTAGCCATTTTCTCTTTTTCTAGACCTTTTTATAGCATACACACACAAATATTTTTCTCATAAATATTTGAACAGATGAGTAGCAGGGAGGCTTATCTAGTTCCTAACAACCATCATCACCTGTGAAAAGCAAACATGGACACCAAGCAAAGAGATGCATATTGTAAGTAGAGGGAGAAGGCAGATCAGAGGAACATCAAAGTGCCTTGGGTGACAACATATCATAATGACAAGACAATTACTTATAAACTGACTGCCAATCAAAACTTAAAGAACACCTTATGTGTTGAAAGGCATGTTTTCAATATTAAAATTTCAATAAAAGGAAGGGTTTTAAGAGTGCCATGACATGTCAAAATAAAACATTTTTGTTATTGAAAATAATCATCTGTCCTTGTGGTTTGAATCATCTTAGAGACACAACCAAGTTCAAGAATCAGCTATTTGATACCAAAAACTGCAACCTCATCTCACTTCCTCTTGTGTCTGGTAAGATAACAAAACCTAGAAAGGAGGAAATTGAGGACAAATGAGTAAAAAGTTCACTTTCTTACAGTTTTAATATAATGGGATTAATGAGTTTGTTATTATTCTTGAGTATATTTATCTGCCATTTAAGGTGTTACAGGTTTTCAAAATAAATCAGGCATACTAAATTTATTATCTAATAGAAGTTCCTTAAGTGAATTTAAATATCAAATTTGTATCAATATTTAATTCCCAAAATAAGTACTTTTGGTCTACAAAAGTATTGATTGAGCATATTTTAAACAGTGCTAATAGTGGTGAGTTTTCTTCACTGTACACTGTTGTAATTCCCAGATACCAAAGAATCTACAATGAACTCCAGCCTGGTCCTTCTGTTCCCACCAGCGCCCCTTGATCAGAGCTCCCTTCCATGCCAGGAGCCTGCTTCTTTGCCTTTATGTTCCAACATTCTAAGTGTCCCAGTGACCCTAAGTATCTTTTTCCCATTCTTCAGAGAGGCTATAATCATGTCCCAGTTCCTGCATTTTATACCACATTTCACCATATTTAATGTTTCTGAAATTCTATATGCATCTTCTATCTACATGCAAATGCAATGAGATAGTGCTTATGCTTTGCTTTATTTAATTCAACTTCTATAATTGCATAATACATACCACTTTAGGATGAAGGGACTATGATGATACAGTGAATATCCATTAATCACCTATTTTTTTTTTAGTCATCGCACTTATGTTGGGACCAGCTCAGCAATAGGTTTGCACAAAAGGAAGGTGATGCAGAACTGAAGAAGTAAAAGGACAGAAAGACACAAGAGAGAAAATAAAGATGGGACCAGAGGACTTAGCAGCTTCTGGAACTGAGAGCCTCAACCCTAATTTCCACATCATATTTATTAGAAATTACAAAGCCATAGTTATCTATGTTTACTTTCAAGGCTGCTTGTTAATACAGCTGCAGCACCTGCAATGCTAGGGAAGAGGCCATACAAAGTTCAAATGCTTGCTCATGCAAACAGTTTTTGTGCCAACCAGACAGCATTCCATCTAGTCAAGGCCAGAGTTCCTAAGCCCACACTTCTTACCTGCATTGTGGAAATGTTCCAACTTTAAGCCAGGTTCTCATGTTCAAATTCAAGCTATTTTCCCACAGTCTTATAGCTGCCTATCATGCCATGCCATGTGGTAGGAAGAATGGTTATCTGGATTTGGGAGGTGAGGATGTGGAGATGGGGTAAGGATCTGGGCTTTCAGCCTTAGGTTCATCTGCCTCCACAGACAATGGTCTCAGGTTCCACATTCCATCACCTCAAAAGCACATCAAAACTTCACTATTCTTGTATATTTTTTTAGGAGATACTGGGATCTGAACCCAGGACCTTGTACATGGGAAGCAGGTGCTCAACCACCTGAGCTACATCTACTTCCCCACATTTTACTTCTTCTCTTTATACCTCACTTTTGATTGATGATCTTGCCATGTAGGGCACAAGGAAAATAAAAGTCATCAGATGGGAATTTCACATTCCTCAGGCTGCAAAACCAACTAAACATATCCCTATTGTTCCTTCCTGGAAAGTCATATTCCTCTTCTCCAAGGCTGATACCACCCTCCCCCATCTGGGCTTCAGCTCTCGTCCCTTACCAGAGCTCCAGGAACCTCTGGAATCAACTGATTATCCTTTTATCTCCTGTATTTTCTAATCCTTCATCTCCTCATAACTATTTTTAATTTTGTAATTTTTCCAGTATATGTTTTCTTTGATTTCTCACCACCTGCAGCTATCACCCTGTCTTTCCTCCTCTTCATAGATAAAGGAAATTTCTTGGAAGAGTTGTGTATGCAGAGCTCAGGAATGGTGTAAAAGGAGGGGAAGGCATGGCGGGTTGAGACAGTGCCAAGCAGGTGTCCACAGTCAACAGGGTAAAGCAAGGACTGCACAAATGGTCAGTGAAAGTTGAGATTACAGGCATTGGACTGCAGTCACTGCTGTTCAATTATCAGTTCAAATGCATACTTCAGGCATGGCTGTACATCTTCCTTGGTGCCAACCACTACTTTAGTGTTTACGTTTCAGCAGGTGATGCTGATGATAACAAAAACAATACGAATGTATTTTGAGTTGTCAGGTATTTCTCTAAACACTTCACATAGTTTTTATTTTTTAATGATTGTGGGAAAGTGTTTAAATTGTATTTGAAATTTGTAGGACCTGTTCCTTATTGCAGATGTTGCAGTTGTTCCTTATTGTAGATGTTGCATTTGTTCCCTACTATTGTAGATAATGTTGTGGTTCTGATAGCAAACAGCTGCTTGGTAGTTTCCAATAAATCCGATGTAGAAATTAGGGTCGAAGCTCTCAGTTCCAGAAGCTGTGCATCCCCTGGTCCCATCTTTATCTCCATTCTTGTGTCTTTCTCTCTGTCCTTCATTTCATAAAGTTCTGCTTTGCCTTTACTTCCAGCCAAATTATTGCTGAGCTGATGTCAGCAAATGCTTGTAAAAATAAAATGAAGATGAAGATAAGAATATAAAGAAAATGAGGGGTGGAGAAGTACCTTCTCACAAAGACAAGGCACAAAGATTTCAGCAGATAATGTCCCTGGCCTCATGGAACTTTTCAATTGAATGAGGAGAAAGGGAATTGCACAGGCAGGTGGTTGAGTGAACAACCTTGCTGACATTTTGGTTGGTTTTTTTTTTTTTTTTTTTTTTGCATTTTCTATTATAATTCCAGACTTTTTCTTTTTAAGTTAAGGAGAATGAATTGATTTTCTTATCCCTTCCTTCTTATCTTTTAGTCCTTCCACTGCACCTGTTCATTTATTATCTATCCTAGTTTAACAGACTTCCACTGGTCCACATGACACCTTTTAACATATTAATTGAGTATCTTCATACTGAGTTCATCATTATCCATAACCTTCACTTTCTCTTCTGCTTGATAAATTCCCATGTTTTGTTGAAATTTGGGGGAACTCTAATTCCAAATGCCAATTCATATTTTGTTTTATTTCACTCTACTTTGTTTAATGTTTTTTAAAAACATATTAAAATGTCAAACCTTATTATCAACCATTAATGGAAAAATAATCTAAACAAAATATAAACAGTTTTAATGAGTGTTTTTTCAACTCTGTGTTTCTATTCCTATGTCTTCTTCTTACTTGGGTTCTTCTTTATTTTATTGGAGTATTTCCTTAGCAATTTCCTTGTCAAAAATATTCAACTACTGTACATTTCCCATGTTGTGAACATAAAAAAAAAAAAGACCATTTGCCCCCATAAATATGAATCACATTTGTCTCAGCATAGAATTCACCATTCAAGTTGTTTTTCCACAGAAATGTAAAAAAGGCCACTTGGTAACCAATGTCACAAGGGGAAAATCCAATGCCAGTTTGATCATTGCCCCTTTGTAGCCATTTTCTGTTTCTAGACAGTTTTATAGTGTACACGCCAATATTTTTACTCATAAATATTCAGAGAGACAAGTAGCAGGGAAGCTTATCAAGTTCCTAACAAGCATCATCACCTGTGAAAAATAAACATGGACACCAAGCAAATAAATGGATATTGTAAGTAGAGGGAGGAGCCAGGTCAGAGGGACATCAAAGTGACTGGGTGACAGAAGGTCCTTGGCTGGCCACCCCTCCCTCATGTATTGACACATTTAGGTGTTGACACATCTATAAATGCAGGACTGAACCTCCTCCCTCTCCACCACACTCAGCCTCCTGCTCTCCTGTCCAGGGCTGATCCCCAGGTGACTCTCAGCCATGAGGTCCCTCGCTGTCCTCTGCCATTCTCCTGTTGGACTTCCTGACCCACACTGAGTCCCTCGGAGAAAGCACTGAGGAGAAACCTGAGGCCCAGGACCACGATATGGCCATCTCCTTTCTGAGGGTTGAAAGGGCCACTCAAAGGGCCGCAGGTGAGAGACCAGAGGTGCCACCATGAAGCCACGATAATATTAGGAAGTGAGGGCCTTCAAGCTAGAGGCTCTTCTAGGGTCCTTGGAACACCAGAGGATTGGGTTCCAGGAGGTGTGCATGGGAGACTCAGCAGCTTCAGGGTCAGAGGCCAAACAAGCCTCTTTGAGTTGCTCCTGAGCACCTATAGACAGGGCTCAAAATCTGGTGTGTGTAGATGGGTTAGAATGAGAGGTGAGTAATTCTGAATTTGGGAGCTGTATTGCCTGTAAATGATAAGCCTGTAAACGATAGACTAGAATGGTTGAAGAACAATGTCCTCCATGAGCAACTTAGAGTAAGATTTCTTTTGCCTTTTTTTTTTAACTTATTCATATCATATTTACTGAAACTGATGTACAGACTCCAAAACAATAGCTTTCAAACAAGGTGACATCTGTGCTTACAATGTGGTCCATACTTTAGGATATACAGTTTTCTAAATTTTTTAGTTATCCTATGTTTTACATTATGGTTTACATTATTAGTCTGTTGTCCCCTATATGTTTTTGGTGTAATATTACATGTTTTATAATCATCCTCGTGTACTCTCGTGAAACTCCTCTCTTGCCCCCACATTTACCTTGGTTCCATCCATTCAACATCCATTTTCCCCTCCCCTTGGGGCCCACAGTGACAGCCAATCTTCATTTCCTGAGGAACCACGTCCAGAGATACTTGCAACAGTGTTCAGGGCCTGACTTGCTCAACTGCCCTAATGCCCTGGGAGCCACCCTTTCTCTCGAGAGATCCAGTTCTCTCTATTTGATGGCATTAGTCCTCCCCAGGGAGTGGGTCCACCCCAACTCTCACTTCTTGGTTCTCTACCCAATGGTACAACCCACCCTGCAATGAGCCTTATGACAAATGTGTGAATTCTCTCCATCCTTTTATGACTGTTGTATATTGGTTGTTTAGAGGCAGAAACATCACTTCTTAGAGCATCTCACCTGGTCTGCTCTGCCTCTCCCCCTTCCCTCCTTTTCCACTGTGCCTGCCACACCGCTTCTCTTCCCAGGACTTCAGCAGAGAGCCATCTGCTGTTGCAAAATGGGGTCCTGAAGGTTCAGGGAGCATCTAGTGGGAATCTGTACTCACAACCATGTCCCTCACAGGTTTTGCTGCTGCTGAGCTGTGTCAATGGAGATGCGAAACAGTGCAAGGCCCAATCTAAGGATCTTGGACAAAGCACTTTTAATCTGTGTACTTTGTGCTTTCTCTTACTTCTCTATCCAAAATGAAGTCAAACCATTAGCCACAGGGTGTTTGTCCTTGCTTATTTTTTCATTTGAGTTGGCATATAGCTTATCTGTACTGTCCAATTTTATTGTGACTTCTGTCCTGAATGACTTACATTAAGAGGAACCTGCCTTTGCTTCCCAGTGATCCACTTTAGGTGACTTTACTTAGCCTCTCTGTGCCTTGACGTTCTCATCTACACATTGAGCAGGGAGAGGGAGATAATAGCTAAGGGATCTTCTTTCTCCAAAGGCTCTAGGTACCAAGACAAGTCTCTGAAAATCACTGTGTTTAAGACATGGTGAAATATATTGAGAAGTCCTTCTGGATCAAAGCATGTAGACTCAGTTCTAGGAAGAGAGCTTTACTCTGTCCATTAGAGAGTCCTTCAGAACCTGGAGACAGACCTGAAGGGTGTGTTAAGGTGTGTGGGATGGGGGCAGGAGCACATAAAAAACAGAAAGACCAGAATGGGTGTCTAATCCTGGATAAGCACCACTTGCTCTTTATACTCATTCCTGTTCTTGGGAACAGTCATTGCCACAGGCTCTAATTTACTCACATGGCACAGCGTTCAAGCTCACCTGTGACTTCTCCAGGGATTCTGTTTTCTCCAACTTGACCCAGGTCTCAATGCCTGATGTCCCTTCTGTTTCTTCAGATCTCACGAAAGATCTCATCTGCAATTGCAGAAATCCACCCTGTCATTTGGTAGAACATCATGGTGGGTCCTCCAGAATTGGTACTTTGGGTTACAAACTTTGGTGCCCTTGAGAGATAAGTGTTCAAATCAGTCTTGGCAAGATACAGAAGAATTGTTATTATTTGTACCTTGTCCTGCTTCCTTTCCCTATCACAAATAAAGTACTTGCAGCAAATTTTCTGGGCTTGTGAGTTTTGTGTTTGTGTGTGTATGTGTCTGTTCGGAGTTTATACATGTATTAGCCTGAACTTGTTAGAATGCAAGTACCAGAAACCAAAGTCGTACTCTCTGAAACAAAATATTGGCTTCAAAGCATCAGAATTTCAAAGAGGAATAATATGCTTTAGACACAATTTCCTATGAAACTCATCTGACATTACTGTGCTATCATTACATTGTGGATTGAAGCAGCATAAAGATATAAAGTCCTCTGCTGAAGGTGATTATATGAATAATTATAAATGCCAGTACAATTTTTTTTGCATTTTTGCATATAGAACTTCATTTTCCACTTATACATTCTAAAATGCAAATATATAAAAAGTGTTGATAAACTTACAATTTCATAAATGCAATATTGAAAGATGTAATATGTGATAAGAACAACAAAATATGAAGGAACAGAAGGGTATAAGAATAAGGTTTGTGTATCCTGTTGATTTAATTTGTATGTAATCCAATGATATTGTTATAAATAGAGGATGCTATATTTAAGCCTCCTCATAACCATAAAGAAAATATTTCAAATATAGACACAGAGGAAATGAAAAGGATCCTAACATGACTCACTACAAAAGATCAAACTTATACAAAAGTGGCTATAATGGAAGAATTGAGGGATAAAAAATTGCATAATTTATGAAGACCCCATAGAAAAGTCAGAACAAAGTTATGCATTCTTATTAGTCATTTTAAATGTACATGGTTTAAACACTCAGGTAAAAAAGCAGTGATTGGTAGAATGGATTGAAAGCCATGAACCAACTATAAGATGCTTATAAGTGACTAACCCTAAAATCAAAGACACAAGTATGCTGAGAGCAAAAGGATGGAAAGAAATATTCCAGCACATAGTAATCATAGGAGAGCTGGGGTGTCTATACTAACACCATATAAAATAGACTTTAAGTAGAAAACTGTGACAAGAAACCAAGGAGGATATTATTATATACTGATAAAGTGGTTATTTCAACAACAAATACCTCTCTCTCTCTCTCTCTATATATATATATATATATATGTGTGTGTGTGTGTATGTGTGTGTGTGTGCGTGCGCGCGCACATACTTGCAAAGGCCCAGGTATATGAAGGGAGTATTGACAGATTAGAAAGTAGAAATAGATGACTCTATTGGATAAATAGGAAATAGAAGTCAAAAAATAAGAAAACACACAAAAAAGGTGGTCCTCAGAAAACATAAATAAAATTGACCAACATTTAGGTAGGCCGAAAAAATCATAAAAAAGAGAGGTCACAAATTTCAAAAATTAGGAAATGAATAGAACACTACTGCCAGGCTCATGGAAAGAAAAAGGATTATGAGAGGACACTATGACCTACTGTATGCCAACAAATTAGAAAACTTAGTTGAGATGGACAAATTCTTAGAAATACCCAACTACCTGCAGTGACTCAAGAAGAAACAGATCAACAGACAAATAACAAGTAAAGGCATTGAACCAGTGATGAAAAGTTGGGTAAGAGCAAAGAGCCTGGAGAGTGAATGTGGCTCAAGGAGTTGAGCATCTGCCTCTCACATGGGAGGCCCCAGGTTCAGTTCCCAGAACCTCCTGAACAAGCAAAACCAAACCAAAAAAATGAGAAAACCAACCCAGGGAAGCTGATATGGATCAGAGGTTGAGCACTGGCTTCCCACATATGAGGTCCCAGATTCATTCCCAGGACCTGGGTACCTAAAAAAAAGAGAGAAAGAATAAAATGAAGGTGTGGAACTCACCCACCACCTACCCCTCAAAAAATAAGGAAAAGCCCAATTTCAATGGTTTCACTGGTGAATTTTACCAAACATTTCAAGAAGAATTCACTCTGCCATAAGTCCTGAACCCTTGGTGACATGGGATTAGGATTTGATTTCTGTTAGCTGTCTTCACCCTCCACATCTAAGCCCCTGCCCCAGTCAAGCATCTCCGGAGACAATCTGTCTAGGCCAAGGGCTGGCATTCTTTTATTTTTAGAATTCATTCTAGAATGTTTCCAAGTTGCAATGTCAACAGTCATGAGAAAGGGGCCTAGTGGTCACATATATTCCCAGTAAAGTGGACCTGCCCAGAGAGAAAATGGTAGGATAACCTTCCAGTACCCCCTTCCAGCCAGCAGCGGGCAGCCTTGCCCTTAGGAAAGTTGGCTTAAGAGGAACAGCCCTGAGTTTCCCTGAGAAGTGGTGTTTCCTGATCAAATTCTTGTCCTTGCACCCCTAAGGCCAACACTACAGCATTTGTCCCAAATCAGGGACTACTGCAGAAAAACCAAGGAGATTCCATAACCAATACTTGAGGTGAGCAGTTCACAAAAGTCCACTGAACACCAGGAAGGCCAGAGTTGGGATATCAGAGTCCTTCAGCACTTAGGTGACCTAGGAGGCCTCTGATTCCAGATGCCGGAGTTTGGAAAGTGCACATCTGCTCTCAGGGTCAAAATGCTTCTTCATGAAATGTGAATAATAGTACTCCAAGGTTTACTACATGCCTCAGGTAGGATAATAAGTAAAATGTTCTTAGCACAGGGTAAGAAACAATATATAATTAATTGCATTTATCCATTTCATGAATAGTAGGTTTGTGTTTTTCAACACCACACAAAAGTGTGCTGAAGCACACTTACTTTATATGTGAGAAAGTGCATTTACCCAAAGGCATGTATCCAGTGTGTGCTGGAAATAGCACTGAAATTTATGTCTCCTCATTCCAAACCCTCTGAAGGGCTTATAATATTAGGAAGTTTAGTCTAAACTGCAGATAACAAATAAGAGGTGTTCCAAGGAGGTTTATAATGATTTTAATTATGGCATTTTATATCTTGAACAGATTTAGGGATTACCAACACCCTAAGTGTTCAGGAAATCTTAAGATATGAAGGAAGGAAAGAACGTGGCTTTCATATTTGGAATAAAAAGGACAAGGAGAGAGGAGAGGCTCTCCCAGCCCTGTTTGTAGAGGGCAGGCTGCTCTGGCCTTCACAAGAACCTCAAGGAACCAAAGGTGACAAAAGACCAAATGGAGTAAAATTCCTGAGGAAACACAATCCCTTTCCTCCCCAACAAGGTGAGGGATGCTGGGCTGAAAGATTTCCCTTGTAATGGAGAGGGAAGCTGGGCGGTAAAGTATGACTTTTCCCATGTTTTGATGTTAGCAAGAGCTGGGATGCTGAAGGAAGGCCATAGGCTGTTCAGCACAGGCATGGGGACCCCGTGTTTATAAAGAGAGCCTAGAGCATTGAGGAATAAGGAGCTGTTCTTTTCTCCGTGGGTTTTTGTCTGAAATATCTCCAAAAAATTTTTGTATTTCTTTCTGGGAAGTGTGGCTGTATCTACTTTAATTGGCAGCAGACAAAGGAATGTACTACCTGTAGATCTTCCGGGTGGAAATCTAGAAAAGGAATGTCTACTTGAAAGGTGCACATTCAGCCAGTGAATAGCTCAGGCTATAAATCTGCATTAGGGGAAGAGAAGGTTCCAGGGAGGGCAGAGCTCTGAGCAGAGAGACTGGAAGGGACCCCGGGTGGGGACAGCCTGGATAAGAGGGACCCAGGTTTGGTGAGTGCGCATGCTTGAGCGGGTTCTCACTGGTAACGCCCTCCCTGTGCAGGCCTAGGGCTTGTCTTATATGCCTTCCTTCCCGAAATTGAATGAAAAGTCCACTTTGTTAGACATTTATCCTTGTCCTTCTTAAGTTGTAATTCTATTTTGTAATTTTCCCAACCATACTGTAAAAGAACCTAAATCAGAGACTCTTCAATTTGAAATTTGAATGTGCTCTTAGCTGAGGTCAGGGCTACTGAAGCAATGCCCACTATTTGTGGAGCATGTACAGGGAGGATGGAAACTGAAGTAGAAGGGTTTACAAAAGGATGAGGATGCCCTGCCCCATATCCACCTTTACTGGGTATCAGGGGGCCCAATTCCATGGTGGGCCTTAGCTTATCTGAGTTATAAGTGGTGATGGGCATTGCAAAAGTGTGGCCCTCAGCCCTGCTGTCGGAGGAGCATTCTGGAGTGGGCAGATGTAAAAGTCATCCCTGCTGCTAGAGGAGCGTTCTGCAATGAGTGTATATAAGAGAGTCAGGGAAACAGATTTGGCTCAACTGGTAGAGCATCTGTCCACCACATGGGAGGTCCAGGGCTCAAACCAGGGCCTCCTGACTCGTGTGGTGAGGTGACCCATGCGCAGTACTGCTGCATGCAAGGAGTGCTGTTCCATGCAGGAGTGTCCCCCGTGTAGGGGAGGCCCATGCACAAGGAGTACACCCTGCAGGGAGAGTCACCCTGTGCAAAAAAATTGCAGCCTGCTCAGGAGTGGCACCATACACATGGAGAGCTGATGCAGCAAGGTGATAAACAACAAAAAGAGACACAGATTCCTGGTGCCACTGAGAAGAATGTGAATGGACACAGAACACACAACAAATGGACACAGAGAACAAACAACTGGGGGTGGGAGGAAGATAAATAAGTTTTTAAAATAAATAAGATAAAAACAAAAAACAAGGGAGTCAGCCCTGCTGTTAGAGGAGCATTCTGGAGTGGGTGGATACAAGAGAGGCCAGCAGACAACACCCAGATGTTCCAGTGCAGGCTAGAGAAATCCATTACCATGAAAAGAGAAAACAGAGCCCCTGTGATGGTCAGGCTATTGTGTCAACTCAGCCAGGTAATTGTGCCCAGTAGTTTGGTCAAACAAGCACTGGGCTAACTGTAATCCAAGGGCATTTGTGGACTTTACTCACCACTGACTTTACTGCAGTGGTAAGTCATAGGTAGCTGGTTACAGTTACATCAGCCAGGGTGATTGCCATCAGCAGTGAGAAGGCTTAACCCAATCAGCTGAATCCCTTAAAAGGGGCAGCAATTCAAGTATTGAGAGAGAATTCCCAGCTCGTCTTTGGACAGCCAACTTCTCCCAGAACTCTTCAGGAACCTTCACTGGCCCTTCATCAGAGGCCCTGCCTGCAGCCTGCCTGCGGAGCCTGGACTTGTGCATCCCCATGGCTGCGTGAGAGATTCTGATAAATCTCTTACTATTGGCGGATTCCCCTGTTGGTTGTCTCCTAGAGAACCCTGACTAACACATCCCTCTGACGGTTCCTCAGAAGTTCCACATGGGGATGGGGTGTCCTTGGCCTCTTGGGAGGGGTTGTGGCTGCACCGGGAGTGGGGAAGGAAGTGAGCAGACCTGGCTGGATGGCAGGGAGCTCCAGGGGCCTCCCCCCACCTGCCCCGCTGCCTCCTCTGCAGCCACATGGCCTCTGGAGCCCCTTCCTTGTCTTTTCTGACAGGGGCAGGGGGCACAGGCTCAGCACAGGCCGTGGTTTGCAGAGACTCGCACAGGCTCTTCTTGGCTGACCTGAGGAGGGACGGGAAGGGCATAGAAGCTCTGTGCCTGGTGGTGTCCAGCGTGCAGTAACTTCAACAGGTGAGAGCAGCTGCGCTTTTCACACAGAAAGACCCACTAGCAGGAGGACTTGAAGAATTCTGCTCACGCACTTGTTGAAAGTCGGTGGATTCTTTTCCTGCCCTGAGTCGTGGTTGGTATTCCCTGTTCTCAAGGCTCACTGGAGGAACCTGGGCTCGCGGGGCTCTTTGGTGGAAAGCGCAGCAGCAGGGAGGCCATGCCTGACCCCAAGCTGCTCACGGGTTCCCAGTCCACAAAGATAAGCTGGTAAGAGTATTGTGGAGACAGAATGCTAGTACTTTGAAAGGAGAAAATATTTCTCTAGATTAAGTGATTTCATAAAAGGGAACCAAGCACACATTGCATTAAAAAGGGAATGTATTTTTAATTTACTAAAGGCTAATATTATGAAAGTCAATTTAACAATAAGCACAAAACTTAAAAAGCAGCTAGCACTAAAATGCACTTGCTTCCTGTTTGATGCCTTTGTTAACCTTTTGGGAAACTAAGTATTGTGGTGTAAGCAAACAGGTAACTCTTTATAGGTCAGGTTCTGTTTAAATTAGTGCTCAGATAAGCAGTTGTCATATTCCCCCACACTGAGGTGCGTCTCTATGCCTTGGCCTGGGTCCCTGGAGCCATGGCCTTGTGCTGAGACAGGTCAGAGCAGGAAGAAGGCAGCTGCCCTCCTGCAGGTGGGGAGCCTGGGCCCTGGACATGAGGGGCACACTGCAGGGCCCCAAGCTCTCCAAGGAGGGGCAGCACCGACCCGCCTTCACATGGGTTGTTCCTGGTGGGCTGACAGTGAAGACCCCTCACGTCCTTCTCATTGACCTGTCTGTGCAGCTCTGCAGGTGGATTTGCACTGTCTGGGCTGGACCTGGGTGAGCAGTGAGGATCCCCTCCTGTCCAGAGCTTCACACTAGCCTGGTGGTCCTTTGATGGGCTCCTGCATATCTATTTTTAAGTGAATAATCCCTTAACACTTTTGGAGAAATATTTGAGATAAAAGAATTACAAAGAATGAAAAAAAAAAAAAGACATTGCACACAATACTTCTATGAGGTAGATACTTCATATACAGAAATGTCTGGAATTGGCTCCCACAGCTGGAGCCTGAGTCCACTGCACAGCCTCAGTTCCTGCT
This sequence comes from Dasypus novemcinctus, assembly GCF_030445035.2. Taxonomy (NCBI): domain Eukaryota; kingdom Metazoa; phylum Chordata; class Mammalia; order Cingulata; family Dasypodidae; genus Dasypus; species Dasypus novemcinctus. Next base: position 57,079,058 of record NC_080697.1, on the reverse strand, counting down.
TGTCTCCTTTGATTGTTCAGAAAACTCTGCTCTTTCTGACCATGAGGACTACCGAGGAGGTGCTGGGTGCTTCTCCAAACATGCGTTAGGCCAGCTCTGCCTTCCTCATCTCTCCCCTCCTGACTTGCCTCCAGTTGTGTGAGGACGCACAGCCTGAAGCTGAGGACAGAGGCCAGGTCACTGGGCATGTGGGGTGGACTGTGGAGCCCCTGAGCCAGCCAACGAGGAAGCAAAGCCACCTCCTCAGCCACCTCCAACCTCCTCCAACCTTGTAGCTCAAGTGACCCACGGCTGGGTGTCCGGTTGCTCGGCTACTCTCAGCTGAAAGCATCCTAACAACAACGGCATTCCTTCTACTCACCAGGACTCTCTTCAGCGACTTATGGATCTGAACTCATTTGTACCATACAATAACACTAGGAGGAAGAGAGTTTCGTTTATGTCCAACTTGACAGCTTTGTTTGTTTGGTTTGTTTTTTTTTAACTGAAAAAAAAACAACAACAACAAGTACTTATTGAACTGAAAAAACAACAAGTACTTATTGAATATCTACTATGTGTCCAGCACTTCATGAAATACAAAAGCAATATGACTTGGTTGCTGCCCTCAGGGAGCTTACACTCTAATATAAGAAACATTTCAAAAACTCTGAAGCTGAACTGCAGTGGATAAGGTTCTTGATCTCTAACAGAGCAATTAGCTTCCTAGATGCTTGGTTGAAATGACCCTTACATCCCAATCCCCACCAACTTGAATCTAGCAAGAGAAAGTACTTCCCAGTTAGGACACTCTTAGCAAAGAGGGTTTTAAAAATCAAAAGCAAAACAGTACATTTTTAGGGCTTCCATCACTAGTTTAGATGCTAACAATATTTCCCCATTCAAAACAGAAGCAATCATTAGGACAATCTAATCCTGAAGGACAGTGGTGTAGGATCTCAGAGCACTTTTACCATCTGATATGCAACCAAATCATTTTACTTCTCTAGTAATGCTGGTTGTCACAGGCCCTCATCGCCTGCCTGTAAGTCACAAGAGAGTTCCACCAAAGAAGGAAATGGGGATGGGCAAGGAGACAAAAAAAAAAAAGGATTTCTGCATCTAGTAATTAGGGAGTGTCACAGGCAAAAATGATAACAACAAAAACGCCTGTTTCTTTGGTGGTTTTCCCCCACAACATCCTACAACAAAGATGACTGTATTTCAAGAACTGTGGAAAAGGAACAGTAACCTGTTCCTGACATCAGTTTACAAAGCAATTTAGGTACTGTCCCCAAGGTGAAAGGACTACAGAAATTTGATTGTTCTGCCTCATTATGATACCCCAAATACCCCAGTGCTTTAGTGGCGTCCCTTACGCACAATACAGCCTTTGGGGAGCTCCATGTCCAGCTTCCCAAATAACATCATAATCATCTGGAGTATCCAAACCTGGAGAGTGGCCTCAGGTAGCTAAAGAAAGCAGTGAAATTATATTCCAAAGCTGAGACGGTGAGAAAGGAGGAAGGGTAGTAAGAGGAGCTGACACAGAGCCTGAAAGCGGAGAGGGGAGGCAAGCCCACGCGGGAGGACGGGATGCTCACCCCCACCCCGCAGCACCACGACGGGAACCCACGGGACCAATTGCTTCCCCCCCTCCACCCCCTCCACCCGGAACAAATTAGTCCTCCGCCCTCCAAAGTGAGAGCTACAAGGGAGAAGTGGTGGAAACTCCACGCCTCAGCCCTCCCTTCCTCCCTCCCCCAAACTAGGCTGGATCCGGGTCAGGGGAGGCCCACAGGGGCTGGACGGAGGAGCCCCTCGTCTTCTCCAAGGCGCTGCCCAGGCTAGAGGGAGGCCCCCTCAGGCAGGTCCGGCCTCGCTCGCTCGCGCTCTTTCTCCTTCTTCCCTTCTCATGCTCTGGCCCAGGCGCCCCCTCTGCCCACCCCCAGTCCCGCCCCGGCCACGCTCCCAAATCGAGGTCCCGGCTCGGGCGCGGCCCACTAGGACGCAAACCCAACCATAGACAACACCTTCCGCGGCCGCCTGGATGGGGCGCACAGTGGGGCTACACAGCACTGGGGCGCCTACCTAGGGAGAGGGAGGGGACGGGGGAGGGGCGGGGGAGGGGAGAATGGAGGGGGCGCAAAATGGGGGGGCCAAGGCCACGGCGCTCCCGACTTGATCTCAGTGTCCCCACGCCGCCACCTCTGCAGGTGTTAGACCTGGAGTCAGTGACTGACCCGGGGTCCAAAGTCACAGGGTGAGGAAGGGGCGAGGCTGGGAGTCAGCTCCGAGCAGACGGCTGGGGCAGGGGCTTAGATGTGGAGGGTGAAGGCAGCTAGCTGAGGTCAAATCCTAATCCCAGGTCACCAAGGGATCAGGATTTATGGCAGAGCGAATTCTTCTTGGAATGTTTGGTAAAATTCACCAATGAAACCATCAAAATTGGGCTTTTCCTTATTTTTTGAGGGGTAGGTGGTGGATGAGTTCCACACCTTCATTTTATTCTCTCTCTTTTTTCTTTTTTTGAGGTACTGGGGACCTTGTATGTGAGAAGCCAGCACTCAACCTCTGAGCCACATCGGCTTCCCTGAGTTGGGTTTTCATTTGTTTTTATTTATTTATTTCTCTCCCCTACCCACCCGCTCCCCACCTCCCCAGGTTGTCTGCTCCCTTGTGTTCAATCACTGTTCTTTTGTGTCCACTTGCATTTTTGGTGGCACTGGGAATCTGTGTTGGTTTTTTGTTGTTGTTGTTGTTGTTGTGTCATCTTGCTGCGTCAGCTCTCTGTGTGTGCAGCGCCACTCTTAGGAGGACTGTGCTTTTGCACAGGGTGGCTCTCTGTGTGAGGTGCACTCCTTGCATGTGTGTCAGCCCTGTGTGTATAGGCCAGCTCACCACATGGGCCAGCAGGTCTTGGTTTCGAGCCCTGGACCTTCTATATGGTAGGCGAGCCACATCTACTTCCCTGTTTTGTTTGTTTTTTGTTTGTTCAGGAGGTTCTGGACACTAAACCCTGGGCCTCCTGTGAGAGGCAGGTGCTCCACTGCTCAAGCCACATCCACTCCCCAGACTTTTTGCTCTTACCCAATTTTTCATTATTGGTTCAATGCCTTTACTTGTTATTTGACTGTTGAGATCTGTTTCTTCTTGAGTCACTGCAGGTAGTTGGGTATTTCTAAGAATTTGTCCATTTCAACTAAGTTTTCTAATTTGTTGGCATACAATAGTTCATAGTGTCCTCTTATAATCCTTTTCCTTTTAGTGAGCCTGGCAGTAGTGTTATATTCATTTCCTAATTTTTAAAATTTGTGTCCTCTCTTATTTCTGCTTTTTCAGCCTAACTAAATGTTGGTCAATTTTATTGATGTCTTCTGAGGACCACCTTTTTTTTTTGTGGCTTTTTAATTTTTTTGAGCTCTATTTCCTCTTTATCCAATAGAGTCATCTATTTCTTTTTTCTAATCTGTCAATATTCCCTTCATATATTTTGGTCTTTGCAAGTATGTGCATGTATATATACATATATATATAGAGAGAGGGAGAGGTATCTCTTGTTGAAATAACCACTTTATCAGTATATAATGTCCTCCTTGGTCTCTTGTCACAGTTTTCTACTTAAAGTCTATTTTATATGGCGTTAGTATAGACACCCCAGCTCTCAATTGATTACTGTGTGCATGAAATATTTCTTTACATCCTTTTGCTCTGAATATACTTGCGTCTTTGAATTTAGGATGAATAACTTATAAGCAACTTATAGTTGGTTCATGCCTTTTTATCCATTCTACCAATCACTGCTTTTTTACCCGAGTGTTTAAACCATGTACATGTAAAATGACTAATAATAATGTGTAACTTTCTTCTGACTTTTTGCTATGGGATCTTCATAAGTTATACAATTTTTGTCCCTCAATTCTTCCATTATAGCTCCTTTTGTATCTGTTTGATCTTTTGTAGTGAGTTGCATTAGGTCCCTTTTCATTTCCTTCTGTGTCTATATTTCAAATAATTTTTTAGGTTATGAAGAGGCTTAAATATAGCATCCTCTATTTATAACAAACAAACAAATCAATAGGGTACACAAACCTTGTTCTTATACCCATCTGCTGCTCAAATTTTGTTGTTCTTATCATACATTACATATTTAAATATTGCATTTACAATACCATAAGTTTATCAATATTTTTATACATTTGCATTTCAGAATGTGTAAGAAATGAAAAATGGAGATATATACCAAAAAATGCAAAAAAAAAATGTACTGGCATTTATAATCATTCATATGATCACCTTCAGCAGATGACTTTATTTCTTTATGCTGCTTCAATCCACAGTCTAATGATAGCACAGTAATGTCATATGAGCTTTCATAGGAAATTGTGTAAGGCATATTCCGCTTTGAAATTCTAAAGATTTGAAGCCAATATTTTGTTTCAGAGAGTATGACTTAGGTTTCTGGTACTTGTATTCTAACAAGTCCAGCCTAACACATGTATAAACTCCAAAAATTCACACACAAACACAAACTCACAAGCCCAGAAAATTTGCTGTAAGTACTTTATTTGTGATAGGGAAAGGAAACAGGACAAAGTAGAAATAATGACAATTCTTTTATATCTTGCCAAGGCCAATTTGAACACTTATCTCTCAAGGGCACCAAAGTTTGTAACCCAAAGTACCAATTCTGCAGGACCCACCATGACATTCTCCGTACGACAGAGTGGATTTCTGCAATGGCAGATGAGATCCTTCATGAGATCTGAAGAAACGGAACATCAGGCATTGAGCCCTGGGTCAAGGTGGGGTAAACAGAAACCCTGGAGAAATCACAGGCTGGCTTGAACGCTGCGCCATGCCAGTGAATTAGAGCCTGTAGCAATGACTGTTCCCAAGAACTGGAATAACTATAAAGAGCAAGTGGTGCTCATCCAGGATTATACACCCTTTTTGGGTTTTCTGTATTTTTATGTGCTACTGCCCCCATCCCACACACTCTTTAACACACCCTACATGTCTGTCTGCAGGTTCTAAATGACCCTCTGATGGACAGAGCAAAGCTGTCTTCCTAGAACTCATTGCTTTTGGGTGAAGTGTTCTAATATGTGTCTTTTAGTTCTAGTTGATTCATCATCTTGTTCAAATCTTCTGTTTTTTAATTGATCTTCTGCCTAGATGTTCTATCTGTTACTGAAAGTGGCCATTTTTATTTCTCCCTACAAATCTGTCAAATTTACTTCACGTATTTTGGTTTCTGCCATTAGGTGCATATATATTTATAGTTGTGATATCATGTCATTTTCATCAGTATGTACTGACCTTTGTCTCTCATAACTATTTTTTTTTTACTTAAAGTCTCTTTTATTTGATTATAGTGTAACTACACAGCACTCTTTTAGTTACTATTTGCAGGTTTTTTTGCATCCATTCACTTAAAACTTACTCGTGTCTTTCATTATGTGGCTAGTCTCTTGTAAACTGTATAAAGTTGGATCATGTTTCTTTATACATTCTGGCAATCTCCCTTTTAACTAGGAATTTTAATCCATTTACATTGAGGATGATGAAGATTTGCTTGGCCGTGAGGACTCTGGTGATGAGAGTCCCTGAGGGGCCATAGCAACCCATGTATCTCTTAGGAGTGAAGGGATCCCTATTTTTAATCTGGCTATTTGTAGGCAGACCAACAAAATATAATCACTCAATAAACAGTCATTGTACATCCTGTAATTCCCTGGAGCAAATTCAGGGTGGGGTGGGTGAGCTAATCATGTGAAATCTTCCTGGGGCCTTCACGGGCAGCAGCTTTGATAGCTGTCTGATCTAGTGAGTCTACTGATTACATGGGTCTATTTGCCTGGTGTCTGCACTGGTGGAAACTGAACCCCTCTTATTTCCACCCACCTGAATATATGTTGCACTCTCCCTCCTCCATCCAAACAAGAAGCCACTGATTCCATACAGAACTGTAAGGAATACTAAAATCTCTGTTTGCTTAGGGTTAGACCAATACTCTCTGAAATTATTCCCTGGTTCAAAACTTCCCTGAGAGTATGAAACCTTGATTTAGTGGAGGTGTCAGCCCATTGGAAGTGACACTCCAGGTGATGGGAATAGGAGGTTCTTGCTTCATCTAAAGATGTGGGAACAATGAAACTCATCTTTTCAATGAATACAGATTTGGGGTTAGGAGTGAATCAGGCTAAGGCTGAACAAATATCTAAGGTAAAACTATTTAATCATATCATAATTTATATGAGTTGCACTGGAACCATTCCACAAGATATTTGATAGGTCAAATTCCCACTGGCAGGTGAGCTCAGAATGCCCTCTGTTGGAAACTGAGGCATGCTGGTCTAGCAAAGGGAGACATGCTGTTTCCATGGCTATGCTTTTAACATAGGAATGCAGCAATTAAGCCTTTTGAGTCAACAGGACAGAGCTGTCTGGGGCAGAGAGAAATATGAGCAAACACACTTTGTAGTTTGAAAGGAATACTAAATCTTTGTACTTTGAGATAAGTTCTTTAATTTATGAGTCTTGTTAATGTGTAGTTACAGTGCTTGCTATCTCGATAGTTTGAGTATATATAATGCCACATGCAGAAAATAAAGTTGTCTGAGGAGTGACTACTCGCAGACCCGCTGATCACAGCTCTTTAGTTCTTTGTTGCCTCCCCCACTTTTTCTCTTTCTTTCATTCAAGATACCCTTTGGGTGGGTCCAAATCTTCAACATCTGGTGCCCAAAGTGGGACCCGAAGAAGTTAGTGAGTCTTCCAAATCAATATCAGGAACTGCAGAAAAGACCTCATCAAGGGTCCTGTGTGACATCCAAAGCAGAGTAACTCGAGTTTTCAAGATTAAAAAAGTAACATTTCCACGAAGTCATCTGGGTAATGAGTAATCAAATAAGACATGTAGAAGCATATTTGCAAGCGTTAGGAACTTTACTGAAAGTTACTAGGGTGCCTGTAAAAAGCTATGAATTAAAAGAATTGTTAGCTTTAATACAAAGCATTGTTGCTGGCTTCAGCCTCAGGTGCATAATGTTTTAAATTTGAAACAGTGGAGACATGTAATGAAAGCTTTATGAAGAGCATATCAAAAAAGGTAATTCATTCCATTATCAGTATGGATCTTATGCCACCAGAGAGCAGCAGCTTAGATCCTTTACAGTCTGAAGAAGGAGAGAAAGATGAAATTACTATATTTCCTAAGCCCATAAGTAAATTTGAAATGAAAGAAAGTGAATTGGAACAAGAACAAAAGCTCCAAGGTCCACAGAGAAAAGGTGGCATTGGAGTGGGAAAAGTGGACATGGTGGCTGATGGGTATGGGGAATGGCAGGAAGAGATGAGATGTGGAGGCACCTTTGGAAGTTAGAGTTGCCCTGGATGGTGCTGCAGGGGCAATCACCGGACATTGTAAATCCTCCCAGGGCCCACTGGATGGAATGTGGGAGAGTATGGGCCATGATGTGGACCATTGACCATGAGGTGCAGAGATGCCCAGAGATGTACTTACCAAATGCAATGTATGTGTCATGATGATGGGAGTGAGTGTTGCTGGGGGGGGGGGGGAATGGTGGGGTGTGGTGGTGGGGTTGAATGGGACCTCATATTTTTTTAATGTAATATTTTTACAAAATCAATTAAAAAAAGGTTAAAAAAAAAGAAGAAATAGAAGAACCTCAAAAAAAAAAAAAAAAAAGAACAAAAGCTTGAGGTGCTCAGTATAGTCTTACAGAGTAGTAATCCAAAAAGGTGTGTTAACAGTCTGTCTAAACTGCTAAATAAGAGCTTAACTACATTTATGCTGCTCAAGTTACCTGGTTGCTGATAACTAATAAAAATGTTTCCAAGCACAAGCTTTCATATTACAGACAACATGGATTCCAGAAGAAATTTTAAAAGGTAAAATCTAAGATGTGATATAGCAGAAGACTTAAAAGCAGTTATACCAAACAAGTAAGAATTATGAGTCAATTGTAAGCTGTATGTTTCTGTTAATGTGTAGTAATTGTTTTGTGTTTGTTTGTTCAATGTCAGTGTATATTATAATACCTCTGGATGGTAATATAAATTCATAAGTAAACGTTTTTTAAAAGAGCTCTATTTAAATGGCCAAAAATTAAGTAAGTGCTTATATTAATACATAAGTTAAATGTTGATAAGATTGCTACAATGATAAAAATTGTAAGTCTTGATTAACAAAATTATTGTAAGTCTTTTCATAAAAAGTTGTTCTTGCCTAAATTGAAATGAATAGTTTATTTTTCTTCACAGGATAAAATGAAAGATGTAAAACTTAAATGAATATTAAAGAAAGTTAAAAGTTTGTAGGAATGCTGACTGAAATTTAATAAGTTTTTTCCAAAAGGTGTGTTTTGTCCTAAAGTAGGATGGCTAATTTTCATAAACTCTTGGAACTTAAATGCATGTGGCAAGTTGTAGAAGGTATTGTGGTAACTTTAAGTAAGCAAATATGTTCTGTGAAGGTAAAATTTGTCTTAAAATAATATAATTATGGTCTATATGGTTAAAAATAAGTATAAGAAGTTTAATGAAGCATTGTTTAAATTAAGGTATTTAGATGGCTAATTCCAAAAAGTCATTATTAAATAAAAACTGAATCGATAATAATAATAAAAGATAATTTTATAACAGGAAAACTTATCAGCAGCCAGCCTCCCCTGCCAACTTGCTTCTAGGGGACTGTTTCTAATATTGCATGCTACTAAGTATTTAAAGTGAAAAAAAGTTTATTATTTTAACAAGCTTGTTTTGTGTTAAAGGCAATTATACGTTATAAGAAGTTTGCCTGTTAACTTACGTATGTGGAATGTATGGAATGTGTTTTTATTGTTAAGGAAACAAGAGATGATTTTGTCCTAAGATAAAATGATTGATTATTGGAAAAGAGTAGAGTGTGAAACAAAACCTGAATGAATATTGAAAGTGTAGAAGGTTCATGGAAAAGAAATTTTTATGATTAAAGTTGAGTAAGATTTGATGGGTCTGTCTATAAAGTTTTAAAAAGTTTAGTATCAAGTAGTATATTGATACAAAGTTAAAAATTTTGTTCCTTCTCAAAGTCTTTCAAGTCATTATTCTGTTTTGGTAAAAAATTTTATCCTGAATAATCACAATACAAAGAAAATCTGTTTTATCAAAATAGCTGCTTGTGCTTTAACCTCATCATTTCCTCGGTGTTCCAAGAAGGAAAGGTCTTATCTCTTTTAAAGGAACATAACATTCAAACCTGCTTTCTCAAAATCAAATACTGAAAAGTAGCCTTTTATTTCAAACTAATTATAAGAGATTTGTTCTTTTACCTTGAAAGAAAAATTAAAGTAATAGTTAAGTCCATTTAGTATGTTATAAATCGAATGGAAGGTGTTTAAAAGTGTTATAAAATTAACAGGTTTTTTTTTCTTTAACCCTCTGTTAATTAAAGTTGTATGAGTAAAAGGTTCCTATGAATGCTTAAGAGTGTATAAAGTTACCAATATTTCAGCATAATATTAAAAAGAAGTACAATGTGGTTAATTATAGTTTTAATTATTATAAAAGGGTATGTGTCACAGAAACAGCCTCTTATCATAGATTAAAATAACACTGTAGTATGCAGTGATCCCAAATATTGCCAGTTTGTTGCAAAAAGTTAATGTCCAGCTGTGTCACTATCACTTTGTTTTAAAACTTGCTAAGACTTTCTTTAGTGTCTTCTTAGCCAGGTCAAGCCAGCCTGCATTCCTCTATCTGTGGAAAACCCAACAATGGACTTTTGCAGTGCTTTTCAGGGCTATGTGCATAGCCCAACCATCTGTCCTGGCATGGTGATAATAATCTGGCTGTGCAGGAAAAAAAAATCTGTCGCTGAAACCCTACTGATAACATTAACCAGTAATCCTTTTTTTCAGAATTAACAAAAAACATCAGAGACAATAATATCTTAAGAGCCTAAACTAGGCAAACAATTGGAACAAGATGCAAAATCCCTGCTGCTCTATGAAATTATTAAATATTTAGTTGGGTATAATAAAACTATACTTTTTGCTGTAATTAATAAAGTACATGTTTTCTCATGTTAATAGAATGTGTAATATTGTTAAAATACTAAAAATCTTTCATCCCTCATTTAGCTCAAATATTAAAATCATTGTATGTATTAATTGAGAAAAGTCCTTCACAGAAGTAGGAAAACCTCCAGCAAGCTGCTTTAAATAATAATAAAAGGAAAGTAAATTATGGACATTAACTTAGGCTATGAATTGGATGTGGCAAGCAACAATATTGGCTTTGGATGGAGTTTGTGGCAAAGGCAAATCTAAACAAGTACCCCTTGGATCTTAATCACAATTCTGGAAGGAGGCCAAAAATGCAATATAAAAAAGTAATTGTGTGCAGCATAGGAGGTCCTGCTAAAAGTGAAAGATTTAACCCAATAGTGTCTGGTCACTCTGAAGACTGCCATCCCTATCCAGGGGTGGATTGCAAATACTAAAAGCAAGACAGAAATAATGGACTGTTGTAAATCACCCTCAAATCTATTAAAAAACATCTGGGATACCTGCTAGTAGTAACAGGTGACTGTCTGTCATATCTCTACCCACCCCACTAACATCCCTTTTAGGACAGTTAACTCAGATGCCTTTGTGAAGATCCAGGGTCCTACCACTGAAACCTGAGAAAAGGCAAAGTGAATCCACTGAAAAGGCAAAAATTGTGAGTACCAAACCTTGTAGTGCCTAGCCCAGCAGTTCTGGCTGCCTGTTACTTGCCAACAGCTCATAAATATCCCCCATAACTTCCTTCATACTTACTCCAATGACTGTGACATCAGATCCCTTCTGCTCTTGAGAGGAATGAGCCCCCAGATGCACAATTCAAATGCTCTGGGGAGTAATACAACAAAAAAACACCTGAACTGTATTCCTTACTTTACAAAAACAAAAATGGGGAAAAGTGAAAATATGGCCAGAGGATAAAATACTTCACTGAGACCTGTGGCAATTGCTGCCACACATCACATTAACTTTATAAATCCTGGAACTGTGAACTTGCAGCTTGTGTCTGCCTGTGGACTTTGGGCCTCTATGCCCTCTCCTTATGCTATTGTGGCAGGAACTGTTAACATTACAAAGGAAAATGGATACCGGCCCCTTGGGCTAATGATACTCATAGTCATAACCTACAAAAGAATTTGTAGAAAATATTTCTTGGGATTGCACCTACTTATGAAAGGTTGGGAAATATAAATAAGACAAAACAATATTTGACCCTTAATCAAACATATCATCTTAAAGCCTGTGTTAGAGATCCATTTGTTTTCATAACTGGTAAGATAACTATTAAGAATGACTCATTGTTTTATGAAAATGGTGCATTGTATACATGTCTATCAGAAAATGTGTTGTAGGATGGAGAAACAATTGCAATGGCCAGAAAAAAAAAAAGGCATCTGGATACCTGTGAGAATGATGCAGATTTGGCAGTCGTCTCCTGAAAGTCAATTATTGCTACATATGGTACAAGAATTCTTGAAATGGACTAGATGCTTTATTGGACTGCTTATTATAAGCATTTTGGGACTGATTGAAATCATCACAGCTGCTGCTACTGCTGTGGTAGCTTTAAATAATCAAGTTAATGATTTAGAATCAGCTGGTTTGCATAGTGGAGATCAATTGTATAATTTAAACTTGTTAAGGGGATTGAAATGTGATTGGAATGAGAGCAACTTTTGTATTACTCCTCTTGCCTATAATTCATCTGATATAGAATGGGGAAAAATTAAGAATCATTTGCTAGGCCATAAAAGTAATATCTCTCTGGAAAAAAATTGAATTACAAAGAAAAATATTAGAAATGTCTCAAAATCAAATTCATGTAGCCAATAATAAGGATATTTTCTCAGATATGATTTCACATATTACAAAGTTTAACCCAGTTAATTGGTGGAAATCACATTTCCTGTCAGCTTTAGAATAGGGCTAATCATATTTGTTCTGTTGCTCATGATTTTCACCTGTGCCAGACAGTGCTTTCAAAGAAAACTGAAAAGCATAACAGCCATGGGACATGCAAATAATCTGGTGCTAGCAAAAGCACTTCAATAACTTGCCCAAATTGAAGAGCTTGGTTGGTAGTCAATGACAGGTAAGACTCTCAAAGGGAGGGCAACCTAAGACAGGCATGGTCACCTCAACTAAAACAAAAAGGGGGAAATGTTGGAAACTGAGCCATGGTGGTCTCGCAAAGGGAGATGTGCTGTTTCTATGGCTATGCATTTAACATAGGATGCAGCAATTAAGCCTTTCGAATCAACAGGACAGAGCTGTCTGGGGCAGAGAGAAATATGAGCAAACACACTTTGTAGTTTGAAAGGAATACTAAATCTTTGTACCTTGAGATAGGTTCTTTAATTTATGAGTCTTGTTAATGTGTAGTTACACTGCTTGCTATCTCGATAGTTTGAGTATATATAATGCCACATGCAGAAAATAAAGTTGTCTGAGGAGTGACTACTCGCAGACCCCCTGATCCCAGCTTGTTAGTTATTTTTCTTTGTTGCCTCCCCCATTTTTTCTCTTTCTTTCATTCCTGATATCCTTTGGGTCCAAATCTCCAACAGCCTTCCTAGAGCACAGCTCCTCTGCAGACAGCTCCAGCTCAGTTTACCTGTTCCAAAATATTTTCCATTATCTCCTTGGTCACATTGTCTGCAGCAGGGATTAGCCTTTTTGTTAAACATGCCATATATATCATTGGTGTAGCAGTTGCATAGGAGATGACATGATGCACAATCTTTATCCAAAGGGCAGAAAACAGCTCATGTTGATTGGATGAACATTTGAAATCCACTTCTGTGGGTACTTTTCATTTGAACAAGACAGAAAGAATCATCAGATGTTGGCAAGGGCAGGGAGCAATAGGAAGAAATAAATCAGAGAAATCACTACAGGGAAAAACTAAAATACAGAGAAAGAAATATTCAGAACAGTTAAGGTCTCCAGTACCTGAAGGAAAAATGAGGAAATGCTGAGTTTACAAAATGGCAAAGCCCAGGTTGGGAAGGAGTGGATGCCTATTACTCTCTCTGGAGAATGGAAGTGTCTTATGCCCATGTTTATATTGGTGTGTTAGGATAATTAGCCACATCTGGAGATAGAATACAGGTATAGATTTCACTGGGAAAGCTAATATATTTGTTGCCTTCAGTGTCACTTTGATAGCTCTCTGGTATAACAGTTCCAGTTATCACAAATCTCTATCACCTGATATCTGCATTTATTGTTGAGTTAATGATGATAACAATAAGTGATGATAGCCCTTGTTACTCATCAGTTATTGAATATCTGCATCCTGGACTACAACCTGTCCCTAAAGTGATGAAACACCAACATATTGTTAGGGTCATAGAAAAGGGCGATCCCCATATTTTACAAGGTGATGGGAAGGGAGTGCTCATGCTTGAGTGTAGGGGTCAGCACAATATCATTTTCATGCCCCAAGTGAAATGAAGCATAGTCTGGAGTAAAAGAGGAATTAAATGAAGGGCAAATCAGGCTGAGGTTTGGCAAAGATCAGGGAGAAAATATTTTATTATGATCTATTTACTTGAACTTCCCAAGATTCTCTAAGCAAGCTATTAGATAGCTGTTCTTCCTAGTTCTGGAAATCCTCTGGAGACTTTCCTTCTCTGAGCAGAGTCTTTAGCTCCATTTGCCTGCTCAGAGTGCTGTGGCCCTACCTCCCCTGTTACATTTACTGCAATAGGAGCAGCCTTTTCCTAAGGGCAGTCTGTTGGTTGACTGGTTGGTTATATATAAGCTGATAAAACACAAAATTTTGCCCAACAGTAGCTATTATATCAGGTAGCACTGAGTTGAGTGAAAGAAGTCTCTTTTTGGGCAATTTTGCCTCACTAAACCCAAAGAAGTTTGTCATGTTTTGGTGCAGGAGCCAGGATGGATGGAATGATCCCTTAGAGCCAATATAGCTAAGAAGTGGAGAAACGTGAATGTCGAGGACTGACAGTAGACTTCAGCAGTGTGGAGGGCATGATTGACAAGTCTTCCAGGACCTGGAGTAGACAGAAGCCTGAAAACAGTAGGCTGGGGAGAGAAGAAGCAGTGAGGTAGGGGGTGAAGACAGGACAGATAATCTCTTTGGGAGGTTATGCTGTTGTAGTTGCATGTAGGAGAGGACGTTGCATGTAAGATGTTATTTACTAGAGCATATTTTGATGCTGGCAAGAGCAAGTAAGTGGAGAGGAAATTGATGGTGCATGAAAGAGAGAGAATGATTGTAGAACAAACTCCCAGATGGATGAGAGTGGGAGAAACCCACAGCCTTTCAATGGCTTCATGGCACTTTTGGATACAGCTATACTGGGGACAATTTGTTTGGGATAATGGTCATTGCTTTGTGTTCACAAATATAACTTTCAGATATTTCACTATGCTACTTCAGGCCATGTGTGTTTTTCCAGACTTGGTAAGATTTATGGTGCCTGTAACTACATGCTCCCATTGTTAAAATTCAAACTGAAGTCTTGTTTACTATGTTACCTATGATGCTATTTGGAACTGTAGAATTTGTTATATTTTCATCACAAATTTAACACCTTATGAAATACTTATGTATTCATATTCTTTTTTTTTTAGACATTGAGGATATATCACTAAGGAGAAGTGACTATGAAACAAACTAATTCAACTCATATATTCAATACTATCAAGGTGATTTGAGACTACATTTGCAATTGCGTCAACCACACAGTGCTTTACTGTATGTGCAGACTTTCTGAATGCAGTGCTTATGAAGAAAGTAGCCAGATTTCTCTGGTGATCTAATAGATCTGATATTTCAAATATAATTGAGATCAATGTTATTTCAATATACTTTCTTCTGAACCTGACAAAATGCTCAGCCCACTTCATCTCCACACTCTGGAACCCCCACATGCTGAGAAACCCTGGCATCCTCTGAGGGTATGTATTTTGGAGATGTAGAGCCCTGGCATGAAACCCTGGGTTTTCTAATCCTTAGCTGCCAGGTTCCATATTGCAGATTTCTCCAGGATTGGAGCTCCAGAGAAACACATGCGTAGTAAATGAAGATCTGCTGTTCAGGATCTGACACATGGTGATTGTTGCCCAAGGAGTAGATACTCTTATGAGAGGCTTTTGACCTTTTCTAGGTTTTTGAGATAGCCATGTCATGACAAGCATCACATTGTCCTGGAACCACAAACACGTATGTTACTTGGGCTTGTCTGCATTTCTACCATAGATGAAAGTCTTCTCCAAGTCACCCACCAGCAGACTTCTCTGCTCCACTTACCTAGAAATGGATCACAGACACATGCCCTCATTGTGTAGAAGGCCAGGAAGGCAGGACTATGGCCCTCTGAAATTCTAGGTAAGGGATGGAGCAGCTATTGGCCAGCAAACAAATGTCAGCCACAGAGACTTTGGCAAGAGCAGTTTCAGGGGAGAGCTTGAGGTAGAAGCCACATTGCTATGGTCAGGGAGTAAAGGGGAGTAAAAATGAAATAGTGAATATAGGCACTCTCCAGGAAGTTTCCTTTATCTATGAAGAGGAAGAAAGACAGGGTGATAGCTGCAGGTGGTAAAATATCAAAGAAAACATACTGAAAAAAAAAGATTTAGACATTTAAATAGTAGTTATGAGGAGATGGACATGCTTGAAAATACAGGAAAAAATGGATAATCAGTAGATTGCAGAGGTTCCTGGAGCTTTGGTAATGGGCAAGGCCCAAAACCCAGATGGGGGAGGGTAATATCAGTGTTGGAGAAGAGGAATATGACTTTACAGGAATGAACAAGGTGGCAAATATTTATATATTTAGTTGGTTTTGCAGCCTGAAGTCTGTGAAATTCCCATCTGATGACTTCATTTCTCTGAGACTTAGATGGCAAGATCATCAGTTGAAAGTAAGTTTCAAGGTGAAGAAGTAGAATGTGGGGGAGATGTAGCTCAAGTTGTTGAGCGCCTGCTCCCCATGTACAAGGTCCTATATTCAACCCCCAGGAGCTCCTAAAAAAAATGAAGGTGCAAGAATATAGATGTGTTGGTGTGGTTTGGATGTGATGGTGGGTAGATGCTAAGACCACTGGCTGTGGAGGCAGATGGACCTAAGGGTGAAAGCCCAAATCTTACCCCATCTCCATCTCCTCACTACCAAATCCAGATAACCACATGAAGTTGTTTCATAGGCAGCTATAAGACAGTTCCATGCCTGACACGATATAGGTGATTAATGGATATTCACTGTATCATCGTATGCCCTTGATCCTAAAATAGTATGTATTATACAATTATAGAAATTGAACAAAATAAAGTAAAACCACTATTGCATTGCATTTGCATGTAAACAGAAGATGCATGTAGAATTTCAGAAACATTAAATGTGGTGGAAGGTGGTATAAAATGGAGGAACTGGGACATGATTATAGCCTCTGAAGAATGGGAAAAATGTCACTTAGGGACACTTGATACTTAGAATATGGGAAAGTAAAGGCAGAAAACCAGGCTCCTGGTGTGGAAGGGAGCTCTGATCAAGGGGCTTCTGGTGAGAGCAGAAGGACCAGGCTGGAGTCCATTCTAGATTCTTTAACATGAAAGGATGTCAGTGCACTGCAAAGAACACTAGCCACTATTTGCACAGTTTAATGCTGAATCAATACTTATGAAAGCCAAAAGTATTTATTTTGGGAATAAATATTAATAAAATTTG
Organism: Dasypus novemcinctus; assembly: GCF_030445035.2. Classification (NCBI taxonomy): domain Eukaryota; kingdom Metazoa; phylum Chordata; class Mammalia; order Cingulata; family Dasypodidae; genus Dasypus; species Dasypus novemcinctus. The sequence goes on along the minus strand of NC_080697.1, from coordinate 57,062,308 downwards.
ATATTTAAATTCTCCTAAGAAACTTATATTAGATAATAAATGTAGTATGTCTGATTTGTTTTGTGAAAGCTTCTAACACCTTAAATATCAGATAAACAAACTCAAGAACAAGAACAAATTTATTAATACCATTATATCAAATCTGTACAGAAGTGAACTTGATTTTTTTCTCATTTGTCCTGAATTTCCTCCTTTCTAGTTTTTTGTAATCTTACCAGACACAAGAGAAGGTGAGATAAGATTGCAGTTTTTGTTGTCAAATAGCTGGCTCTGGAGCTTGGTTGTATCTCTAAGATGATTCAATCCCCAAGAACAGATTATTAATTTCAATAACAAATATCTTTTCATTTGTCATGTCATGGCACTCTTAAACTACTACCTTTTATTTAACTTTTTTTATCCACCCCCCCCTTGTGGCTCTTTGCATGCTGTCTGCTCTCTGTGTCCATTCACTGTGCATTCTTCTGTGTCTGTATTTATTTATTTGTTATTACCCCTCCCCCCTTGCAGTTTGCTTGCTGTCTGCTCTCTGTGTCCATTTGTTGCATGCTCCTCTGTGTTCTTGCTTGTCTCCCTTTTTGTTCTTGTGTCACTTTGCTGAATTGGCTCTCCACAGTGTTTGTGGGCTGGGTGATGCTTTACAGTGTGTGGGCAAGACTGCCTTCACAAGGAGACCTTGGGACACAAACCTAGGTCCTCCCATATGGTAGATGGGAGCCCAACTGATTAAGCCATAGCTGCTTCCCTTTTATTTAACTTCTAATCTTGAAAACATTCCTTTCCCACAGATAGGGTGCTCTTTAAGTTTTGCTTGGCAGTTGGTTTATAAGTAATTGTCTTGTCATTATGATATGCTGTCTTAGTTCATTGGTATTATAAACACATACATATTTCCCATCAGCATTTTATTAAAATTACTAGGGGTTATTATAATTTATAGAATTAATACCATCAAAAGGATGGAGGATTTAGACCAGATCCTTTATATGACTTAGACTCACTCATTTATCTTTCTGTGTCTAGGGGGACCCTCTATTTCACTAGTTATTAGGTATCACCTCATTGACCAGCTTCTGAGCTCTCCTCTCTAGTTAGTAATTGAACCCATTAGGCTGGTAAGTTGTTCCTACTTAGAATGCTTCTCATTTTTTCATTGCCTGTGATTCATTTAGGCAATTCACTTAGTGATTCACTTAGTAAAAGAAAATGACTACAAGTGGGCAATGATAAAAATGACATTGGATTTTTCCCTTGCAATATTGGTTACCAGGGGCCATTTTTTTCCTTTCTGAGGAAAAACAACTTGAATGTAGAATTCTTTTTTGAGACAGTATATGATTCAGATTTATGGGGGCAAATGTTTTTTCTTTTGGATATTCACAGACAAAGGAAATGTACAGTATCCAAATATTTGAAATTGCTCAAGAATATATTACAATAAAATAAAGAAGAATCCAAGTAAGAAGATATAGAAATAGAGAAACAGAGTTGAAAAAAGATTCATTAAAATTGTTTATATTTTGTTTAGATTATTATTCCATTACTGGTTGATAATAAGGTTGGATATATTAATACTATTGTTAGGAAACATTATTAAACAAAGTAGATTGTACTAAAACAATTTATGAATTGCCATTTGGAATTAGAATTCCCCAAAAATTCAACAAAACATGGGAATTTATCAAGAAGAGAGAGTGAGGATTATAGATAATGATGAACTCTATATGAACATTCTCAAATATATGTTTAAATGGTGTAATGTTGACCAATGGGAGATTGTATAACTAGGATATATAATAGATAAAAAGATGCAGTGGAAGGAGGAAAAGATAAGAAGGAAGGAAAAAAGAAATCAATTCATTCTCCTTAACTAAGAGAGAAAATGTCAGGAATTATAATAGAAATGCAAACAAGTGCCAAGAAGGCCATTCACCCCACCACCTGCTTATGTGATTCCCTTTCTCCTCATTGGATTGAAAGTTCCATGAGGGCAGGGACCTTGTCTGCTGAGATCTTCGTGCTTGTCTGTGTGAGTTTGGGAAGGTACTGCTCTGCCCTCAGCTTTCCTTTTTTTCTTATCTTCATTTCATTTTGTGGTTGCAAGGATAAAATTATAAAAACAGTGTATAGTTTAGAGACGTACCTGGCAACTCAAGTAATATTCCTGTTGTAGTTATTGTTTTTGTCATCATCAGCATCACCTGCTGAAATGTAAACACTAAGGTAGTGGTTGGCACCAAGAAGAGTCACAGCCATGCCTGGAATATGCATTTGAACTGGGAAATGGACAGCAATGACTGCACTCCAGAACCCGTAATCTCAGTTCTTGCTGTCTGGTTGTGAGGTCCTCGCTCTACCCTGCTGACTGTGGTCACCTAGTTGATGCTGTCTCAGTTCACCATGCCTTCCCCTTCCTTTTACACCATTCCTGAGCTCTGTGTACACAGCTACCATTGCTTCATGAGCTGAGCCAAGGCTGGGTGGGAGAAGGATGTCCATAAGAGAAGTTTATTCCAGTTATGACCATACCCCATGGTTTCCATCATGTGTGTATTCATCAGCCAGATTCCTCTTTCAAGGGAAAAAATTTACCTCAGCTTTTCTTCATTCTTCCCTTGTCCACAATTTATTTTGGTGGGTCTAAATTCTGGAAAGAAAAATGAATGGCTAAAAATTTTAACTTCTAGATTTTTAACAGGTAGAATCTAACATTCCCCATGAATGAGAAGGTGCTGTGAACCCATCTGTTTGGGATGAGGAGACTCTCAGCTCACCTTTCAGCCTTAAACACAGCCCTGCCTCAGAACCTCCCTCTACTTGGCTTCTTTCTGGGAGAAGTATTTCTAGGGCTCTCTAGTGCCATTTGGGAAAAGTGTTTAGAGTTTCAATGTGCTTGTGAATAATAATTAAGAATAAAATACCTTTCTTCTTGCAGCAGGGCATCTGTGGCCTACCATCCTCAACATCAAGCCTCCCATCATTTAAAAGAAAGCCTGAGGTCTCACACTTCTCATCCTCCACTTTGACCTAGTCTTGCCTCTCCTAATCCAGGGAAAGGACAGAGAAGCAGCACAGCCACCCCCATCTGGAAAACTTCTTACAGGTGGCATGAATTCCCATGACCTGTGACTTAGGAATTCAGGAAGAAAATGAATGTGGCTGTGCTGAGAAGTATGGTAAAAGGGACATGGTGTGAAAGGAGAGATGAACAGGTACAGAAGGTGCTTTTGGAGAAGTTTGTATTCCAGGCTAGTTCAGAAAACAAATGATGCTCACCTGTGCCCCTTGTGATGTTAATGGTTAAGGTCACAGGGAAGGAGAGTTTACGGGCCTTTAGCAAACAGGAACAGCAGGTGTGTACATGGAGCTGCTATTCCTAGACCAGAGGAGCACTGGAGGTTTGAGCCATTCAACCCCACAGGCTCCTTCACACTCAGCAATGCGCACATCAAACATCCTAGGGCAGAGCCTTCTCAGGAGTTTATTCCTTTCTGATCGTGCTCTGCCCTGACCTGTATAAAGGCAGAGCTGGTATCTGCTCAGCTCCTGCTCCCCATCCAGGATGCTGGTGTCCAGGTGGCCCACAGCCACAAGGACCCTCACTCTCTCCCCCATTCTCCCATGGTCCTGAGGCCAGCTGAGCCACCAGGAAGAAAGCTGAGGTTCCCACCAGGAGGGCCCTGGGACAGAGGGCAGAGTGTGGCAGCTCCTCAGCTCTGGATGCTTCCAGAGAGGGACCAGACCCCATGTGGGGGGTTCCAGGCCCAGATGTGCCCTTAACAGGCCATGGCATCATTAGGAAGTGACCGGCCCCTCCAGCCACTGCTCTTTTCTGTAGGCTGAGTGTGGTGGAGCAGAGGCTCCCAGCAGCCTTTGGGGCCCTAAAGGCACTGGCTCCAGGCTGTGCATGTGAGGCTGAGTAACTGCAGCACAGAGACTGAGGCAGGTCTAGGAGAGGCACGCATGGGCACTGGGGTCGGCATTTCAGGGCATCCGTGTCTGAGTGTGTGCAGGGTGGTGTGTGCACACTCAACTGTGTGTGTTTATAAGTGTGTATGGTGGGGTGGTGGTTGGTAAGATGGAAACCTTGGGCTGTTGTACGTATAAGTATGTGTGTCTCTGAGTGAGTGTGTGTGGGTGTTACAGGAAACAAATGAGAGACCAAATGAGAGAAAGACCCACATCCTGAGTGACCAGCCTATGGCCAGTTAAGTGTCCTCTTCCTGCTCTAAAAGAACTGTGACCCAGGTATCCTGGGAGCAGTGATTCCTTCCATGGGCTGCTCCATGCCAATGACCCTCCTGCTTGCCCCTGCTGCCACACCCTGTGGTGAGCCCTGATATGGCCCTTCTTCAGACCCTGAGTGCAATGGCCTGAGCCCCTGACTCAGGGAGCAGCCCCTGCAGGCTCTGCTGCTCTGAGCTCTGCCAGCTGAGAACCAAAGCAGTGCAAGTTCCACCTGAAGGTGAGAAAATAGCAGTTTTACTTCGTGAATTTCTCTCTCCAAATCAAGGTTTAGTCATGAGCTCAGTGTGTGTGGATCTTTTGAAAATTAATTTTTACATGATATGGTAAGTTTATATTCTTCTAGTCAGTGATAGAGCAAGGTCAATGCTGTAACATCCATGATATTGTTTGACCCTTGATGATGCTCACCTATAGCCCAGTGGTGGTCCATGGGTGGCTGTATCCTCACTTATTCTGGGTGTAGCTACAAGAAAGTGGGAGCAGGGTCAAGTCTCCCTGTGGGAGCTTGAGGTCTTGTGTGAGCAAAAGGTAAGGAATGCAGTGATCTGCCTTTGAGGGTGGGAGATATCAGCATGAATTGAGTGGCAGCAGTGGTGGTGACACTGGGGACACTTGAAAAATGATGGGTAAGACTTTTCCATTGCTCAGCCTCCTTCCCACACACTGACATCACCCTGAGCTGGTCTCCCTCACCATCATCAGCAACATCAACATATGACTAATGCTTTTTAAGAACCTCCTCTTTCCATCACCTATTCCTGAGCACCACTCAGTTACTCTCACCACCACCTGTGAAAATAGCTTCTATTACTTATCTTACAAATGAAGGAAATGGAACACAGGATGGTCACTTGTAGCAGTTTGATATAATTGTTGAATTCCAAACAGAAATATTGGATTATGCTTGTAATCTGATCTGTACCTGGGCATGACTGAGTTATGATTAAGGCATTGCATCCCCACTTGGTAGGTGGGGACTCACAGATAAAAGGCATGGCAAAGGACAGAGTTCAGGATTTCTCATGTTAGAGTTTGATGCTGAAGACCCAGGAAGTCAGCACACAGAGGAAAGAGAAACCAGCACCTGGAAGGAAGGAACCTTGAACCCAGAGAAAAGCAAGCCCCAGGAACATAGGAACCCAGGAAGCCAGAACCCTCACAGATATCAGCAGCCATCTCACTCCAAATAAACTTTGGTAAGGGAAGTAACTTATATTTCATGGCCTGGTTTATCTGTAAGCTCCTGCCCCAAATAAATACCCTTTATGAAAACCAACCAATTTATGGTAATTTGCATCAGCACCTCTTTGGCTGATAATACATAAAGGATTTTGCTTACAGTCTGCTGCTTAGAAGTAGCCTTGAGGTATTGTCTGAGGCCCTGTAATTCCAAAACCTGTGCTGCAGAGCATTTGTGATATTGTCTCTGTCCCCTGGTGGAGCTACAAGGAACATCTTGCATAGGTCTTTCTGTGGATATAGGTTGTCATTATTTTGGAGAAATATCCAGCGTTGGAATTACTGGATATAAGGTAGGTATGCATTTTTATTTAATTGAATTGGTTCATGCATCCAAGGGGATTGATAAATCTGAAACTGTAGGTCAGGCTACTAATTGGAAACTTGATGAAGATGATGTTGTATTCCCCAGGAAAAGCTGTGTGAAGTAGAGATAAAGAGTCTCCTTTCTGACTGCTGAAATCCTTTAAGATCTCTAATTCCTTTGTCAATGGCAGATGTAATCAGCCACAGATGCAATCAACTGACCAATGATTGAAGTCCATCTGTTAAATATTCATAGTAACTGTCAAGTCAAGGCTTGCTTGACCAAACAACTGGCTACCATAACCCAGCCAAGTTGACTCATGAAATAACCCTCTGCTTTTCATGTCTGATACAATAGTTATGCCACTTCATCACAGGAGCAAGAGGTCCATTCTCTGCATCTCTTTTCCCCCACAGTTGAAGTTACTCTTAGAAGTTTAGGTGTTGTAGTGGCATCTCATTTTGGTTTTAATATTTGCTGCTCCCTAATAATAGTGTGAATTACTTTGTCACTCTGTCATAATAGATCAGGATATATTTCATATTAGTTTATCCTCTTTTGTGCATGTCTGTCCAAATCTTTTGTCTTTTTTTCCCCCCAAATTAGAAGTCTAAGACTTTTTTGTATTAGTTCATATATAATATATATTCTAGGTAAAAATCCTTTCTCTGATACCTATATTAAGAATATTTTTTTCTCACTCCATGGCTTGCCTTTTATTTTCAGGAGCAGAGGTTTTAAATTTTGATGAAGGTCATGATGTTTTCCTTTTAATATTATTTTTTTGTGTGTGTTCCTACTAAGAAATATTTGCCTTTTTCAGATTGTGAAGATTTTTCTCCTGTGTTATCACCTAGGCACTTTATTTCATACCATCTCAGTATCTTGAATAAAAATCATGACAATTTTGCTGGTTAAAAGCTTTTAAACTTAGGACTATACTCTACCTCTGGTATACATTTTATGTATGGTGTGTGGTAGGAGTTGATGTTCATTATCTGTGTTTTTTTTAGATAGATATCCTATTGACCCAGCCGTGTTTTTTGCAAAGGTTTTCTCATCCTCACAGGGAAGGGTGGGTAGGGAAGAATTGTTAGGCTAAACGAAGTGTTTCCCATGAGGGTTCTCAAGACCCTGGTCAATCCCATATGACAGCACCAAAAGGACAGCCTTGCTGTTTTCCCTTGACCAGGTCAAGTTTCTCTCATTTCAGCCACCTCCTCTTCTGTCCATCTGTACTTAAAGGACTTTGGAAATCACTGCAATGTGCTGCTCACAGGGAAGGGCACAGTTCTCAGGAAACCACTCCACCAAGGCCTGGTATTGCCCACTATTGTTCAGTAATTCAGTAGATATGTGTGATTTTATGTTATCTAAATAGTTCATTTTGATTTTTCTTGCTGCTACCTGCGAAAAAGTTCGTCCATATCCTCACATCCTGAATTGGAAGTGCAATGATCTCATATGTATTTTCAATGAAAACCAGGGCAATTTTGCTAGTTCAGAGGCCTGTCATTAACTACTGGAAGTACCATCCCAAACTAGCTTAGGAGAGGACTGGGACATAATTTACTCTTATGAAGAACTTGAGGTAGTAAGATGACCACTAGAGGGGCGGGAATGGTTGTAAATTTGGGCCTAGATTGGTCATGAAAAGAGAGCAATATCCCAGGCTGGAAATGCTGATGGAGTGTTATCAAATGATAGGATCAATCAGTATTTATCTTGTTGTCTATATTGTGGTCCTATGTAATTCCCACCTATTATATAAAAGCTTCAGTTTAAAAAATCTGTTACACATAACTGCTCTGAGTTACTTGTTCTCTTCAGAAGGGAAAGGGGAGAATAATAGGGGAAATGTGCTGAGTGAGTCAAAGAATGGTGTAAAGAACTCAGTAAAGAAAAAATTATAGAAAGATTGAATTGGAGGAATGTGTTCTGCAGAAGACTCCTTGGACGTATCTGGGCAAGTAGTGCTTCTCCTGTGTGATATGGAGGGGGGAGTTGTTCAATTTTGATTACTAAAAAAGACCAATCTCTTGCAATAGATGTCCACAATTTTACCTGATCCCCTATCTGTTTCTTTTGGAAAATATCCGTTTTACTCAGTGTCAGTCTTGGATGGGGGAGGGGTTGTTAATCAAATGTTCTTTGCTGTAGGAGGAAGCATCTGGCTCAAAATTACCAATCAGAAAACCCTCAACCTATGAGCATAGTGATTGGTCCAGGTGTGGGCACCCAGGGCCAGTAGGACTCTTATTATAAGGGTGCTGAGGTAGGAATTCCTCTCCAAGAGGGCGATAGTTTTCTCTGACAAAGGGACAACCATTTGGAAAATGAATTGAAAACAATAGGAGGAAAATGGAGCTGAAAAGACTCTAGTACATTCTTTTCATGTCATTAACTCCTTTTTGTTCTTGTTCCATTGCTTTGGGTTATTCAATAGTAAGAGTTCTGACTAAAAATGCTATGAAGTAGGAAGACTTGCAGATACTTGGGCTTACATTTTGGTTTCCTGTGTAGGAGCATTTTGGATCCTTGTGAGGCACCCACATGCTCCTCCAACTAAGCTCTATCCTAGATTTGAGCCATGCTGTCCTCTCCGTGCCCACAACTTTGTTAGGTTAATGGTAACGTAGAGTGCAAACTGGCAAGTCATAGGCTGTGCTGTAATTTAGAATGACACACCAAATCAAAGCATAAGTATGGAAACTTCTCTGAAATTGATGTCAGAGCATGGGGATATATTTTGCTTGAGATTGGGTGAGACAGTAAGAAGGCATGTGCAATACCATGGGAGCAACCAAAGTAGTCAGGGGCAAACAATTCTACTGAAAGTTACAGGCTAGCGAGCATCCATGGGTTAGTGCCAAAATCAACAGTATTTACCTCCACAGACTTGCAAATGATGACCTAGGGAATGAGCTTTGGTAGAGGGATTAAATTTGAATAATATGTCATCAGTGCCTGAATGAATTGCATGGACTTTGGTATTAACAACATAGTACTGAAAGGCACTGAAGAGCCTGGAGAAGTTCTGACAAGGTGTTTAGAGGAATGGTGTAGGCTGAGAAAGCCTCAAATGGTTGTCATTTTGGTGCCCAGTTTGTTGTATCAGTTTGTTTGCATCATTTTGTTGCATCAGTTTATTCCAATGGGGACAGCTTGCATCAGGTTTTTTTTTTTTTTTTTTGCATCATTTCTGGCATCAGTTTTTTTGTTTTTTGGTTTTTTTTTGTATCATTTGTTGCCTCATAACTGTTGCATCAGTTCATTCCAGTGGGGACAGCTGTCTTTTAACACATTACTAGCACTCTATTTCTGAATGATTAGAACTTGTCCCTAGAAAATTCTGACCTAGGTGAAACAAGGGCAGAACTCTAAATCCTAGAATCCTTTGCAAATTAATACTTCCACAAGTGAATTAGTCAGACCCTGGAACTCACTAATTGCCAGGCATTTCTCCAGCATTTCCAGGCTGCCTATCTGAGCAGTTCCCTGCTTTTTTCCTTAGGGAGAGAAACAGCAGAAAGGTAAGTGCTTTGTCCCTGGTGGGTTAGAACTTGTTCTCATTTCTGCTGGATGGCAAAGATCTGAGAAGCAGGGAGGTGCTTCCCATGCCCCCACCCCTGGTAGCACAGCCTTCATGCTGGGGTGTGCTCTAGCTGGGCCTCTGAGCAGGATGTCAGCAGGGTGCAAACCCCCTCCCTTTGGACAACATCAGGAGCTATTTCCTGCAAGTGCCTTGAGGCTTGAAGCTCAGAGAAGGGGGCACCTGCCAGGGAAGTCATGACAGATACAGGCCACTGCATATTTGTAATATCTTCCAAAAATATGCAGGAGAGAGTGTAATCCCAATGTAAACTATTATCATTGCCTGGTGGCAATGATTCAAGATGTGTTCATCAAAGGTGGCAAATGTATCACACGAATGAAGGAGGCTGATGATGTAGGAATTGGGAGAAGCCTAAGAAATGGGGCATATGGGAATCCCCTCTATTTTTTTCTCTATTTTTTTAAATGTTACATTCAAAAAATACAAGAAGTTCCCATATACCTCCCACCCCCTCACCCCACTCCTCCCACATCAACAACCTCTTTCATCATCATGGGACATCCACTGCATTTGGTGAATACATTTTGGAGCACTGCTACACCGCATGGATAATGGTTTACATTGTAGTTTACACTCCCCCCCGTCCACCCAGGGAGCCATGGCAGAACATACAATGTCCAGCATCTGTCCCTGCCGTACCACCCAGGACAACTCCAAGTCCTGAAAATGACCCCGCCTCATTTCTCTTATTCCCTTTCCCTACCCTCAGCAGCTACCATGGCCACTTTCTTCACGTCTTTTGAAATTTGTATTCCTGAGTGTGATGGAGTTGGACTCAGTTGTGATCTTTCTATACATGCCTTTTCTGTCACTTTTACCAGACCTGTGGTTGGTGCTGGAGTTGGTGTATACTCAGGAGACCTGAATCTCTGGGCTGTCTATGTGACAGCCAGACCCTGAGTCTCAGTAGACTTGCAACTCCTACCCTCTGGTTTATTGGACTTACCCCAGCCAGCTAACAGGGAGGTCAAGAAGATAACCACCACACTTGTGAGCCAAGAGTGCCTACAATGCAAGCAGGAGAATTGCATCCATCATCCATGTGGAATCTAAGCCCACTCTCAATATAGAGGTGGAGTGGACATCACCATCGCAGGGTCCACAGGATGGAGGAATAGAGTATGGATTAGAGTAGACTTACTGATATTCTACTACAGAACTATTGTGATTAGTAATGGAAGAAATTGTAGCACTGATGTGGAAAAAGTGGCCCCTCTATTTTTTAAGTAACATTTATGTAATCTAAGTGCACTTCCTGGCACAGGGTGGCAGTCATGGTGTGCCATTTTAAAGTAAGGAAGAGTTGAGGCTAAAGATTTTCAATAGTATTTCTATAACCTCAACAAATATTTATTGTAATACCAGGGTTCTGAACTGCACTAAGGATGATACGATAGAAAAGAACATACTGTCTCTGCTTCCTTTTTCCCAAAAACCTTAGGAACTAAATCACTCAGCATGCCAACACTTTTTGGATACATGAGTCTTTCTACAAGCATGAAAGTTTAAAAATGTATTTGAAATATTTTTGCATGCAAAGTGCTTTCCTGGTTAGATTACAAATTTCATTTCAATTTCTTCCTGTACAGTTACCATTGTATCTTTTTTTTTTTCAAATTCTACTCAATTTATTCATTTTTTAAAAGATATTACATTAAAAAAATATGAGGTTCCCAGTCTCCCCCACTGCCCTCACCCTACCACTCCCCCCACAATAACACTCTCCCCCATCATCATGTCACATCCATTGCATCTGGTGAGTACATCTCCGGGCATCGCTGCACCCCATGTCCCGTGTTCCACACCATGGCCCACACTTTCCCATGTTCCATCCAGTGGACCATGGGAGGACATACAACATCCAGCAGTTGTCCGTGGGGCACCACCCAGGACAACTCCAAGTCCCAAGAATGCCTCCACGTCTCTTCTCTTCCTCCCATTCCCCACACCATTGCATCTTAACTCAACTTTTTCTTACACTATTAAATAATTCATTTTAATTATATATTATTGTTCTGCTGATACACAGACCATTTTTCCTATAAAAATAGTCCCACAATATTGGCCTTTTTGAGTTCTTATGTCCATCCTGCTTTTTTTTTTTTTTTTTTATCTCATTCTTCAGGACCAGGCTTCTAGGCTTCACTTGCCTCAGTTAGAATGACTTAAAGTCTGCTTAAATCTGTTAATTAAAATTTGATGTGAGAAGATTAACATGTAACTTGGCCTAAAATACAAAGGCCTTTATCAGTCCTGGGCAGAACACATGGGCCCTAAAATATTCCCAGGAACTCCTCAGCTCCAGGCTCAGGCAGTTGTGCCACTCCAAGCTATGAGCATCATATTCCTTGTGCAATACCCAGAGGTTCTGCAAAACATGGTCACACCTCTTAGTTCACTTAATCATTCAGAGCACTGAGGCAGAGGTCACCCCATTGTGCAGAGGTGGAGGCTAACGACTGGTTTGAGGCCTCACAGCAAGTCCAAGGCTGGACACTTGGCTGTGGCCATGCATAGAAGGCACCTGTCCAAGGAGGCTTTCAAGACTATTTCATGAGCAAGAACTGGACTGTGAAAAAGTCCCAAGTAACTGATGGATTTCCATGAGTCACAGCTGTAGTTTTGTCCCTTCATACCCGGTTTTTTTCCTGGAACTGTCTGCTTTGTCTTCTCCATGAGGGTTAGAGAGCAAAGGGAAGGAAAGCAGGCTGAAGCCTATGATTTTCACAACAGTCTATTATACATTACTTAATCCTATCTTTGTCCATTTTAGGGATCTCTGCCTTTTTCTTGATTTGCAGTTTCTAACTTTTATGAAGACAGGTGGTATTAACCAATTTCTGATATATAAATAGCAGGTTTCCTTTCTTCTGTTTCTTTTTCCAATCCTAGTTCATCTGTGTGTGTGTACATATGGGTTTTATTTTAAAGTTATGTTATCCAAGTTGACTACAGATATAGGGGGCTCCAGGGATCCACCACCCCAGGAAAGGGGAGAGAGAGGGACACAGCCTAAGGCTGACTCACCATCTGACAAACAGATTCAGTGTGCTGTGTCCCAGGAGCCCTTCCAGGCATGGTGGTGCCACACCATTGTTTGCCTTAGAGTCTGCAAGGGGCTAAAGATATACAACCCTCCCAATTTCCTCTTCTACTAAAAGGGAGGACTCAGAGGGGAGTGGAAATATTTCCAACCTGGGAAAAGGGACAGGGCTGCAAGAAAAGGAAGGAGAACTGTCACTGAGAAAGTTTGAATCACAAGACTCTTAGCATCCATGAAGGAAGCTCTATCACACTGATCCTGTCTGTGTTGCAACAAATACACTCAGACCAGGCACTGAAGTAAGAGCTGTCAAAGGGGACTGCCTGCTGGTAGTCAAAGCAGCACATGTGAGAAAACTAAAAATAAGTAAGAGAGTCCTTTTCAGACATCTATAGCTCCCCTCCCCAAGGGCTTAGGAAGCTGAGCTGCAACCAATTACTGGGTCATGAGCCCTTTATTGACAATTAGCAGGGGTAATTCTGACAATCCAGGTAAACCCAAGAATCAAAGAGCAGTGGTAACACACAGACTTCTGCCACTAAATCCCTACAAAAGAGAAAGAAATTGAGCATCTGTGTGAACTATTAATACATCCTAATCAGATGTCTAGACATCAGCAAAAAACTATGAGCCATACTAAGAAAATATAAGACATGGTCCAAGAAAAGGAATATATCAAAGCTCCAAAAGAGACACAGGATTTGAGAGAACTGTACAGTGAGATGCACACAAATTTCCAAAATAAGATTAATGAGTTCAAAGACAATATGACTAAAGAGATAAATGGCATAATAAGACATTGAGCAAGCACAAAGAAGAACTTGAAATCATGAACAGAAAAGTAAAAGAGCTCATGGGAATGAAAGACACCATAGGAGAGAACAAAAACACATTTGAGACATACAACAAGTAACTCAAAATGATAGAAGAAAGAATAAATGATACCAAAGACAGAACAGCTAAAATTGAAGAAAGGAAAAAACAGAGAGAGAAAAGAATGGAAAAAAATTGAGCAGGGCCTCAGAGAGTTGAATGACAACATGAAACACAAAAACATACATATCAAAAGAGTTCCAGAATGAGAAGAGAAGGGAAAAGGGCAGAAAGAGTATCTGAGAAAATAAGAGCTGAAACTTTCCCAATTCTCATGAAAGAAATGAACTTACATGTCCAAGAAGTACAGCATTTCCCCATCAGTATAAATCCAAATAGACCTACTAAGAATGTCAACTGTCAAAGAGAAGATTCTCAGAACAACAAGAGAGAAGCAAACCATCATGTATAAGGAACATCCAGTGAGACTTAGCACAGATTTCTTTTAACAAACCATGGAGATGAGAACACAGTGGTATGATACAATTAAGAAACTGAAAGAGGAAAACTGTCAGCTGAGAATTCTTTATCCAGGAAAACTGCACTTCAGTAATGAAGGTGAGAATAATATATTCACAAACAAACAGAAACTAAAGGAGTTTGAAAAAAAATCTAACTTTGCAGGAAATATTAAAGGAAGCTTTGGAAACTGAAATATAAAGAAAAGGGAGAGAGACCTGGAGGAGAGTATAGAAGAAAGAATAGAGAAAGGATAACCAAAAGAGTAAAAAGACAGACAAAAATATGATACAACATAAGAAAACCAAAAAATAAAATGGTGGAAGCAAATAATGCATTCATAGTAATTTCATTGAATGTGAATGGATAAATCCCCCAATCCAAACATACAGGCTGACAGAAAGGATTAAAAAAAAAAAAAGGGCCATCCATATGCTGCTTACAAGAAACTCACCTTAGACCCAGGGATACAAACTGGCTTAAAGTGAAAGGTTGGAAAAAGATGCTCCACACAAATAGTAACCAGAAATGAGCAGGGGTAGCTATATTACTACTGGACAAAACAGACTTTAATACAAAAATTTATGAGATACAGAAAGCCATTATACAATAATAATAGGGACAACCCACCAGGAAGATATAACAGTCATAAATATCTATGCACCTATCTAAGGTGCCCCAAAGTACATGAGACAAACTCTGGCAAAACTGAAGGGAGAAATTGACATCTCTACAATAATCATTGGAGACTTCAATGTCCCACTCACATCATTAGATAGAACAACTAGACAGAAGATCAACAAGGAAATAGAGAACTTAAGCAATATGATAAATCACTTAGACCTGACAGACATATACAGAATGCTGCATCCAAACTTAGTGGATTATACATTTTTCTCAAGTGCTCATGGATCTTTCTCCAGGGTAGACCACATGTTAAGGCACAAGGCAACACTGAATGAATATAAAAAGACTGAAATTATACACAGCAATTTCTCAGATCATAATGGAATGAAACTGCAAATCAATAATAGAGTAAATTCACAAAAATGTGGAAGCTGACCAACACACTCTTAAATAATCAATGGGTCAAAGAATAGGTTGCAAGTGAAATCAGTAAATATATTAAGACAAATGAAAATGAAAACACAACTTATCAAAACTTATGGGATACAGCGAAGGCAGTCTGGAGAGGGAAGTTTATAGCCCTAAACACCTATATTTTTAAAAGGAAAGAGCAAAACTCAAAGATTTAACTGAACAACTAGAGAAACTAGAAAAAGAAGAGCAAACAAATACCAAAGCCAGCTGAAGGAAAGAAATAATAAAGATTACAGAACTAAATGAAATTGAGAACAACAGCAACAACAAAAAATAGAGAAAATCAATAAAACCAAAAATTGTTTCTTTGAGAAGATTAATAAAATTGGCAAACCCCTAGCTAGAACAACAAAGAAAAAAAGAGATAAGATGCAAATAAATGCAAACAGAAATTAAAGTGGGGAAGTTTTAACTACCCCACAGAAATAAAAAGGAACATTAGAGGATACTATGAGAAACCATATATGAATAAACTAGACCACCTAGATGAAATAGACAAATTCCTAGAAATACACAAACAACCTACACTGACAGTACAAGAAATATAAGAATTTACCAAACCTGTCACATTTAAGGGGATTGAAACCATCATCAAAAATCTGCCAGCAAAGGAAAGTCCAGTGCCAGATGGCTTCACAGGTGACTTCTACCAAACATTTTGAAATGAACTAACAACAATACTGTTTAAAGTCTTCCAAAAAATCCAAGAGGAAGGAAAATTACACAACACACTTATGAAGCCAACATCACCCTAATACCAAAGCCATATAAAGAGAGTATAAGAAAAGAAAATTACAGACAAATCTCTCTAATGAACTTTGATGCAAAAATTCTCAACAAAATAGTTGAAAATAGAATGCAACAGCATATCAAAAGACTTATACATCACGATGAATTGGGAGTTATTCCTGGTATGCAAGACTGATTTAACATAAGAAAATCTATCAGCATAATATACCACATTAACAAAATGAAGGGAAAAAAATTCATGATCATCTCAATTGACACAGAAAAGCATTCAACAAAATTCAACATGCTTTCTTGATAAAAACACTTAAAAAGATAGGAATAGGAGGAAAATTCATCAATATGATAAAAGGATAAAACCCACAGTCATTATCATACTCAATGGGGAAAGGCTGAAAGCTTTCCCTCTAACATCAGGAACAAGACAAGGATGCCCACTCTCACCATTGTTATTCAATATTGTACTAGAAGTTCTAACTAGGGCAATTAGACAAGACAAAAATGAATAAAGTCATCCAAATAGGAAAAAAGAAAGTAAAACTCACTGTTTGCAGATGACATGATCCTGTGTTTGGAAATTTCTGAAGCATCCGTGACAAAGTCACTCGAGCTAATAAATGAGTTCAGCATAGTGGCAGGCTACAAGATCCACACAAAAAATCAGTAATGGTTTTGTACACTAGTACCAAACATTCTGAGGAGGAAATAAGTGGGGAAATTCCATTTACAATAGCAACAAAAAGACTCAAATACCTTGGAATTAATTTAATGAAAGAAGTACAGGACCTATATGCAGAAAACTACAAAACAATGTTAAAAGAAATATAAAGGCCCTAAACAAATGGAAAGACATTCTGTGTTCATGGATTGGAAGAATAAATATCAAGAAGATGTCAATCTTACCCAAACTGATTTATAGATTCAATGCAATACCAATCAAACTTCCAATAGCCTATTTTACAAATTTAGAAAAGCTAATTACCAAATTCATTTGAGAGGGAAAGTGCACCCAAATAGCCAAAAGCATTCTGAAAAAGAAGAGCAATATGGGAGGAATTGTGCTGTCTGACCTTGCAACATATTCCAAAGCTACTATGGTCAAAACAGCATGGTACTGGCATAAAGATAGACACATCAATCAGTGGAATAGAATTGAGAATCCAGAAATAAACCCTCACCTATACAGCCAATTGGTTTTTGACAAACCTACCAAGTCCATGTTAATGGGACAAAACAGTCTCTTCAACAAAGGGTGCTGGGAGAACTGGATATCTATAACCTAAAGAATGAAAGAGAAACCCCTATCTCACTCGCTATACACAAGAATCAGCTCAAAAAGGATCAAAGACCTATATATAAATCCAGGATGATAAAAGTACCAGAATAGAATGTAAAGAAACGTTGCAAAGATCTTGTGGTAGGTGGTGGTTTCTTGGACCTTACACCCAAAGCACAAGCAACAAAAGAAAAAATAGATAAATGGAACTTCCTCAAAATTAAACACTTTTGCACCTCCCAGGACTTTGTCAAAAGGCTGAGAAGGCAACTGACTCAATGGGAGAAAATATTTGGAAGTCACATATCTGATAAGGGTTTAATATCCACGATGTATAAAGAGATATTACATCTCAACAATAAAGAGACAAACAACCCAATTAAAAAATGGGCAAAAGGTTTATATAGTTATCTGTCCAAAGAAGAAATACAAATGGCAAAAAGAAAAAACACGTGAAAAAAAGGCTCAATATCTAGCTAGATCCTGAGCCTCAACAGGCTCCAGCACCTACAATCTGATTTATTGGACTTACCACACTCAGCTAAGATGGAGTTGAAGAAGGACAACCACCACACCATGGAGCCTAGAGTGATTACAACTGAAAATGGGAGGATTGCATCCAGCATCCAGGTGGAATCTGAGCCTCCTCTTGACATAGAGGTGCAATGGACACAACCAATCCAATGTCCACATAGAAGAGGTGGCATTGGATTGGGAAAAGTGGACATAATGGACAAAGGGTATGGGGAAAGGCAGGAAGAGATGAGAGGTGGAGGCATCTTCGGGACATGGAGCTGCCCTGGATGGTGCTTCAGAGGTAATCACCGGACATTGTAAATCCTCACAGGGCCCACTTGATGGAATAGAGGAGAGTATGGGCCATGATGTGAACCAATGTATATGAGGTGCAGAGGTGCCCAAAGATGTACTTACCAAATCCAATGGATGTGTCATGATGATGGGAATGAGTGTTGTTGGGGGGGGGGGGGGAGAGGGTGGGTGGGGGGGTGGGGTTGAATGGGACCTCACATATATTTTTTAATGTAATATTATTACTAAGTCAATAAAAAATAAAAAAATTTTAAAAAAAGGCTCAATATCACTAATAAGGGAAATACAAATTAAAACTACAATGAGCTATCATTTCACACCTAATAGAGTGGCTACTATTAAAAAGACAGAGAACTGCAAGTGTTGGAGAGGATGTGGAGAGAAAGGAACACTTATTCACTGTTGGTGGGAATGCAGAATGGTGCAGTCATTGTGGAGGACTGTTTGGCAGTTCCTAAAGAAGTTGAATATAGACTTGCCACGTGACCCTGCAATACCACTACTGGGTATGTACCCAGAAGAACTGAGAGCAGTGACACAAACAGACATCTGCACACCAATGTTCATAGAGGCAATATTCACAATTGTCAGAAGTTGGAAACAACCCAGGTGTCATCAAATGAGGAATGGATAAACAAACCGTGGTATATTCACACAATGGGATTATGCAGCTGTAAGAAGAAATGAAGTCATAAAGCATGTGACAACATGGATGAATCTGGAGGACATTACTTGAGCGAAGCAAGCCAGATGCAAATGGACAAATACTGTATACACAAATATATTGTATAACAAATTGTGATTCAAAAAAAATTTTTGTATGTATACAGCATACATTACATTGAAAAATGTATGCATTTATTAAAAATCATTTTTTTCCTTTTTAATAATTGTTTATATTTTCAACTACTAAATGTACCAAATAAAATTTGAAAAAAATATATATTGTGATATAAGAAGTCAGTAAGGGATTCACTTTTTTCTCTCCTAACAAGTGTTTATCCAGTTTACTTACTAAAACTTGAAAATTTCCTCATTATTTTAAAATGCTACATTATCACATACTTGATTCTATTTCTTTTCATTTTAAATAATATGTCTAATTCTGTGCCAGTTTCTCTTTATTTAACTTATGTACTATAACTATTCTTCTAAAACCTGTTAGAGCAATATCCTCATTACCTTCTTTATTGATTATTTTCCTTGCTAGTTTCACAGTTTATACTTCCCAAAGAACTAAAAAAAAATTTTAAGCTTATTTGGCTTTTGATTTAGTTGGATTGAATTTGTATATCCATATAGAGAATAGATAGTTGATAATAATATGCTCTCCCATAACAGAGCAAATTGTGTGCCTGATATAGACATATAAGTATTCTTTATTGTTATTAGTATATTTTTATCTTTTCCTTCATCTAAGTAATGCAAATATATTTTATGATTTTTCTAGGTATTTTGTGGTTTTTGCTATGCTTAGATGTGGTGTGGTAGTTTATCTGATTTGGTTTTAAGTTATTGTTGTGACTTTGATCTTTTGTGTATGGGAAGAGATTTTGTACACATACACATATGAAATTTCAATATTCAATCTATGAAAATTTCAACATTGTTAGGCTTAGATTGGTTGAGTTTTAAAAGTTAATGAGGCCTAAAATTGGTGAGACTATGCAGAAATTCAAATCTAAATGTCCTCTTGGTGTGACTACTAGTGCAAATTTTCCTGCTGAGCAATTTGACTACATATATGTGTGTATATATATATATGTAATACACATAACTTTTGAGTGAGTAATTCCTACTCTAAGAATTTAAGAATTTAAAGGGACAAATTTGAAATAATATATATGAAGATATTTATCATGTTAATGTTCCTAATAGTGAAAATTTGGAAACAATTTAGATTGTACATCAACTGGAGATTTGTTAAATAAATCAAGATATACTCTTAGAATGGAATTGCATGCAGTTATAAAAATATTGATGTTTGTAATGCATGCATATTTATTTACATCTTGATATGGAGAGTTGTCCTTAAATATTTGAGTGAATAAACAGATTATTGAACAGCTATTATGGTATAATCACACTTTTAAATTGCTTTATTATAGAGCCAATGCATACACAAGTACATTCAATATCTGAAAAGATATTAAATATTGTTTTATCCTTACTAAGTATTGGTATTTCAGGATATTTATACTCTTTTTTACATACTCTCCTACTTTTTTGAAAATTGAATTATACTGCTTTGTTTTCATTGTGTGCATTCTGCTTATCAATTGATAGTGGTTTTCCACTTATGGTACTTTGAATTTTACCTTCAAAAATAATTAAAGTGAAAAAGGTCAGTCAACTTGAAGGACAATATTATATTACCAGAGGAACAGTGGTGTTTCTTCATCACCTGAAATTTTTATTAAAAATGGCCATGAATCATTTTAATACCCCTTCCTCCCACACACAAAATTAAGCCTGTCACTGTAAAATACAATGAAAAATAAAAAATATGGTAATGTGTCCTAAAGCAAAGTGCAGGAAATGACAATTTGGTTAAAAGAACATTTAAGTCATAATGAATATTCCTTGAGAACACAATTTTCTGGTATTTTTCTAACCAAAACAGCTTTTGTTTAAAACTATTTTTGCTAGGCAACATGCCAAAGACTTTAGTTGAACTATCTTAAGTGATCCTCATCAACTTATGCATTAGGCATTATATTGTCCCCATTTTATGGGGACTTAAAGAGGCTAAACAATTTGTCAAGGACCACCTAGCTAGTATATGGCACAGCCAGCCTGAACAAAGACATTTACTCCAAATGCCATCCTACATGCTCTTTCTCTACATTTTTGCTTCCATTTTAACTTCATTTTCAGTCAATTATTTCTGCTCTGTTTATTTGAAAACAACCTTAATATCTGGCAACATGAGATTTATGAAATATGTAACTTTATAAATTATATGTGCAGTTTATGCAAAAGTCATATGAATTGGTTTTTTGATACTTTCATTTTTTAACTGATTTCCAAAGTTGAAATTAAAAAAAAAAATTGTCAGAGTAGGCATAGCTGACCAAATATGGGTTTGAAAAATATTAACATATCCTAATATCCATTCCAGATCCACCTTTTAATTTTTCATTTTTCTCTGTTTTATTGCTTCTTTTTTCCAATAGTAATTCATGCTTAATATAGAAAATAAATCAAAATACAGATTGACAGAGGAGCCTATTAAGCAAATTGAACTTAGTCTTCCCATTAGAACAAGTGTTTCATGTAGATTCTTTTTGGTTCTGTTTCATATGTCATTACATTTAAGTAAAACTGGTGCCACACAATGTGTGCTCTTTTATTACCAATGATAATTTACTCATTACATTTTCTGTTATTGGATATTTGGATACTAGCTTTGTTTCCTGCTTTTTTGTTTTTGTTTTAATATTTTTGACTGTTAATACAGCTAGCACAAGAAAAACTGTCTACCAGTCCAATGAACTAGAAATAAAAAAGAGAACAAACAGAAAAATGCATCAAAATTTGTAAAAAGAGCAAAAAAATGTTTGAAGGCCCATATACAATAGTAAAAATCAGTCAGTGTTAAGATAAAATTACCAAGTCTGGCAACACTAGTGGCTGAGGATTATGAATTGCTGACCAATTTTTCACTTTAAATCAAATTGAATTTGGTCACAGTGTTTCTTTTTTTTTTTAATAAATAGAAAATATTTATTTATGTAAAATTTCCAGGGAAGGCCCTCCAGCTTCATAAATGAAAATCATGAAGTGGATGTGGCTCAAATGCTACAGCATCTGCCTACCATATGGGAGGTCCAGGGTTCAAACCCAGGACCTCCTGGCCAGTGTGGTGGGCTGGCACACATATAGCACTGCCACACACAAGGAGTGCTGTGTGATGCAGGGGCATCCCCCATGTAGGGGAGCCCCACATGCAAGGAGTGTGCCCCCAAGGAGAGCCACCCTGTGTGAAAAAAGTGCTGCCCGCCCCCCCAGGAGTAGCACCACACACACAGAGCTGATGCAGCAAGATGACACAGTAAAAAAGAGACACAGATTCCCAGTGCCACCAAGAATAAAACTGGACACAGAAGAACACAGAACAAATGAACACAGAGATCAGACAATGGGTGGGGGGGGGCAGAGAGAAATAAAGAAAATAAATCTTTAAAAAAACAAAGCCACCCTCCAGTCTACAACAATGGGAGACTGCCTTAGAGACTGAGCAAATGTCTCTGTTATCCTACCTCTCATCCATTTCTCGAATAATACATTCAGCTAACAGCCAACACTGCTGATGTTGGTTTTTGAATGAGAATTTTCCTTTGTTTTTTTAAAGAACAGATCCATGTTCTAGGAAAGTTTGGCCTTCTTCAAGAAGTAACCATTGAGTCCACTCTAACTTCTGGAGCCCTGGCAGAGCTAGAAATGCCCTCTATCATATCATGACTGTGAAGAGACCCTGTCCCTGCAGACCTGGCCTCAGAGGAAGTAGAGATGGGAGTCCCTCCTGGTTCCTGTAAAGGTGTGCAGCATGGGTGCCCTGAAAAGTCTGGGAGAGAGACCACCCAGCACCAGGCTAGAGCAGCACAGGAAAACAGAGGATGAGGATCCATCTCCACTCACACAGCATTCCACAGGATTGAAGACTTGAAAGAGAGAACTCACTTATATGAACACTTTTAAATAGTAATATCAAGTGATATTTGTGGTTTCCAACCCAAAGTATTTTTTATCAATTTATTTCAAGTGCATTTTTATGGAGACCCACTAGATAGTGTGAACTATCATAGGCCCTGAAGATATCAAAGTCATCACCTCTTCTCAGCAGAATTAATTGCATCCCTCGTCACTGCTCTCCTACTAACCTGCCCATTCAGTAGATCACAGCATAGATCCAGTTGTATTTCACTACTTTGACTCAATGTCTGCTGTAAGGAGACAAGTGCCTTGTTTATTATTGTTTCTAGAATATTACACTCTTTCCTTTTGATTTACACCCTCTGTAAAGAGATCTTACATTTTTCACTTGTTTACAATATTATTCCTAAGTTTTACACTTCCAGAGAGGTTTCCTTTCCCATTTGCTGGGGATTAATCATGTCCTCAGAGAGTCCATGTTCAGGTCCCAATCCCTGGTCCTGTGGGTGTGAGCCCATTTGTAAATAGGAGCTTTGAAGATGTTTTCAGTGAAGAGGTGCCCAAAACAAATGAGGATGGCCCTTAATAGAATGTGGCTGAAGTCCTTTTGAGAATATTGGACACAAAGAGAAGCTGCAGGGAGCAACCAGAAGTTGGGAGTCAACAGAATGAGAAAAAAAAAAGGAGAAGATGCAATCATGTGCACTGCCATGTGACAGAAAAGCCAGGGACCAAGAGACACCAGCAGCCAGCCCCAGAGTGCCACAATTTTTGAGAATAAAGCCTGGGCCGCCTATTGCCTTGTTTTTGGACTTCTCTGAGCTCCAAAACCATAAGACAAATAAATTGTCATCATTAAGCCACCCCACTGGATGATATTTCTTTTAGCAGTGTGAAAAAAATAAAATAAAAACAAAACAAAATTACTGTGGCTAGAAATTTAAAATGGAGTTGGGAGACCATTTAGGAAGTTATCTTATGCATGTCTTAGATATTACAAACTGTCAAAGTATGTAAAACCAAAATCACTATTTCTGAGGACATCTGGACACCATGACCTAACAACAAGATCAATAAATCAGTAAACTGTCTAACTTGAAGGATATATGGAAAGCCTCAAATAGCCACCAGTTGTCTTTACAAATTATGTAGTCTTTTTCTTTAAAAATCCTTGCTTGAAAGCCCTAAAATTAAATAGAATTTAGGTTGTTACTTGAATTTATGTTCCCTGAATTGCAATGATAATACTCCTAAAAAATAAATATTTTTATTGCTTTGTAGATCAATTTGTAATCTCTTCATTGAGAGGATATAGGAAGGAAAATTATTTGTTACCAGAATGTGGGTATAATGATGACAAATACCTAAAAAGTTGGAAATAGCTTTAGAATTGGGTAATGAGTGGAGGCTGGAATAATTGTGAGGTGCTTGATAAAAAAAAGAAAACAAACCTAGTTTGCTTTGAAGACACTATTGGTAGAAATAAGGATTTTAAAGGCACTTCCCATGAGGCCTTAGAAGGAAGTGATGAGTGTGTTATTGGAAAATAGAAGAAAGGAGGCCCATGTTATGAAGTAGCAGAAAACTTGGCGAAATTGATTTCTGATGTTGGATTGAAAGTGGAACTTGTAAGCAAGGAACTCGGATATTTAGCAGACGACAATTTCAAGCTAAGTGTTTAAGGTGCAGCCTGGCTTCTTGCAGCTTTTAATAAAATGTGAGAGGAAAGGGGAAAGCTAAGAATTAAACTTTAAACACAAAGAAAGGAGGAATTAAGGAATTTGAAAATTCTCAGTATATCCAGATAGCTTACTCTGAGAGTAGGCCTAGAAGCAGCTCTATTAGGGGACAGCCCTGAGCTTTTGGGGTGTGACTTCCCAGAGAGCAGGTTTCTATGTGAGGGCTGAACAACCCTTTGTAAAGAAGGTGTCGCTGAACATGGATCCTGTCAGCCATTTCAGTGGAAGTCAGGATTGGAAATGCAGCTAACAGGAAGGATCTGTGGGAAGTTCTGATGTCTATAATTAGAAGCCCCTGGAACTGTGAATGAAACCAACTGATATTAACAAAATTTGTATGAATGGAAATAATTCCAGAAAGGGACAGAGAAGGGACGAGTAGAAGAAAGAATGGCTTCAAGAGCAGAACAATGCAGACTGAGGTCTAGACTGAAGAGATCTCCTTGGGCCAAGAGAGTGGGCTCATCCAAGTGTGTGGACAGAGCAGACCCACCCCTGTGTTTGCATGGAGCAGACCATCTGCCTTGGTGCTCAGAGTACGTGGCCTTGCACGTGATGTTCAAGGAGAGGGCAGCTACCCTATGCTTGGAGATGGTACAACATACACCCCAGTGTTTGGGGAGAGCGTGGCTGTAGTGCAGGACTTGGAATGGGTGGGACTGCTTCTCCCTCAGGCCTGGTGGACAAAACATCCTCCACAGGGGTGTTTCAGATTTGAGATCTAATGGAGTTTGCCCTGCTATGTTTGGTACCTAGAACTTCTGTTTTCCTTCCAATCTCTCCCTTTTGGAATGGGAATATTTATCCTATTCTTATCTCTCCATTGTTTTTTGGAGGCAGATAACTTGAGGTAACAATCTTTGATTCTCCAGTACCCTCCACTGCCCTTATCCATTTGTAGGCCCACTTAGATTTTGTGGTGGAAGGGTAGCTTTCCCATTACCTTCTGGAGAAGCAGGGACTGTGTTAAGTACTCAGGCAATTTAGTAGTCTCCAGTACCCTAAAATCTTCCATTATTTGACAAGCCTGGCCCAGGGAAACACATTTACCAATACTAATAGAGGTGTCTGACATGAATGCTTGGGCAACTCTAGGAGAATGCTGCTTGGCTGGAAATTGCCAGCTCAGTGGTTTCTCTGGCTCACTAGTACCATCATGATCAGAACATGGTCAGGTCATTAATGAAACATCCAGACAAGACTCCTCAAGAATGAGAAAGAGACTGAGCAAGCTTCCCTGATGCCCATAGGACCTCAAATTTGTGAGTGAGTACTCAAGAATTTGCAGATTTGTGGGGAACCTGGGACAGACTTGTATGTATCAGACAAGCAGTTTTTATTTTTTCTTCCTAGGAAGAAGATTCAATAAACTGAGGTGACCATTTCATTCTAACTCAGATTTCACTCACCCTTTCCATTGGCACACTCACAACTACTAGAGCTTATAGAACCACACATCTCAGAACTGAAGAGGAACCCTCAGGAGACCATGTGACCTAAACCCATCTTTATGTTCATGATGGATCCAAGGTCCAGATAAGGTATTTACCTGCAAATTAGTGTCAAAGCCAGAACAGGAAACTAAGTGTCCAAAATTTTAAGGTATTTTTTTATTTTTTCTGCATAATATTCTCTAGATACCTGAAGCTATTGCTAAGGAAGGGTCTGGGATACATGAAGCAATATGTATGGAGGCTATAAGCAGAGGTGTGAATGAAGCATGAATTGAATTCCTCTTTGACTTCGTTGCCTCATCTATAGAAGAGCATTTTTAATAGAACCTACCTCCAAGAGTTGCTGTGAGAATGTAGAGAAATGGTTATGTACTGTACATAGCACAAGGCTTTGCACGTGGTAAGGACTATATTAGCCACATTTGATGCCTATTTTCTGGTTTCTAAAACACTGAACACTCTGTATCTACATAGTTAAGACTATGTAGTTCATTTAAATGGACTGAAAGTGTGAAAAGGCAACTTCTTGTGTTCTCATTTTAAGAAGGATGTGGGTAAACTGGAGTGTACCCAGAAGTGGACATCCAGGCTGGTGAAGGATTCAAAACCCATGTCTGAGGAGCAGTCACAAGATCTGAAGTTCTTCAGTGCAAAGTAGGGAAGGCTCAGGGAGAACATGATAGACATCTTCAGATAGTTCAAGAGTTATCACACAGAAGATAGATGAATTTCCAGTTTCTGTTTTGTGAACAGTGCTTCATATTTCTAAGTGAAAGTTTTTCTCTATCTGGTTCACTCTGAGGAGGTCAATGCTGAGGAAACATAAGGTAAACAAATTGAGTCTAAACTCACAGACTGATAGGTGAAATATGGGTTAACAAATAATAGAGGATCAAATTAAATTATGATGCTTTTTGTACTGACTCCATGAGACCTGTCTTGTCAGAGATGGTGTTGGTAAGCTCAGCCTCCCTAAGTCCAAGAGCTTGGGCAAGGGGGTTGGGGTTAAGTAGAGAGTAGAGAACAACCAGCATTTTGTTTTCTCATTGGAGAGATAGGAGCAGCAGGCATGCAGTTGGAGTGTCCTCAGCAAATGACCCACCCTCCTAGAGCCCATTGGCAGGGAGCAACCCTGAGCCTTCCTGACTCAGCTCATCAAAAAGAAGAATTTATGAGAAAAGGTTCTCTCTCTTTTTCTCTCCCTCCTTCCCTCCCTCCCTCCCTCCCTCCCTCCCTCCCTCCCTCCCTCCCTCCCTCCCTCCCTCCCTCCCTCCCTTCCTTCCTTCCTTCCTTCCTTCCTTCCTTCCTTCCTTCCTTCCTTCCTTCCTTCCTTCCTTCTTCTCTGTGTCTCTCTTTTTCTTGTCCTTTTCTCTCTCCTTCTTTCTGTTATTTTTTTTTCTATTTTGCTTTTATACCCTCATTATATATGGATTAACTTTTCTCATTCTCTACATCCTCCATTGATTTCTCTCAGGATTTATAAACAAAAAGCCTTCAATATTTCCAGACCCAAAGTGGGTGTTTTTCTGGCTCTAACCTGTCATTCTGAACTCTAGACTTGAACTAAATCAACTTGATTTCAGACCCTAAAAGAGCAGTAGGCTAAACACAAGAGTCACAAAGACACTGGGATTTTGTGTTGCCATTAAAATTCTCTCAATTCCTTTATCAGAAACAGCTTTAGTTCTGTTGCTTGAGGGTATGTGAGTGAAAACTACAATCTCTGCTTAATGCACAAGTTGAGATTCTTAATCATGTCCTGGAAGAAAAATCAAAGACTTTCATGGAAGAAATACCATGTAACAAAAAACTACTGTGGCATCTGTATTTTAAAACCTAATTATCTCTTGTTTGTTTGTTTGTTTGTTTTAACTAAGGGATTTTGACCTCTGCATGAGAAGGGGGGGTTAAGAGAAACAATGAAGAAAGAAGAAATTGGGAAAAGTGAAATATTTGGGGGAGAAATAAGGCAATATTGCACTGTGGTAACTGAGAAGTATTCTGCAAAATTAAGAGACATATACCACAGACTTGCTCCATGAAGGTTTTTCAACACTCCTAGTTGGTCATAGTTTCACCATCTGTAAAGTGAGTAGATTGGGCTAGATGAACTCTGAAAGCTTCATTAATTTTAGTCAATGCAATTAGATGAGAGAATAAAATAGCATACATATGCACTGGATTCAAAGGGGTATGTTATAGTTATTTATCATTTATACTGTATGATTGAAAAACTGTTAGGAATTTGGACACAAAAGTTAAAATCCGAAAGAGTTCAACAATGGGCTAGTGAGAAAATTGGAAGTCAATTGTTTTCTCTATGTAAACAATAGCAAATTATACAATATAATGAAAGAAAAATACAATTAAAGACACCATAAAATACGTAGAAATAAAGTTATAAAATATTCAGGATTTAAAAGAAGAAACTTATTGAAGGATAATCAAAGTGTATCAAAATAAGACAAAACCTTTTAAGGTAAAACTTTGTCTTTAGATAGACTAGAGAGTTTACATGCCATTTTTTCTTAAATAAAACCTACAACTCCAATGCAAATATAAATTAATACAGCTGTATATGATTTTAAATTTATTTTTAAGAGTAAATGCATGGGTGGGAGTTCTCCAAGGCATGCATATAGGGTACACAGATATGTTCATATGTTCATTGTGTGTACTGACATAGGAGGTAGAGTTTCACACAACTGAGTGAGTGCTGAGTTCCCATTCCAGGAAACTCTGTCTGACTCCTCAATGGGGCAGCAACAATCCCCCAAATACAGGGACAAAAATCAGTAAAGAAGGAAGGTCCAGTTTGGTCCTTGACACTGATGACTATCTTATGAGCCAGTGTGCTTGAAATTTCAACTAGGCCTGGATCTGCAGGGTGCCTAAGAGTTACCTCCTGGGAGCCTCCATGTTGCTCAATTGTGGCTGCTCTCTAAGCCAAACTCAGCATGTAAATGCATTACCTTCCCCTCAGGGTGGGTCATGACTCCCCAGGATGAGTCTCCATGGGTCTGAGGGATTAATACCAAACACCAGCTGGTGATGCAAATAAAAAAAGACCTTGAGGGAAGAGACTGTGGCTCAATCACATGAACTCCCATCTACCATATGGGAGGCCCTTGGTTCACTCCTGGGGCCTCCTTGTGAACATAGGCTTGCCTGCACAATGACCCAGCCCACATACCCCATGGAACACCACCTGGTCCACATGCACAACAGATAGCCAACTCAGCAAGGTGACACAATGAAAAGAAGGGAAACAAGTGAGAACACAGAAGAGTCCTCAGTGAATGCACACTGAGAGCAGACAGCAAGCAAGCTGCTAGCGGGGAGGGGAAATTAAATAAATTAGACACAGAAGAATGTGAAGCGAATGGATACAGAGAGCAGACAGCATGCAAAAAGCCACAAGGGGCGGGGATTAAAAAAAAAAAGACCTTGATTAAAAGGGGGAGATGGTAAAGACAAATGAGTTTATATGGCTAAGAGACTTCAAAATGAGTTGGGAAGTCATCAGAGGTGTTTGCACTTATGCACATCTCAGCAGGACCTCACAGACAGTGGAAGTGGCTACAACACCAGGTACAGGTACTCCTGAGGGCTACAGAGACATCCATGTCCTACAGTCATGACAGATGGCTCTGGAGCTCAGTGCCTTGCCAGTGGGCCCTTCTTTGGAATTCGTTGTTCTGTGTGTGTGATGGAGTTGGACTCAGATGTGACCTCTCTATGCTTACCTCTTCTGTCAATTTGACTGAATGTGTGGTTGGTGCTGGGAGACTTGAATCTTTGGACTCTCTATGTGCCAGCTGGGCTCTGAGCCTCAGAGAGTGGCAACACCTACTCTCTGGTTCATTGAATTTACCCAGGTCAGCTAACAGGGACATCAAGAAGGTCAACCACCACACCAGGGAACTGAGAGAATCTATAGCTATAAACAGGAGAATTCCATTCATCAGCCATGTGAGATCTAAGCCCCCTTTTGATTTAGAGGTTGAGTGGACATCACCATCCCAGGGTACTAAGGATGGAAGAATAAAATATGGATTAGAGTGGACTGACTGGTAATCTACTATAGAAACATTGGGACTCTAGCAATGGAAGACGTCATATCATTGATGTGGAGACAATGGCCATGGGAGTTGCTGAAGGCAGAGAGACGAAAATAACAGTGTGATATTTGGGCATTTTCAGGATTTTGGAGTTGTCCTTAATGATATTGCATGACAGATGCAGGATACTATATATCCAGCCATAACCCACTGAATGGACTCAGAAAGAATGTAAACTACAGTGTAAATTATAATCCATTATGGGCAGCAATGTTCCAAAATGTACTCATCAAAGGCAATGAATGTACCACACTAATGAAAGAAGTTGTTGATGTGGGAGGAGTGGGGTGTGTGGGGAGTGGGGTATATAGGAACCTCTTATATTGTTTAATGTAACACTTTGTGTGACATCTTTAAAAAACATAATAATTAAAAATTTTTAATAAATTTATTCCCCCCCCCCCTTGTTTTGGCCTCACTTTCTGCTTTCTGTGTCCATTTGCTGTGTGTTTTTCTGTGTCTGCTTGTCTTCTTTTTTAGGTGGCTCTGTGAACTGATTCTGTGACCTTCTGGAGTGGGAGAGAGGTACTAAATCTCTTCCACCACCTCAGCTTCCTGGTCTGCTGTGTCTCTTACTATCTCTCTTCTGTGTCTCTTTTGGTTGCCTCATCTTGTTGCACCAGAACTCCTCATGGACCAAATCTGCATGTGGACCAGCTTGCCTTCATGGGGAGACAATGAAAATCAAACCCTAGATCTATTATATGGTACATGGGAGCACAATTCCATAAGCCAAATACACTTCCCCCATTGCATTTTAATTCAACTTTTTCCTATACACTAAAATATTCATTTTACTTATATATTATTGTTCTGCTGATACAGGGGCATTTGTCCCTATAAAAAATAGTCACACAATATTTGGCTTTTTGAGTTCTTATGTCTATTCTGCATTTTTTCCTTTAACAGGGACCCGGCTTCTAAACTTCACTTGCCTCAGGTAGAATGGCTTAAAATCTGCTTAAACCTGTTACTTAAAATCTGATGTGAGAAGATTTATGTGCAGCTTGGAAAAATTACCAAGGCCCTTTATAAGGCCTGGACAGGCCAAGTGGACTCTAAGTAATTCCCAGGAGTTCCTCAACTCCACATTCATTCAGTTGTGACACTCCAAGCCATCTGTACCAAATTCCCTGTGCAATACTTGGAGGTTCTGCAAAGCAGGGCCACACCTCTACATCACTTAATCATTCAGAGCACCAAGGCAGAGGTCACCCCATTGTGCAGAGGTGGAGGCTAAAGTTGAGAGCCTACCTGACTGGCTTGAGGTCTCACAGCAAGTAGAATGCTGGACGCTGCTCTCTGGCCATGAGTAGAAGGCACCTGTCCAAGGAGGCTTTCAAAGGCTACTTCATGAGCAAGATCTGAACTGTGAAAAAGTCCCCAAAATGAACGATAGATTTCTACAAAGCACAGCCATAATTTTGTCCCTTCATACCTGATCTTTTCCAGAACTGTCTGATTTGTCTTCTTCATGAGGGTTAGAGAGCAAAGGGAAGGAGATCAGGCTGAAGCCTATGATTTCACAATAGTCTATTGTGCCCTACCTAATCCTATCTTTGTCTGTTTTAGTAATGTTTGCCTTTTTCTTTCTTTTTTTTTTTAAGATTTATTGATTTTAAAAATTTTCCCCTTTCCCCTCCTTCTGCCCTGGTGGTTTTTGTTATCTGTGTTGTCTTCTCATTTTCTCTCCTCTAGGATTCACCAGGATTTGATCCTAGAGACATCTGATGGGGAGAAAGTTTCCCTATCAACTGTGCTACCTCAGTGCATGGTTTCTGCTGCATGTCACCTTGGATCTCCCATTGTCTCTGTCTTGATCTGTCATCTAATTGCTGTGTGACTCACTTGCATGGGCACTGGCTCATGATGTGGGCATTCATGTGGACACTGGCTCACTACATGGGCACACTTTTTCTTCTTCTTTTTCACCAGACATACCAGGAATCAAGCCCAAGTCCTCCACATGGTCGGCAAAAGCTCCATCACATTAACCATATCCACTTCCTTCTGCTTTTTCTTGATATGCAGTTTCTAACTTTTATGAAGATAGTTGGCATTGACCACTTACTGATATATAAACAGCAAATTTCTTTTCCTCTGTTTCATTTTCAGTCCTAGTTTGTCTGTGTGTATGTACATATGGGTTTTACTTTAAAGTCATGTGATCCAAGTTGACTACAGAAAAGGGATCTCCAAGGATCCACCACCCCAGGTAAGAGCAGAGAGATGGACACAACCTAAGGATGTCTCATCTTCTGACCTGCTGTGTCCCAGGAGCCCTTCCAGGCCAGGTGGATTGCACCATTTTTTGCCTTAGAGTTTGCAAGACTCTAAAGATATACAACCCTCCCAATCTCCTCCTCCACTAACAGGAACTGACTGCTGAGGACTCAGAGGGGAGGGGAAATATTTCCAATCCCAGAAAAAGGAGGGGGCTGCCAGAGAAGGCTGGAGAACTGTCACTGAGAAAGTTTGAATCACAAGGCTCTTAGCCTCCAGATAGGAAGCTCTACCACATTGAACCTGTCTGTGTTGCAACAAATACACTCAGACCAGGCATTGAACAAAGCAGCCAAAGAGCAATGCTTGTTGGTAGACAAAGAAGCACATATGAGAAAACTAAAATTAAGTAACAGAGGTCTTTTCCAGCATCTATAATTCCCCTCCCCAAGGCCAGTTTGAAACTACTTACTGGGTCAGGAGCCTAGTTTTGAGAAATTAGCAGGGACAATTCTGACAATCCAGGTCAACCCAAGACTCAAACAGCAAGGCTAACACAGAGACTCCCACTACTAAATCCCTACAAAAGAGAAAACAATTTAGCATCTGAGTAAACTATTAATACATCCTAATCAGATGCCTAGACATCAGCAAACAACTATGAGTCATAAAAAAAATAGAGGGAACCAGACTTTGCCCAATGGATGGGGCATCTGCCTACCACATGGGAGGTCCACAGTTCAAACCTCAGGCCTTCTTGCCCCATGTGGAGCTTACCCATGTGCAGTGCTGGTGCACATAAGGAGTGCTGTGCCATGCAGGTGTGTCCCCTGTGTAGGGAAGCCCCACACATAAGGAGTTTGCCCTGAAAGGAGAGCTGCCCAGTGTAAATGAAAGTGCAGCATGCCCAAGAATGGTGCCACACACACAGAGTGCTGACACAACAAGATGATGCAACAAAAAGGAACACAGATTCCTGGTGCCACTGATAAGGATAGAAGTGGTCACAGAAGAACATACAATGAACGGACAAAGAGAGCAGACAATGGGGGGGGGAAGGGGAGAGAAATAAATAAAAAATAAATCTTAAAAAAAAATAGAAGGCATGACTCAAGAGAAGGAATATATCAAAGCCCCAGAAGAGACAGAGGATTTGAGAGAACTAATTAGCAAGATGCACACAAATTTCAAAAATCAATTAATGAGTTGAAAGACAATATACTAAAGAAATAAATGGTATCATAAGACATTGAATGAAGAAAAGAATTTGAAATAATGAATAGAAAAGTAACAGAGCTCATGGGAATGAAAGACACTATAGGTGAGAATAAAAACACATTTGAGGCATACAAGAGCAGATTCCAAATGATAAAGGAAGGAATAAATGATTCCAAAGACAGAACAGATAAAGTTTAAGAAAGAAAAGAACAAAGAGAGAAAAGAATGGGAAAAAAAATTGAGCAGGGGCTCAGAGATTTAATGACAACATGAAATGCAAAAAGATACATGTCCTGGGATATCCAGTATTGAAGAGAATGGAGAGGGGGCATAAAGAATATTTTAGGAAATAATAGCTGAAAATTTCCCAATGCTCATGAAAGAAATGAACTTACATGTCCAAGAAGTGCACCATACCCCAATCAGAATAAATCAAAATAGACCTACTCCAAGATGTACTACTCAGAATGTGAATTGTCAAGAGAAAATTCTCAGAGCAACAAGGAAGAAGCAAGCCATCATGTACAAAGCTAGGTGAGAGAGACCTGGAAGAGAGTATAGAAGACAGAATAGGGAAAGAATAACCAAAAGAGTAAAAAGACAGACAAAAATATTATACAACATAAGAAAACTAAAGAATAAAAAGGTGGAAGTAAATAATGCATTTGAAGTAATTTCATTGAATGTCAATGGATTAAACTCCCCAATCAAAAAAATACAGGCTGAGAGAAAGGATAAAAAAAAAGTGAGCCATCCACATGATGCTTACAAGAAACTCACCTTAGACTCAGGGAAACAAAGTGGCTTAAAGTTTGGAAGAAGATACTCCATGAAATTGTAGCAAAAGATGAGCAGTGGTAGAAATACTAATATCAGACAAAACAGTCTTAAAATGCAAAAAAAAATTATGAGTTACAGAAGGACATTGTGTATTACTAAAAGACACAACACACCAAGAAGATAAAGCAGTCATAAATAAATATCTATGTGCCTAACAAGGGTGCCCAAAACTACATGAGACAAACTGGCAAAATGAAGGGAGAAATAGACATCTCTACAATAATCATTGGAGAAATCAACACCCCACTCACATCATTAGATAGAACAGTTAGACAGAAGATCAACAAGGAAACAGAGAACTTGAGCAATATGATAAATGACTTAGACCTAACAGACATTACAGAACACTACATCCAAACTCAGTAGGTTATACATTTTTCTCAAAGGTCCATGGATCTTTCTCCAGGATAGGTTGTCAGAGTCGTGGACCTGAAGGGTATCAGGAATGAAAGACAAAGAGAGATTGGGATCAGGGGATCTGAGAGCATTGATTTCTCAAGCTCATCAGACAAGTTTATTAATATCAGGGGCTTCTTTATATACCTCAAGCAGTCGTGAGAACCAACAACTATTCTAGCTATCTATTCCCATTACCTCATTCTTGAAAACACAGTGCACAATGGATAAGATAGTTACCAAAGCTCATAATGTTCTATTATATTATTGAAACAAATATACTCATAAATCTTGTTGCCAAGGTTACTTGAGATATCAAGTCTGGATTCTGCTGGGATGTTATGCTTCCCAGAGAGATTAGCCACCTGCATGTATATCTCTAGGGACAGCGTGACCCAGTGGTCAGAAAGTAGCTTGCTACCATGGAAACAGCATGCCTTTGTTTCCCACATTTCCCCCTTTTTGTTTTAGTCAGGGTGGCTGTGCCTGTCTTAGGTTGCCCTCCTCTGAGAGTCTTACCCATCATTGACTACCAGCCAAGCATTCTGGCCATGGGGAACTATATCAGGTTTTTTGCAAGTACCAAATTATTAGTTTGTCCCATCGCATCAACATAGTGCAGTCTTCGGCATACTTCTCATCCCAGGCAAGCAACAACAATGAGCAACAAGATTAGCACACAAAGTCCTATTCCTAATGCTGACAAAAAAAGTTGAGACTTCCACCAATCTACTGGAATAAACTTACTGAAATGAGAAATCAAATCATTAAAGATATCCTTATCTTCAGCTACATAAATCTGATTATGAGACATTTCTAATATCTTTTTCTGCAATTCTTCTATTTCTAATGACATTACCTTTATGACCTATCAAATGATTTTTAATCTTTTCCCAATCAAACACAGAATTATTATAAGCAAGTGGAGTAATACAGAAGTTACTTTCATTCCAATCACATTTCAATCCCCTAAGTTTAAGTTATATACTTGATCTCCAAGATGTACAACTGCTGATTCTAAATCAATAACTCTACTGTTTAATTCTCCATCAATATGTTCTTGATTATGCCATAAGTCACTAGCATTCTTATGCCATTCATGAATGTATTGTTGAGTCTGCACCAACTCATGCAAGGCCACTGTAGCTGTAGTAGCAGCAGGAATGAAACCAATCAGTCCTATTATGCCAGCTATTATCAGTCCCACAAATCACTTCGAGCACTTCAGGATTTCTTGAGCCATATGGAACAGCAGTTGACTCTCAGGTTACAATTGCCAAATTTGGTTCAGTAGCACTGGAATCCACACTCCCCGCTGCCTTTGAGGCATTGTAATGAACTCTCCATTCTGTAAAATGTTCTCAAACAGGTATGCAAAGCCCCACTTTTATAAAATAGAACATTCACAGTTATAATTAGTTTTCAAACCACAAACACATAAGGATCTTTTACACACACCTGAAGATGATGAATTTGATTTAAATGCAGATATTGACCCTTCTTACTATTATTCCCAATCCATTCTATAGTAGGAGCTATTCCTAGAAAAACTTTCCACAGATTCTTCTGCTTGTGTATAGATGTAATATTACAGCATGGAGAAGGGATCCATTTCCCTTTCTGTTTCAAAACACTATTATTTTTAGTAAAAATTATTTTTGTTGCCTTTACTTTTTAGACCATGCCAAATAAATGTCATTATATTCAATGGGACTCCCCATAGGGGCACTCTCCCACACTATTCCATAGGAATCATTAAAAACGACAGATCTTCTTCCTATATGACACTCTTGCCATCCTTCTTCATCCCTACTGTCTTTTTGCGGACAATCATAAGTAAGATTTTTGGTCATAATTAAATTGTAAGAGGGAAATAAAGCCACAATAAACTGAGTATTATTATTTTTGAAGATAATTACGGTCCGATTTTTAACATACATACAGGAAGGATGGTCACCAATGCATAAGGGTCGATAATCAAATGGTAATATGAGATTATAGATTCTTTGTCCTTCCTCATAGAGTTTAATTGGCAATTGGTCATCAGTTGGTCCAGGGAATATATGGGTTTTATTCAGATATATATGAAAGAATGGATCTTTCCAGGTTAACACTTTAAGTAATGGGTGGTTAGGTGTATAGGCCCAATAATTGTAATTACCTGCAGCTTCCTCATTACTTACAATCACCATCATCAGAAGTTGCAGGGGATCCCATCTTTTCATTCTGAGGTTTAATTCTCTTCGCAGGTAACCAAATTTGTTCTCCATTTTCTGAAATGACAAGAGCATAGCCTCCCCCCCCCCATACTTTAATCCTGCCTTTTTCCCATTCATTGCTTAAAATATCTTTCCAGAATATTGATTGATCTTCATTTCCTGCATCCACTGTAGATATTTGATGTTTTCCAAAGTGACATTCCACAGGTGTCCATGAATTATAAACATTAAGAAAATTTGAAGTAAATAAAGCTTTAGCCAATTGATCTTTTGGTGTTATAATACCATCATCTCCCCCTTTTTGTTTTAAAAGCATAGTTTTTAGGGTATGATGGCAGCGTTCAACTATGGCTTGACCTGTAGGATTGTAAGGAATACCAGTAGCATGTTCTATAGCATATGTAGAACAAAAAGAAGCAAAAGACTTACTAGTATAAGAAGGGCCATTATGAAATAAGTTAACTGCCTCAGAGAGCTAGAGTCTGGAAAAGTGGCTTACAGGAAATTGGGGGGTGGAGGAAGGATGTGAGTTAATGTCTGCAGGGGTGGAATCTGTGATGAGCTGGCGGTAAGTATGAGCACAAAGAAGGGACAAAATGGGGGCAAGGGGTTACCTCCGGGTGGGGTTTTCTGGGTTTGAGGGGGGCTGGGGATGGGAAGAGGGGTAATATTGTCCAAGAAATAGGTGGGAGGGAGGGGCAACATACGAACATGGGAGAGTGTCAGAAGTTCGTTGAGAACTAAATGTTGAGTAAAATGTATCAAAGTATAAGTAGGAGGGTTACCTGGTTGGGATCAGTTTTAATTTTTAAGGGGCATTCTATTACAGCAAAAGCAGACCATAAATGTGAATGAACATGATGATAACGTTCACTATTTGTGCAGTAGCCTACAAAAAATGAAAGTAAGTATCAATGCAAACATGGACATATTGTAATTTACCAAATGATTGTATGTGATTAACATCCATCTGCCACAGTTGATTATGAGCCAGGCATCTGGGATTAGTCCCAGCCTGAAAAGGCACTGTAGTTAAGGGTCCACAGGTGGGACAGGTGCAAATAATTTCTTGGGCTTGATGTTTTGTTAATTGAGGAAATTTATGTCTAAGTCCCGTAGTATTAATATGAGTTAATTCATGATATTTTTTGGCATCCTACAAACATCCTACTAATAAATCAGCTCTTGCATTTTGGGTAGCTAGAGGACCAGGAAGGGAAGAATGAGACCAGATATGAGTAATATATATGGGCTGACTTCTTTGCCGAATGAGAGCTTGAAGGTTGGCAAAAAGTTGAGATAATTCATCAGTAATAAAAATATGAGCTGTTTCAATATGAGCTACACTTAAACAAACATTCAGAGTCAGAGACAATTTTCAAGGGCTCTTGAAACATTTGTAAAACCTTAATGATGGTGGAAAGCTCTGGGTGTTGAGCAGATGAATAAGGAGTTTGCCAAATCTGTTCTTTTTGAGAAGTAACTTATGCTGCTGTTTTATTACTATTACTATCAGTAAATACTGTACAAGATGGTTGGGCTATGCACATAGCCCTGAAAAGCACTGCAAAAGTATTTTGTTGGGTTTCTTAGAGATAGAGAAATGCAGCTGGCTTGACATGTTTAAGATGACACTAAAGAAAGTTTTAGCAAGTTTTAAAAGAAAGTTATAGCAGCACAGCTGGACATTAACTTCTTGCAACAAACTAGCAGTGTTTGGGATGGCTGCATACTACAGTGTTGTTACTTTAATCTATAAGAGGTTGTTTTGTGGCACATACTCTTTTATAATAATTAAAACCATAATTAACCACATTGTACTTCTCTTTAATATTACACTGAAATATTGGTAACTTTATATACTCTTAAGCACTCATAGGAACCTTTTACTCATGCAACTTTAATTAAGAGAGGGGGAAAGGAAAGAAGAAACTTGTTAATTTTATAACACTTTAAAACACCTTCTATTCGACTTATATCATATTAAATGAACTTAACTATTACTTTAATTTTTCTTTTAAGGTAAAAGAATAAATCTCTTATAATTAGTTTGGAATAAAAGTCTACTTTTCAGGATTTGGTTTTGAGAAAGCAGTTTAGAACATTATGTTCCTTTAAAAAAGATAAGACCTTTTCTCTTTTTTTCTTTTTTTTAAAGATTTATTTATTTATTTAATCCCCCCTCCCTCGGTTGTCTGTTCTCTGTGTCTATTTACTGTGTCTTGTTTCTTTGTCAGCTTCTGTTGTCATCAGCAGCACGGGAAGTGTGGGCGGTGCCATTCCTGGGCAGGCCTCACTTTCTTTCACACTGGGTGGCTCTCCTTATGGGGCACACTCCTTGCGTGTGGGGCTCCCCTACACAGGGGACACCCCTGCATGGCATGGCATTCCTTGCGTGCATCAGCACTGCAATTAGGCCAGCTGCATACGGGTCAAGGAGGCCCAGGGTTTGAACCGCGGACCTCCAATGTGGTAGACGGATGCCCTAACTACTGGCCAAGTACGTTTCTGACTTTTTCTTTTTTGAACACTGAGGAAATGATAAGGTTAAAGCACAAGAAGCTATTTTGATAAAACAGACTTTCTTTTTATACTGATTATTCAGGATAAAAATTTTTACCAAAACAGATTAATGATTTGAGAGACTTTGAAAAAGAACAAAATTTTAACTTTGCATTAGTATACTACTTAATACTAAAACTTTTAAAATTTTATAGATAGACCCATTAAGTTTTATTTAACTTTAATCATAAAAATTTCTTTTCTACGAACCTTCTACACTTTAGTATTCACTTAGGTTTTGTTTCACACTCTACTTTTTCCCAATAATCAATCGTTTTATCTTAGGACAAAATCATCTCCTGTTTCTTTAATAATAAAAACACATTCCATATAGCCCACATACTAAGTTATCAGGCAAACTTTTTACAACATATAATACCATCAACACTAAACAAGCTTGTTAAAATAATAAACTTTTCTTAACTTTAAATACTTAGTAGCATGCAATATTAGAAATAGTCTCCTAGAAGCAAGTTGGCAGGGGAGTTTAGCAGCTGACATGTTTTCCTGTTATAAAATTACCTTTTATTATTATTATTAATTCAGGTTTGTTTAATAATGACTTTTTGGAATTAGCCATTTAAACACTAATTTAAACAATGCTTCATAAAGCTTCTTATAATTATGTATAACCATATAGTCTATAATTATATTATTTTAAGACAAATTTTACCTTCACAGAACACATTTCCTTACTTAAAGTTACCACAATACTTTCTATAACTTGCCACATGAATTTAAGTTCCAAGAGTTTATGAAAATTAACCATCCTACTTTAGGATAAAACACACTTTTTAGAGAAAACATATTAAATTTCAGTCAGCATTTCCACAAAATTTTAACCTTCTTTAATATTCATTTAAGTTTTACATCCTTCATTTTATCCTGTGAAGAAAAATAAACTATTCATTTCAATCTAGGCAAGAACAACTTTTTATAAAAAGACTTATAGTAATTTGTTAATCAAGACTTACAAATTTTATCATTGTAGAGATCTTATTAGCATTTAAACTTAAGTATTAATATAAGCACCTATTTAATTTTTGGCCATTTGAATAGAGCTCTTTTTTAAAAAATTATTAATTAATATTACCATCTGGAGGTATCAAAATACATACTGACATTGAACAAACAAACAGACACAGAACAATCACCACCCATTAACAGAAGCATACAGTTTACAATTAACCCATAATTCTAACTTTCTTGGTATAGCTATTTTTAAGTTCTCCATTATATCACATCTTAAAATTACTTTTTAAGAGTTCTTCTGGAATCCATGTTGCCTGTAACATACAAGCTTGTGCATTGAAACATTTTTATTAGTTATTAGCAATCAGTTAAGATAACTTGAGCAGCATAAATGTAGTTAAGCTCTAATTTAGCAGTTTAGACAGACCGTTAACCCACATTTTTGGATTATTATTCTGTAAGACTATACTGAGACTTGAGGTTCAGGGGTAAACTATTTATTTAAAACTGAAAATTCCTTTTTAAACCTTGATAAAAATTTTGTACTAATTTTATTATCTTGGTTAAATAAGCCCAATTAGAATTAGCATAGAAACAAAGCAGAACACCAATGTTGCCATGTTTTTCTCTTTTTTCAGTAGCTTAACTCTATTAACCCCCACTAGCCCACAGCTACATTGTCATGTAGACAGCAGGGGGTTTGCAGAGTTGCTGCCAGAACAGTTTTCTTATCTTAGTTAACACTTTAACAGAGAGTTTTCTTACAAGCCTAATTTCACTAACAAGGACTTTATTTAGTATCTTTACCTGTTTCAAAACTTTCAATAGTTTAAGAGGTATTGGCTCAGGATGAAACTCGACACTCCCTTGCAGATTCTTTGTATCTGGTGGTATCACATATAATGTTACAGGGAAAGCAGATAATAATTGTTTAACATAAGGCAAAGCATTGGCAACATCTGAAAACATTTCTAATTTAATCTTAGTAACAGAAGGCAATTCGGTAGGTGCAGAAGATTGTACTGGATACACAGAAGATATTTCATTAGGACACTTCACTGAGCTTTTATTGATGAAAGGGTTAATATCAGGATGAGGGAAAAAACCTGATGGTTCCCCATTCGCCTCAAGCTCCTTTTCTTGTTCCAATTTACTTTCTTTCATTTCAAATTTACTTATGGGCTTAGAAAATGTAGTAATTTCTTCCTTCTTTCCTTCTTTAGACTGTAAAGGATCTAAGGCTGCTGCAATTTGTTGTCCTAAAGCCCACACCGACAGGGGTATAGCTTTTCATTTTTGGTATGCTCTAAGTTGCACCTTTATTACTTGTTTCCACTGTTTAAGATTTAAAAGATTTTCCCCTTGCGACTGAAACCAATAACAGTGTTTTTGTATTAGAGCAAAAAGTTGAAGTAAATTAGCAGTTTTAACTCAGACTCAGACAGTATTTAAAAGAGTTTTCAGTACCTGTGAATATTCTTCCAGCCATCCTGGTTGATTACCCATACCCTGATGCTAGTGGAAAACAGGATTAATTAAAATTCTTACCACTATATGGTTAGACTTGAGTCACCTTTGATGGACACTTCAACCTTTCAGGAAGGTTTTCATCTCCACGTTCCCAATACTATTGTGGAAGAATCTCTGCTGCAGTCACTCCTTTGGGCCCCATGTTGGGTGCCAGATGTCAGAGTCATGGACCCGAAGGGTATCAGGAATGAAAGACAAAGAGAGATTGGGATCAGGGGATCTGAGAGCATTGATTTCTTATGCTCATCAGACAAGTTTATTAATATCAGGGGCTTCTTTATATACCTCAAGCAGTCGTGAGAACCAGCAACTATTCTAGCTATCTATTCCCATTACCTCATTCTTGAAAACACAGTGCACAGTGGATAAGATAGTTACCAAAGCTCATAATGCTCTATTATATTATTGAAACAAATATACTCATAAATCTTGTTGCCCAGGTTACTTGAGATATCAAGTCTGGGTTCTGCTGGTATGTTATGTTTCCCAGAGAGATTAGCCACCTGCACATATATCTCTAGGGACACCATGACCCAGTGGACAGAAAGTAAGTTGCTATCATGGAAATAGCATGCCTTTTTTTCCCACAATAGGTGACATGTTAGGGCACAATGCAACTCTCAATGAATTGAGAAGTATACAAAGTACCGTCTCAGATCATAATGGAATGAAGCTGGAAGTCAATAATAGACTGGAAAAAGTAAATTCACAAATGTGTGGATGCTGAGTAACACACTTAATTTTTTGCTTCATTATAATGTGGTCAGAGAAAATCTATGGTGTATGGTATGCTTCTGTGTATTTAATTTTATTGAGACTTGTTTTGAGACCAAACGGGTTCTAATCTGGAGATAGACTTTCTAAAGAAGAGGGTTTATTCTGCTGATTTTGGATTAAGTGTTCTATACATGTCTTTTAGTTCTACTTGATTCAACATATCATTGAACTCTTCTATTTACTTATTGATCTTCTGTTTAAATATTCTATCTGTTATCAAAAGTGGTATATTGAAGTCTACTACTATTAATGTAGAACAATCATTTCTCCCTTCAAATTTGTCAAATTTGCTTCATATATTTTTGGAGTTCTGCCATTAGTTGCATATATTTTTGTAATTATGATGTCATGTCACTTCCATCACTACGCACTGATCTTAGTCTCACATAACAATTTTTTAAATGTAAAGTCTATTTGATTTGACTTTAGTATAACTACACAACACTCTTTTAGTTACTACTTGCAGGGTTTTTAAAATTTTTGTCTTTATTTATTTTTTTTAATATTACATTAAAAAAATATGAAGTCCCCATAAACCCCACCCCCCTCACCCAACTCCTCCCCCCAAACAACAATCTCCTCCATCATCATGAGACATTTATTGCATTTGGTAAATACATCTCTGAGCACCACTGCACCTCATGGTCAATGGTCCACATCATAGCCCACACTCTCCCATGTTCCACCCAGTGGGCCATGGGAGGACATACAATGTCCAGTAACTGTCCCTGCAGCACCACCCAGGACAACTCCAACCCCCCAAAATGCCCCCACATCACATCTCTTCCTCCTACTCCCTACCCCCAGCAGCCACCATGTCCACTTTCTCTGCAATAATGTCACATTTTCTTCGATTACTTATCACAATATTTCATGAATAGAATATCAGTAAGTCCATTCTAATCCATACTCTATTCCTCCATCCTGTGGACCTTGGAATGGTTGTGTCCACTCCACATCTATATCAAGAGGGGGCTTAGATTCCACATGGATGATGGATGAAATTCTTCTGCTTTCAGTTGTAGGCACTCTTGGCTCCCTGGTGTGGTGGTTGACCATTTTCACCTCCATGTTAGCTGAGTTGGGTAAGTCCAGTAAACCAGAGTGTAGGAGTTGCAAGTCCACTGAGGCTCAGGGCCTGGCTATCACATGGTAATCCCAGAGAATTATGTCCCCTGGGTATACATTAAACCCCAGCACCAACTACAGCTCCGGTAAAAGTAAGGGGAGAGGCTTGTGAACAAAGATCACATCTAAGTCCAGCTCCATCACACAGAAACAACTACAAAGTAGGGCCAACTGACATGGCACTGAACTCCATCTGCCATGACCTTAGAACCTGTGGGCCTCTGTAGCCCTCAGAAGAACCAATACCCGGGGTTGTATCTACTTTATCTGTCTCTGGGACTCTGCTGAGGTGTGCATAAGGGCAACCCCTCTGATAACCTCCCAGCTGTTTTTGGAGACTCATAGCCATATAAACGTATTTGTGTATTTTTTTTTTTTTTGCATCTGTTCACTTTCAACCTAATCGTGTCTTTCATTATGTGGTTAGTCTATTATAAGTAGTGTAAAGTTTGGTCATATTTCTCCATCCATTCTGGCAATTTCTGCCTGTTACCTGGGAAGTTTAATCCACTTACATTGAGGTTGATGAGGATCTGCATGTCTGTGAGGCTTCTGGAGATGAGGGTCCCTGAGGGGCCATAGCATTCAATGTATCTCTTAGGCATGAAGGGATCCCTATTTTTAATATGTCTATTTGCAGGTACACCAATGACATATCAATCATTTGATAAATTGTCATTGTACATCCTATAATTACCTGGAATAGAGGCAGGGTCTGGTGGGTGAGCTAAGCCATATGAAATCTTCCTGCTGCTTTAATGAGCAGTATCTTTCATAGGTCTCTGACCTAATGTGTCTACTGATTATATGGGTCTATTTGCCTGGTGTCCTCACTAATGGAAACTAGAATCCTTCTTATTCCCATCTGCCTGAATCTCTGTTGCACTCTCCTTCTCCCTCTTTCCAAACAAGAAACCATTGTTTCCATAAAGAAATGTCAGAAACACTAAAACCTCTGCTTGCTTAGGATGCAAACATTACACTATGAAATTATTCCCTGTTCCAGATCTTCCCCAAGAGGATGAAACCTTGATTTGGTGGAGGTGTCAGCCCCT
This sequence comes from Dasypus novemcinctus, assembly GCF_030445035.2. Lineage (NCBI taxonomy): Eukaryota > Metazoa > Chordata > Mammalia > Cingulata > Dasypodidae > Dasypus > Dasypus novemcinctus. The sequence continues at coordinate 57,017,678 of NC_080697.1, read as the reverse complement.
AGAAATTGACACTCCAGGTGATGGGAATAGGAGGTTCTTTCTTCATCTAAAGATATTAGAATAATGGCACACATCTTTAAAATGAATCCTGATTTGTGGTTAGGTGACAATCAGGGTAAAACCACAAAAGATCAAAGGCAAAACCATTTTATCATATCACAATTTTTCTGAGTTGCACTGGAAGCATCCCATATTTGATAGGTTTAATTACTGCTTGCAGGTGAGCTCAGCATGTTTTCCTTGAGCACAGCTCCTCTTGGAAAGCTCCATCTCATTTTACCTATTCAGAAATATTTTCCCTTATCTCCTTGGTCACATTGTCTGCAGCAGGGATTGGTGTTTTTGTCCCAATAGCCATCTGTGTCAAAGGTCTACCAGTTACATAGAAGGTGACATGATGCACAATTTTTATCCAACAGGGCACAAAATAGCACATGTTGATTAGATAAATATATGAAATTCACTGCTGCAGGTACTTTTCACTTGAACAGTACAGGAAGAATCATCAGTTGTTTGCAAAGGCAGGGATCAGAAGACAGAATAAAATCAGAGAAGCCACTAAGGGAGAAACTAAAATACAGAGCAAAGAAGTATTGAGAACATTTAGGGTCTCCTGTAATGAAAGAAAAATGTGGAAGTGCTGAGTTTGCAAAATGACAGAGTCCAGGTTGGGAAGTAGTGGATGCCTAGCACAGTCTCTGAAGAATGGAAGTGTCTTATGTCCATGTTTATACTGGTCTATTAGGAGAATTAGACAACCTGTGTTGTCAGAATACAAGTGTAGAGAGCACTGGGAAGACTCATTGATTTGTTGCCTTCAATGTCACTTTGATGGCTCTCTGGACTAACAGTTCCATTTATCACACATCTCTAGCTGCCTGATATCTTCATTTATTGTTGATTTAGTATGATAACAATAAGTGATGATAGCCTTTCTTCCTCTGCAATTATTTGAATATCTGAGTCCTTGGGAAACACCCCTTCCCTAAAGTGATGAAACTCCAACATATTGTTAGGATCATAGAAAGGGGTGATCCCCATGTTTTACAAGGTGAAGGGAGAGTATGCCGATGTTGCATAGTCTGCAGTTAAGGAAGAATTAAGTGAAGGGCAAATTAGCCTGAGGTTGGGCAAAATTCAGGGTGAAAATATTTTATTAAGATCTATATCCTTGAACTTCCCAAGAACCATAAAGCAAGCTATTTGATAGCTCTTCTGCCTAATTCTGGGAATCCTCTGGAGCCTTGCTTTCTAAGCAGTGTCTTTAGCTCTGTTTATGTGCTCAGAGTGCTGTGACCCTACCTACCTTGTTACATTGTCCGCAGTAGGAGCAGCCTTTTCCTAAGGTCAGTCTGTTGGTTGACTGGTTGTTTATATATGAGCTGACAAAACATAAAATTTTTCCTGACAGTAGCAATTATATGAGGTAGTACTGAGTTGAGTGAAAAAAGTATATTTGGGGGGTACTTTGCCACAATAAACCCAAGGTCATCATTTGTTTTATAACAGAAGCCAGGAAGTACCCAATGATCAATTAGACCCAGAATACCTGAGAAGTTGAGAATCATGAATGTCAAGTACTTGTTGTAAATGTTGAGAGAGTTTCAATTATTGCATATGGAAAGGCCTGGACCCAGTAATAATTTTGGGAAGGAAAAAAATGAATTTATTTATGACCAGCCAGGCTTGGGAGCTTTCTGTCCAATATCCAAGCCCCAAATAAGATTTTTGAGTTCTTTTTATACAGAGGAAGAGTTAAAAGATTCTTTGTTTCAGTGCTCAATAAATTTGAATTAACACTTATTCCCCATATTCTGGGTAAGCTTTTAACACAAACCTTATACATTCCAAGTAGGCTTTTAACATGGACCTTATGCATTCCAAGTAAGTTTTTAACACATTTGGTTCACACCTTTCCTGAATATTTAAAGTTTATAGAGCTAACATTGTTTAATTCTCCCCTTTCAGGACTGGAGTGGTTGCCATGGTTATAAACAGTAGGGCTGTGCTGCAGCTCCCACTGTCAGATACACACAGGTTAGGTTATCCATGAAGAGATGCATAGCCTCCCATCCATAGCCTACATCATTTCCACCCTTTATGCAAGCTTAAGTTGCTTAACTTTGGCACATTGTTGGAGTTATGAGGTGGATGGCTGTTTGTGGTCTTGATTGATTACCCCACTTATCAATTTCTCAGTGAGGGCCTAAAGACAGAGTCTCTGGGTAACATCTGGGGCTTTTCCTGTTCTCATAAGAAGTTCTTATTTTGGACAGCAGAATCCTGGGGGGGCGGGGGGCACTCACAGCCATCATGGGGGTTACTGGTGTTTACATGGATTTCTTGCCAAGCTCTAGATCCATCTACTAATTTTATTTTACCCTTAGAGAGTTTATACCTTTAATCTTAAAGGGGTGCTGAAGGGAGATGATCTCTTTTCTGTAACTACTTCCTGCTTGCCATGGATTATAGTCCCTACCTATCAAGGTGTAAAAACTTTGTTATTTTATTTTGAATGGAGGAAGATGGATCTGGTATTCTGTATGAAGCTGGATGAAGTTTTCATATGTCTAATAAGGTGTCCATTCTTTAAGAAACATATTTAATTAGAATTTTGGAATACTTGTTTTTTTAAAAGAGGACACTGGATTATAGAGATAGGTGCTGGCAAAGATGGCACTCCTTTTAAAAGTTGGTGTGAAACAGTGTGTGTTTGTATATATATATATATATATTTTCATTTATTTTTAAGTGGTTTTATGTTCAGAGAGATATTATAATAGATAACAGCAATAGGTACTTAGCTTTGTTTTGCAGACACATTTCAGACTGTTAATGATTGGCGCTCATGTGCTTCATAAGGTGCTTCTGGTGAACTGGCACTTTCTTGGGCAGTTGGTTTCATTCAGAATTAGTGCAAAATGTTGGAAACTCTTTTAGTTGTGGGAGTGATCAGAACTACAGAATAATTTTTTTTTACATTTTGGTTTTAATTGAATAATTTCTGGTAATTTTGACTCTTTAATAGGTGACTCATTGCTAGCAAGCAAGCCTCACTTTGCTACATGGCAGAGTATAGTAGATTAGTATGGTGGCTGAACCTGGAATTAATTAACCAGTTACCAGTAAACCATTGGTGGCCCCTGGCCTTAAGCACATTCTTTACCTGAATTGGGATGAAGACTCTGAGAGGTGGCCTTTAAGTTAGTTCAGTGGCCTTTAGATAAAAGCCTTGTTGGCCCCATTGTTTCTAGTTAAGATGGCTATTCTATTTTATAGACATGTTTATTGACTATTTAGAAAATGAAATTTACCAGGATTTTAACATGCCTAATGTACATTTGTACATGATTTAGAATAGAAAAAATAACATTATAATTATTAGGCATATATTTAGAACAGGATAAAGGTACAGCCCATTGTACAATACAATTAATGAATGTATTATTTAATGTATAAGGATTCTGAGTTGCAATTAATAGTTTTAAGTTTCAGGTTTGTGATACTTTACATGTTATCTCTACATGGGAGCAGGCCAAAATGCCAATTGTGTTTAAATTCTACTTACAGTATCCTGGTATTTATTGCTCCACTTCATACATTCTTCACAAAATCTGCAGTACCATTGATCCTAGAGAGAAACTAGGGAGTACATTTTACCAGCCTGGCTCATAGCACTCTCTGGCACAATGAGACAATGCCAGTCTGAGGATGATATTCACTGTACATTTGGCTGTCCTTAGCCACAATTGACTGCTGCAGGAGCTTGAAACTGCAAAGTAGTTTTCATCCACTTCAAGAGCATGACCAGAAAAGTAGTACATATTTTATTGTTTTAAATGTCAGTGACCAAATTAGCCAATAACTCAGATGGAGAGGCAACCTGCAATGTATGCAAGGCCTGTGTGAATGCACTAGATGTTTGACAATGTTGAAGGTTATCCCTTGATTTTTATACATTTCTAAACATTTCAATACAATATCTTACATATCAAATGACTTTGTTTATTTTTACACATTTACTATGAAGATATTAGCAGGTATTTTACTTTAATAGTAGAGGAAACATTATTTTTCATTGTTAAAGTGAAAATGGAAGATTTCCAATGGAATTAAGCTACTTTTTATTACCATCACTTAAATATGCACCTTGCAGTGACTTTTAGACAGGTTTCATTGTTATGAAATTACATCTTGCTATTAATATTAATCCAGGTTTTTAGTTAATAATGGTTTTTTAGAATTAGTGCCATTGAAATGCTTCAGTTTGGAAGATGCTCTTATGAACTTTTTATAATTGACCACAGTTACAGACTGGCAAATTTATTCTAGATTATAAGTAGTTACCAATGGAATTTACTTTATGCATTTAAGAGATAGGAGCTTTAGATTTACTTTAATTTTATTAAACAGAAGCTTATTATTATAAGTTTTTGTTATTTTAAAGATTTAACACATATAATGTTAACTTATTAACCTGGTATTTTATAAACCCAAGAGATAATATTTAAGCTAAACAAGTTGAATTGTTATTGATTAAACAAAGAATGTTGTTTTACCCTTTTACAGGGGCTTAAAACCTTTGTTTTGATAATTTTTAAACTATGAATAATTTCAAAAGCATACTACCTTTTAGGCTCTGTAATATAAAGTAATTATGTAGCCTGTTGTAATTATAATTTAATAAGGATTTTATAACTTTTCCACAGATTTTTATTTTGATTTTTGCATGACCTATTCTACCATTTAGTTTAATTTGGGTTTTAGGAATATATATTACTTATATAACTGCATATTTAACTTTAATAATTTGAGCAAATAGGCAGACATGAATAGTTTGATACAGAAGCACCATTTAGTTATTTAAAATCTTTTCTTTGTTGGCTTTCCTGGTTACATTGCTGTTTGGAGGGAACCTGGCAAGCATTTGGGCTTTTGCTTAGACTAAGAAGAAGCTGGGTAGCTTTGAATCACTTTTCTTCCTGAGACAGCCTGAATAATGGGGGTTGCTTAGTAAGTCCTGGTACACTGGGACGAGTTTTGCTTACTCTTGGAAAACCTGGCAAAAGTTATTTCTGATTCCTGGTGGAAATTGCCAATTAGAATTAATTTATATCATTTGGAAAGGTTAAGGAAAAAGCTTTTTTAAAAAAAGTGTAAAGAAGTAATGAGAAGATAAAAATTATTTAGAATGGCATAAAAATGGTATGCACAACCTCTACCCCTTTTTAAAATTTAACTATAAGTTTTTAAAGTTCAGTTATCAAGTTGAATTGTTAAAGGGTGGGCCAGATTTACAGGAATCATAAGCAAATGCAAAGGCAGTTTATAATTACTATTTCAATAGTTGAAGACCAGGGATGAAATTAGTTATAAAATAACTATAGGATAAGTTCAAGTAATAATTACTGTTATTATAATAGGTACTAGATAAACTTAAGATAGCCATAAACAGAGGCAAATACATTTAATATTACTATCACAATAGCCAAAATCCAGGCCACATTTACTCCATTGTAATAGCTTTGTTATAAATTTATATCTATCTATCTATCTATCTATCTATCTATCTATCTATCTATCTATCTATAAAGGTAGTTATAAAATGATTTTAATTCTTAGTTACAGGTCTTAGCATGTTTTTACTTTAAGATGAATTGGATACCTTCATTAATTAAGCTACAAGAACTTTATTAGTAACAATCCCATTCGGCTTCCCTGTTTTTCCCTAGTATCTAAACAAATTTTATCTGCGAGCTATGCATTCAATTCACCAGCAAGACAGCAATGGCATTTAAAATTCATTTTTAAGTTACCTTTCACCATGATTTCTTAGGCACAAGTAAACTGACAAAAGCCAAACACAGATATTAAAGTTGAACACAAAGTTAAACAGCGATTAAAACAGAAGAATTTCATATCTTTAGCATTTCAAGGAACTCCCTGACCTTAACTGATGGGACATGAGGGGTTTTTTATTTTATTTTTTAAAGATTTATTTGTTTATTTATTTCTCTCCCCTTCCCCACCTTCCAGCCTTGTCTGCTCTTTGTGTCCATTCACTGTGCATTCTTCTGTGCCTGCCTGTATTCTTGTCAGTGGCACTCAGAATCTGTGTCTTGTTTTTTGTTGTGTCATCTTGCAGTGTCAGATCTCCATGTGTGTGGCTCCATTCCTGGGCAGGCTGCATTTTTTTTACAGTGGTCGGCTCTCGTTACGGGGCACACTCCTTGTGTGTGGGGCTCCCCTTTGTGGGGGACACCACTGTGTGGCACAGCACTCCTTGCACACACGAGCACTGTGCATGGAACAGCTCCACATGGGTGAGAGGGCCCTGGATTTGGACCTTGGACCTCTCATGTGGTAGGCAGACACCCTATGAATTGGACCAAATCTGCTTCCCTCCTCATAAGGTTTTATTTTGATTACTATTTACACTTTTTACAGGCAAATTGAGTTTAAACTGAAAAGTTCGAAGTTTATTTTCTTAATATTTAAGGAGACATGGCATGAAGCTTCTGGGCTTTAGATTTACCTGATTTTTTCTTTCCAGTTTTTATGACCCTTACTACTGACAGTTTTTTTAGTTAAACCATTAAAAGGGCTATCAAGTGATTAGAGGTTTATTGTTTCAGGCAATAGCCTCCTTCCTTTAGACAAAGGTACTTTATCAGTTCTACAGTTTTTAAAACATTTTAAATAGACTTGCAAGGAGAGGTTCATAAAGGTTCCCACTTCACCTCCCCCCTTCCAGGCAGCTGGGCTGGATCAGTGATTAGATAGGAATATGGCTTACAAATTGAAGGCATGGACTCACTGGAAGGGGCAAGCCACTCCCCCTTCCCCCAGCTCTCTACTTCTGCTAAAGGGAGAAGGGGGAGAATGTGATGGTAGCAAGTTCCAGGCTGCTAAAATGGCTTGAAAAAAAGAACTTACCATGCTTGGGGCATTCCTGGGGGACCCCTACCCTGGAAGGGCTGTGATTTAAGTTACTGGTTTCACCAGCTAACCTGACTGGGTTCAGTTTCAATAAACTTTAGCATGCAGCATGGACATGGATGACCCCTGAGCCCCTGCAAATGGAATGCGCCCAGAGACAAGACAGCAGAGCATGTGCAACATTCAGGCTCTGTGGTTTTGTCTTATAAACTACAATCATTTCACTCCTTTGCTAATGGCAAGGGAGGACTCCAGCTTAACTAGAGTTCACTATTTCATGCAATTGCACAATCCAACATTATCATCTGGAGACACGAAACTTTGAAAACACCAGCACAGGACAGACACAGACAGAAGCACAAAGCCTATTAATCTGACCCACAATTTCTATTTTTTGGACATGGCTGCCCCTGCAACCATTACAAACCTTAGAAAGAGAGAACATTTGTGAGACCAGAAGGACCAGGCTGGAGTCAATTGTAGATTCTTTAACATCTTGGAAGAACTTTAGTGCACTGTGAAAAAAACTTGCCACTATTAGCACCATTTAATGCTCAATCAATACTTTTTAAAAAAAATAGATTTTTAAATTTTATTGTTTTAAAGATACATAGATCATACAAAATATTGCATTAAAAAATCTAGGAGGATCCCTATACCCCCACTCCCCAACACACCTCCTCCCACATCAACAAACCCTTTCATCAGTGTGGCACATTCATTGCACTTGATGAACACATTTTGGAGCACTGCTACATAGCATGGATTAGAGTTTAATTGTAGTTTACCCTCTCTTCCAGTCCATTCAGGGGTTATGGCAGGATAGATGATATCCTGCATCTGTCCCTGCAATATCATTCAGGACAACTCCAAGTCCTGAAAATGTCCCCATATCACATCTCTTCCCCTCTCCCTGCCCTCAGCAAGTCCCATGGCCATTGTCTCCACATCAGTGATACAGCTTCATTCAATGCCAGTCACAGTAATTCTATAGAGGAATACCACTAAGTCCACTCTAATCCATATTTTATTCCTCTGTCCTGAGGACCATGGTATGATGACATACCACTAAATTGAGAGGGGGCTTAGATCCCACATGGCTGGTGGATGGGATTCTCCTGCTTGCTGTTGTAGACTCTCTTGATTCCCTGGTGTGGTGGTTGACCATCCCCACCTCCCTCTTAGCTGATATCAATCAATACTTTTGAAAACCAAAAGTATTTATTTGGGGAATTAAATATGATACAAATTTGATTATTTAAATTCTCTTAAGCAACTTATATCAGATAATAAGTTTACTATGCTTGATTTATTTTGAAAATTTCTAACACTTTAAATGGCAGAAAAACATAATCAAGAACAATAACAACCTTATTAATACCATTATATCAGAACAGCACAAAAGTGAAGTTAACTGTGTTCTCATTTGTCCTGATTTTTCTCCTTTCTAGGGTTTTGTAATCTTACCAAACCCAAGAGGAGAGTAGATGAAGTTGCAGTTTTTGGTGTCAAATAGCTGACTGCTGGGCTTGGTTGTGTCTCTAAGATGATTCAAACCCCAAGGACAGATTATTTTCAAAATAAAACATATTTTCCATTTTCATGTCATGGTAGTCTTAAATTATTGCCTTTTATATAAATTTTAATATTGAAAACATGCCTTTCCCATAAATAAGGTGTTCTTTAAGTTTTGCTTGACAGTCAGTTTATAAGTAATTGTCTTGTCATTATGATATGCTGACTTAGTTCACTGGCATTATAAACACATATATATTTCCTGCCAGCATATTATTAAAATTAGTAAGGGTTATTATAATTAATAGAATTAATACCTTCAAAAGGAGGGATAAGATGAGATCGTTTCTAGGGCACTGAACTCACTCATTTATCTTTTTGTGTGTAGGGTACCCTCTATTTCACTAGTCATTGATATCACCTCATTGACATGATTCTGGGCTCTCCTCTCCACTTAATAATTGAAATTATTAGGCAGGTCAGCTGTTACTACTTAGAATGAGTCTCATTTTTTCTTTGCCTGTGATTCAACAGGCTTCAGTTTGCTCTGTCCAATTTATACACATTGAAAAAAATTTATATATCAAATGCATTTGCTTAAAATAAGGAAAATATCCATAAGTATAAATGACTTGCTATTAATTAAAATTAATGAAAATTAAATCTATTGTATCTACTTTTTCTTTGAATCAACAACAAACTTTTTGTAAATTTTATAGTGATGCCCTCTTTTGAATAGCATTATGAACATGTAGATTTCTTTAGATTCCAATGGACCAATTAATGCATTAGTTTCTGTTTGCTTTTTTAAAAATTGATGTCTAATGTACAAATTGTGGATTATTGGGGAGGAAAGGCAGGTTCCTCATAATGTAAACCATTCAGGATGAATTCACAATAAAATTGGACAGCACAAATACACCATATGCCAACTCACACAAACATAAGAAAAGACCAAACATCCTGAGGCTAATGCTTTAACTTTATTTTGGATAGAGAAGTAAAAGAAAGCACAAAGTATACAGAATAAAATCGCTCATTTCAAGATATTCATATTGGTTCTTGCACTGCTTTGCATCTCAGTTGACACAGCTCAGCTACAGCAAAGCTTGTGAGGAGTGCCCTTGAGAGTACAGGTCCCGAAGTCGATCTCACCTAATTTGCAGACATCTGTTCTGCAGAGGCAGGTGGTTCCCTGCAGAGGGTCTGGGAAAAGAAGGGGTATGTCAGAGAGAGTGGGAAAGGAGGGAAAGAGGAGAGGCAAAGCCAGGGCAGGGAAGATACTCTAAGAAATGAAGTGTCTGTTACTAATCAACCAATATAAACCAATCATAAAAGGATGGAGAGAATTCACATAATTGTCATAAAACAGAAGTAATCTTACTGTGAGTTGCTCATTAAGGATTTCATTCTTTGACCATTCTAGTCTATCATTTACAATCTTATGATGCCCCCTGAAATACAGCTCCCCATTTCAGGAATACTCACCTCTCATTCCAACCCATCCAAACACACCAGCTTTTGAGCCCAGCCTGCAGATGCTAAGGAGCAACTTGAAGAGGCTGGTTTAGCCTCTGACCCTGAAGCTGCTGAGGCTCCCACTCACACCTCCTGGAACCCAATCCTCTGGTGTTCCAAGAACCCTAGAAGAGTCTCTAGCTTGAAGACCCTCACTTCCTAATGCTTTCATGACTTGGTGGCACTGCAAGGCTCTCACCTGAAGCTTCTCGAGTGGCCCTTTTGTCCCTCACAAAGTAGATGGCCATTTCTTCATCTTGGGTCTCAGGGTGCTCCTGGGCTGGAAGCTCATCAGTGCTTTCTCTGAGGGGTTCAGCGTGGGTCAGAAAGGTCAACAGGAGAACAGTGGAGAGGACAGCAAGGGTCCTCATGGCTGAGAGTCACCTGGGGTCAGACCAGGACAGGAGAGCAGGTGGCTGAGTGTGGTAGAGAGGGAAGAGGTTCAATCCTGCATTTATAAATGTGTCAGTACCTAAATGTGTCAATACTCAAGGGTAGCATGGCCAGCCCAAGGTCCTCCTGTCACCCAAGTCACTTTGATGTTCTCCTTGTCTAGCTTTCCCTCAACTTACATTAAACACCTATTTGCTTGGGGTCCATGTTTGTTTTTCACAGATAATGATACTTGTTAGGAACTTGATATGCCTCCCTGCTAACTCATCTGTTTGAATATTTACAAGGAAAAATATTTGCATGTGTATGCCTGTAAACTGTAGAAAAAGAGAAAAATGGCTTCAAAGGGGCAATGATCAAACTGGCACTGGACTTCTCACTTGTAATATTGGTTACTAGATGGCATTCTTTACATTTCTGAGGAAAAAGAACTTGAATGCTGACACAATGTATAATTCATATTTATAGGAGCAAATGGTCTTTTTTGGGATATTCACAGATACAGGAAATGCACAGTATATGAATAGTTTTGAAATAGAAATTACTAGAGGATATACTTCAGTAAAATGAAGAATCCAAGTAAGAAGAAGACATAGGAATAGCAAAATAGAGTTTAAAAAAGATTCATTAAAACTGTTTATATTTTGTTTAGATTATTTTTCCACTAATGGTTGATAAGATTGGACATTTTAATATGGTTGTTAAAAATATTAAAAATTAGAATGAATTAAAATAATATATGTATTGGCACTTAGAATTATAATTCCCCAAATATTCAACAAAACTTGGAAATTTATCAAGAAAAAGAGAAAGTGGGGATTATGGATAATGGTGAAATCAATATGAAGACAGTCAAATATATGTTAAAAGCTGTAATGTTGATGAACTTAAGTCTGTCCAACTAGGATATATAATAAATAAAAATATGCAGTAGAAGGAAGAAAAGATATGAAGGAAGGAAAAGGAAATCAATTCATTCTCCTTAACTAAGAAAGAAAAATGATAAGAATTATAATAAAAAAGCTAACAAAATGCCAGGAAGGCTGTTCACCCCACCACCTGCCTGTGCAATTCCCTTTCTCTTCATTGGCTTGAAAGTTCTGTGAGGGCAGGGAACTTGTCTCCTGAGATCTTTGTGCTTATCTGTGTTAGTTTTGGAAGGTACTGCTCTGCCCCTCAGCTTTCTTTTTATTCTTATCTTCATTCACATTTTGTTGTTGCAAGCATTAAATAATTAAAACTGTGTAAAGTGTTTAGAGAAGTGCCTGATAACTCAAAATATATTCCTATCATTGCTATTCTTTTTGTCATCATCAGCATCATCTGCTGAAATGTAAACACTAAGGTAATGGTTGGCACCAAGGAAGAGCTACAGCCATGCCTCGAATACGTATTTAAAATCATGAATGGAGAGCAATGACCATGGTTCAGTGCCCGTAATCTCAACTCCTGCTGTCTGGTTGTGTGGTCCTTACTCTACCCTTACTCAACTAGGCATGGACACCTAGTTGTCACTGTCTCAAAATACCATGCCTTCCCCTTCCTTTTACTCCATTTCTAACCTCTGCATACACAGCTAACATTGCTTCCCAAACTGCATCTCTTTGCCATTTTCTGAGTCTTCACAAGCTGAGTTGAGGGTGGGTGAGAGAAGGACATGCATAAGGGGAATTTATCCCAGTTATGATTGTACCCCATGCTTTCTACCATGTGAGTCTTCATCACCGAGATTCCTCTTTGGTAGGTATAATTTTATCTCAGCTTTCTTCATCCTTCCCTCACCCAATTTATTTGGTGAGTCTATAATCTGGAAAGAAAAATGGATAACTGAAAATTTTTAACTTCCAGGCCTTTAACAGGTAGAATCTAGGATTCCCACAAACCAGAAGGTGCCTGTGAACCCATGTGTTTGGGATCAGGACACTCTCAGCTCACCTTTCAGCCTTAAACACAGCCCTGCCTTGGAACCTCCCTCTCCTCAGCTTCTTTCTGGGAGAAGTATTTCTAGGGATCTCTAGTGGCATTTGGAAAATTGTTTGGTGTTATAATGTGCGTATTAATAGTAAATAAGAATAAAATACCTCTCTTTGTCAGCAGGGCATCCATGGCCTACTGTCCTCAATATCATGCTTGAGGTCACTTAAAAGAAAGCCTAGAGACTCATGCTTCTCATCCTCTACTTTGACCTACTCTTGTCTCTCCTAATTCAGGGCCAGGACAGAAGTATCACACCCACCCATGTCTGGAAACCTACTTACAGATGGCATGAATTCCAATCACCCATGACTTATAAACATAGGAAGAAAATCAATGTGGCTGTGCTGAGTAGTAAAGTGAATGGGATATCATGTGAAAGGAGAGATTAGTCAGCTACAAAAGGTGCTTTGGGAGAAATTTGTATTCCAGGCAAGTCAGAAAACAAAGAATGCTCAGCTGTGCCCCTTGTGATGCTAATGGTCAAGCTCACAGGGAAGGAGAGTTTATGGGCCTTTAGCAAACACAAACAGCAGGTGTTTATGTGGAGCAGCTATTCCTAGACCAGAGGAGCACTGGAGGTTTGAGCCATCCAACCCACAGGCTCCTTCACCCTCAGCAAAGTGCACATCAAACATCCTGAGGACAGACCCTTCTCAGTAGTTTATTTCTCTCTGATCCTGCTCTGCTCTGACTCATAAATGCAAAACTGGTATCTCCTCATGCTCCTGTTCCCCTATACAGGATACTGACATCCAGGTGGCCCATAGCCACTAGGCAGAGAGAGCCATCACTCTCTCTGCCGCCATTCTCCCATTGGCCCTGAAGGCTTAAAATCTGCTTAAATCTAATGTGAGAAGATTAACATGCAACTTGGAAAAATTACAAAGGCCTTTATCAGGCAGACCACATGGGCCCTGAGGAATTCCCAGGAGCTCCTCACCTCAAACTCAGGCAGTTGTGCTGCTCCAAACCATCTGCACCTAATTCCCCCTTCGATACCTGGAGATTATGCAAAGCACGGTCATGCCTCTTCATTCACTTAATCATTGAGAGCACTGAGGCAGCAGTCACCCTATTGTGCAGAGGTGGAGATTAAAGTCGATTGCTGATGTGACTGGCTTGAGTACTCATAGCAAGTCCACAGCTGGACGCTGGGCTGTGGCCATGTATAGAAGGCACCTGTCCAAGGAGGCTCTCAAAGGCTATTTCATGAGTAAAATCTGAACTGTAAAAAAGTCCCAAAGTAACTGATGAATTTCTAGAGCCACAGCCATAGTTTTGTCCCTTCATACCTGTTTTTTTTCCCTGGAACTGTCTGCTTTGTCTTCTTCACAAGGGTTAGAGAGCAAGGGGAACTGTAGGGGTCCCTGAAGTCATGTGCAGTGCTCAAGCCATGTTGCTAGTGAGGATCAATGTGAGCAGAGAGGTTGGGTGTGATCAACCATGTCTGTACCTTTGATTAAGCAGAAAGAGCTCATGTTCTGATAAGAAGGAACTAAAAAAACCCTTCTCAAAGAACTTCATGCCTGAAGGCCCCTGCTCTGAGAACAGTGACCCAGTTAAATGTTTTAAGTAAAGCTTGTGGTACCAGCAAGGGCCTTGGCTTTGCCATCTGCTAGCCGTGGCCCACCTGGTCTCCTCTAAACTTGTCTTTGTCTCTGTCTTTCTTAAGCTCCCATCTCCTCATCTCAGCTTCTCTGTTCACCCACATAGATTGTGGCAAGTGACACTCGAACAAGGACCTGATTATGGAGGAATATCATGAGAAGGTGAGGAATCCCCTGTGAAGAGTGGTAAATTCATACACTGGGTGTAAAAAATGGGGAATCATGGTTCATCATGGTTTAGTTTGTAGGTCCAAATATTGAAAGTTTTGTTAGCTGATAGAGGTTCAAAAGTGACTACCTCACAACTGGAAACATTTTTAGATTTGGTGCAACATACCTGCCCTTGGTTTCCCAGTGAAGGCACCGTAAATGAAGAGATGTGGCAGAAGTTTGGTCAATGCTTTCAGGACTGTTACACTGCCAAAGGGTGACAGGGCATGCCAGTGTGCATGTTTACTTTGTGGGGCTTAATAAGGGACGCCCTGGATCCTCTGAGGAGCTGGAATGCAAACATACAGTTGAAGCTTTAGCATCCACAGTTAATAAAGGGTTAAAGGAGTCCTCTCCAGCTGCTGCCGAGGACTCTGAGGAAGAGGGGGAAAAGATTACCAAGCCCTTGGGCTCTGGATTAGGGGACTACAATGCCAGATGCCACAATTGTCTGTGCAGGATCAGAATTTGTTAGCTGTAGCTCTCCCTTCTGCCCTTGCAGTGCCTGCACACAATGCAGAGGCTCCTTTGGTGTCCCCACTGCAGCAAGGGTACATGGTGTGTCTTGCTGGGGAAGATGTCACAGGGTTCTGGTTGTTCCCTGTGAGAGAGCACCCAGACCCTAATAATCCTGGTCAGGTCTTGCACTCTCATGGCCCCATTCCTTTCAAATTGCTGGAAGACTTAAAAATGACTTGTAGTACTTACGGTCCTACTTAACCTTTCACTATGTCCCTTTGGGAATCCATGGGTACTGATGCCCTTTGACCAAAGGACTGGACAGCTCTTGCTAAATCCTGTCTTTCTGTGGGGCATTATTTAATGTGGAAACATCACTGGTTTGAGGAATCTAGAGCACTGACTGACCACAGTCGAGTGCATGGTGTGCCTATCTCCATGGAAACACCTACTGGCATGGGTCATATGACCCTCTCCAACAACAGTTGCTGTTTGGGCTTCAGGCCTACCAACAAATCAGTCTCTGCACCTTATCCATGTGGAGACAATTGCCCTCACAAGGATAGAAGTCCTTAGAATTATCCAAAATTTTGCAGGGACAGGAGAAGGCTTATGCTGACTTTGTGGCCTGGTTTTTCAAGGTGGTAGGGTGAGTGATCCCGGATCCTGAAGCTGGGGCATTGTGGTGAAAGAGCTTGCATTTGAAAATGCTAATGCGGCTTGCAAAAATGCTATCAGACCTTACCAAAAAACTGCCATCATCACAGCCTACATCTGGCTTTGTGCAGATATTGGTTCTTCTGAAGTTTTAGCAGCTGCTCTTAAAAAGACCACCCAAATTCTCAGCTGTTTTTTTTTTTCAGTGCCAACAACCAGGACATTTTTGTCACAACTGCCCTTCTGTGGCTTTGCATCCTTCTCCGCTATTGCCTTTGCATGCATGACTGCAAGCACCTAGCACTTGCCCTCCTTGCACTGAGGCAAGCATTGGGCAAGTGAATGCGCCTAAGACCACTGCATTGGGACAACCTGTACAGCCACTGGGAAATGGCTTTAAGGACTGATGTACCTGTCATCATCCAGCAGCACTGGCCAGCAACTTGGCCAGTGGAAACAGCACCAGGTACCTTACAAGTGTTGGGCATCATGCATCACCCTTTCCAGAGCACCCAACTCATTCAATGAGAAGATGAAGAAGGACATAAAGACTGGTTTCAGTCTTTTGTCCAGCCAGCATTACCTATTAATTTATGAGGACAAGACATTCTTTCTAATCTGGGTCTTTTGCTTGTTAGTCCATCATCTGCTGTTACACAAATGGTGTTAGAACAGGACTATGACCATAAAAAGGGCCTGGGAAAACAACAGGGTTTGTTGGAACCTGTGCAAACTCAGACTCATCCTCCTTGATAAGGGTTAGGGTACCAACATTTTTATCTGGGGTCACTGATACTCCAATCCAGTCAACTGCAGCACCCATAGTTTGAATATACAACAAACCTGGCTGGGTGGATCAGTGGCTCCTTACACAGGAGAAGTTAGTTGCTGCAGAAATGCTACTGAATGAACGGAGAGCTGACGGGCATCTCTGTGAAATTGTAGTCCATGGAATACTCCCATTTTTGTTATAAAAAAAAAATCAGGAAATTGGCATTTGCTAGAAGATCTGTGTGTAGTAAATAAGCCAGGCAAATTATGGGTCCATTACAGCCTGTATTCCTGTCTCCAGGCACTATCCCTTCACAATATCACCTTTTTGCAGTAGACCTAAAGGTTGCCTTTTTCACTGTTCCTTTGCAAACTACCGACCACTCCCATTTTGCCTTTTCCTTGCTGAGCCCTAATTTTCAACAACCTTTATACTGGTTCTGTTGGACCATACTGCCTCAAGGCATGGCCAACTGTCCTGCTCTCTGCCAAGCTTGTGTAGCTAAGGCTCTGACACCAGTGCGAGAAAAATACCCTTCTGCCTATATTTTTCACTATATGGATGGTATCTTGTTGGCTTGTGCAACAGAAGAACAGCTGCTTTCATTTTTTCCAGAAATGCATCAGTTGCTTACCCAGTGGGAACTGCAAATTGCCTCAGAAAAAGGTCAAAAGACCTTCCTTTTGCTTACTTAGGTCATCTAGTGGAAAAGCGGTGAGTAGTGCCAACAAGGCTGACTATTTCTCTTTCACCTTTAGCTACTTTAAATGATTTCCAAAAATTGTTAGGGGACATTAATTGGTTGCAACCCTCTTTGGGACTAACCACAGGTGATTTAACCCCTTTATTTGACATTCTTCAAGAAGACTCTGATCCCATGTCCCCACAGACACTGTCACTTGAAGCTGAACTTTATATCTCATGGAGCAAAAAAGAGCAGACACCCAACTAACACGAGTTGATACTACCTTGCCTGTTGAATTACGATTTCTGTCACTACTTTTCCCCCTACTTGTGTTTTGTGCAATCAATAGGCATCCTGGAGTGGATTCATCTGTCTCATAGTCGAAAAAATGTTGCCCTACACAGAAGAGCTTGCCACTATTGTCCCTAGGGGCTGTGCTCATGCAGTTCAGTTACTTGGCACAGAACCCCGGCAGATTGTTGCTCTGTACTCAAAAAACCCAGCTTCATCAATTGATAATGTTCTCCACCCCTTGGCAGTGCACACCCCTTGGCAGTGCACACTGGTGCAATTCCCAGGACAAATTAACAATCATTATCCAAAACACCCTCTATTACAGTTTCTCTTGTTAAACCCTCTTCTGTTTCCCAGTCATACTTCTGCCTGTCCCATACCACTTGCATATATACTGTCTTTACAGATGGTTCCAGTTTGGGTCGGGCTTCCATTGTTTCATCTTCCTTCTCTCGTGTCTGGCAAACACCTTACCTTTCTGCCCAGTGAGTGGAGCTCTGTGTGCTTTGTGATTCTCTGCAATATTTTTTGCATGAGCCCCTTAACGTTTATTCTGACAGCTGCTATGAGATTGGTGTGGTCCTATGAATGGAAACTGCTTGTTTAAAAATGATACAGTCTGGAGAACTTTTTGTTTTGTTCTCTCATTTGCAAATTCTTATCTGCCAGTGATCTCTTCCCTGATATTTAGGTCATCTTCGTGCACACATGTCTTTACCTGGACCCCTAGTGGAAGGTCATGCCCGAGCCCATCATTTAGTAGCCCCCACCTTTGACAAGGTTTCACAAGGCCAATGCTCACATGTGATGTTCCATCAAAGTGCAAATAGTTTGCAGAAACAATTTCAGCTAACCTGTGAACAAGCCTGGCAGATTGAAAAGCAATGTTATGTCTTCCTGTCAGTTCTGTTCTCACTGTTGGTGTTAATCCCCATGGCCTGTGCCCCAATCACCTCTGGCAAATGGATGTCACCTATTTTGTCCCTTCTGGGTGGGTTCAGTGGGTTCATGTAACTATGGATACTCACTCCCATTTTCTCTATGCTACCTGCCAAACGGGAGAAAGTGCACAGTGCATTATCCACCACTGTTTGCCAACATTTGCAGTTATGGGTTTGCCCCATCACGTGAAAACTGATAACGCTCCTGCTTATTGCACCTGTGTACTGCAACAATTTTTTTACTCCTTATGGTATCTGCCACTCAATGGGCATTCCATACAATTTGACCAGACAAGCAATTATTGAGAGGACTAATCACACCCTAAAAATGCAGCTCTTAAAACAAAAAGAGGAGGGAAATGAGGAGGCAGTAAAGAGTTCACAGTATCCATTAGCTGCTGCCCTTTTTACCCTTAATGTTTTAAATTGTGATGCTTCAGGGACCTCTGCGGCTCAACGGCATTTCACTAGGACCCAGCAGGGCACAAAAGGGCTCACTCTGTGGAAGGATCTCCTTACGGGCCTGTGACATGATCCTGACCTGTGTTATTATGGGGTCGAGGTTCTTGTTGTGTGTTTCCTGAAACAGCAGATCAGCTGCTATGGGTTCCTGATTGTGCAGTCCAATCCAAACACCAGTGACCCTGCCCCGAGCTGAAGGAGAAGTTTCTGAAAACCAGGAAAGGGACCAGCAGGATGCTGGGTAAGGAGGCTGGTGGCTGTGGTTGCTGCAGTTAACCTGGGTCCAGGCATCTTATTCCTATTGGATGTTTTTTCCAGTCCTCCCCTATTGCACCCAGTCACTTGGTATGACCCACCTGTGCTGTGTTTGTCAATGACATGGCCATGATAGGAGGCTCATTGAGGGATCATATCAAACCTCATGTTATTATCTCATTTATCCACAGTGGCCTCACTGCTGAAGTGCCTCTTTGTTTTTCCCCCCAGGAAACTGTGGGTTGTTTATGTACCCAGCAGGAAAATCAGACAGCCTATGGAGGCAGATGTGTAGCCAATGTCACTGGCCAATGGGGTCTCTAAGAATACATCCAAACTGTAAACAAATGGGGAATTGGTAATGACACCCCACTGGCCACACACCAATGTCCCCCATTGCCACTCTGCACTAAAAGCACAACTTTAGAGTTTAAGGGCTTTCTCCTTGGGTCTCGTGGGCTTATGTCCCAGCCTGTGCTCATAACATCTCAGGAGGCGTGGGTACTTTATGCACTTGGGCCCACCGTGTGGGCCACCAGCATCTGAATTTTCATTATATGTCAGCAGGAGTTTTGGTTGCTAATGTCATCACTTCTCCAAAGTTTGTTTTGCAACATAGGCTGTGGCAGTTGGTTGCTGTGACCCATCATGTCAATTTCACAGGTGCTGGAACCACAGACCATGGTCTCCAGTTTTGACATGGATTGAAGGCCTGTGTCCCCAGCCCATGTGCAGTTTTAGTGGGCCATGTAGATATCTCCTTCCAGGGTTCTTACTCTGTGGTAGAATGCCCCCTCTGTAACCTTACCAACTGCATTACCACTGCTAACTGGGATGATGATCTACTCACCGTCCAACAACCAAACTTTGTCATGCTCTCAGGGACCCTAGATGAGCCAGGTATGATGACCCTGGGGAAAAAAATATTGCAGCTCATTCAGCATGCATGAGAGTCATGACATCATAGAGCCCTTTGCCTGATAAAAAAAAATGAGCCAACGATGAGCAAAAAGAAACCTAATAAATGAGAAGACAATGAGCTAAAACAAATGAGCAAATAACTAGCCAACAGCAAGCAAACAAAAGATGTGGCTCAGTGCTTGAGCACTGGCCTCCCACACATGAGGCCCCAGATTCAATCCCTGCTCCCAGTACCTCAGAAAAAAGAGTCTTGACAAGATGAACACTCTGGAGGAAGCTGTGGATGAGTGTGCATGGATGCTGGTGAGAAAGGAGAAAAAAGAGGCAGTTTCCATCCTCCCTGTACGTGCTCCTCAAATTGTGGGCATTGCTTCAGCAGCTGTGACCTCCCCCAGGAGCTGGTTCAGATTTCAATTTGAAGAGGCTCTGATTTGGGTTCTTGTGCTATATGGTTGGGAAAATTACAAAATAGAATTACAACTCAAGAAGGACAAGGATAAATGTCTCACAAAGTGGACTTTTTGCTTGATTTCAGGATGGAAGGCGTATAAGACAAGTCCTGGGCCTACACAGGGAGGGCGTTCCAGTGAGAAGACGCTCAAGCACATGCACCCACCAAGCCTGGGTCCCTCTTATCCAGGCTGTAACCCACCAGATTCCTTCTTCAAGATTCTCAGCTTAGCGCTCTGCCCTCCCTGGAACCTTCTCTTCCCCTAACACAGACTCATAACCTGAGCTATGCACTGGCTCTGGCGCAGGTGCATGTATAAAGCTGAATGTGCACTTTTCAAGTAGACTTTCCTTTTCTAGATTTCCACCAGGAAGATCAATAGGCCAGTTCATTCCTTTGTCTACTATCAATTAAAGTAGACACAGCCACACTTCCCACAAACAAATACTAGTTTTTCTAGGAGATAAATCAGATTAAAACTCATGGAGAAAAGAACAGCTCCTTATTCCTCAAGGCTCTGGGCTGTCTTTGTAAACATGGGGTCCCCATGCCTGTGCTGAAGAGCTGATGGGCTTCCTTTGGCATCCCAGCCCTTGCTAACATCAAAATGTTGAAAAAGTTTTTCTTTAGTGACCAGCTGTCCTCTCCATTACAATGGCAAATGTAGGCATATGGGGAAATCTTTGAGCCCAGCAGCCCTCAGCTTGCTGGAGGAGTGAAGGGATTGCATTTCCTCAGGAATTTTCCCTGGTTGGTCTTTTGTCACTTTTGGTTCACTGAGGTTCTTGTGCAGGCCAGAGAAGTCTGCCCTCTACAAACAGGGCTGGGAGAGGATCTCTTATCTCTTCTTTTTTATTCCAAACATGAAAGCCATGTTCTTTCCTTGGTTCAGACCTTAAAGTTTCTTGAACACTTAGGTTGTTGATAATCCCAAAATCCATTCAGCGTAAAAGATGCCACAATTTAATTCATTATAAACCTCCTTGGGACACCTCTTATTTGTTATCTGCTGTTTAGACTAAAGTTCCTCATGTTATAAGCTCTTTGGAGGATTTGGAATCAGGAGACATGAACTTCAGTGCTATATCCCGCACACACTAGACACATGGCTTTGCATAAATATGCTTTCTCACAAATAAAGTATGTGTGCTTCAGCACTGTTGTCATATTTTGTGTGGTGTTGAAAAACACAAACCTACTGTTCTTGACATAGGTAAATCAAATGAATTATATATTGTTTCTTACCATGTGCTAAGAACATTATACTTATTATCCTAACTAAGGCACATGGTAATCCATGGAATATTATTATTCACATTTCATGAAGAAGTATTTTGAGCCTGAGAGCAGATGTGCACTTTCCAAAGTCTGGCATCTGGAGTCAGCAGAGGCCTCCTAGGTCACCTAAGAACTGAAGTGCTCTGATAACTCAACTCTGACCTTCCTGGTGATAGTAGACTTTTGTGAACTGCTCACCTCTTGTATTGGTTATGGAATCTCCTTGGTTTTTCCTTAGTAGCACCTGATTTGGGACTAATGTTATAATGCTTGCCCCTGGAGTGCAAGGACAAAAATTTGATGAGGAAGCACCACTTCTCAGGGAAGCCCAGCGCTGTTCCTCTTGAGTCAACTTTCCTAAGTGTAGGCTGCCTCCTGCTGGCTGGAAGGGGTTACTGGAAGGCTGTCCTCCCATTTTCTCTTAGGGCAGGGTCCACTTTACTGGGAATATATGTGGCCACTAGGTCACTGTCTCATGACTGTGGACAGTGCAACTTGGAAACATTCTAGGATGACTTCTAAAAGAAAAGAGAGCCAGCCCTTGGCCTAGACAGATTGTCTTCTGAGATGCTTGGCTGGGGCAGGGGCTTAGATGTGGAGGGTGAAGGCAGCTGGCAGATGTCAAGTCCTAATCCCAGGTCACCTAGGGGTCAGGACTTTTGGCAGAGCTAGTTCTTCTTGGAATGTTTGTTAAATTCACTAGTGAAGCCATCAAAATTGGGCTTTTCTTTCTTTACTGAGGCAGGTGCTGGGTGAGTTCCACATCTTCATTTTATTCTCTCTCTTTTTTTTTTTCATGTACTGGGGGCTGGGGAATGAATCTGGAACCTCATATAATCCAGTGCTCAACCACTGAGTCACATCAGCTTCCCTGGGTTGGTTTTTTTCATTTATTTTGTTTTTCTTTGTACAGGAGGTTCTGGGAACTGAACCAGGGGCCTCCCATGTGAGAGGCAGAGGCTCAACCACTGGAGCCACATCCATTCCCCAGGCTTTTCTGTCTTCACCAATTTTTCATAACTGGTTCAATGCCTTTTATTGTTATTTGTCTGTTGATCTGTTTCTTCTTGAGTCAATGCAGGTAGTTGAGCATTTCTAAGAATTTGTCCATTTCAACCAAGTTTTGTAATTTGTTGGCATACAGTAGTTCATAGTGTCCTCTTATAATACTTTTTCTTTCAGTGAGCCTGGCAGTAGAGTTCTATTCATTTTCTAATTTTTAAAATTTGTGTCCTCTCTTTTTTCTGCTTTTTATGGCTACCTAAATGTTGGTCAATTTTATTGATGTTTTCTGAGGAACACTTTTTTTGTGTGGTTTCTTACTTTTTTGACTTCTATTTCCTGTTTATCCAATAGAGCCATCTATTTCTCCTTTCTAATCTGTCAAAATTCCCTTCATATTTGTGCCTTTACAAGTATGTGCATATATATATACACACACACACACACAGAGGGAGAGGGAGAGGGAGCAGTATCTCCTGTGGAAATAACCACTTTATCAGTTTATAATGTCCTCCTTGGTTTCTTGTCATAGTTTTCTATTCTATTTTATATGGCATTATAATAGACACCCCAGCTCTCAATTGATTACTATGTACATGGGATATTTCTTTCCATCTTTTCACTCTCAACATACTTGTGTCTTTGAATTTAGGGTGAGTCACTTATCAGCAACTCATAGTTGGTTTGTGCCTTTTATTCATTCTACCAATCACTGCTTTTTTACCCGTATTCAAACCATGTACATTTAAAATAACTAATAACAATGTATGACTTTCTTCTGACTTTTCTATGGGGTCTTCATAAGTTATCCCATTTTTGTCCCTCAATTTTTCCATTAAGCCTCTTTTGTATCTGTTTGATCTTTTGTAGTAAGTCAGATTAGGTCACTTTTCATTTCCTTCTGTGTCTGTATTTCAAATATTTCTTTAATAGTTATGAGGAGGCTTAAATATAGCATCTTGTATTTATAACAATATCATTTGACTTGATACAAACTTAAATCAATAGGATACACAACTCTTGTTCTTATACCAATCTGTTCCCTCACATTTTGTTGTTCTTATCACATATTACATCTTTAAATACTGCATTTACAAATCCATAAGTTTATCAACACTTTTTAATATTTGCATTTTAGAATGTGTAAGAAGTGAAAAATGGAGTTATATATGCAACAATGCAAAAAAGTTTTACCAACATTTATAATTATTCATATGATCACCTTCAGCAGAGGACTTCATTTCTTTATGCTTCTTCAATCCACAGTCTAATGATAGATGTAATATGAGCTTTCATGAGAAATTGTGTCTAAAGCATTTTCCTCTTTGAAATTCTGATGATTTGAAGCCAATATTTTGTGTCAGAGAGTATGACTTAGGTTTCTGGTACCTGCATTCTAACAAGTCCAGACAAATATATGTATAAACCAAAAAAAAAAAAAAAAAAACAACAACAACCAAACAACACACACACACACAATAAAACAAACACAGAAAATTTGCTGCAGGTGCTTTATTTGGGAAAGGGAAAGGAAACAGGACAAGGTGCAAATAATAATTCCTCTATATCTTGTCAAGAGTAATTGGAATGCTTATCTCTCAATGGCAGCAAAGTTTGTAGCTGAATATAAGAAATTTGCAGAACCCAGAGATCTGTTCTCCCAAGCCACAGGAAAAAATTCTGCACCTGCAGACGGGGACCTTCTTGAAACCTGAAGAAACAGAAGGAACATCAGGCATTGAGACCAGGGTCAAGGTGGGGTAAAGAGAAACCCTGGAGAAGACACTGGCTAGCTTGAAGAATGTGCCATGCAAGTAAATTAGAGCCTGTAGCAATGACTGTTCCCAAGAACAGAAATGACTAGAGAGAGCAAGTGGTGCTCATCCAGGATTAGACACCCATTCTAGTCTTTCTGTTTTTTATGTGCTCCTTCCCCCATCCTACACACACCTTGACACACCCTTCAGGTCTGTCTCCAGGTTCTAAATGACCATCTGATGGACAGAGCAAAGCTGTTTTCCTAGAACTCAGTCTACCCACTTTGATCCAGAAGGACTTCTCAATATGCTTCACCATGTCTTTTTTTTTTTTTTTTTAAGATTTTATTTATTTATTTAATTTCCCCCCCTCCCCTGGTTGTCTGTTCTTGGTGTCTATTTGCTGCATCTTGTTTCTTTGTCCCCTTCTGTTGTCGTCAGCGGCACGGGAAGTGTGGGCGGCGCCATTCCTGGGCAGGCTGCACTTTCTTTTCACGCTGGGCGGCTCTCCTCACAGGCGCACTCCTTGCACGTGGGGCTCCCCCACGCGGGGGACACCCTTGCGTGGCACGGCACTCCTTGCACGCATCAGCGCTGCACACACCATGTCTTAAACACAGTGATTTTCAGACACTTGCCTTGGAACCCAGAGCCTTTGGAGAAAGAAGATCCCTTAGCTATTATCAGACTCTCCCTGCTCAATGTGTAGATAAGAACATCAAGGCACAGAGAGGCTAAGTACGGTCACCTAACCTGGCTCACTGGGAAGCAAAGGTAGGTTCCTCTTAATGTAAACCATTCAGGACATAAGTCACAATAAAATTGGACAGAATGGATAAGCCATATGCCAACTGAAATGAACAAATAAGCAAAGGAGAAACACACTGGCTAATGCTTTAAATTGATTTTGGATAGAGAAGAAAGATAAAGTACAAAGTACACAGATTAAAAGTGCTTTTTACAAGATCCTCAGATTTGATTTTGCCCTTTTTTTCATTTCATTTGACACAATCAGCAGCAGCACAACCTGTGAGGGACATGGTTGCAAATACTAGATGATCCCTGAATCTGCAGGACCCAGTACTGCAACAGCAGATGGCTCTCTGCTGAAGGCCTGGGAAGAGAAGGGGCATGTCAGGCACAGTGGGAAAGGAGGGAAGGGGGAGAGGCAGAGCAGATCAGGGGAGTTGCTCTAAGAAGTGACATGTCTGCATTACTCACCTCTAATTCTAACCCATCCACACACACCAGATTTTGAGCCCTGCCTGTAGGTGTTCAGGAACAGATCAACGAGACTTTTGGGCTTCTAACCCTGAAGTTGCTGAGTCTCCCACTCACACCTCCTGGAGCCCAATCCTCTGGTGGTCCAAGAACCCAAGAAGAGTCTCTACCTTGAAGGGCCACACTTACTAATGCCATCATGGTTTCTTGGTGGCACCACTGGGCTCTCACCTGAAGCCTCTCGAGTGGCCCTTTCATCCCCTGTAAAGTAGATGGCCATATCTTGGTTCTGGTCCTCAGGCTGCTCCTCAGGGCTTTCTCCGAGGGGCTCAGCATGGGTCAGGAAGGCCAACAGGAGAATGGCAGAGAGGACAGAGAGGGTCCTCATGGCTGAGAGTCACCTGGGGGTCAGACCAGGACAGAAGAGAAGGAGGCTGAGTGTGGTGGAGAGGGAGGAGGTTCAGTCCTGCATTTATAGATGTGTCAGGACCTAATTGTGTCAATACCTGAGGGAGGGGTGGCCAGCCCAAGTTCCTCCTGTCACATTAGAATCACTTTGATGTTCCTTTGATCTGGCTTTTCCCTCTACTTATAATATGTGTCTATTTGCTTGGTGTCCATGTTTGCTTTTCTCAGGTGATGGTGCTTGCTAAGAACTCGATAAGCTTCCCTGCTACTCATCTGTCTGAATACTTAAGAGTAAAAATATTGGAGTGTACACTATAAAATAGTCTAGAAACAGAGGAAATGGCTACAAAGGGACAATGATCAAACTGGCATTGGATTTTCCCCTTGTGACATTGGTTACTAGGTGGGATTTTTTACATTTCTGAGAAACAACACTTGAATGGAGAATTCTATGCTGAGACAATATATCATTCATATTTTGGGAAGCAAATGATTTTTTTTGGATGTTCATAACAACAGAAATGTACAATGTGAATATTTTTGAAAAGGAAATTGCTAAGGAAATACTCCAGTAAAATAAAGAAGAATCCAACTATGAAGAAGACAGGAATAGAAACACAGAGTTGACAAAAGACTCAATAAAACTATTTATATTTTGTTCAGATTACTTTTCCATTAATGGTTGATAATAAGGTTGAACATTTTAATATGTTTTTAAAAACACTAAACAAAGTAGAGTGAAATAAAACAATATATGAATTGGCATTTGGAATTAGAATTCTCCCAAATTTCAACAAAGCATGGGAATTTATCAAGAAAGAAGAGAAAGTGGGGATTATGGATAATGATGAACTCAATATGAAGATACTCATTTAAATATATGTTTAGGTGGTGGACATGGCCCAGTGGTTAGGGCATCCATCTACCACATGGGAGGTCCACGGTTCAAAACCTGGGCCTCCTTGACCCATGTGGAGCTGGCCCATGCACAGTGCTGATGTGTGCAAGGAGTGCTGTGCCATGCAGGGGTGTCCCTACATAGGGGTGCCCCACACACAAGGAGTGCACCCTGTAAGGAGAGCCACCCAGTGTGAAATAAAGTGCAGCCTACCCAGGAATGGTGCCACACAGATGGAAAGCTGACACAACAAGATGATGCAACAAAAAAGAAACACAGTTTCCAGTGTCACTGATAACAACAGAAGCTGACAAAGAAGACTCAGCAAATAGAAAAAGAGAACAGACAACTGGGGTGTGGGTGAGGAAGGGAAGAGAAATAAATAAATAAATCTTTAAAGAAAAAAATATATATGTATATGTTTAAAAGGTGTAATGTTGACCAATGGAAGTCTGTATAACTTGAATATATAATAAATAAAAAGATTCAGTGGAAGGAAGAAAAGATAAGAAGGTAGGAAAAAGTAGCTCTATTCATTTTCCTTAACTAAGAAAGAAAAAGTCAGGAATTATAGAAAATGCAAACAAAATGCCAGAAATGACCTTCACCCCACCACCTGCTTGTGGGAACCCTTTCTCCTTATTGGATTGAAAGTTCCATGAAGGCAGGGTCCTTTTCTGCTGAGATCTTTGTGCTTGTCTGTGTGAGTTTGGGAAGGTACTGCTCTGCCCCTCAGCCTTCTTTTTATGCTTATCTTTATCTTCATTTTGTTGTTGTAAGAATAAAATAATAAAACTGTGTAAAGTGTTTAGAGAAGTGCCTTTCAAATAAAAATATATTCTTGTTTTAGATTTTGTTTTGTCATCATCAGCATCACCTGCTGAAATATAAACATTAAGGTAATGTTTGGCACTAAGGAAGAGGTACAGCAATGCCTGGAATACACATTTGAATTGACAAATGGACAGCAGAGATGAAGGACCATGCCACTTATTTAGTCTTTTGATGTACTGTTGTGCAGTCCTTACTCTACCCTGCTGGCTGTGGACACCTAGTTGGCACTGTCTGAATCCACCATGCCTTCCCCTTCCTCTTACACCATTCCTGAGCTCTGCTTGCACAGCTGCTATTGCTTCCCAAGCTGCATCTCTTTGTCATTTTTTGAGTCGTCACCACCTGAGCTGATGCTGGATGGAGAAGGATGTGCATAAGAGGAGCTTATTCCAGTTACAACAGTACCCCATGTTTTCTGCCATGTGTGTCTTTATCACCCAGGTTCCTCTTTTATAGGAAAAATTTTACCTCAGTCTTTCATCATTCTTCCCTGGCCCCCAATTTAATAGGGTGAGTCTAAAACTTGGAAAGAAAAATGGATGGCTTAAAAATTGTAATTTCTAGGTTTTAGCAGGTAGATTCTAGAATTCCACACAAACCAGAAGGTGCCTGTGAATGCCTGTGTTTGGGATCAGGTCGCTGTCAGCTCACTTTTCAGCCTTAAACACAGGCCTGCCTCAGAACCTCCCTCTCCTCAGCTTCTTCCTGGGAGAAGTATTTCTAGGGTGCATTTTGGAAAAGTGTTTAGAGTTTCAATGTGTTTATGAATAATAATCAAGAATAAGAGATGTTTCTTTTTGTAGCAGGACATCCATGGCTGACTGTCCTAGACATCAAACCTAGGGTCATTTAAAAGAAAGCCTGAGAACTCACATTTCTCATCCTCCACTTTGACCTACTCTTGCCTCTCTTAATCCATTCCAGGACAGATGCATCACAGCCATCCCCATCTGGAAACCTACTTACAGATGGCATGAATTCCCATGACCTGTAACTTAGGAATTTAGGGAAAAATGAACATTGCTGTGCTAAAAAGTACTATGGAATGGACATGGTGTGAACAGAGAGATTAGACAAGTACAGAAGGTGCTTTTGGAGATGTTTGTATTCTAGGCTAGTCAGGAAATAAAAGACGTTCAGCTGTGTCCCTTGTGAGCCTAATGGTCAAGCTCATGGGAAAGGAGATTTTATGGGTTTTTAGCAAACATGAACAGCAGGTGTGTACATGGAGCTGCTATTCCTAGACCAGAGGAGCACTGGAGGTTTGAGCCATCCAACCCTACAGGCTCCTTCACCCTCAGCAAAGTGCACATCAAACACCCTGAGGGCAGACCTTTCTCAGGAGTTTATTCCTCTCTGATCCTGCTCCCCTCTGACCTGTATAAAGGCAGAGCTGGTATCTGCTCGGCTCCTGCTCCCCATCCAGGATGCTGATGTCCAGGTGGCCCACAGCCACAAGGACCCTCATCCTCTCACCCATCCTCCCATGGCCCTGAGGACAGCTGAGCCACCAGGAAGAAAGCTGAGGTTCCCACCAGGAGGGGCCCAGGACAAAGGGGAGAGTGTGGCAGCTCCTCAGCTCTGGAGGCTTCTGGGGAGGGACCAGACCGTGTGTGGTTAGTTCCAGGCCCAGATGTGCCCTTCACAAGCCATGGTGTCATGAGCAAGTGACCGGCCCCTCTAGCCTCAGCTCTTTCCTGTAGGCTGAATCCCTTGGAGCAGAGGCTCCCAGCAACCCTTGGGGCACTAAAGGCACTGGCTCTGAGGTGTGCATGTGAGGTTCAGCAGCTGCAGCACAGAGACTGAGGCAGGTCTAGTAGAAGCTCATGGGCTCTGGATTCAGCATTGCAGGGTGTCCATATCTGAGTGTGTGGTAGGTGGGGTGTGCACACTCATCTGTAAGTGTTTCTGAGTGTGCAAGGAGGGTCAGGGGTTGGTAAAGTGGAAACCTTGGGCTGTCATGGGTGCACCTATGTGTGTCTCTGAGTGAGTGTGTGTGGGTGTTACAGGAAACCAATGACAGCCCAAACGAGAGCAAGACCCACATCCTGAGTGACTGGCCTGTGGCCAGTTAAGTGTCCTCTTCGTGCTCTAATAGGACCCATGCCCCAGGTGTTCTGGTGTCAGTGATTCCTTCCCTGGGCTGCTCCAGGCCAATGACCCTCCCATTTGGCCCTGCCCCCCAGGACCCACAGTGGGCCTGACATGCCCCTTCTTTCCCAGGCCTTTTGGAGAGACCTTCCTGCCACTGCAGGCCCTGAAGGTGCAATGGCCTGAGCCCTTGACTCAGGGGGTGGCCCCTGCAGGCTCTGCTGCTCTGAGCTCTGCCAGCTGAGAACCAAAGCAGCTCAAGGTTCCACCCAAAGGTGTGAAAATAGAAGTTTTACTTTGTGTCTTTCTCTCTCCAAATTGAGTTTTAGCCTTAAGCCCAGTATGTGTGGATCTTTTTAAAATTAATTTTTATATGGCATGGTATGTTTATATTGTTCCAATCATGAATCAACAAGGCCAATGCTGTATCATCCATGATAATACTTGACCCCTAATCATGCTCACCTACAGCCCAGTGTTGGTCCATGGGCAGCAGTGTCCTCACATACTATGGATGCAGCTAAAACAAAGAGGTCACAGGGTGAAGACTCCATGTGGGAACTTGAAATCTTGTCTGTGCAAAAATAGTAGGAAATGCCCTGTGATGAACCTTTGGTGGTAGGAGATTTCAGCATGAATTGAGGGACAGCAGTGTTCTTGACATTGGGAACACTGAAACAGTGATGGGTAAGATTTTCCACTGCCCAGCCTCCTTCCCACACCCTTATATCACTCAAGCTGGTGTCACCACCATCACCATCATCATCCTATGACTAATGCTTTTTAAGCACCTCTTCTTTCCAGCACCTATTCCTGAGGGTCACTGATTTAATATCACAACTACTGTTGAAGTAGGTTCTAATACTTATATTTCAAATGAAGGAAATGGAACACAGGATGGTCAAGCATTTTGCTTACAGTCTGCCTGCTTAGAGGTATTCTTGGGTTTTTGTCTTTGGCTCTGTGATTCCAAAACCTATGCTGCAGAGCCTCTGTGAGAGTGCCTTCACCCCTGGTGGAGCTGCAAGTAACATCCTTGCACGTGTCTTTCAGGGATATAGGTTGTCATTGTTTTGGAGAAATACACAGTGTTGAAATTGCTGGATATAAGACCAGTATCCATTTTGATTTAGTGAAATCATTCATGCATCCAAAGGAATTGATAAATCTGAATCTGTAGGGCAGTCTGCAAATTGGAAACTTGATGAGGATGACATTGGATTCCCCAGGAGAAGCTGTCTGTCTGAAGTAGAGATAAAGAGTCTCCTTTCTGACTGCTCTAAAGAAGAACTGAGAAAGAATTTGAGGGCAGTAAGATGACCATTAGATGAGATGAAATGGTTGTAGTTTTGGGTCTAGACTGGTCATGGCCAGAGAACATCATCCCAGGCTGGAAAATGCTGATGGAGATTCATCAAATGATAGGATTGATCAGACATTTATTTTGTGGTCTATTTTGTGGTGTTCTATAATTCACACCTATTATATAAAAGATTCCATTTAAAAATAAAAATAAAAAAGTGTATTTTAAAAAAAGGAATCAACACTGCCTGTGTATGATCTCAATATTTTTCAAAGACCTAATGTCCCTGGGCCTCTGTTTTCAATTTCACAAAATAAGGATCATGCTAATCATTGTTATATGCTACTAGTACCTACCTCACAGGATTTGATTGAGGATTAAGAAATAATGCCTGTGAAATTCTTAGCACAGCTCCTGGCACAAGGGGGCAGTCATGAAGTGCTAGTTACCACTTTAAAGCAGCTTTCCAAGCCTTCTGTGGCACTTCTGTGTGTAGCACCCTGCTCATTGTCCCCTGGGTAGAAGGGTCAAGCTAGTTCCAAATACCCAAAAGCAGGACTCTCTGGAGGTGTGCAGTACAGTGTCCTGTCTACAGGCGATGTGACTGGCTGGGCTGAGGCTGCTATTCTGTGTTAGGTCAATGGGCTGTAACTTGCTGCTTTACTCCACATCATGCCCACAAGCAGTGGAAGGAAGTTTGAACTTAAGGTACTGACTTGGGGCTAAGTGGGTTCAATAGAATTCCTATAACTTCAACAAATACTTACTGTAATACCAGTGTTCTGGGTTGCACTAAGAATGATACAATAGAAAAACAATATATTGTCTCTGCTTTTGATATCCAGAAAATCTTAGGAAATAAATCTTTTCAGCATTTCAAAGCTTTTTGGTTATATGAGTCTTTTCACAAGCATGGAAGTTTAAAAATGTATTTGGAACATTTTTGCATGCAAAGTGCTTTCCTGGTTAGATTACAAATTTCCTTTCTATTTCTCCCTTTACAGAAGCCATTCCATCTTTTTAAAGTAGTTGTGCAGCAAAGGGAAAAGATGGGGGCATAGGGATACTATTGGGTGGGGCATTGAAGGCTTGAAGGGGGCTAGGGTTGGGAGGATGGGTCAGATGGTCAAAGGAATTGGGTGAAGAAATGGGGGGTGGAAGTGAACATGGAAGATTGTCCAGTATGTGGATGAAACAATAATGTTGAGAAAACTCTTTGGAAAATATATTAAGGATGGGATACTGGTTTAAGGTGTTTGATAGGGGCAACTGACAGAGGATGCTTCTGGGGCAGACTTCTAGGGAGTATGTGAGTACTCATCATGTCATAGTGTGTTATATCAGTGGAGGGAGACCCATATAATGGATGGGAAGGTTTTGTAGCCCCATCCTAGGGAGGCCTGAAATTCTGAAACACAGGGAAGGGTGTCTCTTGAGAGCATGGGTGGTTCACAATGGTGGAGGACAGACTAGAGTGTCAAGCCCTCATCATTGTTGTAAGTATCTATGAACCTTGTCCTTCAAGCAGTGAAGCTTGGTTGTCACTGAGAACCCTGGGGGAGAGGGAGAGAGCAGTAGAATAGTTGGAAGAGGGGTAACTTGGGGCAATGGAAGCATTCTGCATGATCCTGCAATGATGGATACAGGCCATGTTTAAGATCACCAAAAATATATAAAGGTGTATAGTCTAAAATGCAAACCATAAGGTAAATCAAAATGTAACCAAAAATTTTATCAAAGTGTACAGACTAAAATATAAACCATAAGGGACCCATGGTTGGTAGCTATGTTTCAATATCTGTATATCAGATGAAGAAATTGTGACATCCACATGTGAGAAGGTCATTGCTGGGGAAGGGGGAAAGTGTTTGATGTTGACTATATGGGAGTTACCTATATTCTATAAGTGGCATTACTGTGACCTAAAACATTTTTGGAGATATAATTTTTAAAAAAAGGATGTAGACACTGAGGAAGACATGGAAGAGCTTGCCTTGCCACTGTGCATACAGGGCAACAACTGTTACAGTGATGAAAGGCATAACGTGATGCAAAATTTTCTCATTCTATTTTTCATTTTTTTAATACCCCAATTTATTTTTTACTTTAGTTTTTCTGAATTATTATATATATGCTATTTCTAATCTTTAAACCTATCATTACCATTTCATTTTTCTATTAATTGAATTTGGCAATATATTAGACTGCATTTTTGAAGCAGTTTTGGGTCACAGATGGGTTCAACTATGGCAGGGAGGAGCACTAATGTGGGGTATCATTGATGGGGGATGCATGGGTGGGAGGGAGTTTTCCAAGGCATGCATATAGGGTACATAGACATGTTCATATGGTCTTTGGGTATTGACATAGGGGTAGAGCTTCACATGACAACTGTGTGAATGCTGAGTTCCCATCCTGGGTAACTCTATCTCAGTTCCCAATGAAGCAACAACATTCCCCCAAATACAAGAGCAAAGGCCAGTGGGGAAGGATGGTCCAATGATGAACCCTTGATACTGATGACTACTCTTATGAGCCAGTGTACTTGAAATTTCAACTAGGCCTAGAGGATGAAATGGGCATACGAGTTACCCCCTAGAGCCTCCATGTTGCTCAATGTGGCCACTCTCTAAGCTAACTCAGCATGTAAATGCATTACCTTCTCCCCAGTGTGGGATATGACCTCCAGGATTGAGCCTCCCTTGTGCTAAGGGATTACTACCAAGCATCAGCTGTGAATGCAACTAGAAAAAGACCTTGAATAAAAGGGGGAAATGGTAAAGACAAAAGAGTTTATATGGCTATGAGACTTCAAAATGAGTTGAGAGGTCATCAGATGTGGCTGCACTTATGCACATCTCAGCAGGGTCTCCAAGACAGTAATAGTAGATACAATCCCAGGTAGTAGTGCTCCTGAGGGCTACAGAGAAACCCAGGCCCTACAGTCCTGACAGATGGCTCTGGAGTCCAGGACTGTGCAAGTGAGTCCTACTTTGGAATTTGTGCTCCTGATTGTGATGCAGTGGGACTCAGATGTGACCTCTCTGTGAATGCCTCTTTTGTCATTTTTACTGAACCTGTAGTTGGTGCTAGGGTTGGTGTATGCTCAGGACACTTGAATCTCAGACTGTCTATGTGCCAGCTGGGCCCTGAGCCTCAGCAGAGTTGCAATATATACTCTCCAGTTGGTTGGACTTACTCAGGTCAGCTAACAGGGAGGTGAGGATTATCAACCACCACACCTGGGAACCAAGAGTGACTACACCTGTAAGCAGAAGAATTTCATCCATTAGCCATGTGGGACATAAGCTCCCTCTTGATTTAGAGGTGGAGTGGACAACACCATCCCAGGATCCCCAGGATGGAGGAATAAAATATAGATTAGAGTGGACAGACTGGTATTCTACTATAGAAAAATTGTGACTCTAGCAATGGAAAACATTATATCATTGATGTGGAGACAGTGGTCATGGGAGTTGATGAAGACAGGGAGAAAGAAAATAGAGGTTTTATATTGGGGCATTTCCAGGACTTGGAGTTGTCCTCAATGATATTTCAGTGACAGATGCAGCATATCCTATATCCTTCATAATCCAATGAATGGACTAAGAGAGAGTGTAACCTACAGTGTAATAATCTGTGCAGTATAGCAATGCTCCAAAATGTACTCATCAAATGCAATGAATGTATCACACTAATGAAAGAAGTTGTCAATTTGGGAGGAATGAGATGTGTGGGGAGTGGAATATATGGGAACATCTTATATTTTTAAATATAACATTTTGTATGATCCATGCATCTTTAATGATAACATAATAATAAATTTTTAAAATTAAATATTTATTTATTTCTCCCCATACCTTTGTTTTGGGCTCACTTTTTGCTTTCTGTGTCCATTTGCTGTGTGTTTTTCTGTGTCTGCTTATCTTCTCTTTTAGGTGGCTCTGTGAACCAATTCTGGGACCTTCTGGAGTGGGAGAGATGCTCTTAATCTCTTGTGCCACCTCAGCTTCCTGGTCTGCTGCATCACTTATTGTCTCTTCTCTGTGTCTCTATTTGTTGTGTCATCTTGCTGTGCCAGCACTCCTAATGGAGCTGCTCTCTGAGTGGGCCAGCTTGCCTTCACCAGGAGGCCCCAGGAATCAAACGCTGGACTGCCTATATGTTAGAGAGGAGCCCAATCAGTTCAGCCACATCCACATCTCCCATTGCATCTTAGTTCAATGTTTTCCTACACAATTAAAATATTCATTTTACTCATTTATTATTGTTCTGCTGATACAGAAGCCATTTGTTCCTATAAAAAATAGTTCACAATGTTTGCCTTTTGAATTCTTATATCTCTTCTGCACTTTTTTCCCTATGTCTTTCATCATGTCCAGACTTCAAGACTTCACTTGTCTCAGGTAGAATGGATTAAAATCTGCTTAAATCTGTTACTAAAATCTGATGTGAGAAAATTAATGTGCAACTCATAAAAATTCAAAGGACCTTAATCAGACCTGAGCAGACCATGTGGGCCCTAACGAATTCCCAGGACCTCCTCAGCTCCATGCTCAGGCAGTTGTGCTGCTCCAAGCCATCTGCACCAAATTCCCCTGCAATACCCGGAGGTGCTGCAAAGCTCCGCCACACCTCTTCTTCACTTATTCAGAGCACCGAGGCAGAGGTCACCCCATTGTGCAGAGGTGGAGGCTAAAATTAAGAGCTAACACAACTGACTTGAGGCCTCACTGCAAGTCCAAAGCTGGACCCTGGGCTGTGGCCATGTCTAGAAAGTGTCTGTCCAAGGAAGCTTTCAAAGGCTGTTTCATGATCAAGATCTGAACTCTGTAAAAGTCCCAAAGTAATTGATGGATTTCCACAAG
Source organism: Dasypus novemcinctus (assembly GCF_030445035.2). Classification (NCBI taxonomy): domain Eukaryota; kingdom Metazoa; phylum Chordata; class Mammalia; order Cingulata; family Dasypodidae; genus Dasypus; species Dasypus novemcinctus. The sequence goes on along the minus strand of NC_080697.1, from coordinate 56,981,962 downwards.
GCACAGGTATAATTTTGAATCTTCACACGTTTTTGTTTCCTGAAACTGTCTGTTTTCTTATCTCATGAGGGTTAGGGAGCAAAGGGAAGGAGATCAGGCAGAAACCTATGGTTTTCACAGCAGTTTATTGTTCATTACCTAATCCTATCATCTATGTCCATTTTGGGGATCTTTGTCTTATTATTTTTCTTTCTTTTTAAAATTTAATTATTTATTTTTCTCCTTTCCCTTCCTCCTGCCCTGCTGATTTTGCTATCTGAGTTGTCTTTTCTTCTCTTTTTCTCTCCTCTAAGATTCACTGGGATTCAATTCTGGAGACTTCTAATGGGGAGAAAGTTCCCTGTCAATTGTGTCACCTCAGTTCGTGGTTTCTGATGCAAGTCACCTTGACTATCCCCTTGTCTCTCTTTTGATGTGTCATCATCTTGCTGTGTGACTCACATGAGTGGGGTACTGGCTCACCCTGTGGGCACTCACGTGGGCACTGGCTTGCCATGTGGGCACACTTTCTCTTCTCTTTCACCAGGAGTCCCCAGGGATTGAAATCAGTTCCTCCCAAGTGATAGGTGGGAGCTCCATCAGTTGAGCCACATTCACATCCTTCTGCCTATTTCTTGACTTGCAGTTTCTAACTTTTATGAAGACAGGTGGTATTGACCACTTTCTGATGTATAAACAACAAATTTCTTTTCTTCTGCTTCATTTTCAGTCCTAGTTTTCTCGTGTTTGTATGCATATGGGTTTTACTTTAAAGCTGTGTTATCCAAGCTAACTACAACAAAAGGGGGCTCCAGGGATCCACCACCCCAAGAAAGGGGAAAGAGAGGGACACAGCCTAAGGCTGTCTCACCTTCTGACCCACAGATTCATTCCCCTGTGTCCCAGGAGCCCTTCAAGGTCAGGAGGTGCCATGCCATTTTTTGCCTTAGAGCCCACAAGTGGCTAAATATATACACCCCTCCCAATCTCCGCCTCCACTAACAGGGACTGGCTTTTGAGGACTCACAGGGGAGGGGAAATATTTCCTACCTGGGAAAAGGGAGGGGTTCCCAGAGAAGGCTGGAGAACTGAAAAAGTTTGAATCACAAGGCTCTTAGCCTCCAGGTAGGAAACTCTATCACATTGATCCTGTCTGTGTTACTGAGAACTGGCCCTGAATTAAGAGCTATCAAAGAGGACCTCTTGCTTGTAGAGAAAGAAGCATGTGTGACAAAACTAAAAATGAGAAAGCAAGGCCTTTTCTGGCATCTATAGTTCACTCCCCAAGACCATAGGTAGCAGGTTTGCAGCCACTTATTGGGTCATGAGCCTAGTTTTGACAATTAGGAGGGGCAATTTTGACAATCCAGGTCAATCCAAGAATCAAAGAGTAATGGTAACACAAAGCCTCCCATCACCAAATCCCTACAAAAGAAAAAGAAATTTAAAATCCAAATAAAATATTAATACATCCTAATAAGATGTCTAGAAATCAGCAAAAAACTGAGTCACACTAAGAAAATAGAAGACATGGCCTAAGAAAAGGACTACATCAAAGCCCTAGAAGAGACACAGAATTTGAGAGAACTAATTAGCAAGATATGCACAAATATCCAAAATCATATTAATGAGTTGAAAGACAGAATGACAGAGATAAATGACATCATAAGTCATTGAGCAACCACAGATAAGAATTGAAATCATGAACAGAAAAGTAACAGGGCTCATCGGAATGAAAGGCTCAATAAGTAAGAACAAAAACACATTTGAGACATACAACGGCAGACTCAAAATGATAGAAGAAAGAATAAATGATACAAAAGACAGAAGAGGTAAAATTGAAAAGAGAAAAGAATGGAAAAAAAATTGAACAGGGGCTCAGAGAGTTGAATGAGAACATGAGACACAAAAGCATACATATCAAGGGAGTTCCAGAAGTAAAATGGGGCAGAAAGAGTATCGAGGAAAAAAGCTGAAAATTTCCCAACTCTCATGAAAGAAATTATCTTACATGTCCAAGAAGTGCACCATACCCCAATCAGAATAAATCCATATAGACCTACTCTAAGACACATACTACTCAGAATGTCAACTGTCAAAGAGAAAATTCTCAGAGCAGCAAGGGAGAATCAAACCATCTTATACAAGTGTCATCCAGTGAGACTTAGCAAAGATTTCTCTTCCCAAACCATAGAGACATAAAGACAGTGAAATAAAATTAAGATACTGAAAGAGAAAAACTGCCAGCAGAGACTTCTTTATCCAGCAAAACGGTCCTTCAAATATGAAGGTGAATATAAAATATTCAAACAAACAGAAACTAAGCAGTTTGCGAAAAAGAATCTAACTTTGCATGAAATATTAAAGGAAGCCTTAGAACCTGCAATAAAAAGACAGGTGAGAGAGACCTGGAGGAAAGTAAAGAGGAAAGAAGAGAGGAAGAATAACCAAAAGAGTAAAAAGGCAGACAAAAGTATGATATGACATAAGAAAACCAAAGAATAAAAGGGTGGTAGTAAATAATCGATTTTCAGTAATTTCATTGAATGCAAATGGATTAAACTCCCCAATGAAAAGATACAAGATGACAAAAAAAAAGAGCCATCCATATGTTGCCTAAAGAAACTCAACTTAGCCCCAGGGATACAAACTGGCATAAAGTGAAAGGTTACTATGCAAATAGTAACTAAAAAAGAGCAGAGGGAGCTATACTAATATTGGACAAAACAGAGTTTAAATGAAAAAGAGTTATGAGATACAGAAGGACATTGTATATTAATAAAAGAGACAATCCACCTAGAAGATTTAATAGTCATAAATATCTATGCACCTAACTAGGTTGACCCAAAGTATATGAGATATCCTCTGGGAAAACTGAAATGAGAAATAGACATCTCTACAATAATCATTGGAGATTTCAACACACCACTCACATCATTAGATAGAACTAAACAGAAGATCAAGGAAATAGAGAACTTGAACAATATGTTAAATGACTTAGACCTAACAGACATATGCAGAATACTGCATCCAACCTCAGCAGGTTATACTCTTTTCTCAAATGACCATGGAGCTTTGTCCAGGGTAGACCACATGCTAGGGTACAATGCAGCTCTCAATTAATATAAAAAGAATGAAATTATACAAAACACCTCCTCAGATCATAATGGAATGAAACTGGAAATCAATAATAGAATGGAAAAAAGTAAATTCACAAAAGTGTTGAAGCTAAACAACACACTCTTGATACTTTGCTTCATTACATTGTGGTCAGAGAAGACCTGTTGTGTATGTTATGATTCATAGATTTAATTTTATTGAGACTTGTTTTGTGACCCAACGTATGTTCTAATCTGGAGAACGACTTTCTAAAGAAGAGGGTCTATACTGCTGTTTTGGTTGAAGTGTTCTATGTATGTCTTTTATTTCTATTTGATTCATCATGCCATTCAAATCTTCTGTTCTCTTATTGGTCTTCTGCCTAGATGTTCTATCCATCACTGAAAGTGGGATATTGAAGTCTCCTACTGTTAATGTAGAGCAATCTATTTCTCCCTTCAGATCTGTCAAATTTGCTTCATATATTTTGGAGTTCTGCCATTAGGTACATGTATATTTATTATGATGTCATATCATTTTCATCAGTATGTACTGGTTTTTATCATGACAATTTTTTGTTTACTTAAAGTCTATTTGATCTGATTTTAGTATAGCTACACAGAGTCTTTTAGTTACTATTCACAGGGGTATTTTGTGTTTTTCTGACATCCATTTACTTTCAATCTACTTGTGTCTTTCATCACGTGCTTAGTCTCTTATAAACAGTATAAAGTTGCATCATGTTTCTTTATCCATCCTGGCAATCTCTGACTCTTAACTGGTAAGTTTAATCCCTTTACATGAGGATGATGGGGATCTGCATATCTGTGTGACCTCTAGAGATGAGGGATCCTGAAGGGGTCATACTAACCAATGTATCTCTTAGGTGTGAAGGGATCCCTATTTTTAGGATGTCTTATTTGCAAGTAGACCAAAAAATATCATTTGATTGTCATTGTACATCCTGTAATTACCTGGAATAGAGGCAGGGTGGGTTGGGTGAGCTAAGCCAGGTGAAATCTTCCTGGAGCCTTCACGGGCAGTAGCTTTGATAGCTGTCAGATCTAGTGAGTATACTTATTAAGTGGGTCTATTTGCCTAGTGTCTGCAATAGTGGAAAGTAGAAGCCCTCTTATTCCCACCTGCCTGAATATCTGTTGCATTCTCCTTCTTGCATCACACCAAGAAATCATTGGTTCCATACAGATCTGCCAGGAACACTAAAACCTCTGCTTGCTGAGGATGTGACTGTTACTCTCTCAAATTATTCCCTGGTCCAAATCTTCCCCAAGAGGATGAAATCTTGACAATAGGTGTAAGTCCCATGAAAATGACACTCCAGCTGTTGGGAATAGGATTTCTTGCCTGATCTAAAGATGTGAAAACAATGACACACATCTTCAAAATGAATCTAGATTTTGAGTTAGGTGAGAATCAGGTTAAGGCTGAACAACATCATATCACAGTTTATATTAGTTATACTGGAACAATCCCATAAGATATCTGTTAGGTATAAAGCCACCTTGAAAATGAGCTTAGGATGACTTCCTTGAGCACAAGTGCTCTGCAGAGAACTCCATCTCAGATTACCTGTTCAGAATTATTTTCTATTATCCCCTTGGTCACATTGTCTGCAGAGGGATTGGTTTGCATCCTAATAGCCATCTGTGTCATTGGTCTACCAGTTGCATAGGAGATGACATGATGCACAATTTTTACCCAATAGGGCACAAAATAGTGCATGTTGATTGTATGAACATATGAAATCCACTTCTGTGGGTACTTTTCACTTGAACAGCACAGGAAGAATCATCAGTTGTTGGCAAGGGCAGGGATCAAAAGGCAGAAAGAAAGCAGAGAAGTCACTAAAGGTAGAAACTAAAATACAGAGAAAGAAGTATGCAGAACAGTTAAGGTCTCCAGTAACTGAAGGAAAAATGTGGAAATGCTCAGTTTGCAAACTGGCAAAGCACAGTTTAGAAACTAGTGGATGCCTAACACTGTCTCTGGAGAATGGAATTATCTTAAAACCATGTTTATGCTGATCTGTTAGGAGAATTAGCAAACCTGTGGAGACAGAGCACAGGTGTAGAGTGCACTGGGAAGACTGATTCATTTGTTGTCTTCAGTGTCACTTTGATGGCTCTCTGGTCTAACAGCTCCATTTATCACACGTCTCTATCACCTGATATCTGCATTTATTGTTGAGTTAGTGATGATAGCCCTTCTTCCTCTGCAATTATTTGAATATCTGAGTGTTTGGGCCACACCCCCTTCCCTAATGTGATGAAACTCCAAAATATTGTTAGAGTCATAGAAAAGTGTGATCCCCATGTTTTACAAGGTGATGGGGAGGGTGTGCTTATGCTTGAGCATAGGGGTCAAAACAATAGCATTTTCATGCCTCCAGTGAAATGAAGGATTTTCTGGAATTAAAGAGTAATTAAGTGAAAGGAAAATCAGATTGAGGTTGAGCAAAGGTCAGGGAGAAAATATTTTATTATGACTTATATACTTGAACTTGCCAAGACCCTTCAAGCAAGCTATTTGATAGCTGTTCTTCCTAGTTACAGGAATCCTCTGGAGCCTTTGCTTCTCTGAGCAGAGTCTGTAGCTCAGTTTACCATTGTCTGCAATAGGGGCTGCCTTTTCCTCAGGGCAGTCTGTTGGTTGACTGGTTGGTTATATATGAGCTGACAAAACACAAAATTTTGCCCAACAATAGCAATTACATCAGGTAGCACTGAGTTGAGTAAAAGAGGTCTCATTTGGGGGGAGTTTGCATCAATAAACCCAAAGAAGTTGTCATTTATTTTGGAACAAAAGCCAAAGGACACCAGTAGTAAGTGTTCAGGAAGGACAGAATGATCAATTAGACCCAATATAGCTGAGAAGTTGCGATCATGAATGTCGAGTACTGATATTAGAATTCAGCAGTATGGAGGGTGTTGATGTGACCAGAGCTCTCTCAGGGCTTGGAGCAGACAGACACCTGAAAGCAGGAGGCAGAGGAGAGAAGGAACAGTGAGGTAGGGGAGAAGACAGGACAGAGAGTTTGTTTGTTTGTGAAGTTGTGCTGTTATTGAAGTTGCATGTAAGAGAGGAAGTTGTATGTAAGAAGCTGTTAACTAGAGACTATTTTGATGCTGGTTAGAGGAAGCAAGTGGAGAGGAAATTGATGGCAATGAAAAAGAAAGAATGATTGCAGGAGCAATCCTCCTGGAAGATGAGAGTGGGAGAAATCCACAGCAAAAGTGGAGGGTGTGGCCCTTCAATGGCTTCAAGCCACTTTTGGGTACAACTTTACAGTTGACAATTTGCTTGTGTGTTCAAAATCTAACATTCACATATCACTATGCTATTTCAGGCCATATGTGTTCTCTCAGATTTGGTAAGATTTATGGTTCCTGTACGTACATGCATCCATCTTTGAAACCCAAACTGGAGACTTATTTACCATTTTATTTAGTATGTTATTTGGAACTGTAGTATTTGTTACTATTTTAATCACAACTTTAACACTTTATGAAATACTCATAATTCATATTCTATTGTCTGGTCATTGAGGACATATCACAAAGGAGTAGTAATGAAGAAACAAACTAATTCAATGAATATCAATACCATCAAGATGATTTGAAAATGCATTAGAAAAAATGTGAACCACACAGTGCTTCAATATATGGGCAGACTTTCTAAATGCAGTGCTTACAAAGAAAGTAGCCAGATTTCTAATTCAATCTAATTCATCTGATATTTCAAATATCATTGAGATAGAAGTTATTTCAACACGCTTGGCTCTGAACGTGACAAAATGCTTAGCCCATTTGATCTCTTGACTCTGGACCCCCCACGTGCTGAGAAACCCTGGCATCCTATCAGGGCATTTTGGAGGCAGAGAAACCTGGCAAAAAGCCCTGGGTTTTCCAATCTTCAGCTGCCAGCTTCCTTATTGCAGATGATCCAGGACTGCAGCTCCAAAGAAACACATGGGTAGGAAATAGAGCTCTGCTGTCCAGGATCAGACACATGCCAGTTATAGCCCAGGAGCAGATATTCCAATGTGAGACCTTTGACCTTCAGGTTTTTGAGATGGCTGTGTCATGCCAAGCATCACACTGTCCCAGAGCTACAAGCACATACGTTACTTGTACTTGTCTGCATTTCTATCAGAGATGAAAGTCTTCTCCAATTCACCCACCAGCAGATTTCTCTGCTCTAGGTGCCTAGATGTGGATCACAGATACATGCCTTTATTGTAAGAAGGCCAGGAAAGCAGGGGTATGCCCCTTTGAGTGTCTTTGTAAGGCATGTAACAGCTATTGGCCAGCAAACAAGTGTCTGCCACAGGGACTTTGGCATGAGCAGTTTGATGGAGAGCTTGAGGTAGAAACCACATTGCAGAGGGTCAGGGAATAAATGGGAGTTAAAATGAATATTGGATATAGGCAATGTTTCCAAGAATTTTCCTTTATCTATGAAGATGAGGAAAGACAGGGTGATAGCCAGAGGTGGTGAAAGATCAAAGAAAACATATATTGAAAAAAAATTTATGCATTTAACAATAGGTATGAATAGGAGATGAAGAGTTTGAAAATACAAGAGATAAAAGGATAATCAGTTGATTCCAGAGGTTCCTGAAGCTCTGGTAAGGAATGATGGCTGAAGCCCAGATGGGGAAGGGTGGTATTGATATAGGCTATGGGTGGGAGGGCTGTTTATCTTAGTAATTAATCTGATCTGTGTGTTTCAAAAGGTGAGAACTGCAGCCTAGCCCTTGGTAACAGATGGCAAAAATTCCAGTCCCAGAAAAATAATTTAGCAATGTAAACTCTATAAACTTTAAATATTCAGGGAAAATATAAACCAAATATATTAAAAAACCTACATAGACTGTACGAAGTCTAAGCTAAAAGCTTACCTAGAATGTGGAAAATATGTGTTTATTCAAGCTTATTGAGCACTAAGAGAAAGGACCATTTAACTCTTCCTCTGTATAAAAAGAACTCATAAATCTTATTCAGGCCTCAGATATTGATTAAGAATCTCTGAGCTTGGCTGGTCATGAATGTATTCTTTTTTCTGCATTCCAAAATTATTTCTGAGTTCTGGCCTTTCCATACATAATAATTGAACCTCTCTCAATGCCTACTATATCTGGGGGCTTTCCCAGGATTTGTAAATGAAGGCCAGAGAAGGTAGCATTTTGCTACCCCTTCTGGATCCCTGAGGAAGCAGGAAGGACTCAGGTAAACCCCATATCTGGACACCCCTGAACTCCATTTAGTCCAAAAAAAGATGTGGGCTCTGCTGGAATCCTCCTGATGAAAAACAGGGGCAATGGAACATCTGGAAAAATTCTGGGATAAAAAAAAATAAGTCTCCAAACATGGAAAAAGGTAAGACTCCCCCAGGGACCATAATAAGAAAAATCTAACTTTAAATGCTAGAAAAGGAAGTCTGATCAACTTTGAGGAGAATCGCGGTACCTCTAGAAATTCAGGGGGACACCATTCTCTCAAGGCATGGAAGGAAAGCAAAAAAGAGAAAGAGGCTGGTGTTTGGGTTTGTCTAACTGCATGTTAGCATCTGGTTCTTGTCTCCACTGAGGTAGTTAAGGCTTGACTATAATAGGAGAGGGTGTTTATAGGTTCAAGTCCTAACATCCTGAAAATTGGTCTGGATTTTGAAAAACTTGGTTACAGAAAATGAATCAGCTTTACAGTGAGGCTTGATTTGATCTGAAGGTGAGGTTTAACAGTAAAGAAAAATTTGGCCTAAGTATTCTGTTTTGGTGTTGAATTGCAGATGTATTTGCTTGGCAAGTGTTAAGTGGGAAATCCTGTTCAAATGTTAATGTTAAGAGCTCTCTCTCTTTCTAAGTTAGTCATTGCTACAGGGGCAGCTGTGCAGAATATATATATATATATATATAGAGAGAGAGAGAGAGAGAGAGAGAGAAATTGTGAGTCAGATTGATAAGTTTGTACTTCTGTCTTTTTCTGCTAAATCCTAGTGTTTAATTGTGTAATTACATAAAGTGATAACCTTTAAGTTAAACTGGAACCCTCCCTTACCATTGGCAAAGGAATGAATTGATTGTAGTTTATAAAGCAAAACCACAGAGTCTGAATGTGTGTGCATGCTCTGCTGTCTTGCCTCTCTAGGTTCACCCCATTTGCCAGAGCTCAGGGGGTTGTCCCTGTCTTTGTTCACCCAAGTTTATTGAAACTGGCCCCATTCAGGGTATCTGGTGAAATCAGTAACTTAAATCATAGCCCTGCCCGGCAAGATTGCCTGGGAAGGTGTCAAGTTTAAAGGGCTCTTTTCAAGCCATTTTAGCAGCCTGAAACTCCCCACCATTCTCTTCCACCCACTCCCTTTAGGAGGATGCACAGCAAAAGTGGAGACAGGAGAAAGGGGGGAGTGGCTTGCCGCTTTCCAGTGAGTCCACACCTTCTATTCCTAAGCCACATTCCAGTCTAATCACTAAGCACTGGTCTGCCTGGAAGGGGGGTGGGTGGGTAAAAGGAATGCCAAGCAGAATCAAAATAAATGCAAAAAAAAAGCCTATTTACATATGGTAAAGTCCATTTGTATAAAGAAAAAAACTATTGCTTGGAACAATAAACCTCTATTAACTTGATAGTCCTTTTAGTGTTTTGTCTGGGAGCAGTCAACAGTAAGGGTCATGAAAACTGCAGGGTAAAAAAAGGGTAAACACCAACTTTAAAATCTGTGTTTAACTTTTGTCGGTTTGCTTGTGCCTAAAAAATCACAGTAAAAGGTAGTTTAAAAATGAATCTTTAGATGCCAATACTACCTTGTTGGTGAATTAAATGCCTAACTTGCTGATGAAATTTGTTCAAATACTAGAAAAAAGCAAAAGCTTCACAAAATTGTTACAAATAAGGTTCGCCTAATTTAATTAATAAAAATATCCAATTCATCCTAAAATAAAAACATACTAAGAACTGTAACTAAAAATTAAAATATTGTATAAGTACCTTTATATAAACTTACATATATAAATTTATATAAATTTACATATAAGTTTATATATATAAATTTACATAAATTTATATAAATTTATATATATAAATTTATAGCTAAAGCTATTACAATGGAGTAAATATGGTCTGGATTTTGGCTATTGTAATAGTAATATTGAATTGATTTGCCTCTGTTTATGGCCACATAAGTTTTATCTAGTGTTTATTATAATAATGGTGGTTATTATGCAAACTTATCCTATAGTTATAACTAATTTCACCCTGGTCTTCAACTATTGTGATAGTAATTATAAACTGCATTTGCATTTTCCTTTGCTTATGATTCTTGTGAAGGCCCATGCCTTAACAATTAAACTTAATAATTGAACTTAAAAAACTTATAGTTAAAATATTTTTAAAAGGGGTTCATGCATATCACTTTTGTGCCATTCTAAATATTTTTGGTCTTCTCATTTCCTCTTTACCCTTTTAAAAGAAAAACTATCTTTTTCCTTAAACTTTCCCAAAAATATAAATTAATTCTAACTGGCTATTGCCACCTGGAATCAAAAATTTAATTGTTGACAGTTTTTACTAAACAACCCCACTGTTCAGGCTGTCTCAAAGAAAAAAGTAAGTAAAAGCTACCCAGTTTCTTTTCAGTCTAAACAGAAAACCCCAAATGCTTGCCGGGTTCCTTCCAAACAGTAATATAACAAGGAAAGCTAGTAAGGGAACTATATTTTAAATTAAGCAGGAAAAAAAAATAAAGGGAGTTTTAAATAACTAAGTAGTGTTTCTGTATCAAAGTATTCATGTCTGCCTATTTGCTCAAATAGTTAAAATTAAATATGCAGTTATATAAGTAATAAATATTTCTAAAACCTGAATTAAACTAAACGGCATAAAAAGTCATGTAGAATGTAAATACACAGAACTGTTAAAAAGCTGTGAAATCGTTATTAAATTATAATGGAAACAAATTAAATGATTGCTTTATATTCCAGAGCCTAAAAGTTATTATGCTTCTAAAATCATTACAGTTTTAGAATTATCAAAAACAAAAGGTTTTTAAAAAGCCCCTGTAAAAAGAAAAACAAATTCTTTGTTTAATTAATAACAATCTCAACTTGTTTAGTTTAAGTATTATCTCTTGGGTTTATAAAATGCCAGGTTAATAAATTAATACTGTATGTGTTAAATCTTTAAAATAATGGGAAATATAAGCTCGTGTTTAATGAAATTAAATTAAAGGTAAAACTGGTCTCTCTTAAATGCATGAGGAAGATTCCATTCATTGCAAATTGTAATCTGGAGTAAATCTGGCAGTCTATAATTGTGGTCAATTGTAAAAAGTTTGTATAAAACATATTCCAAACTGAAACATCTAAATGGTTCTAGTTCTAGAAGCCCTTGTTAACTAGAAACCTGGATGGGTATTGATGGCAACAAGTAACTTTGTGATAATGAAACCTGTCTGAAAGTCACTGCAAGGTACATATTTAAGTAAAAGGTAATGAAAAGTTACCTTGATTCCATTGGGAATCTTGTGTTTTCATTTTAACAATGAAAAATAGTTCCCCCCCCCCCCCCCGCTTTAATACTAAAGTAAATTACCTACTAATATCTTCATAGTAACATTGTAAAAGGAAACAAAATCATTTGATATGTAATACATTGCACTGAAAATATTTAAAAGATATATAAAAATCAAGAGATAACCTTCTACATTGTCAAACCATCTTGTGTATTCAAACCAGGCCTTGAATATATTACTGGTTGCCTCTTCCTTATGAGTTTTTGGCTAGGCTGGTTACTGACTCCTCAAACAATACTACATCATGCCTCTGGTTGTGTTCCTGAAGTCAACAGAAACTATGTTGCAGTTTCAAACTCCTGCAGCAGTCAATAATGGCTTGGTACAGCCAAATGTACAATGGATATCACCTCCAGACTGGCACTGTTCCTTAGTGCCAGAGAGCACTCTGCACCAGGCCAAGGAAATACTAGAAACTACCATTTTAGCTTCTCTCTGGGATTAATGATGCTGTGGCTTGCTCACTGTGTGAAGAACACACCAGGTAGAGCCATGATTACCAGAATACTGTAAGTAAAACTTAAATATGAATTAGCATTATGGCCTACTCCCATGGAGAGATAATGTAAAATATTGCAAACCTGAAATTTAAAACTATTAATTGCACCTCAGAATCCTTATGCATTAATACATTAATTACTATTGTGTGCTGTACCTTTATCCTGTTCTAAATATATTCCTAATAATTATGTTATATTTTCTACCCTAAATCCTGTTCAAAAATACATTAGACATGTTAAAATTCTAGTAAACTTCATTTTCTAAACAGTTAGTAAACATGTCTATAAAATAAAATAGCATTCTTAACTAAAAACAGTGGGGCAAACTGTGGCTTACAGGTAACTGCTTAATTAATACCAGGCTCAACCACCCTACTACTCTACTATACTCTACTGTGTGGCAAAACAAGGCTTGCTTCCTAGCAGTGGGTCACCTATTAAACAGTCAAAATTACCAGAAATTATTCAATTAAAACCAAAATGTAAAAAATGTTTATTCTGTAGTTCTGATCACTCCCACAGCTGAAAACTAAAAGAATTTCCAACTTGGTGCATAATCCTGAATAAAACCAACTGCCCAAAAGGTGCCAGTTTGCCAGAAACACCTGACAAAGCACCTGAGTGCCAATCATTAAACAGCCTGGTATGCATCGTTAAAACGAAGCTAAGTATCTAACACTGTTATCTATTACAATTTCTCTCTGAAAATAAGATAACTTTAAAAATACATAACTATATAAATATATATACATATAGTGTTCCCCACCAAATTTTAAAAAGGGTGCCATCTTTACAGCACTTAACCTAGTCTACCTCTGTAATCCAATGTCCTCTTTTGGAAAACATGTATTCCAAAATTCTAATTAATTTTGTGTCTTTCAGAATGAACATCTTATTAACCATATGAAAACTTCATTCAGCTTCATACAAGATGCCAGATCCATCTTCTTCCAATCAAGATAGAGTAGCAAGGGAGTTCTGCACCTTGTCAGGCAGGGTCTGCAAGCACCTAACCAGCAGGAAGTAGCTACAGAAAAGATCATCTTCCTTCAGCACCCCTTTAAGATTGAAGGCGTAGAAATCTCTGAGGGGGAAATAAAGCAGACTAGTAAAATAGGGAATTAATAGATGGATCTGAAACCTGGCAGAGTCCATATGGACATCAGAGACCCCCAAGATGCCTGCTGGGAGACTCTCACCCTCAGGATTCTGCTATCCAGAACAAAGGCCTCTTTCTAGGAACAAAGAAAGGTCCTGGATGTTCCCTAAAATCTTTATCATTAAATCCACACTAAGAAATTGATAAGAAAAATAATCAATCAAAACAACAAACAGCCACCCACCTCATAACTCCAATTATGCCAAAGCTCAGCAAGTTATGATAATTATGCCAAAGGTTAGCAAATTAAGTTGGCATAAATGGGGGAAAGACATAGACTATGTGAGGGGTGCTGTTTATCTTGGTAAATAACCTGATCTGTGTGTGTCGAATGGTGAGAACTGCAGCCCTGCCCTTGGTAACCATGGCAACAACTCCAGTCCCAGATAAACAATTTAGCAATGCAAACTCTATAAACTTTAAATGTTCAGGAAAATGCAAACCAAATGTGTTAAAAACCTACATAGAATGTATGAAGTCCATGCTAAAAGCTTACCTAGAATGTATGAAATCATGCTAAAAGCTCACCTAGAATGTGGAAAATATGTTTTAATTCAGGCTTATTGAGCACTAAGACAAAGGACCGTTTAACATTTCCTATGTATAAAAAGAACTCAAAACTGGTATTCAGGGTGTGGATATTGAATAAGAAACTCTGAGCCTGGCCAGTCATGAATAAATTATTTTTTTCCTTCTCAAAATTATTTCTGAGTACTGGCCTTTCCATACACAATAATTGAACCTCTCTCAACATCTACAACAGTATCAGGCTTTCAGAAGAGGAATATGATTTTCCAGGAAAGAACAAAGTGGCAAATACAGATATTTTTAGTTGGTTTAGCAGCCTAAAGTCTGTGAAGTTCCCATCTGATGACATTATTTTCTCTGTGCCTTAGATGGCAAGATTATCAGTCAAAACGTACAAGGTGAAGAAGTAGAATGTGGAGGAGTAGATGTTGCTCAAGTGGTTGAGCACCTGCTTCCCATGTACAAGGTCCTGGGTTCAATTCCCAGTACCTACTTAAAAAAAAAAAAAAAGAATGTGTAAAAGGAATAGAGAAGTTTATGATGTGGTTTGGAGGAGGTGGTGGGTAGATCCTGAGACCGCTGCCTGTGGAGGCAGATGGACATAAGAATTAAAACCAAGATCTTACCCCATCTCCATCTCTTCAGCTTCCAAATCCAGATAACCATTCTTCCTACTGCATGGAGTGGTGTGGTAGGCAGCTATAAGATAGTGTCATGGCTACACAATGTAGGTGATTAATGGATTTGCACTGAATCATCATATTCCTTTGATCCTTAAATGGTATATATTTTGCAATTATAGAATTTGAACAAAATCAACCAAAGCAAAACCACTATTGCATTGCATTTGCATGTAGATAGAAGATGCATGTAAAATTTCTGAAATATTAAATGTGGTAAAATGTGTATACAATAGAGGAACTGGGACATGATTATAGCCTCTCTGAAGAATGGGAAAATGGTTACTTAGGGACACTGGAACATTTAGAATATTGGAACATAAAGGCAGAGAACCAGGCTCCTGGCATGGAAAAGTGCTCTGATCAAGGGGTTTTTGGTGGGGGCAAAAGGACCAGGCTGGAGTTCATTGTAGATTCTTTAATATCTTGGAAAGATATTAGTGCACAGAGAAGAAAACTCACCACTATTTCCACTGCTTAATGCTGAATCAATACTTTCTCTCTCTTTTTTTTTTTTTTGGTCTTTTTTTTATTTTTTATTTTTGTCTTTATTTTCTTACTGTTACATTAAAAAAACATGAGGTCCCCATATACCCCCCACGCCCCTCACCCCACTCCTCCCATAACAGCAACCTCCTCCATCATCATGGGACATTCATTGCACTAGGTGAATACATCTCTCAGCACTGCTGCACCACATGATCAATGATCCACATTATAGTTTACGCTCTCCCCCAGTCCACCCTGGGGGTCAGGGAGGACATACAATGTCCAGTAACTGTCCCTGCAGTAACACCCAGGACAACTCCAAGTCCTGAAAATGCCCCCATATCACATCTCTTCTTCCCACTCCCTACCCTTAGCAGCTACCATGGCCACTTTCTCCACATCAATGCTACAATTTCTCCCATTATTAATCACAATAGTTCCATAGTAGAATATCAGTAAGTCCAATCTAATCCATACTCTTTTCCTCCATCCTGTGGAGCCTGCAATGATGATGTCCACTTCACCTTTGTATCTAGAGGGTGCTTAGATTCCACATGGATGCTGGACACAATCCTCCTGCTTTCAGTTGTAGGCACTCTTGGCTCCCTGGTGTGGCAGTTGACCTTCACCTCCCTGTTAGCTGGCTGAGGTAAGTCCAATAAACAAGAGGGTAGGAGTTGCAAGTCTGTTGAGGCTCAGGGCCTGGCTATCACATGGACAGTCCAGAGATTCAGGTACCTTGAGTATACACTAAACCCCAGAGCCAAACACAGGTCCAGTAAAAGTAATAGGAGAGGCTTATGAACAAAGATCACATCTGAGTCCAATTCCATCACCCTCAGGAAAACAAACTCCAAAGTAGGGCCAACTAACATGACACTGAACTCCATCTGCCATGACCCTAGAACCTGTGGGTCTCTGTAGCCCTCAGAAGAACCAATACCTGGGTTTGTATCTCCTTTAGCTGTCTCTGGGACTCTGCTAAGATTTGCATAAAGGCGACCCCTCTGGTGACTTCCCAGCTCTTTTTCAAAGATTCATAGCCATATAAACTCATTTGTCCTTTCCATTTCTCCCTTTTATTCAAGGAAAAAGCATTTTTAACTCCTGATATTTATTACACTTAGGCTGAGATATTCTGCTGGTGTGAGTTGACCCTTTTATTCGAGGTCGTTCTCCAGCCACATCATCAGCTGGTACTTGGTAGTAATTCCTCAGCACCATGGAGCCTCATCCCTGGGAGTCATGTCCCACACTGGGGTAAGGTATTGCATTTACATGCTGCATTTGGCTTCAAGACTGGCCACATTTGAGCAACATGGAGGCTCTCAGGAGGTAACTCTTAGATAACCTGCAGCTCTAGGCCTTGTTTTTATTTCAGGTGCACAGGCTCACAAGCATAGTCATTAGTATCAAGAGCTCATTGCTGGACCATCCTTTTTTTTTTTTTTTGGTCTTTTGCCATTGCACTTGGGGGATTGTTGCTATTCCATTAGGGACTGTGATAGAGCGCACCTGGCTAGGAACTCAGGACTCCCTCAGTTGTTTTTAACTATAACCACTATGAAAATATCCAAACATTTTTATGTACCCTGTATATATGCCCTGGAGAGTTCCCTCCCAACCATGTGCCCCCTGTCAATAACATCCCACACCAGTATTCCTCTCATGCCATTGTTTAACTTCCGTGATCCAAAACTTCTTCAAAAATGAAGCCCAATATATAACCAGGTTCCATTAATAGTAAAATGGAATATAGTTGTGTGTTTAAAGGTTAGATATAGAATAGATACTAATTTAGAAAAATTAAAGTAAAAATAAATTGGAGTATCAAAAAATTTAAAAAATGAAAAAGCTTTGTTTTTGATGTTTTGCCTTCCATTACTGCAATGTCTTGCCCTGTGTGCACATTGGCAAGCAACTTCTTCCATCTCTTCCTCAGTGTCTATGTCCTTTCTTTTTCTTTTTTTCTTCTTCTAATTATTAAGCTTGTCTTCACAAATTTTCAGATTACAGTAATTCATATATACAATATATAGTACTTCCACATATCCAACATATGACACTTTGTCCCTTCCCCAGCAATAATCTTTTTACATGTTCTTACTATATTTACTGCAACTGATGTACAGTTATTGAGACAATAACTTTCAAACCCAAGTTTACACTTGGGTTTACATTATGGTTTATATTTTAGACTATACAATTTTCTAAATTTTTGGTTATCTTATGTTTTACATTATGACTTACATTTTAGCCTATAGTTCATTATACATTTTTCGTGTAATTTATGTCCTATATCCATACTTGCATAATCTTGTGGAACACTTCCATTGCCCCACAATTACATTGATTCCATCTATTCAATACCTCTTTCCACTCCCCTTGGGGCCCACAGTGACAATCAATCTTCATTGCTTGAAGGGCCATGTTCAGAGATACTTGCAACAGTGTTGAGGGCTTGACATGGTTGACTGCTCTAATGCATTGGGAGTCACCATTTCTCTCAAGAGATACAATTCCATCTATTTGAGAACATCAGCCCCTCTCCCTCCCCCCCTCAGGATGTGGGTATACCTTCACTCTCACTGTATGGGTCTCCATCCAATGACATAACCCACCATGACAAAATGAGCACTCACACACTCACTAGAAGCCTCTCCTGTGTCAGATTCTCCTCATTAAACATCTTAAACAGGTAACCTTCCTTATTATAGTTTTGAAAAAGGTTTTTCAACATTATACTCTCAACCACATATGCGACAATCTCCTATGTTCATATGTTTCCCCACCCTCACCCCAATTTCCTGGGTTATATTACACATCCTCCCATCACTAGCCCCCTTCAAGGCCACAAAGCCCCACCCAAATGTATCCCCATGCCCCCATTTTATCCCTTCCCTGTACAAAAATTTACCTCATGCTTATCATAGATTTCACCCAGGTAGGTGTCAGCCTGCAACAATCCTCTACCTGCCAAATTCCTTTAAGCCTATTATCCAGTCTCTAGCTCTCTGAGGCAGCTTGGTTTACTTATTTCATATCAATGAGGTCATGTAGTATTTGCCCTTCAATGCCTGGGTTGCTTTACTCAACCTAAGATTCTCAAGATTCATCCAGGTTATTGCATGTGTTTGTAGTTTATTCATTCTCAAAGCTGAATAATATCCCATTGTAAGTATATACCACATTTTCTTTATCCATTCATCTGTTGATGGGCATTTGGGTTGATTCCAACTTTTGGCAATAGTGAACAATGCTGCTATGAATACTGGTGTGCATATATAGGTTTGTGTCCTTGTTTTCAGTTCTACTGGGTATATACCCTGCAGTGGAATTGTTGGGTCATGTGACAAATCTATAGCTAGTTTTTTGAGAAACCACCAAACTGTCCTCCAGAATGGTTGGATCCTTCTGCATTCCCACCAGCAACATCCTCTCCAGCACTTTAGTCTTCTGTTTTTTTCATAGTTGCCAATCTTATGGGAATAAAATGATATCTCATTGTAGTTTTGATTTGCATTTCCCTAATAGCTAGAGATTTGGAGGATTTTTTCATGTGCTCTTTAGCATTTGTGTTTCTTCTTTGGAGAATTGTCTCTTTAAATCTTTTCCCCATTTTTTAAAATATTTTTTTAAATTTTTTATTTATTTCTCTTCCCTCCCCCCCCCCCCAGTTGTCTGCTCTGTGTCCATTTGCTGGTTGTTCTTTTTATCAGCTTCTGTTGTTGTCAGTGGCATGGGAATCTGTGTTTCTTTTTGTTGCATCATCTTGCTGCATCAGTTCTCCATGTGTGCAGTGCCATTCTTGGGCAGGCTGAACTTTTTTTGCACTCGGCAGCTCTCCTTATGGGGAGCTCTCCTTGCACGTTGGCCTCCCCTATGTGGGGGTCACCCCTGCATGGCACGGCACTCCTTGCAAGCATTAGCGCTGCATGTGGGCCAGCTCCATTTGGGTCATGGAGGCCCGGGGTTTGAACCCCAGACCTCCCATGTGGTAGACAGATGCCCTATCCACTGGGCCAAGTCCGCTTCCCTTTTTCCCATTTGTTAAATGGATTGTCTTCTTATTTTCAAGATATAGTTCTTTATATATGGAGAATAAAAGTCTCCTATCAGATATATGGTTACCAAATATTTTTTACCATTGTGTAGGCTCTCTTTTCACTTTCTTGACAAATTCCTTTGAGGTGCAGAAGGCTTTAATTTTGAGGAAGTCTCATTTATCTATTTGTTCTTCTACTGCTCGTGATTTGTGTGTGAAATTCATGAAGTCATTTCCTAATACAAGGTCCTGTAGATGGTTACATACATTACTTTCCAAAGACTTCATGGTTTTGGTCCTTATATTTAAGTCTTTGCTCTGTCTTGAGTTGATTTTTGTATAAGGTGTGAGTTCATAATTCTCTTTCATTCTTTTACATATGGATATCCAGTTCTCCAGGCACCATTTGTTGAAGAGGTCATTCTCTTCCAGTTGAGAGGGTTTGATGGCCTTATCAAATATTTTATGACTATATATATAAGAGTCTATATGAGAATTCTCAATTTGGTTCCATTGGTCAATGTGTCTGTCCTTGTGCCAATACCATGTTGTTTTCACTACTGTAGCTTTGTAGTATGTTTTGAAGTCAGGTAGTGTGATTTCTCCAATTTCATTTTTCTTTGTAAACATGTCTTTGGCTATTCAGGGCCTCTTTCCTTTCCAAATAAATTTCATAACTAGTTTTTCTAGTTCATCAAAGAATGCTGTGTTGATTTATATTGGCATTGCATTGAATGTATAGATCAGTTTCAGTAGGATACACATCTTAATAAAATTTAGTCTTCCTATCCATGGACAGGGAATATTCTTCCATTTATTTAGGTCCTCTTTGATTTCTTGAACAGTGTTGTGTAGGTCTCTGTGTATGAGTTTTTATATCTTCAGTTAGATTTATTCCTAGGTATTTGATTTTTTTATTTATTATTGTAAATGGTATTTGTTTCTTGATTTCCTCTTGAGATTGCTCATTATTGGTGTACAGAAATGCTACTGATTTTTGCGCATTGATCTTATAACCTGTGACTTTACTAAACTCATTTATGAATTCTAGAAGCTTTGTTGTAGACTTTTCAGGGTTTTCTATGTATAGGATCATGTCATCTGCACATAATGAAATTTTGACTTCTTTTCCAATTTGGATGTCTTTTATATGTAGTTCTTGTCTCAGTGCTCAGGCAAGTACTTCTAAGACAATGTTAAATAGAATGGGTGGTAGTGGGCATCCTTGTCTCATTCCTGATATTAAAGGGGAAGATTTTAGGATTTCACCATTGTAAATAGTTCAGAAAGTTTCTTTATCATGTTCAGAAAGTTTCCTTCTATTCCAGTCTTTTGCAGTGTTTTTATCAAGAAAGGGTGCTGTATTTTCTCAAATGCTTTTTCTGCATCTATAGCTATGATCATGTGATTTTATTCCTTCTATCTGTTTATATGGTGTATTACATTGATTGATTTTCTTATGTTGAACCATCCTTGCATACCCAGAATGAATCCCACTTGGTCATTGTGTATAATTCATTTAATGTGTTGTTGAATACGATTAGCAAGTATTTTGTCAAGGATTTTTGCATCTAGGTTTATTAGAGAAATTGGTCTGTAATTTTCCTTTCTTGTGATGTCTTTATTTGTCTTTGGTACTAGGGTAATATTGGCATCATAGAATGAGCTAGGCAATGTTCCTTCTGTTTTGATTTTTTGGAAGAGTTTCAGCAAGATTGGCATTAGTCTTTCCCAGAATGTTTTGGAGAATTCACCTGTGAAGCCATATATTCTTTGGAATTGTTTTTGTCATATTTTGTTTGTTTTTTCCCAGGGCTCTTTTTATTTGGGAGGTTTTTAATGGCTGATTCTATCTCTTTACTTGTAATTGTTTTATTGAGACTGTCAATTCTTTCATCCATATAGGCTGCTTATGTGTTTCTAGAAATTTGTCCATTTCTTCTAAATTGTCCTTCTTGTTGTAATAGTTTTTCAAAGTATCCTCTTATAATAGTCTTTATTTTTGTGGGGTCAATGGTGATTTCCCCTTTCTCATTTCTTGTTTTGTGTATTTTAATCTTCTCTCTTTTTGTCTTTGTTAGTCTACCTAAAGTTTTGTCAATGTTATTGATCTTCTCAAAGAAAAAGCTCTCGGTATTGTTTGTTTTATCAAGTGCTTTCTTATTTTCTATTTCTTTTAGTTCTGCTCTTATCTTTGTTTTTCCTTTCTTTCTTCATCCTTTGGGGTTAGTTTGCTGTTGTGTGTGTGTGTTTTTTTTTTTTAACTAATTCCTCCAAGTGTACAGTCAGTTCTTCAATTTTAGCTCTTCTTTTTTGATGTATGAATATATGACTATAAATTTCCCTCTCAGTACTGCTTTTGCTGCATCCCATGAGTTTTGATATGTTGTGTTATCATTTTTATTAGTTTCAAGCTAGTTATTAATTTCTTTTGAGAGTTCCTCCTTGACCTACTGTTTTTCTGAGAGTGTGCAGTTTAATTTCCATATCTTGGTGTGAAATCTGGGCCTTTGGCCCTTGCAGATTTCCAGCTTTACTCCACTGTGGTCAGAGAAACCATTTTGTATGATTTTGATCTTTCTAAATTCATTGAGACTTTTTTGTGTCCTCGCATGTGGTCTATCTTGGAGAATGATCCATGTGCACTTGAGAAAAATGTATATCCTGCTATATTTGAGTGTAATGATCTTATATGTTTATTAGGTCAAGCTCCTCTAATATACTGTTCCAAGTTTTGTTTCTTTAGTGATTCTCTTTTGAGATGTTCTGTCCAAAATTGATAGTGGTGTATTAAAGTCCTCCAGTATAATTGTAAAGGGATCTATTCTTTCACTTGATTTTCCAGTGTTTTCTTCATTTATTTGGAGGTGCCCTTGTTAGGAGCATAAATGTTTATGATTGTTCATTCTTCTTGAAAGATTATCCCTTTCACTAATATGTAGTGCCCATCTTTGTCTCTCACAACTGTTTTGCATTTAAAGTCTATTTTGTCGGATATTAATATAGCTACTCCTGCCCTTTCTTTGTTATTTTTTTTTTTTTTTGGTAAGATTGTTTTCTAACCATTCACTTTCAACCTCCTTGAATCCCTGGGTCTAAGATGTGTTTCTTGTAGACAGCATATAGATGGGGCATATTTCCTTATCCAATCTTCCAATCTGACTCTTTTGACAGGTGAGTTTAATCCATTGACACTCACTGTTATTACTTTCAAGGAATTATTTATGTTAGCCATATTTTCTTTGGCATTGTGTTTGTCATATTTTGTTCATTTTTTTCTTCTGGTTTGTTGTTTTAGTTGCTCTTACACTCTCCTCCAACTCTGCCTCTTCTGATTTTTTTTTTTCTTTCTTCCTGCAGAACTCCCTTTAGTATTTCATGTAGGGCAGGGTTCTTTTTGGCATACTCTCTTAGTTTCTGCTTCTCTGTGAATATTTTGAACTCTCCATCTTTTTTTAATGCTAGCTTAGCTGGATAGAGTATTCTTGGTTGGAAGTTTTTTCTTTTAGTACCTTGACTATGTCATACTACTACCTTCTTGTCTCCATCATTTCACTTAATCTTTTGGAGCCTCCTTTGTATGTGATGGTTCTATCTCATGCTGCTTTTAGAATTTTCTCTTTGTCTTGAGCATTGGGTAATTTGACAAATATATGTCTTGGGGTAGGCCTGTTAGGATTTATGCTGTTTGTGGTGCATTGTGCTTCCTTGACATGTACATACATCTCCCTCAGTAGATTTGGGAAGTTTTCAGTCATTATTTCCTCCAGCACCCCTTCTGTCTCCTTTCCCTTCTCTTCTCCTTCTGAGATGTCTGTAATGCATATGTTTGTACATTTTGCATTGTCATTCAAGTCCCTAAGTTCCAGCTGGATTTTTTCTATCTTTTTCTTGATCAGTTCTACTATCTGTTTGATTTCAGATGTACTGTCTTCCACATCACTAATTCTCTCCTCTGTCTCTTCTAATCTTCTGTTATTTGCTGAGAGTGTAGTTTTGATTTCTTGAATTGTGCTGTTCATCACCATAATATTCATTATCTTTTGTGTATGATTGCAATTTCTTCTGTATTCTTTCCAAGTGTTTTCTTCATATTCTTTATCTCTTCCTTTACCTCATTAAATTGGTCACTAATATATGTTTTGAGAGCTTTAATTACTTGTTCAATATTCTGCTCCTCTTCCTGGTTTTTAGTTTGTTTATCAAATTGGGGCATGTTTTTGTGATTTTTAATTTGGTTTGTAGTTTTCTGTTGTTGTCTGGTCATCATTTTATCTTGATGGGTTTAATCAGCTTCTTAGCTTCTTAATCTAGTCTTGGGTTTAATTAGTTATTGTTTTTGTTTAAAGGTTATGTCTTCTCTTTGCCACTTTGTTCTTATTCTATTTTCTTGTTGCTGGCTTAGTTCACTTTGAAGGAAAATATTAGGGCCAGGGAAAGCAAAATGTGTAAGAAAAGAAAATGTATAAGGTAGTATTGATAATAAATGTTAACAGAGGATCCATGTGAGATCTAGAAGAATGGATATTAGACCCATGTAATCTGTATAGAGTTATAACTGTAAGTAGAGTACCTATAATGTGACTGTCAACTGAATATGGGAAGGAATATAGTATGAATTAAAAGGCCAGTGCTTTCATGACAGAGGGAAAGAGAAAAGCAAGACAATAATATAAAGAGTGAATAAAAGGCAGAAACAGAACAAAGGTATTAGAAATTAAAAGTCAGACAATTTGGGGCCAAACAAAGGAAGGTGAAATGTAAGAGAAACAATAGATGATGGAGGATAGAAAGAGTTAGAGGAAAGGGGATAGTGTTGGTAGCCAATATCAATACACACAGAAAAGAGGAAATGGAGGATGAGGAAACACCACAAAAGTGATGTGTTCCCTGTAGCACCTATTATATATTTTAAAAATAATAAAATAAAAAAGAAGAGAAAAGAAGAAAAAGGGAAAAAAGTGGAGGGACAAAAAGGTGGGGAAGCAAGTAAGAAAAAGAAAATGAGAAAAAAACTGAAGAAAAGAAAAAGGGCCTTGGAGGAATAAAAAGGAGGAAAAAATCCAGGAGAAAATGGAGCAATTACTACAACAACAACAAAAAACAAAGTTTCAAGCTAGGAATCCTCTTTGCAGTTAAATAAAATGCTTAGGGATCTGACATTCTCCCTTTCTCCCTTCCTCACTTCCCTCTCTCCCAGGGCAGCAGGAAAGCTGCTTGAGGGGTCCAGTAGGAGATTCAAGTGGGTCCTTGGTGAACCAACTCAACACAGAAGACAATGAATCTATTTCCAGTGAGAGAGCACCTACAACTCACCAGAAACCCCAAATATGCTATTGGAAGCTTGGAAGGCATGTCCTACAGTCCCTCCCTCTTAGGTGTGCTAGGGGAGGGCTAATTGATTTTTTGACTCAACATTCTCCCGGGCCAAGTTTCCTATCCCAGGCATATAGGTAAATTTGGCTTTCTCAGCGGATTCATCTCTTCTTTCTTCTCAGGCTCTCCCCAAGCCAGCTGGTATGCTCCTCCAAGCTCAAAACAAAAAAAAAGTGGAGGGATAGGGTAATCACCGACCTCAGATGGACATCAGGGTGCACTGGATTTGGGAATGGAAAATCCGGGATATTGTGGACTCAAGGTATGTGAGTCTGTGGAGTGTGGTCTACGGGGGGTTAGGGGACACGGGCCTGGGAACCATGCATTAGGAAACATGGGGTTTGGGAATGCCGCAGTACAACCAACAGTTTTCAGGGATCACCATGGCCACCAGCCCTAGGGGAAGGTTCCCGCCAACAACTTCTGACCACCGTGTCAGACCCAAAATTCTACCTCTTGCAAGAACCTCTTCTGTCTCACCAAATCAACCTCCAGACACCTCCTGCTTGGCAAGCCCCTGAAACAGCCCACTCTGGCGGGACTCTGACACTACTCAGCTGCTTCTTTGCAGGAGAGTTTATGAGGTGCACTCACTCAGATAGCCATCTTGCCCCATCTCCTGAATCAATACGTTTGAAGACCAAAGTATTTATTTTGGGAAATAAATATTGATACAAATTTGATATTTAAATTTTCTGAAGGGATCTCTATTAGATAATAAATTTAGTATGCCTGATTTGTTTTGATAACCTCTAACACCTTCAATGGCAGATAAATATAGTCAAGAAGAATAACAAACTTATTAATACTGTCATATCAAAACTGTACAAACATTAACTTAACTTTTCTCTCATTTGTCCTGATTTTAATCCTTTCTAGAGTTTTGTAAACTTACCAGACCCAAGAAGAGGCTAGATGAGTTTTCAGTTTTTGGTGTCAAATAGCTGACTCTTGGGTTTGGTTGAATCTCTAAGATGATTCACACCCCAAGGCAGATTATTATTCACAGTAACAAAAATGTTTTCCTTTGTCATGTCATGGCACTCTTAAATTCCTGCCTTTTATTTAACTTTTAATATTGAAAACATGCATTTCCACAAATAACGTGCTCTTTAAGTTTTGCTGGGCACTCGATTTATAAGTAATTGTCTTGTCATTATGATATTCTGACTTAGTTCATTGGCATTATAAACACATACATATTTCCTGTTAGCATTTTATTAAAATTAGTAGGGATTACTATACTTAATAGAATTAATAAATTCAAAAGAGTGGAGGGTTGAGACCAGATCCTTTCTAGGACGTTGGACTCACTCATTTATCTCTTTGTGTCTAGGGGGACTCTCTGTTTCAATAATTATTAATATCACCTCATTGAGCAGCTTCTAGGCTCTCCTCTCTGCTTAGTTATTGAATCCATTTTGTTGGTGAGCTGTTCCTACTTAGAATTTCTCTCATTTTTTCTTTGCCTGTGATTCACTCAAGCTTTACTTTACACCATTTATCCAGATGGAAAAAAAATTTATAAATCGAACATATTTGCCTAAAATAAAACAAATATCATATGTATCAATGACTTCCCACTAATAAAATTAATAAAAGTAGAAATCTATTGTATCTATCTTTCCTTTGAATCAACAACCACATTTTTGTGAATTTTATAGTGATGCCCCTTTTTTGAAAAACATTATGAACATGTAGAATTCTTTAGATTCAAACTAACCAATTGCCCATTATAGTCTTTTTTGCTGTTTTTTAAAAAAATGATGTCTGATGCTCAAATTTTGGGTCATTGGGAAGCAAAGACAGGTTCTTCTTAATGTAAACCATTCAGGACAGAACTCACAATAAAATTGGACAGCACAATTAAGCCATATGCCAACTCAAACAAACAAATAAGCAAAGGCCAAACACAGGGAAGTTAATAATTTAAGTTTATTTTGGATAGAGAAGTAAGAAAAAGCACAAAGTATACAAAATAAAATTGCTTTTTTCAAGATCTTCAGATTCCGTCTTGCACTGTTTTGTATCTCAGTTAAACAGCTCAGCGGCAGCAATATGAATAACGGAGGCCATTGCGAACACAAGTCCCCACTTGATACTCGCCCAAACTGCAGATACCTTCTCTGCAAAGACACATGCCTTTCAGCTGAACATCTGGGAAAAGAAGCAGCATGTCAGGCACAGTGGGAAAGGTGGGAAGGGGGAGAGGCAGAGTCAGACTATGGGAGATGCTCTAAGAAGTGACACGTCTGCACCTAATCCACCAATATACACCAATTGGAAAAGGATGGAGAGAATTCATGTTTGTTATAAAGCAAAAGAAATCTTACTCTGAGTTGTTCATGAAGGACCACATTCTTCCATGATTCTATATTTACAGGTTTATCATACCTCTGTGAAACAGCTCCCAGTTTCAGGATTACTCACCTCTCATTCTAACCCATCCACACACACCAGATTTTGAACCCCACCTGCAGGTGCTAAGGAGCAACTCGAAGAGGCTGATCTAGACTCTGACCCTGAAGCTGCTGAGTCTCCCACTCACATCTCCTAGAACCCAATCTTCTGGTATTCCAAGAACCCTAGAAGGGTCTCTAGAAGGCTCTCATTTCCTAATGATTTTGTGGCTTGTTGGTGGTCTCACTGGGCTCTCACCTGAAGCCTCTCAAGTGGCCCTTTCATCCCCCAGAAAGTAGATGGCTGTATCTTGGTCCTGGGCCTCAGGCTGCTCCTGGACTAGAAGCTCATCAGCACTTTCTCTGAGGGGCTCAGCATGGGTCAGGAAGGCCAACAGGAGAACAGCAGAGAGAACAGTGGGGGCCCTCATGGCTGAGAGTCACCTGGGGGTTGGGTCTTGGGCAGGAGAGTAGGAGGTTGAGTGTGGTGAAGAGGGAAGAGGTTCAGTCCTGCATTTATACATATGTCAAAACCTAAATGTGTCAATACCTAAATGTGTCAATACTTGAGGAAGGTGTGGCCAAGGTCCTCTTGTCACCAGAGTCACTTCGATGTTCCTCTGATCTGGCTTCTCCCTCTACTTACAATATGCACCTATTTACTTGGTGTCCATGTTTGTTTTTCACAGGTGATGATGCTCGTTAGGAACTTGAAACATCTCCCTGCTGTCTATTCAAATATTTACTAGTAAAAATATTTGCATGTGTATGCCTCTAAAACCATCTAGAAAAAGAGAAAATGATGACAAACAGGCAATGATCAAACTGGCACTGGACTTCTAACTTGCAACTTTTGGTACTAGGGGCCGTTTTTTATATTTCTGAGGAAAAATGACTATAATGGAGAATTCTATGCTGAGACAATATATGATTTATATTTATGGGGGCAAATGGTCTTTTTTGTGTGTGTTCACAGACAAAGGAAATGTACAAGTACATGAATATTTTTGAAAAGGAAATTTCTGGAGGATATACTCCAATAAAATACAAATAAGTAAGAAGAAGACATAGAGAAACAGAGTTAAAAAAAGATTCATTTATACTGTTTATATATATATATATATTTTAAGATTTATTTTTATTTCTTTCTCTCCTCTTCCCCTCCCCCCAGTTGTTTGCTCTCTGTGTCCATTTGCTGTGTGATCTTCTCAGTTCGCTTATATTCTTGTCAGCAGCACCTGAAATCTGTGTCTCTTTCTGTTGTGTCACCTTGCTGCATCAGCTCTCCATGTATGTGGCACCACTCCTGAGCAGGCTGGACTTTCTTTTGTGCAGGGCAACTCTCCTTGAGGGGTGCACTCCTTGCATGTGGGGCTCCCCTACATCGGGAACACTCCTGCATGGCACAGAACTCCTTGTGCACATCAGTACTGCATGTGGGCCAGCTCACCACATGGGTCAGGAGGCCCTGGGTTTGAACCCTGGACCTCCTATGTGGTAGGTGGACACTCTACCTGTTGAGCCAAGTCTGCTTCCCTGTTTATATTTTGTTTATTTTTCCATTCACGTTTGGTAATAAGGTTGGATATTTTAATACTGTTGTTAGAAAACACTATTAAACAGAGAAGACTGAATTAAAACCATTTATGAATTGTTATTTGGAATTAGAATTCCCCAAAAGTTCAACAAAACATGGTAATTTATCAAGAAAGAAGAGAAAGTGGGGATTATGGATAATGATCAACTCAATATGAAGAACTCATTTAATATATGTTTAAAAGGTATAATGTTGACCAATGGAAGTCTATAAAACTAGGATATATAATAAATAAAAAGATGCAGTGGAAGGAAGAAAAGATAAGAAGGAAGGAAAAAGGAGCTCTATTCATTCTCCTTAATTAAGAAAGAAAATGTCAGAAATTATAATAGAAAATGCCAACAAAATGCTGAGATGGCTGTTCACCCCTCCACCTACTTGTGCGATTCCCTATCTCCTCATTCAATTGAAAGTGCCATGAGGGAAGGGACCTTGTCTGCTGAGATCTTTTTGCCTTGTCTGTGTGAGTTTGGGAAGGTACTACTCCGCCCCTCTGCTTTCTTTTTATTCTTATCTTCATCTTCATTTTGCTGTTGCAAGTATCAAATAATAAGCACAGTGTAAAGTGTTTAGAGATGTGCCTGACAACTCAAAATACATTCCTATTGTAGCTATTGTTTTTGTCATCATAGCATCTCATGCTGAAATGTAAACACTAAGGTAGTGGTTGGCACCAAGGAAGAGGTACAGCCATGCCTGTAATATGCATTTGAACTGACAAATGGACAGCAATGACTGCTGTCCAATGGCCACAATCTCAGCTTTCACTGTCTGGTTGTGTGGGTCTCACTCTACCCTGCTGACTACGGTCACCTAGTTGGCACTGTCTCAATCCACCATGCCTTCCCCTTCCTTTTACACCATTTCTGAGCACTGCTTACATAGCTACTATTACTTCATGAGCTGAGCTGAGGCTGCGTGGGAGAAGGAAGTGCATAAAGGAAGTTTATTCCGGTTATGACCATACCCCATGGTTTCTGCCATGAGTGTCTTCATCACCCAGATTCCTCTTTTATAGGAAAAATTTTACCTCAGGTTTTCTTCATTCTTCCCTTGTCCCCAATTTATTTGGATGGGTCTAAATTCTGGAAAGAAAAAATAAATGGCTAAAAATTTTGCCTTCCAGGTTTGTAACAGGTAGATTCTAGCATTCCCCACAAACCAGAAGGTGCCTGTGAACCCATGTGTTTGGGAATTCATCAATTCTAATTCAGCTCACCTTTCAGCCTTAAACACAGCCCTGCCTCAGACCCTCCCTCTCCTCAGCTTCTTCCAGGGAGTATTTCTAGGGCTTTCTTGTGGCATTTTGGAAAAGTGCTTAAAGTTTCAACGTACTTATGTGTAATAATTAAGAATAAAATACTTTCTTTTTCAACAGGTCATCCATGGCCTGCCATCCTCAATGTCATACCTATGGTCATTTAAAAGACAGCTTCAAGACTCAAACCTCTCATCCTCCACTTTGACCTACTCTTGCCTCTCCTAGTCCAGGGACAGGATAGAAGCAGCACAGCCACCCTCATCTGGAAACCAACTTAAGGATGGCATGAATTCCCATCACCTATGATTTAGGAATTTAAGATGAAAATGAACGTGCCTGTGGTAAAAAGTATGGTAAAAGGGACATGGTGTGAAAGGAGAGATTAGACAGGTACAGAAAGTGCTTTTGGAGAAGTTTGTATTCCAGGCTAGTCCAGAAAACAAAAGATGCTCAACTGAGCCCCTTGCAATGCTAATGGTCGAGCTCATGGGGTAGGAGATTTTATGGGCCTTTAGCAAGCATGAACAGCACATGTGTATCTGGAGCACTATTCCTAGACCAGAGGAGCACTGGAGGTTTGAGGGATCCAACCTGATGGGCTCCTTCACCCTCAGGAATGCACACATCAAACATCCTGAGGGAAGACCCTTCTCAGGAGTTTATTCCTTTCAAATTCTGCTCTGCTTTGATCTGTATAAAGTCAGAGCTGGTATCTGCTTGGCTCCTGCTCCCCATCCAGGACACTGACATCCAGGTGGCCCACAGTCACGAGGACCTTTGCTCTCTCCCCCATTCTCCTGTGGCCCTGAGGCCAACTGAGCATCCAGGAAGAAAGCTGAGGTTCCTGCCAGGAAGGGCCTGGGACAGAGGGCAGGGTGTGGCAGCTCCTCAGCTAGAAGGCTTCCAGGGAGGGACCAGACACCATGTGGAGGGTTCCAGGCCCCAGTATGCCCTTAAAAAGCCATGATGTCATGAGCGAGTGACCAATCCCGCCAGCCTCTGCTCTTTCTTGTAAGCTGAGACCCTTGGAGCAGAGGCTCCCAGCAGTCCTTGGGGTGCTAAAGGTGCTGGCTCCATGGTGTGCATGTGAGGCCCAGCAGCTGTAGTGCAGAGAGTGAGGCAGATCTACGAGAGAAGCTCATGGGCACTGAGGTTGGCATTTCAGGGCATCCATGTCTGAGTGTGTGCTGGGTGGTGTGTGCATGCTCATCTGTGTGTGTTTATAAGTGTGCATGGAGGGGTGGGGGTTGGGAAGGTGGAAACCTTGGGCTGATTGTGGGAGCAAGTATGTGTATCTTTGAGTGAGTGTGTGTGGGTGTTACAGGAAACCAACAACAGCCCAAACAAGGGAAAGACCACATCCTAGGTGACTCTCCCATGTCCAGTTAAGGGTCATTTTCCTTTGCTAATAGGACCTGTGGCCCAGGTGTCCTGGAGGCAGTGATTCCTTCCCTGGGCTGCTCCATGCCATGACCCCTCCGACTCACCCCTGCCCCCAGCCCAGCTGTAGGCCTGACATGCCCCATATTTCCCAGGCCTTTAGGAGAGACCCTCCTGCCACTGCAGACCCTGAAGGTGCAATGGCCTGAGCCCCTGACTCAGGAAGCAGCCCCTGCAAGCTCTGCTGCCCTGAGCTCTGCCAGCTGAGAACCAAAGCAGTGTAAGTTTCCACCTGAAGGTGTGCAAATAGCAGTTGTACTTCATGTCTTTCTCTCTACAAATCAAGTTTTGGCCATAAGCACTGTGTGTATAGATTTTTTTAAAAATTATTTTTACATGACATGGTGAGTTTATATTCTTCCAGGCAATGATAGTGAGGTCAATGCTGTATTGTCCACAATATTGCTTGACCCCTGATGATGCTCACCTACAGCCCAGTGTTGGTCCATGGGTGTCAGTGTCCTCACTTATTCTGGGTACAGCTACAAGAAAGAGGGAACAGGGTGTAGACTCCATATGGGAGCTTGATGGCTTGTCTGAGCAAAAAGTAGTAGGAAATGCCAGGATGTACCTTTGAGGTAGTAGGAGATGTCAGCATGAATTGAGGGACAGCGGTGGTTGTGACATTGGGCTACTTGAACACAGTAATGGGTAAGACTGGGAAGCAAACTTGGCCCAGTGGATAGGGTGTCCGTCTACCACATGGGAGGTCTGTGGTTCAAACCCCAGGCCTCCTTGACCCATGTGGAGCTGGCCCACATGCAGTGCTGATGTGTGCAAGGAGTGCCCTGCCATGCAGGGGTGTCCCCCCATAGGGTAACCCCATGCACAAGGAGTGCACCCTGTAAAGAGAGCCACCCAGTGCAAAAAAAAGTTCAGCTTGCCCAGGTATGGTGCCACACACATGGACACACATGGAGAGCTGACACAACAAAATGACACAACAAAAAGGAACACAGATTCCCGTGCCACTGACAACAGAAGTGGACAAAAGAAGAACTCAGCAAAAGGACACAGAGAACAGACAACTGGGGGGGCAGGGGGTGAGAGAAATAAATGAAAATAAATCTTTAAAAAAAAAGTAATGGGTAAGACTTTTCTACTGCCCAGCCTCCTTCCCATACACTTACATCACCCCAAGCTGGTGTCCCTACCATCACCATCATCATTATATAACTAATGCTTTTTAAGCACCTCCTCTTCCAGCACCTGTTTCTGAGTGTCACTCAGTTATTCTCACAACTACCTGCTGAAGTAGGTTCTATTAATTATCTACAAATGAAGGAAATGGAGCATAGGATGGTCAAGGATTTTGCTTACATCTCCCTGATTAGAGGCAGCCTTGGAGTTTTGTCTGAGGCCCTGTGATTCCAAAACCCGTGCTGTAGAGCCTTTGTGAGAGTGCCTCCACCCCTGGTGGAGCTGCAAGGAACATCCTTGTATGTGTCTTTCTGAGGATATAGGTTATCAATATTTTGGAGAAATAACCAGGGTTGGAATTACTGGATATAGGGTAGGTATCCATTTTGATTTATTGAAATCATTCATGCATCCAAGGGGATTGATAAATCTGAATCTGTAGGACAGGCTACAAATTGGAAACTTTTATAAGGATGATGTTGGATTTCCCAGGAGACGCTCTCGGTCTGAAGTAGAGATAAAAAGTCTCCTTTCAACTGAACATTATTAAGATGTCTATCCTACCAAAATTGATCTACACATTCAATGCAATCCCAATAAAAATCAATGCAGCCTTCTTTAAGGAACTAGAAAAACTAACTATGAAATTTATTTGGAAAGGAAAGAGACCCCGAATAGCCAAAGACATACTGAAAAAGAAAAACGAAATTGGAGGAATCACACTACCTGACTTTAAAACATACTATAAAGCTACGGTGGTGAAAACAGCATGGTATTGGCATAAGGAGAGACATATAGACCAATGGAATCGAATTGAAAGCTCTGATATAGAACCTCACATATACAACCACATAATATTCGATAAAGCCACCAAACCCTCTCAACTGGGAGAGAGTGGCCTATTCAACAAATGGTGTCTGGAGAACTGGATAGCCATATGTAGAAGAATGAAAGAGGATTACCATCTCACACCTTATACAAAGATCAACTCAAGATGGATCAAAGACCTAAATATAAGAGCCAAGACCATAAAAATCTTAGAAAGCAGTGTAGGGAAACATCTACAGGACCTTGTAAAAGGTAATGGATTTATGAATATCTCACCAAAAGCACGAGCAGCAAAAGAACTAATAGATAAATGGGACTTCCTCAAAATTAAAGCCTTCTGCACCTCAAAGGAGTTTGTCAAGAAAGTAAAAAGGGAGCCCACACAGTGGGAGAAAATATTTGGCAATCATATATCTGATAAGAAACTTATAACTTGCATATATAAAGAACTCCTACATCTTGAAAGTAAAAAGATAAACAATCCATTTAAAAAATGGGAAAAAGACTTAAACAGACACTTCTCCGAAGTAGAAATACAAATGGCAAGAAAGCACATGAAAAAATGTTCCAAATCTCTAGCTATCAGGGAAATGCAAATCAAAACCACAATGAGATACCATCTTACACCCATAAGATTGGCAGCTATGAAAAAAACAGAAGAATACAAGTGCTGGAGAGGATGTGAAGGAAGGGGAACACTCATCCACTGCTGGTGGGAATGCAGAAGGATCCAACCATTCTGGAGAACAGTATGGCGGTTTCTCAAAAAACTAGCCATAGATTTGCCATATGACCCAGCAATACCACTGCTGGGAATATACCCAGCAGAACTGAAAACAAGAACACAAACCAATATATGTACACCAATGTTCATAGCAGCATTGTTCACTATTGCCAAAAGTTGGAATCAACCCAAATGCCCATCAACAGACGAGTGGATCAATAAAATGTGGTATATACACACAATGGAATACTACTCGGCTGTAAGAACAAACACACTACAAACACATGTGATAACATGGATGAATCTTGAGAACCTTATGTTGAGTGAAGCAACCCAGACATTGAAGGACAAATACTACATGACCTCAATGATATGAAATAAACAAGCTGCACTAGATAGCAAGAGACTGAACGATAGGCTTGCAGGAAATCGGAGGGTGGAGGAAGGATATGAGCCGATGTCTGCAGGGGTGGAATTTAAGACGAGATGGTGGTAAGTATGAACACAAAGAAGAGATAAAAGGGGGGCAAGGGGTTGCCTTTGCTTGGGGCTTTGCGGGTTTGAGGGTGGCTGGGGAGGGACGGGTGGGTAACGTTGCCCAAAAGTGGGGGGAGGGAGGGGTAGCATACGAACCAGGAGAGGGTCAGGTGTTGGTGGAGAGTAAAATGCCGAGAAAATCATATCAAAATATAATAAAGAGGGTTACCTGTTTAGAATGCTCGGAGGGGAGGGTCTGATGCAGGACGGGCTCCTGGGGAATGTCTAAATGCTCATTCTGCCAGAGTGGGTGACACCATGGGGTAGAAACCCAAGTAGTGAGAGTGGGGGTGGACCCACATCCTGGGGAGGACTAATGCCATCCAATAGAGGGAACTGTATCCCTCGAGAGAAAGGGTGGCTCCCAGGGCATTGGGGCAGTTGAGCAAGTTAGGCCCTGAACACTATTCCATCTATCTCTGGAAGTGGCTCCTCAGGAAACGGAGGTTGGCTATCACTGAGGGCACCAAGGTGGAAGGGAAAATGGACGTTAAATGTGTGGAACCAAAGTAAATGGGGGGTAAGAGAGGAGTTTCTTGAGAGTACACAAGGATGGATATAAAACATGTAATATTACACCATAACATATAGGAGATGACAGACTGATAATGTAAACCATAATGTAAAACATAGGATAACTAAAAATGTAAAGAACTGTGTATCCTAAAGTATGCACCATAATGTAAACACAGATGTCACCTTGTTAGAAAGCTAATGTCTCAG
This sequence comes from Dasypus novemcinctus, assembly GCF_030445035.2. Taxonomy (NCBI): domain Eukaryota; kingdom Metazoa; phylum Chordata; class Mammalia; order Cingulata; family Dasypodidae; genus Dasypus; species Dasypus novemcinctus. Next base: position 56,946,869 of record NC_080697.1, on the reverse strand, counting down.
ACTCTGTACATCACTTTAAGTAAATATGATATGAATAGGGCTTAAGAGTATCACTGTGGAAGGGAAAAGGTTTTCTGGTGGATGTGTGGGAGTGCTGTATATTATATATATACATTGCTGTGGTCTAGGACTCCTGTGAAGACAAGCTGAATAATTAGGGGGGGGGGGGGAAAAAAAAAAGAAAAAATAGGATGTGGAATTTTTTCAAGTCAACATTCTTTATCTAAGTTCTTTATCTAACTTTATCCAAGTTCTTTATCTATCCTTTAAACTCATCGCTATATGCCATTCCCTAGTAAGGGACCATGACATTATATTGGGCTTCAAATTTCGGGGAGTTCTGGATCACAGAGTGTTTCAACAATGGCAATGGAGGGATACTGGTATGGGATACCAATGACAGGTGATATATGACTGACAGGGAGCTGTACAGAACATATGTCCAGGGTGCATGGTAATGTTTGGATATACTCATAGTGGCAACAATTAAAAACCACAGTAGGGGGGGTACTGGGTTCCTGGCCAGTGGTGCTCTGTCGTGGTCCCTAGGGGAGCAGCGACAGTCTCCCAGGTACAGTGGTGGGGACCGGGAGGGAGTGAGAGTTCAACAGTGAGCCCCTGATACTAATGACTATGCTTGTGAGCTGATAAACCCAAAATAAGAACAAGGCCTAGAGCAACTTTGTGCCTGGGAATTTCCTTCTGTCAGCCTTCATGTTACTCAAATGTGGCCAGTCTCGAAGCCAAACTCAGCATGTAAATGCAATGCCTTCCCCCCAGCGTGGGACATGACACCCGGGGATGAGCCTCCCTGGCAACGAGGGACCACTATCAACTACCAACTGATGATGCAACTGGAAAATGACCTTATACGGAAGGTTCAATGCGGATCAGCAGAATATCCATGTCTACATAAAATACCATGACTTTAAAATGCTGTTTGACCTAAAGTAAGGGGGAAATGGAAAGGAGAAATGAGTTTATATGGCTACGAGTTTCTAAAAAAGAGTCTGGAGGCTGGCAGAAGGTTTGCCCTCATGCACAACTGAGCAGAGTCAGAGAGACAGATAAAGCAGATACAACCCCCAGATATTGGTTCCTTTGAGGGCTAAAGAGACCCATGGGAGTTATGGTCATGGCCGATGGGGTTAACTACCAGGGCAGATGGCCCCTCTTTGGAAATGGTGTTTATGTGTGATGAATCTGGACTCAGATGGGATCTCCCTTCATAAGACTTTCATGCTAATGTGCTGGAGGTGCAGTTAATGTTGGGGTTTAAGATATATTTAGGGGATTTGAATCTCTGGACTGACAATGTGATAGCCAGATCCTGAGCCTCAACAGACTCCAGCACCTACAATCTGATTTATTGGACTTACCACACTCAGCTAAGATGGAGGTGAAGAAGGACAACCACCACACCATGGAGCCTAGAGTGATTACAACTGAAAATGGGAGGATTGCATCCAGCATCCAGGTGGAATCTGAGCCTCCTCTTGACATAAAGGTGCAATGGACACAACCAATCCAGTGTCCACATAGAAGAGGTGGCATTGGATTGGGAAAAGTGGACATAATGGACAAAGGGTATGGGGAAAGGCAGGAAGAGATGAGAGGTGGAGGCGTCTTCGGGACATGGAGCTGCCCTGGATGGTGCTTCAGAGGTAATCACCGGACATTGTAAATCCTCACAGGGCCTACTTGATGGAATAGAGGAGAGTATGGGCCATGATGTGAACCAATGTATATGAGGTGCAGAGGTGCCCAAAGATGTACTTACCAAATCCAATGGATGTGTCATGATGATGGGAACGAGTGTTGTTGGGGGGGGGGAGAGGGGGGGTGGGGGGGTGGGGTTGAATGGGACCTCACATATATATTTTTAATGTAATATTATTACAAAGTCAATAAAAAAAAAAAAAAGTCTCCTTTCTGGTTGCTGAAATCCTTTACGGTCTCTACCTACTTTGTCAATGGTAGATGTAGTCAGCCACAGATGTAGTCAACTGACAGATGATGTAAGAGCTTCTGTTACATACTCACGGTAACTATCAAGTCAAGGCTTGTCTGACCAAACAACGGGCCACCATAACACAGTCAAGTTGACTCATGAAATTAACCTCTGCTGTCCAGGTCTGATGCAATAGTTGTGCCACTTCCACCAGTGGAGCAAGAGGTCCAGTTCTCTGAGTCTTTCCTCCCCTATACTCAATATTGTTACACTTTCAAGTTTATCTATTGTAGTGGCATCTCACTTTGGTTTTAATAGTTGCTGTTCCCTAATAACAGAGTAAATCATCTTCTTTATCATTATATCATATATCAGGATATATTTGTTATTAATATATATTTATATTAATATATCCTCTTTTGTTAATGTCTAAATTTTTTGCCTTTTTAAAAATTAGAAGTCCAAGTCTTTTTTCTTTGATTAGTTCATTATATAATATATATTCTAGGAACAAATCCTCTGTCTGATACCTGTACTAAAAATATTTTCTCTCATTCCATGGCTTGCCTTTTATTTTGAGCAGCAGAAGTATTTAGTTTTGATGAAGTACATGATTTTTTTTCTTTTAATATTTTTTATTGTGTTCTTCCTAAGAAATATTTGCCTTTCCCAGGTTGTAAAGATTTCTCTCCTGTGTTATCATCTAGACATTTTATTTGAAACCATCTCAGTATCCTGAATAAAAACCATAACAATTTTGCTGGTTAAAGCTTTTACACTTAGGACTATACTCCAACTTGGGTATAATTTTTATGTATGGTGTGTAGTAGGAGTTGATGTTTTTTATCTGTATTTTTTTTTCTTTTTTTTTAGATATTCTGTTCACCCAACAGTGTTTGTTGCAAAAGTTTTCTCATCCTCTCTGTGAAGGGTGGGTAGGGAAGAATTGTTAGGCTAAACAAATTATTTTGCCTGGGGATTCTTTGGTCAATCCCATATGACAGCACCCTAAGGTCAGCCTTGCTGGCTTCCCTTGACCAGGTCAAGGTTCTCACATTTCAGTTGCCTCCTCTTCTGTCCATCTGCACTCAGAGGTCTTTGGAAATCACTGCACTGTGCTACTCACTGGGAAGGGCACCGTTCTCAGGAAACCACTTCACCAAGGCCCTGTAGTGTCCACTACTGTTCAGTAATTCAGTAGATATGTGTGATTTTATGTTATCTGAATTGTTCATTTAGATTTTTCTTAGTGCTACCTGAGCAAAAGTTCTTCCATGTCCTCACATCCTAAACTGGAAGTGCAATGATGTCATATGTATTTTCAATGAAACCCAGAGAAATTTTGTAGTTCAGAGGCTCATCATTAACTACTGGAAGTACCATCCCAAACTGGCTTAAGAGAGGACAGGGATGATGTGACCTGTGCAGGTGAATAGAAAACCTGAGAGGAGGCAATTGGAGCTTAAGAAAGACACAAAGACAAAGGCAAGTTTAGAGGGGACCAGGTGGGCCAGGGCTAGCTGATGGCAAACCAAGGCCCTGAGCTGACACCACAAGCTTTACTTAAAGCAGTTAACTAGGTCACTGTTCTCAGAGCAGGGTCCTTTAGGCATGAAGTTCTTTGAGGAGGGTTTTTTGAGTTCCTTCTTATTGGGACATCAGCTCCTTTCTGCTTACTTGTAGGTACAGACATGGTTGACCACACCCTCACTTCTCTGTGCACATTGATCCTCCTTAGCAATGTGGCTTGAGCACCACACATTATTTTGGGGACTCCTTTCCTCTATAACCCTCATGGAGAAGACAAAGCAGACATTTCCAGGAAACAATGAGGTATGAAGGGACACAACTATGGCTGTGCCTCTGGAAATCCTTCAGTTACTCTGGGACTTTTTCACAGTTCAGATCTTGCTCATGAAATAGATTTTGAGAGCTTCCTTGGACAGGTGCCTTCTACTCATGGCCACAGCCCAGTGTCCAGCCTTGGACTTGATGTGAGGCCTCAAGCCAGTCACAATGTTTGTTCCCCAGGGTCATCATAGCAGGGCTCATCTAGGGTCATTGGGAGCATGACACTGGGAGATTAACTGAGTGATGCTGGATTGTTGCACAGTGAGTAGATCATCATCCCAGTTAGCAGTGGTAAGCTTACAGAGGGGGCATTCTACCACAGAGTAAGAACCCTAAAGGAATCATTTACACAGCCTGCTAAAACTGTACATGGGTTGGGGACACAGGCCTTCAATCCATATCAAAACTGGAGACCATGGTCTGCAGTCCCAGTGCCTGTGAAATTGACATGATGGATCATAGCAACCAACTGCCACAGCTTATCCTGCAGAACAAAATTTGGAGAAGTGATGATATTAGCAACCAAACCTCCTGCAGACATATAATGAAAATTCGGGTGCTGGTGGCCCACATGGTAGGCCCAGGTGTATAAAGTACCCAAGCCTCCTGAAATGTTATAAGCACAGGCTGGGACATAAGCCCACAAGACCCAAGGAGGAAGGCCTTTAAACTCTAAATTAGTGTTTTTAGTTCAGAGTGGCAATGGGAGATATTGGTGCATGACCACTGGAGTATCATTACTGAATCCCCATTTGCCCATGGTCAGTGACATTGGCAACACGTCTGCCTCCATAGGCTGTCTGAATTTCCTGCTGGGTACACAGACAACCCACAGTTTCCAGTGGGGAAAACAAACAGGCACTTCACCAGTGAGTCCACTGTAGGTAAATGTGTTGAAACAGGAGGTTTGATATGATCCCTCAACAAGCCTCCTATCATGGCCATGTCCTTGACAAACACAGGCACAGGCGGATCATACCAAGTGATCAAGTGCAATAGGGGAGGCCTGGGAAAAAACGTCCAATAGGAACAAGATGCTTGCACGCAGGTTAGCTGCAGCAACCACAAACACCCCGCCTCCTAACTCAACATCCTGCTGGCCCCTTTCCTGGTTTTCTGAAACTTCTCCTTCAGCTCCGGGCAGGGTCATTTGTGTTGTGGTGGCCGGATTGCATGATCAGGAACCCACAGTGACTGATCTGCTGTTTCAGGAAACACACAACAAGAACCTCGGCTCCATAATAACACAGGTCAGGACCATGTCACAGGCCTGTAAAAGGATCCTTCCACAGAGTGAGCCCTTTTGTGCCCCCCTGGGTCCTAGTGAAATGCCGTTCAGCCACAGAGGTCCCTGAAGGATCACAATTTAAAACATTAAGGGTAAAAAGGGCAGCAGCTAATGGACACTGTGGACTCTTTACTGCCTCCTCATTCACCCCTTCTTTTTGTTTTAATAGCTGCATTTTTACGGCGTGATTGGTTCTCTTAAAAATTGCTTGTCCAGTCAAATTGTATGGAATGCCAGTTGAGTGAGGAATACCTTAAGAAGAAATAAATGGTTGCCGTGCACAGCTGCAATAAGTGCAAGCATTAAGAGTTTTCACATGATGGGGGCAAACCTGTAACTGCAAATGCTGTAACTGCAAACAATGGTTGTTAACGTGCTGTGCACTTTCTCCTGTTTGGCAGGTAGCATGGAGAAAATGGGAGTGAGTATCCACAGTTACATGAACCCATTGAACCCGGCCAGAAGGGGCAAAATAGGTGACATCCATTTGCCAGAGGTGATTGGGGAACAGGTCATGGAGATTAATGCCAACAGTGGGGACAGAACTGAAAAGAGGACAGTTAGTACATTGCTTTATAATCTGCCGATCTTGTTCATGGATTAGCTGAAATTGTTTCCAGAAATTATTTGCTTTTGACGGAACATCGCATTTGAGCATTGGGCTTGTGAAAACTTGTCAGAGGTAGGGGCTACTAAACGATCGGCTTGGGCATGACCTTCCACTAGGGGTCCAGGTAAAAACGTGTGTGCACTTAGATGACCAAAATAACAGGGAAGGGACCATTGGTGGGAAAGAGTTTGCAAATGAGAGAACAAAACAAAAAGTTCTCCAGACGAGATCATTTTTAAATGAGCAGTTTCCATTTGAAGGACCACACCGATCTCAGATCTCATAGCGGCTGTCAGAATAAATGTTAAGAAGTTCATGTGGAAAATATTACAGAGCATTGCAAAGCGCGCAGAGTTCCAGTCACTGGGCAGAAGGCATTTGCCAGACAAGAGAAGGAAGATGAAACAACGGCAGCCTGACCCAAATTGGAACCATCTGTAAAGACAGTATGCGCATGTGGTATGGGACAGGCAGAAGTACGACTGGGAAACATAAGAGGGGTTAACAAGAGAAACTGTAATAGAGGGTGTTTTGGATAATGATTGTTATTTTGTCCTGGGAATTGTGCCAGTGCACACTGCCAAGGGGTGGAGAACATTACCAATTGATGAAGCTGGTTTTTTCGAGTATGGAAGAACTATCTGTTGGGGTTCTGTGCCAAGTAATCGAACTGCATGAGCATGGTCCCTAGCAAGAAGGGTGGCAACCTCTTCTGTATAGGGAAGCACACTTTTTAGCAACTATGAGACAGGTGAATCCACTCCAGGATGCCTATTGATTGCCACAAAACACCTGTAGGGGAAAAAGTAGTGGTGCAAACCAGTAATTCAACAGGAGAGGTAGGATCAACTCGTGTAAGTTGGACCTCTGCTATTTTTTGCTCCATGAGACATACAGCAGACTCAGCTTTAAGCAACAGTGTCCATGGGGATGTGGGATCAGAGGCTCCTCAGAGAACATCAAATAAAGGGGTTAAATCACCTGTGGCTAGTCCCAAAGAGGATCACAACCAATTAATGTCCCCTAACAATTTTTCAAAATTATTTAAAGTAGCTAAAGGTGACACAGGAATAGTCGGACTCGGTGGCACTTCTCACCGCTTTTCTACTAGATGGCCTAAGTAACTGAAAGGAAATTCTTTTTGAACTTTTTCTGGAGCAATTTGTAGTCCCTCTGCATAAGCAGCTGTTGAGTGTCTACAAAAAGTGAAAGCAACTGTTTTTCTGTTGCACAAGCCAAAAAGATATCATCCATATAGTGAATAGTATATGCCAAAGGGTATTTTTCTCACACTGTGGTTAGTGCCTTAGCTATGTAAGCTTGGCAGAGAGCAGGACTGTTGACCCTGCCTTGAGGCAGAACCAGCATAAAGGTTGTTGAAAATTAGGGCTCAACAAGGAAAAGGCAAAATGGGGGCAGTCGACAGGGTGCAAGGGAATAGTGAAAAAGGCCTCCTTTAGGTCTAGTACCATAAGGTGATATTGTGAAGGGATAGTAGTTGGAGACAGGAGTCAAGGATGTAATGGACCCATAATCTGCATGGTTTTATTTACTACATACAGATCTTGTAACAACTGCCAACTTCCTGATTTCTTTTTAATAACAAAAATGGGAGTATTCCATGGACTAAAAGTTTCACAGAGATGGCCAGCAGCTCTGTTCATTTACTAGCATTTCAGCACCAACTAACTTCTCCTGTGTAAGGGGCCACTGATCCACCCTGACAGGTTTGTTGGATATTCAAACTATGGGTGCTGAGTTGGCTGGGTTGAAGTATCAGTGACTCCAGCTAAAAATGTGGGTACCCTGACCCCCATCGAGGAGGATGAGTCTGAGTTTGCACAGGTTCCAACAAACCCTGTTGTTGTTTTCCAGGCCCTTTTTGGGGTCCCAGTCCTGTTCTAACATCATTTGTGTAACAGCAGATGATAGGCTGACAAGCAAAAGGTCAAGATTAGACCATAAATTAATAGGCAATGCTGGCAGAAGAAAAGGCTGAAACCAGCTTTATGTCCTCCTTCATCTTCCCATTGAATGAGTTGGACACTCCAGAAAGGGTGATGTGTGGCACCCACCCCTTGCAAGGTACCTGGTGCTGTTTCCACCAGCCAAGTTGCAGGTCAGTGCTGCTGGGTGATGGCAGGTACATCAGCCCTATAAGCCATTTCCCGGTGGCTGTACAGGTTGTCCCAATGCAGTGGTCTTAGACTGGCATTCACTTGCCCAATGCTTGCCTCACTGCAGCAAGGGCAAGTGCTAGGCTTTTACTCTCGTGGACACAATGGCAATAGGGGAGAAGGATGCAAAGCCATAGAAGGGCAGTTGCAATGGAAATGTCCTGCTTGTTGGTACTGAAAAAAAAACAGGTAAAAATTTTAGATGGTAGTTTTAAGACAGCTGCTAAAACTGCAGAAGGACCAATATCTGCACACAGCCAGATGTAGGCTGTGATGGTGGCAGTTTTTTTATGAGGTCTGAAAGCATTTTTGCAAGCTGTATTAACATTTTCAAATGCAAGCTGTTTCACCACAATGCCCCAGCTTCAGGATCAGGGGCACTCACCCTACCACCTAAACAGGAGGTCCACAAAGTCAGAATAAGGTTCCTCCTATCCCTGCACGATTTTGGATAATTCTAAGGATTTCTCTCCCTGTGAGGGCAATTGTCTCCAGGCATGTAAGGTGCAGAGACTGATTTGTTGGTAGGCTGGAAGCCCAAACAGCAACTGCCATTGGAGAGGGTCATATCGACTGTGCCAGTAAGCATTTCCATGGAGATAGTCACACCATGTGCTCGATTGCAATCGGCCTGTACACTAGATTCCTCAAACCAATGACTTTTCTACATTAAATAATGTCATCCTCCCCCCCCCCACCAAAAGATAGGCATCAGCAAGAACTGTCCAGTCCTTTGGGCAAAGGGTTCAGTACCCATGGGTTCCCGAAGGGAAATGGTGAAAGGTGAAGTAGGACCATAAGTACTGCAAGTCATTTTTGACTCTTCCAGCAATTTGAAATGAATGGGGTCATGAAAGCACAAGACCTGACTGGGATTATTAGCATCTGGATGCTCCAGTACAGGGAACAATTGGAACCCTGTGACATCTTCCCCAGCAAGATGCACCATATGCAACCCTTGCTGCAGTAGGGACACCAAAAGAGCATCCGTGTCATGTGCGGGCACTGCAGGGGCAGAAGGGAGAGCTACAGCTAACAAATTCTGATCCTGCACAGACCATTGAGGCATCTGGCATTGTAGTCCCCTAATCCAGAGCCCAAGGCCTTGGTAATCTCCTCCCCCTCTTCCTCAGAGTCCTCAGCAGCAGGAGGGGACTCCTTTAACCCTTTATTAATTGTGGATGGTAAAACCTCAAGCATTGGTTTGTGTTCCAACTCCTCAGAGGATCCAGGGAGTCCCTTATTAAGCCCCACAAAGTAAAGATGCACATGGCATGCCCTGTGGCCCTTCAGCAGTGTAAAGGTCCCAAAGGCATTGACCAACCTTCTGCCATGTCTCTTCATTTATGGTGCCTACATCAGGAAACCAAGGGCAGGTCTGTTGTACACATTCTAAAAATGTTTCTAATTGTGAGGTAGTCATTTTGAACCTCTAAGAGCTAATAAAGCTTTCAAAATTTGGACATACAAACTATGGTGTGACAAACCATGATCCCCATTTTTTACACCCAGTGCTTCCTCCCTGTACTTACCACTTACAGGACTCCTCACCTTCTCATGATGTTCCTCCATACTCAGGTCCCTGTTCAGGCACCCCTTTCCACAACCTGCAAGGTGAACACAGAACCTGAGGGGAGGCTACAGGAACTTAAGAAAGACACACAGAGACAAAGACAAGTTTAGAGTGGACCAGGTGGGCCAGGGCTAGCTGATGGCAAAGCCAAGGCCCTGAGCTGGCACCACAAGTTTTATTTAAAGCAGTTAACTAGGTCTCTGTTCTCAGAGCACGGGCCTTCAGGTGTAAGTTTTTTGAGGAGGGTTTTCTTAGAGTTCCTTCTTATCAGGACACCAGCTCCTTTCTGTTTACTTGAAGGTAAAGACACAGCTGACCACACCCTCACCTCTCTGCACACATTGATCCTACTTAGCAAAATGGCTTGAGAGTTGCACATTATTTTGGGGATCCCTACACTTCCCTTTGTTCTCTAGCCCTCATGGAGAAGACAAAGCAGACAGTTCCAGGAAACAACCAGGTATCAAGGAACAAAACTATGGCTATGCCTTGTGGAAATCCATAAGTTACTTTGGGACTTTTTCAGAGTACAGATATAGCTCATGAAATAGCCTTTGAAAGCCTCCTGGGACAGGCACCTTCTATGCAAGGCCACAGCCCAGAATCAAGCCTTCTACTTGCTGTGGGACCTCAAGCCAGTTCCATAGCTCTCAATTTTAGCCTTCATCTTTGCACAATGGGGTTACCTATACCTCAGTGCTCTGAATGATTAAGAGAAGTAGAGGTGTGTGCCTGCTTTTCAGAGACCCAGGTATTGCACAGGGAATTTATGCAGATGGCTTGGAGCAGCACAACTGCCAGAGCATGAACTGAGGATTTCCTGGGAATTTCTTAGGGCCCACATGGTCTGCCCAGGCCTGATAAAGGCCTTTTTAATTTTTCCAAGTTGCACGTCAATCTTCTCACATCAGATCTTAAGTAACAGATTTAAGCAGATTTTAAATCTTCAGGGCAAATGGGAGAATGGCAGTGGAGAGAGTGAGGGTCCTTGTGGCTATGGGCCACCTGGATGTCAGTGTCCTGGATGGGGAACAGGAGTCTGAACAGATACCAGCTCTGACTTTATACAGGTCTGAGCAGAGCAGGATCAGAGTGGAGTAAACTCTGTAAGAAGGGTCTGCCCTAAGGATGTTTGATGTGCACATTGCTGACAGTGAAGAAGTCTGTGGGGATGGATGTCTCAAACCTCCAGTGCTCCTGTAGTCTAGGAATAGCAGCTCCAGGTACACACCTGCTGTTCCTGTTTGCTAAAGGCCCATAAACTCTCCTACCCCATTTGCTTGACAATTAGCATTGCAAGGCACACAGCTGAGCATCGTTTGTTTCCTCGACTTGCCTGGAATACTAACTTCTTCAAAGCACCTTCTGTAGATGTCTAATATGACCTTTCAGACCATTTCCTTTTCACTGTACTTCTCAGCACAGACACGTTCACTTTCATCTTAAATTTATAAGTCACAGATCATGGGAATTCATGCCATCTTAAAGTAGGTTTCCAGACTGGGGTAGGTGTGCTGCTTCTGTCTGGGCCCTGGATTAGAAGAGGCAAGAGTAGGTCAAAGTGGAGGATGAGAAATGTGAGTCCTCAGGCTTTCTTTTAAATGACTGCAGCCTTGTCATTGAGGATGATAGGCCATGGATGCCCTGCTGCAAAAAGAAAGGCATTTTATTCTTAATTACTATTAATAAGCACGTTAAATCACTAAACAATTACCCAAGATGACACTAGAGAGCCCTAGAAATACTTTTCCCAGAAAGAAGCCAAGGAGAGGAGGTTCCCAGGCAGGGCTGTGTTTAAGGCTGAAATGTCAGCTGAGAGCAACCTGATCCCAAACACACAGGTACGCAGGTACCTTCTGCTTTGTGGGGAATGCTAGATTCTACCTGGTTAAAGCCTGGAAGTTAAAATTTTTCAGTCATCCATTTTTCTTTCCACATTTTAGACCCACACAAATAAATTGGGGCCAGGGAAAGATTAAGAAAGGCTGAAATAAAATTACACCTGTAAAAGAGGAATCTAGGTGATGAAGACTCACATGGTAGAAAGCACGGAGTATGGTCATAACTGGAATAAACTATTAGCACATGAAAACTCAGAAAACAGCAGAGATACAGCTTGGGAAGCAATAGTAGCTGTTTACACAGAGCTCAGGAATGGTGTAAAAGGAAGGTGAAGGCTTGGTGGATTGAAACAGTGCCAACTAGGTGTACATGACCATCACAGTAGAGTGAGGACCACACAATCAGATAGTGAAAGCTGAGATTATGGGCACTGGACCACAGTCATTGCTGTCCATTCATCAGTTCAAATGCATATTCCAGGCATGGCTGTACCTCTTCCTTGGTGCCAACCACTACCTTAGAGTTTACATTTCTGCAGGAGATGCTGATGATGACAAAAACAATAACAATGACAGGAATATATTCTGAGTTGTGAGACACTTCTCTAAACACTTTATACAGTCTTAATTATTTAATGCTTGCAATAACAAAATGCGAATGAAGATAAGAATAAAAAGAAAACTGAGGGGCAGAGCATTACCTTCCCAAAATCACACAGACAAGCACAAAGATCTCAGCAGACAAGGTCCCTGCCCTTGTGGAACTTTCAATCCAATGAGGACAAAGAGAAACATACAAGCAGGTGGTGGGGTGAAAGACCTTCCTGGAGTTTTGTTTGCACTTTCTATTGTAATTCCTGGCTTTTTCTTTCTTAGTTAAGGAGAATGAATTGATTTCCTTTTTCTGCCCTTCTTATCTTTTCTGCCTTCCACTGCATCTTTTTATGTATTATATATCCTAGTTTTATCAACTTCCATTGCTCAACATTACACCTTTTAACATATATTTAATTGAGTGTCATCATATTGATTTCATCCTTATCCATAATCCCCACTTTCTCTTTTTCTTGATAAATTTGTAAGTTTTGTTGAACTTTTGGGGAATTCTTATTCTAAATGACAATGCATATATTGTTTTAATTCACTCTACTTTGTTAAATAACATTTTTTAACAACCATATTAAAATGTCCAACCTTATTATCATGCATTAATGGAAAAATAATATAAACAAAATATAAATCATTTTAATGAATCTTTTTTCAACTCTATTTTTCTATTTCTATGTCTTCTTCTTACTTGGATTCTTTTTTATTTTATTGTAGTATATCCTCGAACATTTTCCTTTTCAAAAATATTCATGTACTGTGCATTTCCTGTGTCTGTGAACATCCCAAAAAAAAGACCATTTGCTCCCATAAATATGAATTATATATTGTCGCAGCATAGAATATTCCATTCAAATGCTTTTTCTATAGAAATTTTTAAAATTCCATCTAATAACCAATGTCACAACTGAGAAGTCCAATGCCAGTTTGATCATTGCCCCTTTTTAGACATTTTTCTCTTTTTCTAGACAGTTTTACAGGCATACACATGCAAATATTTTTACTCATAAATATTCAAGCAGATGAGTAGCAGGGAGGCATGTCAAGTTCCTAACAAGCATCATCACCTGTGAAAAACAAACATGGACACCAAGCAAATAGGTGCATATTGTAAGTAGAGGGAGAAGCCAGATCAGAGGAATATCAAAGAGACTTGGATGACCAGCGGACCTTGGACTGGCCACTCCATCGTCGGGTACTGACATATTTATGTATTGACACATCTATAAATGCAGAACTGAACCTCTTCCCTCCCCACCACAATCAGCCTCTTGCTCTCCTGTCCAGGGCCCAACTCCCAGGTGACTCTCAGCAATGAGGACCATCACTGTCCTCTCTGCTGTTCTCCTGTTGGTCTTCCAAACCCACACAGAGCCCCTCGGGAAAGCACTGATGAGCTTCCAATCCAGGAGCACCTTGAGGCCCAGAACCGAGATACAGCCATTTACTTTGCCTGGGATGAAAGGGCCACTCAAGAGGCTTTAGGTGAGAGCCCAGCAGTGACACCAACAAGTCATGATAGCATTGGGAAGTGAGGACATACTAGAGACTCTTGTAGGGTTCTTTCAACATCAGAGGATTGGGTTCCAGAACGTGTGAGAATTACACTCAGCTTCTTCAGGGTCAGAGGCTAAACCAGCCTCTTCAAGTTGCTCCTGAGCACCTGCAGGCAGGGCTCAATCTGGTGTGTGTGGATGGGTTGGAATGAGAGGTGAGTAATCCTGTTTTGGGAGCTGTATTGCAGGGGATGTGATAAGCCTGTAAATGATAGATTAGAATGGTCAAAGATGAGACCCTTCATGAGCACCTCATAGGAAGATTTCTTTTGATTTATGATGAACATGTGAATTCTCTCCATTCTTTTATGATTGGTGTATATTGGTTGATTAGTAGCAGATATGTCACTTTTTAGAGCATCTCTCCTGGTCTGGCTCTGCCTCTCCTTCCCTCCTTTCCCACTGTGCCTTGCATGCCCCCTCTTTTCCTAGACCCTCTGCAGAGAACCACCTGCTTTTGCTGAACAGATGTCTGCAATTTAGGTGAGAACAACGTTAGCACCTGTACTCTCAAGGGCACCCCTCACAAGCTTTGCTGTAGCTGAGCTCCGTCAACTGAGATGCAAAGCAGTGCAAGATCCAATCTGAAGATCTTGAAATGAACGATTTTATTCTGTATACTTTGTGCTTTCTTTTACTTCTCTATTGAAAATAAAGTTAAAGCATTAGCCTTAGAGTGTTTGACCTTGGCTTATTTGTTTGTTTGAGTTGGCATATGGCATATTTGTGCTGTACAATTTTATTGTGAATTCATTCTGAATGGTTTACATTAATAGGAACCTGCCTTTACTTCCAATGATCTATAATTTGAGCATCAGATGTCAATTAAAATTTTTTAAAATGTCATCAAAATGAAACTAATGTGTTCATTGGTCAGTTTGAATCTAAAGACTTGTACATGTTCATAATGCAAACTAACCCCACAAGATACTACTTTCACTCAACTCAGTTTCACTTGATATAATTCCTACTGTCAGGCAAAATTTTGTGTTTTATCAGCTCATATATAACCAGACAGTCAACCAACAGACTGCCCTTAGTAAAAGTCTGCTCCTATTGCAGGAAATGTAACAGGGGTAGTAAGGCCACAGCACTCTGAACAGGTAAACTGAGTTAAAGACTCTGTTCAGAGAAGCAAAGCCTCCAGAGATTTCCCAGAACTAGAAAGAACAGCTACCAAGTAGCTTGCCTGGTGGGTCTTGAAGTTCAAGTAAATAGATAATAATAAAATTTTTTTTCCTTGATTTTGCCCAACCTCAGCCTGATATACCCTTTACTTAATTCCTCTTTAACTGCAGACTATGCTTCAATTCACTTGAGACAATGTACAGACAAGCATGCGCATGCTTTCCCCATCACCTTGTAAAACATGGGGATTGCCCTTTTCTATGACCCTAAAAATATGTTTGAGTTTCATTATGTTAGGGAAGGGGGTATAGACCAAGGACTCAGGTATTCAAATAATTGAGGAGGATGAAGGGCTATTACACTTATTGTTATCGTCACTAACCCTACAATAAGTGCAGATATCAGGCAGATAGAGATGTGTGATAAATGGAGCTGTTAGAACAGAGCCATCAAAGTGACACTGAAGGCAACAAATGAATCTGTCTTCCCAGCTCACTCTATACTTGTGTTCTGTCTCCACAGGTTGACTAATTCTCCTAACAGACCAGTATAAAAAAGGACATAAGATACTTCCATTCTCCAGAGACAGAACTAGGCATCTACTACTTCTCAACCTGGACCTTGCCATTTTGCAAACTCAGCATTTTCACATTTTTCCTTCAGTTACTGGATACCCTAATTGTTCTCAATAATTCTTGGCTCTGAATTTTTGTTTCTACCTGTAGTCTTTTTCTGCATTCTTTCTGCCTTTTGATCCCTGCCCTTGCAAACAACTGGTGATTCTTCCTGTGTGGTTCCCATGAAAAGTACCTGCAGAGGATTTCATATGTTTATCCAATCAACATGTGCTATTTTCTGCCCTACTGGATAAAACCTTTGCATCATGTTACCTCCTATGCAACAGGTAGGCCAATGACATAGATGGAAATTTGGACAAAAAAGACCAATCCCTGATGCAGAAAATGTTACCAAGGAGATAAGGAAAAATATTTTTAAATAGGAAAACTGAGCTGGAATTCTCTGCAGATGAGCTGTGGTTAAGGAAAGCATGCTGAGCTCACCTGCAGGTGGGATTAGACCTTTCACTTATCGTATTGGATGGTTCCAGTGCAACTCATATAAATTTTGACATGATAAAATGGTTTTACCTTTGATCTTTGTTCAGCCTTAGGCTGATTCTCACCTAACCCAAAATCTGGATTCATTTTAAAGATATGTGTTATTGTTCTTACATCTTTAGATGAGGCAAGAACCTTCTATTCCCATCGCCTGTAGTGTCAATTCCATGTGGCTTACACCTCCACTAAATCAAGGTTTCACTCTCTTGGGAAAGATTTAGACCAGGCAAAAATTTCAGAGGGCCACAGTCATATCCTAAGCAAGCAGAGGTGTTAGTGTTCCTGACAGTTCTGTATGGAAACAATGGTTTCTTGTTGGGGTGGAGGAGAAGGAGAGTGCAACAGATATTCAGGCAGGTGGGAATAAGAGGGGTTCTAATTTTCACTAGTGCAGACACCTGGCAAATAGACCCTTGTAATCAGTAGACTCACTAGATCTGACAGTTATCAAAGCTGCTACCCATGAAGGCCCCAGGAAGATTCCACATGGTTTATCTGACCCACCCACCCCCATCTCTATTCCAGGTAACTACAGTATGTGCAATGACAGATTATCAAATGCTTGATATTTCATTGGTCCACCCGCAAGTAGACATATTAAACACAGGGATCTTCATGCCTAAGAAATACATCAATTAGTATGGCTTCTTCAGTGACCCTCACCTCTAGAAGCCTCACAGGCATGCAGATCCTCATCATCCTCAAGGAAGTGGATTAAACTTCCCACTTAAAAGGCAGAGATTGCCAGAATGGATAAAGAAACACGAGCCAACTTTATACAGTTTATAAGAAACTAACCACATCATGAAAGACGGAAATAGCTTGAAAGTGAATGGATGCAGAAAACCTACAAAAAAACCCTGCAAACAGTAACTGAAAGAGTGCTGTGTAGCTATACTAAAATCAAATCAAATAGACTTAAAGTAAAAAAAAAATTGTTATGCAAGACAAAGATCAGTACACACTGATGAAAGTGGCATGCCATCTTAATTACAAATATATATGCACCTAATAACAGAACTCCAAAATATATGAAGCAAATTTGACAGATTTGAAGGGAGAAATAGATCATTCTACATTAATAGTAGTAGACTTCAATATAGCACTTTCAGTAATGGATAGAACATCTAGGCAGAAGTTCAATAAGGAAAGAGAAGATTTTTGGGGATTTAGTAGTGGGAGGCTGTGTGTTACCACTGCTATTTGATTCTTGGGTTGACCTGGATTGTCAGAATTGTCCCTGCTAATTGCTCAAAACTAGGCTCATGACCCAGTAATTATTTGCAAACCAGCCTTGGGGAGGGTAGCTATAGATGCTGGAAAAGACCTCTGTTACTTAATTTTAGTTTTCTCACATGAACTACTTTGTCTACAAGCAAAGGTTTCTCTTTGGCTCCTCATTGTTCAATGCCTTGTCTGAGTGTATTTGTTGCAATACAGATAGGATCAATGTGATAGAGCTTCCTGCCTGGAGGCTAAGAGCCTTGGGATTCAAACTTTCTCAGTGACAGTTCTCCAGCCATCTCTGGCAGCCTCCTCTTCCTGGGCTTGGAAATATTTCCTCCCCCCTCTAAGTCCTCAAAGGCTGAAAGGCAAAAAATGGCATGGCCCCACTTTGCCTGAAAGGGCTCCTGGGTCACAGCAGACCAAATCTGTGGGATAGAAGCTGAGTCATCCTTAGGCTGTGTCCCTCTCTCTCCTCTTATCTCGGGTGGTGGATCCCTGGAGCCCCCTTTGTCTGTAGACAACTTGGATAACATAACTTTAAAGTAAAACCCATATTCATACAAACACCAAAAAAAAATAGGACTGAAAATGAAACAGAGGAAAGGAAATATTCTGTTTATATATCAGAAAGTGGTCAATACCACCAGTCTTCATAAAAGTTAGAAACTACAAATCAAGGAAAAGACATGGGGAAACAGATGTGGCTCAAGTGATGGAGTTCCACCAACCATTTGTGAAGAACTGGGTTTGATCCCTGGTGACTAATGGTGAAAAAGAAGAGAAAGCATGCCTGCACATGTGCACCAGTGCCCATGGGTTGAGCCAGCACCCCGCACAATTGGGTGATGCAAAAAGATGGTGAAGCATCAAAAGAGAGACAAAGGGAGAGTCAAGTTGATGTGCAGCAGAAACAAGGAATAGATGTGGTGCAACTGACAGGGAACCTCTCTCCCTATCAGAGGTCTCCAGGATCAACCCTGGTGAATCCTAGAGGAGAGAAAATGAGAAGAGAAGACAACACAGACAGCTAAAACAGCAGGGGGGCAGGAAGGGAAGGGAGAAACTAAACAAGTAAATAAATCTTTAAAAAAGAAAAAAAGAAAAAGGCAGAGATCCCCAAAACTGACAAAGATAGGATTAGGTAATGCACAGAAGACTGTTGTGAAATCATAGGCTTCAGCCTGATCTCCTTCCCTTTGCTCCCTAACCCTCACAATATAACAAAACAAAGAGTTCCAGGGAACACCCAGGGATGAAAGGACAAAACTGACTGTGCCTTGTGCAAATCCATCATTTACTCTGGGAGTTTTTCACAGTTCAGATTTTGCTCATGAAATGGACTTTGAAAGCCTCCTTGGACAGGCAGCTTCTACCATGGCCACAGCCTAGTGTCCAGCCTTGGAATTGTTGTGAGGCCTCAAGCCAGTCAAGTAAGCACTTGACTTTAGCCTCCACTCCTGACAAAGGGGTAACCTCTGCCTTGGTACTATGAACGATTAAATGAAATAGAGGTGTGATCGTGCTTTGCAGAACCTCAGGATATTGCATGGGGAATTAGGTGCAGATGGCTTGGAGCAGCACAACTGCCTGAGCATGGAGCTGAGGAGCTCCTGAGAATTCCTGAGGGCCCACGTGGTCTGCCTAGACCTGATGAATTGTCTTTGTAATTTTTTCAAGTTGCATATTAATCTTCTCACATCAGATTTTAATTATCAGATTTAAGCAGATTTTAAGCCATTCTACCTGAGGAAAGTGAAGTCTAGAAGCCTGGTTGTGACAAAGGAGTTAGAAAATAAATGCAGAACAGATATAAGAACTCAAAAAGGAAATATTGTGATAATACTTTTTATATAAACAAATAGCCTATGCATCAGCAGAATGATAATATATCATTTAAAAGAATATTTTAATTGTATAGGAAAAAGTTGAATTAAGATGCAATGGGGAGGTGGATGTGTCTTAAGTGATTGAGCTGTCATCTACTCTATAGGAGGTCCAGGGTTTGATTCCTATGGCCTCCTGGTGAAGACATGCTAACCCATGTGGAGAGCTGGTCCATGAAGAGTGTTGGCACAGCAAGATGACACAACAAAAAGAGACACAGAGGAGAGACAATAAGATATGCAGCAGACCAGGAAGCTGACATGCCACAAGAGGTTGGGCATATCTCTACCACTCATGAAGGTTCCAGAAACAGTTCCCAGAGACAACTAAAAGAGAAGACAAGCAGACACAGAAGAACACATAGCAAATAGACACTGAAAGCAGACAATGAGCCCAAAAGGATGGGAGTTTAGGAAAGAAATACATCTTTCATTTAAATTTTATTATTATGTTCTTTTAAAAAGATATATGAATTACACAAAATGTTACATAAAAAATTAAAGCAGGTTCCCATATACCCCACTCCTCATACACATCTCTCTTCCCATATCAACAACTTCTTTCATTAGTGTGGTGTATTTATTGCATTTGATGAGTACATTTTTGGAGCATTGCTATACTGCATGGATTATAGTTTACACTGTAGTTTACATTCTCTCTCTAAGTCCATTCAGTGGGTTATTGCAGGATATATAATATCCAGTGTCTGTCCCTGCAATAATATTTAGGACAACTCCACATTCTGAAAATGCCCCCAGAAAAGGAAAATCCTTTTTTTCTTTCTCCCTGCCTTCAGCAACTTCGTGGCCACCATTGCTACATCAATGATTTAATGCCTTCCATTGCTAGAGTTACATGGTTTCTTTAGAATACTAAAAAGTCCACTCTAATCCATATTTTATTGCTCCATCCTGAGGACCATGGCATGGTGATGTCCACTTGACCTCTTAATAGAGAGGGGGCTTAGATCCCACAAAGATGATGAATGGAATTTTACTGCTTTCTGCTGTGGATACTCTTGGTTCCCCGGTGTATTTGTTGATCATCCTCACACACTCTTAGCTGATCTAGATAAGTCCAATGATCTGGAGAGTAGGTGTTGCAACTCTACTGAGGCTCAGGATCCAGCTGGCACATAAACAGACCAAAGAGTCAAGTCTCCTGTATATACATATACCAACCCCAGCAACAACCAAAGGTTCAGTAAAAGTGGCCAAAGAGGCATGCATAGAGAGATCATATCTGAGTTCCACTCCATCACACTCAGGAAGACCAATTCCAAAGTAGGGACCACTGCAAAGTCACTGAACTTCAGAGCCATCTGTCATGACTGTAGGACCTGGGTGTCTCTGTGGCTCTCAGGAGCACCACTACTTAGGATTATATCTACTTTGACTGTCTCTGAGACCTTGCTGACATATGCATAAGTACAAACACCTCTGATAAACTCCTGACTCATTTTGATGTCTCTTAGCCATATAAATTCATTTGTCCTCACCATTTCTCCCTTTTATTCAAGGTCTTTATCTAGTTGCTTCACCAGCTGATGCTTGGTACTAATCCCTTGGCACCAGGGAGGCTCATCCCTGGGAGTCATGTCCCACTGGGAGAAAGGTAATGCACTTACATGCTGAGTTTAGGTTAGAGAGTGGCCACATTTGAGCAACATGGAGGCTCTCAGGAGGTAACTCTTAGGTACCCTGCAGCTCTAGGCCTAGTTGAAATTTCAAGCACACTGCCTCATAAACATAGTCATCAGGATCAAGGGTCCATCACTGGGCCTTCCTTTTTCACTGGACTTTGCCCTTGTACTTGGGGAATTGTTGCAGTTCCACTGGGGAGTGTGACACTGTTTCCCAGAATGGGAACTCAGCACTCCCTTTGTTGTCCTGTGAAACTCTATACCCTATGTCAATACCCAATGAACACCCAAACATATCTATATACCATATATGCATGCCCTGGAGAATTCCCTCCCATCCATGCATCCCCCATCAGTGACACCCCATATCAGTACTTCTTCTGTGCCATAGTTGAACCCTTTTGTCACCCAAAATTTCTTAAAAAATGCAATCTAAAAATTCCTGAATTCAATTAGTAAGAAAATGAAACAATAATGATAGGTTTAAAGATTAGAACTAGAATATATAATAATTTAGGAAAACTAAAAGAAGGAAAAAATAAATTGGGGTATTAAAAAATTAAAAATATCGTAAAATAATTTTTGATGTTTTATCTTTCATCATTCTAATAAGTTCACTGTAATAGGTATTGCTCTGTATGTACAGTATTAAGGCAATTTCTTCCATTTCTTCCTCAGGGTCTACATCCTTTTATTTTTTTTTAATCTTATGTCTTCAAAAATTTTTCATTTACAGTAATGGCACAATAGAATAGAGGGAAGTCCCATATACTCAACATCAAACACTTTCCTCCTTTCCTAGCAATGATCTTTTTAAATGTGGATGGTACATTTGCTTCATCTGAGGTAAAAGTATTGAAATATAACCACCAATCATGTTTCCTTTATGTTTACCTTTTAGACTGTACACTTCGATAAAATTTTTGGTTACATTATGGTTTACATTATGGTTTACATTTTAGACTATACAACTTTATAAATTTTTGGTGATATTTAAGATGGCCTGTATCCATCATCAGAAGATCATGCAGAACACTTCCATTGCCTCCCAGTTATCCCTTCTTCCAACTATTCTACTACTCTCTTCTCCTCCACTTGGGACCCACAGTGGCAACCAAGCTTCACTGCTTGAAGGACAAGGTTCATAGATACTTACAACAATGTTTAGGGCTTGACACATTAGTCTTTCCTCCCTGATTGGGAGCCACCCATGCTCTTGAGAGACACCCTCCCCTGTGTTTCAGAACATCAGGCCTCCCCAGGATGGGGTTACAACATCTTCGCCCTCAGAGCATGGATTTCTTCCCTGTGATATAACAAACTATGACATGATGAGCACTCACACACTCCCTAGAAGCCTCTGCCAAATGCCTCCCATCAAACACCTTAAGCCAGTAAACTTTCCTTATTATATTTTCTAAAGAGTTTTCTCAACATTATAGTTTCAACCATATACCCGGCAATCTCACATGTTCACTTTCTCCCTCCCGGTCTTCCCCCAAATTCCTTGGACTATCTGACCCATTCTCCCAACCCTAGCTTCCCTCAAGCCTGCAAAGCCCCACCCAATAGTATCCCTATGCCCTCATCTTATCCCTTCACTGTACAGCTACTTTAAAAAGATACAATGGTATCTGTATAGGAAGAAATTGAAATGAAATTTGTAATCTAACCAGGAAAGCACTTTACACGCAAAAATGTTTCAAATACATTTTTTAATTTTCATGCTTGTAGACAGGCTCTTCTATCCAAAAAGGATTGATAGGCTGAATGATTTATTTGTTAAGGTTTTTTGGAAATCAGAAGCAGAGACAGTACATTCTTTTTCTATTGTATCTTTCTTAGTGCAACCCAGAACCCTGGTATTACAATAAATATTTATTGAATTTATAGGAATTCCATTGAACCCCCTTAGCTTCAATCAATACATTGCATTCAAGTCTTCCTTTCTCTGCCTGAGGGCATGTTGTGGAGTAAAGCAGCAAGTAACGGGCCATTGACCTAACTCAGAATAGCTGCATCAGCCCAGCCAGTTACGTGGCCTATAGAGAGGACATGGCACTACACACCTCCAGAGAGCCCTGCTTTTAGGTATTTGCAACTAGCTCAGCCCTTCTTCCCAGAGGATGGTGAGCAGGGTGTTACACAAAGAAGTGACAT
Organism: Dasypus novemcinctus; assembly: GCF_030445035.2. NCBI lineage: Eukaryota > Metazoa > Chordata > Mammalia > Cingulata > Dasypodidae > Dasypus > Dasypus novemcinctus. The sequence goes on along the minus strand of NC_080697.1, from coordinate 56,924,257 downwards.
GGAAGGCTTGGAAAGCTGCTTTAAATGAGCCTGTGATACTGATGACTGTGCTTAGGAGCCCGTGTGCCTGAAATATGAACTAGGCCTAGAGCTGCAAGGTGCCTAAGAGCTACCTCTGAGGGCCTCCATGTTGCTCAAATGTGGCCACTCTCTAAGCCAAACTCAGCATGTAAATGCATTACCTTCCCCCCAGCATGGCACATGATTTCTGGGAATGAGCCTCTGTGGAGCCAATGGATTACTACCAACCACTACCTGGTGAAGCAACCAAAAAGAGATCTCGGATCAAAAGATCAACTCAGACCAGCAGAGTATCTCAGGCTACATGTTGGATCAAGTGTTAAAACTGCTTTTTAACCTTGAATAAAAGGGGGAAATGGCAAAGACAAATGGGCTTATATGGCTAAGAGTCTTCAAAAAAGAATCAGGAGGTCATCAGAAGGGTCATGCTTATGCAATCCTCAGCAGGACCCCAGAAAAGCCAAAGTAGTTACGACCCTAGGTACTGGTTCTCCTGAAGACTTTGGAGATCCCCAGGGAATATGGTAATGGCAGAAGGATTTCGAGTACTGTACCATGGCACAGGGTCCTACTTTGGAATTTGTGCTCCTGAGTGTGATGGAACTGGACACAGATGTGTCTTTTCTATACATGCCTCTTCTGTCACTTTTACTGAACCTGTGGTTGGCACTAGGGATGGTGCATACTCAGGAGACTTGAATCTCTGAACTGCCCATGTGCCAGCTGGGCCCTGAGCCTCAGCAGAGTGGTGACTCCTACTCTCTGGTTCAATGGTCTTACCCAGGTCAGCTAACAGGGAGGTGAAGATGGTCAACCACCACACCAGGGAATTGAGAGTGCCTACAATTGCAAGCAGAGGAATTGCATCCATCATCTGTGTAGAATCTAAGCCCCCTTGATCTAGAGGTGGTGAGGGCATCACCAAACCAGGGTCTATAGATGAAGGAATAAAATATGGACTAGTGTGGGCCTATGCATATTCTACTATAAAACTATTGAGATGAGTAATAGAAGAAATTTTAGCATCGAGGTAGAGAAAGTGGCCACAGTATTTGCTGAAGGCAGGGAGAAGGAAGAAGAGATGTGATGTGGAGGCATTTTTGGGATATTGAGTTGTTCTAAATGATATATCAGGGTCAGATGTTCTACTTTATATACCCTGCCATAACCTACTGAATGTACTGGGGGAGAGTGTGAATTACAGGGTAAACTATCACCTATGTAGTGCAGCAGTGTCCCAAAATGTGTTCATTGAGTGTGATGAGTGTGCCACAATGATGGGGGAAGTTGTGTTGTGGGAGGAGTGGGTGGGGTGGTATATGTGCACCTTTCATATTTTTTAATGTAGCATTTTTTGTGATGTATATATCTTCAAAAAATACAATTTACAAAAATGATGAAGTGGGGAGTGAGCAGTGGGTTATATGGGCACCTCTTATGTTTAATTTTTATGTTTTTTAATGTAACATTCCTTGTGATCTATTAACTTTAATTAAAAAATAACACAGAAAAAATGGTAAATGGCCTGCCATGACTGACCCTGTGGTAGCTGTGCTGAGAATATCACCACCATTACCTCTTAATTCTCAAACAAATTCTGTGAGGTCGGTACTATTAGTATATTACAACTATTAGCATGATCCTTATTTTGTAGAATTGGAAATGGAGCCCCAGGGACATTAGATGTTTGAAAGAGCTTGAAGTCACATGGAAGCAGTGTTAATTCTTTTTTTAAATATATTTTTTTATTTTCCTTTTAAAAAGAAACTAAGATTACATAAACTGTTTACTCAAAAAATATAGGGAATTTCCATATGCCAGCTTCTCCCTCCCACACTGAGGAACATAGATATTTTCCAAAAGAAAGAGATATAGTACCAGGTAAAATTGTGGACATCTATTGCAAGGGATTGATCTTTTTTCAATAATCAAAATTGACTGACTCCCCCGTCCATATCAGACAAGAGAAGTTCTAGTTGCCCTGATACCTCCAAGGAGTGCTCTGCAGAGCACATTTCTCCTATTTAATTTTTCTGTAAGTTTTTGCTTTACAGAGTCTCTCTTCACCTTGCCCTTCACCACAGCTGCTTTTCTCCAACATTCTTTGACTCACTCAGCACATTGCTTTTTTTTTTTTTTTTTTTAAACATGATCACTAAATTTATTTGGAAGGGTAAGGGGTCCTGAATAGCCAGAAACATCAAAAAAAGGAAAAGTGAACCTTATCTCCAGAGTTTAAATCATAATACCTACCTATACTGGTAAAAAACAGCAAGCACATTGCTCTTATATTCTCCCCTCCCCCTTCTGAAGAAAACAAGTAACTCAGAGCAGTTATGTGTAATAGATGTTTTAAATTGCAGGTTTATATAATAGGTGAGAATTACAGAGCACCCAAAAGAGACAACAAAATAAATGTCTGATCAATCCTATCATTTGATTAAACTCCATCAGCATTTCAAGCCTGGGATATTACTCTCTGGTCATGACTAGTCTAGGCCCCAAATTACAATTATTCCCTCTACTCTAATGGTCATCTTACTACACTCTAATTCTTCCTAAATTCTTCTTCAGGGAAAATTACGTCCCAGTCCTCTCCTAAGCTAGTTTGGGATGGTATTTCCAGTAGTTAATGATGGGCCTCTGAACTAGCAAAATTGCCCTGGTTTTCATTCATAATATCTACAAAAGCATTCCACATCCAATTTAGGATGTGAGGATGTAGAACGTTTCCTCAGGTAGCACCAAGAAAAATCTAAATGAACAATTCAGATAACATAAAATCACACATATCTACTGAATTACTGAACAGTAATGGGCACTACAGGGCCTTAGTGAAGTAGTTTCCTGAGAATGGTGCCCTTGCCTTTGAGCAGCAAGTTGCAGTGATTTCCAAAGTCCATTGAGTGCAGATGGACAGAAGAGGAGGTGACTGAAATGTCAGAAACTTGACCTGGTCAAGGGAAACCAGCAAGGCTGTCCTTAGGGTGCTGTCATATAGGATTGACCAGAGTCTAGAGAATCCCCAGGTGAAATGATTTGTTTAGTCTAACAATACTTCCCTATCCACACGTCTCCAGTGAGGATGAGAAAACCTTTGCAACAAACACTGCTGGGTCAACAGGATCTTTATTTTATATATACATACATAAAAAGTATACCTGAGGTGGATTATAGGTCTAAGTATAAAAGCTTTTAACTAGTAAAATTTTCATGGTTTTTATTCAAGGTACTGAGATGGTTTCAAATAAAGTGTCTAGATGATAACACAGGAGAAAAATCTTCACAACCTGGGAAAGGCAAATATTTCTGAGGAACACATACAGAAATAATATGAAAAGTAAAACAATCCTGAACTTTATCAAAAGTAAAAACCTCTGCTCCTCAAAATAAAAGGCAAGCCTTGGAATGAGAGAAAACATTTTTTGTACAGGTATCAAGCAGAGGATTTGTACCTAGAATATATATTATATAATGAACTAATAAAAAAGAAAAGACTTAGACTTCTAATTTAGAAAAAAAAGGCAAAAGATTTGGACATTCACAAAAGAGAATATATTCATATAAATATATATTAAAATAAAATATATCCTGATATATTATAATATAATGATAAATAAGATGTTTTAATTTTATAGTAGGGAACAGTAAAATTAAAACCAAAATGAGATGCCACTACAACAGCTAAACTTGAAAGAGTAACAATATTGAGTATGGGGGAAGAGAGATGCAGAGAACTGGACCTCTCACTCTGCTGGTGGAAGTGAGTGGCACAACTACTGCATCAGACCTGAAGAGAAGAGGGTTAATTTAATGAGTCAACTTGGTTGGCTTATGGTAGCCAGTTGTTTGGTCAACCAAGTCTTGACTTGATAGTTACTATATTTAACAGACGGATTCCAATCATGGGTCAGTTGATTGCATCTGTGGCTGACTACATCTACCGTTGACAAAGGGGGTAGAGACCTTAAAGGATTTCAGCAGTCAGAAAGGAGACTCTTTATCTCTACCTCAGAAAGACATATTTTCTTGGGGAATTCAACATCCCCTTCATGAAGTTACCAATTTGCAGCCTGTCCCACAGATTCAGATTTATCAATCCCTTTGGACATATGAATGATTTGAATAAATCTAAATGGATACCTACCTTATATCCAGTAATTCCAACCCTGAGTATTTCTCAAAAATAATGACAAACTATATGCACAGAAAGACATGTGCAAGGTTGTTCCTTGCAGCTCCGCCAGGGGGCGGAGGCACTCTCACAAAGCCTGCATTACAGTTTTGGAATCACAGGTCCTCAGACAAAACCCCAAGGCTTCCTCTAAGCAGGCAGACTGTTAGCAAAATCCTTGACCATCCTGTGCTCCATTTCCTTCATTTGTAAGATATGTGATAGACGGTACTTCAACAGATGGTTGTGAGATTGACTGAGTGATGCTCAGGAACAGGTGCTGGAAAACAGGAGGTGCTTAAAAAGCATTAGTCATATGATGGTGGTGGTGATGGGGAAGGATACCTGCTCAGGGTGATGTAAGTGTGTGAGAAGGAGGCTGGGCAGTGGAAAAGTCCTACCCACCACTGTGTTCAAGTGTCCCCAATGTCACCACCACTGCTATCAATGAATTCATGCTGACATCTCCTACCAACTCAAAGGCACATCACAGCATTTCCTACTTTTGCTCAGACAAAATATTAAGCTCCCATAGGGAGTCTTCACCCTGCTCCCTCTTTCTTGTAAATTCACCAAGAAAAAGTGAGGACCCTGCATCCCATAAGGAACACTGGGCTGTAGGTGAGCATCATCAGGGGTCAAGCAATATCGTGGATGATACAGCATTGGCCTTGCTCTATTAAAGGCTGGAGAAATATAAACTTATCATATCAAATAAAAGGTAATTTAAAAAAGATCCACACACACTGAGCTTATGGCTAAAACTTGGTTTTGACAGAGAAAGACCCAAAGTAAAACTACTATTTGCCCACCTTCAGGTGGAACTTTGTGCTGCTTTTGTTCTCAGCTGGCAGAGCTCAGAGCAGCAGAGCCTGCAGGGGCTGCCCATTGAGTCATGTGCTAAGGTCATTGCTCCTTCAGGTCTGCAGTGCCAGGAGGGTCTCTTCTAAAGGCCTGGGAAGGAAGGGGCATGTCAGGTCCACTGCAGGTCCTGGGGGCAGGGGCAAGTGGGAGGGTTCATTGGCATGGAGCTTCCCAGGGAAGGAATTGCTGCCTCCAGGACACATGAGCCAGGGGTCCTATTAGAGCAGGAAAAGGACACTTAACTGGCCACAGGTCAGTCACTCAGGACATGGGTCTTTCTCTCATTTGGGCTGTCATTTGTTTCATGTAACACCCACACACACTCATTCGGAGACACACATACTTGGACACATGACAGCCAAAGGTTTCCACCTTACCAACAGCCACCCAACCATACACACTTATAAACACACACAGATGAGTATACACACACCACCCAACAAACACTCAGACATTGATGCCCTGAAATGCTGACCCCAGTGCCCATGAGCTCCTCCACTAGACCTGCCTCTTTCTCTGTGCTGCAGCTGCTGAGCCTCATGTGCACAGCCCAGAGGCAGTGCTTTTAGCACCTGAAGGGTTGCTGGGAGCGTCTGCTCCAAGGGCATCAGCTTAAAGGAAAAAGCAGAGGCTAGAGGGTCCGGTCACTTGCTCATGATGCCATGGCTTGTTGAGGGCATACCTGGGCCTGGAACCCCCCACATGTGGTCTAGAACCACCCCAGAAACCTTTGGAGCTGAGGAGCTGCCACACTCTGCCCTCTGTCCAGGGCCCTCCTGGTGGGAACCTGTGCTTTCTTCCTGGTAGCTCAGCTGGCCTCAGGGCCATGGGGGAATGGGGGAGAGAGCAAGGGTCCTTGTGGCTGTGAGCCACCTGGACATCAGCATCCTGGAATGCAAACTTCTCCAAAAGCACATTCTATGGCTGTGTAATCTCTCCTTTCACTACATGTCCCTTTCTGGACCATACTTTTTAGCACACCCATGTTTATTTTCTTCCTAAATTCCTAAGTCACAGGTCCTGGGAATTCTTGCCACCTGTAAGTAGGTTTCCAGATGGGTGTGGCTGTGCTGCTTCTGTCCTGGAATGGATTAGGAGAGGCAAGAGTAGGTCAAAGTGGAGGAGGAGAAGTGTGAGTCCTCAGGTTCCCTTTTAAATGACTGCAGGTTTGACGTCAGTGATGATAGGACATACATGCCTTGCTGCAAAGAGAAAGGCATTTTACTCTTAATTATAATTCATAAACACACTGAAACTCTAAACACTTTTCCAAAATGCCACTAGAGAGCCCTAGAAATACTTGTCCCAGAAAGAAGCTGAGTAGAGGGAGGTTCCAAGGTAGGGCTGTGTTTAAGGCTGAAAGGTGAGCTGAGAGCATCCTGATCCCAAACACATGGGTTCACAGGCACCCTCTGGTGTGTGGGGAATGCTAGATTCTACCTGTTAAAAGCCTGGAAGTTAAAGTTTTTCAGTCATCCATTTTTCTTTCCACATTTTAGACTTAACCTATTAAATTGGGGACTAAGGGAGGATGAAGAAAGACTGAGGTAAAATTTACCTATAAAAGGAATATGGGTGATGATGACACACATGGTGGAAACCTTGGGTTATTGGTTGGAACTGGAATTATCTCCCCTATGCACATCCTTCTCTCTCCCAGCCTCAGCTCAACTTGTGAAGACTCAGAAAAAGGCAGAGATGCAGCTTGGGAAGCAATGGTAGCTGTGTACACAGAGATCAGGAATGGTGTAAAAGGAAGGGGAAGGCATGGTGGATTGAGACAGTGCTGACTAGGTGTCCACAGACTGCAGGGTAGGGAACGACTGCACAACCAGACAGGGAAAGCTGAGATTACGGCCATTGGACCACAGTCATTGCTGTCCATTCACCGTTCAAATGCATATTCCAGGCATGGCTGTACCTCTCCTTGGTGCCAACCACTACCTTAGTGTTTACGTTTCATAAGGAGATGTTGATGATGACAAAAATAATAATGACAGGAATGTATTTTGAGTTGTCAGGTACTTCAGTAAACAGTTTACACAGTTTTATTTTATCCTTGAAACAACAAAATCTAGATAAATGTAAGAAAAGGGAAGCTGAGGGGCAGAGCAGTACCTTCCAAAACTGACACAGATAAACACAAAGATCACAGCAGACAAGGTCCCTGCCCTCATAGACCTTTCAATCCAATGAGGAGAAAGGGAATCACACAAGCAGGTGGAGGAGTGAATGGCCTTCCTGACATTTCTTTTGCATTTTCTATTATAATTCCTGAGTTTTTCTTTCTTTTTTAAGGAAACTGAATTGATTTTCTTTTTCCTTCCTCCTTATCTTTTCTTCCTTCCACTGCATCTGTTTTTCCTCAGAAATGTGAAAAACGCCACCTAATAACCAATGTTGCAAGGGAAAAATCCAAAGCCAGTTTGATCATTGCCCATTGTAGCCATTTTCCCTTTCTAGACTGTTTTACAGCATACATGCAAATATTTTTACTTGTAAATATTAGAACAGATGAATAGCAGGGTGACTTATCGGGTTCCTAACAATCATCAGAACTTCAGGAAAACAAACATGGACACCAAGCAAATAGACACATATTGTAAGTAGAGGGAGAAGCCAGATCAGAGGAACATCAAAGACTCAGCTGATAGGAGGACCTTAGGTGACCACCCTTCCCTTAGATAATGACACATTTAGGACACCACCTTCTTTCCTTCAATCCTTCTATAAATGCAGGACTGAACCTCTCCCCTCTCCACCACACTCAACCTCCTGCTCTCCTGTCCAGGGCTGACCCCCAGGTGTCTCCACCACACTCAACCTCCTGCTCTCCTGTCCAGGGCTGACCCCCAGGTGACTCTCAGCCATGAGGGCCCTTGCTGTCCTCTTTTCCATTCTCTTGTTGGCCTTCCTAACCCATGCTGAGCCCCTCAGAGAAAGCACTGATGAGCCTACAGTCCAGGAGCAGCCCGAGGCCCAGGACCAAGATATGGCCATCTCCTTTGTGGGGAATGAAGGAGCCACTCGAGAGGCTTCAGGTGAGAGCCCAGCAGTGCCACCAAGTCACAAAAGCATTAGGAAGTGAGGGTCTTCAAGCTAGAGACCAGTGGTTTGGGTTCCAGGAGGTGTGAGTGGGAGACTCAGCAGCTTCAGGGTCATAGGATAAACCAGCCCCTTTGAGTAGCTCCTTAGCACCTACAGGTGGGGCTTAAAATTTGGTGTGTGTGGATGGGTTAGAATGAGAGGTGAGTAATCCTGAAGTTGGGAGCTGTATTTCAGGAGATGTGATAAGCCTGTAAATGATAGACTAGAATGATCAAAGAATGTGACCCTTCAGAACAACTCAGAGTTGGTTTATATTGGTTTGTAATAGCAGACATGTCACTTCTTCGAGTAGCTCTCCTTCTTTGCTCTGCCTCTTCCCCTTCCCACTATTCTCACTGTGCCTGATAAGACCCCTTCTTTTCCCAGGTCCTCAGCAGAGAAGCCTCTGCTATTGCAGAAGCACTTGCTGCTATTTAGGGGAGCTCTACAGTGGGACCTGTCGACTCAATGGCTACCTTTACAGGTTTTGCTGCAGCTGAGCTGTGTCAATTGAGATGCAAAACTATGCAAAATCCAATCTGAAGATCTCAAAAAGAGTGATTTTACTCTGTATACTTTTTGCTTTTTCTTGCTTCTCTATCCAAAATAAAGCAAAAGCATCAGCCTCAGTGTGTTTGGCCTTTGCTTATTTGTGTGAGTTGGTATATGGCTTATTTGTGCTGTCCAATTTTATTGTGAATTCTGTCCTGAATGGTTTACATTAAGAGGAACCTGACTTTGCTTCCCAATGACCTACAATTTGAGCATCAGATATCAATTAAAATTTAAAAAGAACAAAAAGAAAATAATGGGAGCATTGGTCAGTTTGAATCTAAAGAATTCTACATGTTGATAATGCTATTCAAAAGAGGGACATCAGTATAAAATTTATGAAAATGTGGTTGTTGATTCAAAGGAAAGGTGGATGCAATAGACTGCTACTTTTCATTAATTTTAATTATTTGGAAGGCATTGATACATATGGATAGTTTTCTTATTTTAAGCAAATATGTTTGATGTACATAATTTTTTCAGTCTTTATAAATGGCATAGAGTAATCTAAAGCTTAAGTGAATCACTGGAAAGGAAAAATGAGAAGGGTTCTAAGTAGGAATGGCTGGCCAGTCTAATGGATTCTATTACTAAGCAGAGAGGAGAGCCCAGAAGCTTCTCAATGTGTTGATACCAATAACTAGTGAAACACAGGGTCCCTACTAGACATGAAGAGATAAATGAGTTTGAATCACCTTAGTGATACAACCAAGCCCAAGAGTCAGCTCTTTAACACCAAAATCTGAAAAATCATCTGTCCTCCTCTTGGGTCTGGTAAGATTACAAACAACTGGAAAGGATTAAAATAAGTACAAATGAGGAAAAATTTAAGTTCACTTTTGTATAGTTTTGATATCATGGTATTAATGTTTGTTATTCTTCTTGAGTATATTTCTCTGCCATTTAAGGTGTTGGTGTTTTTTAAAACATATCAGGTATACTAAATTTATTATCTAATATAAGTCCCTTAAGAGAATTTAAATATGAAATTTATATCAATATTTAATTCCCAAAATAAATACTTTTGGTCTTCAAAAGTTTTCTTCACTCTGCATTCAAGTCCTTCCAATATGTTAAAGAAACCACAACAAACTCCTGCCTGGTCCTTCTGCTCTCACCAGAAGCCCTTTGAGCAGAGCTCCCTTCCATGCCAGGAGCCTGGTTCTCTGCCTTTATGTTCCAATATTCTAAGTGTCCCAGTGTCCCTAAGTGACATTTTCCCATTCTTCAGAAAGGCTATAATCATGTCCCAGTTCCTCCATTCTATACCACATTTCATCACATTTAATATTTCTGAAATTCTGCATGCATCTTCTGTCTACATACAGATGCAGTGCAATAGTGGTTTTGCTTTGTTTTATTTTGTTCAAATTCTATAAGTCCATAATACAAACCATTTTAGGATCAAGAGAATACGATGATACAGTGAAAATCCATTAATCACCATGTTGTTACAGGCATCACACTGTCTTATAGCTGCCTATCACACCCCTCCATGCAGTAGGAAGAATGGTTATCTGGATTTGGGAAGTGAGAAGATATAGATGGGGTAAGATCTGGGCTTTCACCTTAGGTCCATCTACCTCCACAGACAATGGTCTCAGGATCTACCCACCACCACCTCCAAACCATGTCAAAACTTTTCTATTCCTCTTCAATATTTTTTTTAGGAGGTACTGGGAATTGACCCAGGACTTTGTACATGGGGAGCAGGCACTCAACCACTTGAGCTACATCTACTGCCCCACATTCTACTTCTTCACCTTGCACTTCACTTTTGACTGGTGATCTTGCCATCTAAGACAGAAAGCAAATAAAAGTCATCAGATGGGAACATCACAGAGTTAAGACTGCTAAGCCATCTAAATGTATCCCTACTTGCACCTTGTTCTTTCCTGGAAAGTCATATTCCTCTTCTCCAAGGCTGATACCACCCTCTGGGCTTTGGGTCTCATCTCTTACCACAGCTCCAGGAGTCTCTGGAATCAACTGATTATCCTTTATCTCCTGTATTTTCAAACCCTTCCATTTCCTTCTCATAACTATTTTTAAATGCATAAATCTTTTAATATATGTTTTCTTTGATCTCCTACCACCTGCAGCTATCACCCTGTCTTTCCTCCTCTCCATAGGTAGAGGAAACTTCTTGGAAGAGTCCACTATTTCATTTTAATTCTCATTTACACCCTGACCATCTGAAGTGTGGCTTCTACCTCAAGCACACCATCAAAACTGCTGTTTCCAAATTCCCTGTGGCAGACACTTGTTTGCTGTCCAATAGCTGTTCCATCCCTATCTAGAGTTTCAGAGGGCCATATCCCTTCTTTTCTGGCCTTCTTTACAATGAGGGAATGTGTCTGGATCCAATTCTAGGCAGCTGGAGCAATGAAGTGTGCTGGTGGGTGACTTGGAGAAGACTGTTCCTCAGATACAAATGCAGAAAAACACAAGTAACCTACATGCTTGCACTGTGGGATTGTGATGCTTGGCATGACACAGCCATCTCAGAAACCTGAAAAAGTTCAAAGGCCTCTCATTGGAGCATCTTCTTCTGGGGTTACAATTACCTTGTGTCTCATCCTGAACAGCAGATCCCTATTTCCAATCCATGTGTTTCTTTGGAGCTCCAATCCTGGATCATTCTGCAATAAGGAACCAGGCAGCTAAGTATCAGCAAACCCAGGGCTTCCTGCCAAGTCTCTCTGTCTCCAAAATACATGCCCTCAGATGATACCAGTGTTTCTCAACATGTGTGGTGAGCCTTTGCAGTTCAGAAGTCAAGGGATCAAGTGAGATGAGCAATTTGACAGGTCCAGAGGAAAGTGTGTTGAAAGAATTTTGGACTCAAGTATACCTGAAATACTAGACCAATTAGATCACTACAGAAGCTATTTCTATTGAAAAAAATTGTTGAATTAGTTTGTTTCTTTGTTACTTCTCCTTCATGATATGTCCTCAATGACCAAAATATGGAATTTGAAAACATAAGTATTTCATAAAATGTTAAAGTTGGGATGAAAATAGTAACAAATACCACAGTTCCAAATAACATTATAAGTAAAATGGTAAATTAGCTTCCAGTTTGGAATGGGAGCATGTTGCTAGAGGAACCATAAATCTTTCTAAATCCTGGAGAACACATATGGCATGATGTAGGATACTGAAATATCTGAAAGTTAGATTTTTGAACACACAATTCACAATTGTCCTCTGTATAGTTGTACCAAAAGTGATTTGAAGCCATTGAAAGGTCACCGACCCATTTATGCTGAGGATTCCTCCCACTCTCATTTGCCTAGAAGTTTGTTCCTGAAATCATTCTCTATCTTTTATGTGCCATCAATTTCCTCTCCACTTCCTTGCTCTTTGAAGCATCAAAATATGCTCTAGTAAATATCTTCTTACATGCAACCTCCTCTCTTACATGCAACTTAATAACAGCACAACCTCCCAGACAAACCCTCTGTCCAGCCTTTACCCCCTACCTCACTGCTCATTCTCTCCTCAGCCTACTGCTTTCAGGCTTCTGTTACAGGCTTCATGTCTCTAAACCATGAGAAAGTTCTAGTCAAATCAACACCCTCCATACTGCTGAATTCTAACATCAGTATGAGGTAAGCTATAGGTGGGAAGCTGGGCATCTCTTCATGGATAACCTAATCTGTGTGCATCTGACAGTGGGAGCTGCAGTCTAGCCCTGCCCTTCATAACCATGGCAACCACTCCAGTCCCAAGGGGGCGAAAATCAATTAAACAATGTAAGCTCTATAAAGTTTAAATATTCAGGGAAGATGTAAACCAAATGTGTTAAAAGCTTCCTTGGAATGTACAAGGTTCATGTTAAAAGTTACCCAAAATGTGGGGGATACGTATGAATTCAAACTTATTGAGCACTGAAACAAAGAACCATTTCACTCTTCCTCTGCATAAAAAAACTCGAAAATCTTATTCAGGGCTCAGGTTTTGGACAGAAATCTCCTGAGCCCAGCTGGTCATAAGTAAATTCATTTTTTTTTCCTTCCCAAAATTATTACTGAGTCCTTGTCCTTCCATATGCAATAATTGAACCTCTCTCAACATCTACAACATTTGGGGGTTAATCCAGGGTTGCAAATGAAGGCCAGAGAAAGTAGCATTTCACTAACCCTTCCAAATCTCCAAGGAAGCTGGGAGGACTCAGGTGAACCTCAAATCTGGGTGTGGGCTCCATTTAGTCCAGAATAAGATGTGGCCTTTGCTGGAATCTACCCAGCAAAAATCAGAGGCAACAGAAGTCTAAGAAGTTCTGGGAATGAAAAAAACTCCAAACAGTAAAAGGTAAGATTTCCTTGGGAGAACATAGTGTCTGGAAAACCTAACTTTAAATGTTAGAAAGGGGAGCCTGATCACCTCCCAAGGAGGCCCGATTACCTCCAGAAATTTGGGGGGGAAGCCATCTCTTCCAAGTCTGAAAGGAAAGAGAGAAAAAAAGGGGAAAAGCCTATTGTTTGGATTTGGCTAACTGTTAGCATCTGGTTCTGCTCTTGCCTCCACTGAGGTAGTGATGGCTTGATTATAATAGGAAAGGATGGTGATTGTTTAAGTCCTAACATCCAGAAAATTGGTCAGGATTTAGAAAATCTTGGTTACAGGAAAGTGGATCAGCTTTATAATGAGGCTTGATCTGGAAGTAAGGTTAAGCAGTGAGAAAAATTTAGCCAGTCACTTTCTTTTGTGCTGAAAGTAAATGAAATCACTTTGTGAACAGCAAGCATAAGCAGAAAATCTTGTTCAGATTTTAGTATTAAATGTTCTCTTTTTATAAGATTTGTAATGGTTGCAGGGAAGCCATGTCTGGAAAATAGAAATTGTGGGTCAGATTAGTAGGCTTTGTGCTTCTGTCTGTGTCTGTTCTGTGCTCATGTTTTCATGCTTTCATGCCTCCAGATGATAATGTAGGATTATGTAATTGCATGAAATATTGAACAGGATATTAAGCTGGAACCCTCCCTTGTCATTAGCAAAGGAGAGAAATGGTTGTAGTTTATAAGGAAAAACCAGAGTCTGGATGTGTGCATATGCTCTGCTGTCTTGACTCTGGGTCTGTCCCATTTGCCAGGGCTCAGGGGTCATCCATGTCTACACCATGCACCCATGTTTATTGAAACTGGCCCCAGTCAGGGTAGCTGGTGAAACCAGTAACTTAAATCACAGCACTGCCAGGGTGGGGGTCCCCCGGGAAGGCACTGAGTATAGACAGTTCTTTTCTTCAAGCCATTTTAGCAGCCTGGAACTCAATACCATCACCTTCTCCCCCTCCTCCCTTTAGAAGAAGTGGAGAGCTAGGGGAAGAGGGAGTGGTTTTCTCCTTCCAGTGAGTCCATGTCTTCTATTTGTAAGCAACATTCTTATCTAATCACACCCAGCTGCCTGGAAGGGGGAAGGTGAATGGCGCACCTTTCTGAATCTCTCCTTGCAAGTCTATGTAAAATGCTTTGAAATGTTTTAAAAACTTTAGAACTGATAAAGTACCTTTGTCTAAAGGAAGAATGCTATTGTCTGAAACAATAAATCTAATCACTTGATAGCCCTTTTAATGGTTTAACTAAAAAAAAAACTGTCAGCAGTAAGGATCACAAAAACTGCAAAGAAAAAACAGATACATCTAAAGCTCAGAAAACTCATGTCGTGTCTCCTTAAAAATTAAGAAAATAAACCTCAAACTTCTCAATTTAAACTCAAGTGTGTCTATAAAAGGTGTAAATAGTAATAAAAATAAAACCTCATGTGCCATGAATTAAGGTCAGGATATTCCTTGAAATGCTAAAGATATGGAATTCTTCTGTTTTAATCTGTGCTTTACTTTGTGTTAAACTTTAAAATCTGTGTCTGGCTTTTGTCAGTTTACTTGTGCCTAAGAAATCAAGGTAAAAATAACTTAAAAATTAATCTTTAAACACCAATGCTGTCTTGCTGGTGAATTGAATGCATAACTCACAGATAAAATTTGTTCAGTTACTAGGAAAAAAGCAAGGAAGCTTCACAGAACTGTTACTAATAAGTTCTTGTAACTTAATTAATGAAGTTATCCAATTCATCATAAAGTAAAAACATACTAAGAACTGCAACTAAGTATTAAAATCATTGTGTAAGTACCTATATATATATTTATAAATAAAGCTATTCCATTGGAGTAAATGTGGTCTGGATTTTGGCTATTGTAATGGTAATATTGAATTGATTTACCTGTTTATGGCTACATAAGCCTTTATCTAGTGCTTATTGTAATAATAGTAATTATTACTTGAACTTACCTTATATTTATTTTATAACTTATTTCAACCCTGGTCTTCAACTATTGTAATAGTAATTATAAACTGCATTTGCATTTGCTAAGGGTTCCTGCAAATCTGGTCCACCCCTTAACAATTCAAAGTTATAATTGAACTTTAAAAACTTCTAGTTAAATTTTAAAAAAGGGGGGAGTTATGCAAATCACTTTTGTGCCATTTTAATTATTTTTTATCTTTTTGTTACCTATTTACCATTTTTAAAAAAAAGCTATCTTTTTCCATAACCTTTCCAAGTGATATAAATCAATTCTCACCAGGAATCAGAAATAACTTTTGCAGGTTTTCCAAGAGTAAGCAATGCTCTTTCCAGTGTACCAGGCCTTACTAAGCAACCCCCATTATTCAGGCTGTCTCAGGAAAAAAGTGATTCAAAGCTACCCAGCTTCTTCTCAGTCTAAGCAAAAGCCCAAATACTTACCAGCATTCTTCCAAACAGCAATATAACCAGGAAAGCTAGTAAGAGAACTGTATTTTAAATTAGCCAACAAAGAAAAAGTTTTAAATAACTATATGGTGTTTCCGTATCAAACTACTGATGTCTGCCTATTTGCTCAAATTATTAAAGTTAAATATGCAGTTATATAAGTAATATGTATTCCTAAAACCCAAATTAAACTAAATGGTATAAAATGTAATGTAAAAATCTAATTATAAAATCTGTTGAAAACCTATAAAATACTTATTAAATTATAATTAAAACAGGTTAAATAATTGCTTTATATTCTAGAGCCTAAAAGTTAGTATGCTTTTGAAATTATTCACAGTTTTAAAATGATCAAAACAAAGGTTTTAAGCCCCTGTAAAAGAGGAAAACAGCATTCTTTGTTTAATCAATAACAATTTCAACTTCTTTAGCTTAAATATTACCTCTTGGGTTTTTAAAATACCAAGTTAATAAGTTAACATTTTACATGTTAAATCTTTAAAATAATAAAAACTGTGAGCTCGTGTTTAATAAAATTAAATACAAAGCTGCTCTCTCTTAAATGAGTAAAGTAAATTCCATTGGTTACTAATTATTATCTAAAATAAGTTTGCCAGTCTGTAATTGTGGTCAATTATAAAAAGTTCATAAGAGCATCTTCCAATCTGAAGCACTTAAATGGCTCTATCTAAAAAACCATATTAACTAAAAACCTGGATTAATGTGGGAAGCTGCCTCTGGCACAGGTGCTGTATTGGCCATCTTGTTGCTAAGCACTATTTTTAGATACTAACCAGGTTAAGTTTCAATTAAGTTTCTATTCTTACACCACTTCCCGGGGCTCCAATTAGGCATTCCCTAAAGAGCACAAAAGTCTTTCTGCGGACATTGCCAAATAACCATCTGCATGTGCGTGTGGCACGAGAATCAAAATCTAGTTAACCAATCATTTACTGACACATGTATTGTCAGTATGTACCACCTCCTTCATCCCTGGCTATAAGAACCCCTGACTGACCCTCAATAAATGGGGCTTGATCAGAATCTTGTCTTGCCTCCATTCTTTGTGTCTCTTGTCCCTTTTTCATTCCCACTCCCTCCCTCAGGTCTCGATTCGACTGATCCGTGGGTCGGGTCAGATTAATACTAATAGCAAAAAGTAATTTCATAATAATGAAACCTGTCTAAAAGTCACTGCAATGTGCATATTTAAGTGATGGTAATAAAAATTACCTTAATTCCGTTGGAAATTTTCCATTTTCATTTTAACAATGAAAAAATAATTTTTCCTATAATACAAAAGTAAAATGCCTGCTAATATCTTCATTTTAAAAGTGTAAAAATAAACAAAGTCATTTGATATGTAACATGTTGCATTGAAAATGTTAAAAAATATATAAAAATCAAGGGATAAACTTCAGCATTGTCAAACTCTCTTGTGCATTCAAACCAGGCCTTGAGTACATTGCAAGCTGCCTCTCCATATGATTTATTGCCTAATTTGGTCACTGACCTTTAAAACAATAAAATATGTACTACTTTTCTACTCATGCTCCTGAAGTAGATGGAAACTACTTTGCAGTTTTGAGCTCCTGCAGCAGCCAATAGCAGCTAAGGACAGCCAAATGTACAATGAATATCATCTTCAGACTGGTATTGTTTCACAGTGCCAGAGAATGCTATGTACTCCCTCATTTCTTTCTAGGATCAATGGTATTATAGCTTCTGTGAAGAACGTATGAAGTGGAGCAATAAATACCAGAATACTGTAAGTAGAACTTAAACACAATTGGCATTATGGCCTGCTCCCACAGAGTGATAACATGTAATG
The DNA here is from genome assembly GCF_030445035.2 of Dasypus novemcinctus. Classification (NCBI taxonomy): domain Eukaryota; kingdom Metazoa; phylum Chordata; class Mammalia; order Cingulata; family Dasypodidae; genus Dasypus; species Dasypus novemcinctus. The sequence goes on along the minus strand of NC_080697.1, from coordinate 56,906,972 downwards.
TATTACAAACATGAAACTTAATTTATTATTTGCAACTCAGAATCCTTATACATTAAATAATACATTAGGTGCTATACCTTTATCCTGTTCTAAATATATGCCTAATAAATATAATGTTATCTTTTCTATTCTAAATCATGTACAAAAGTACATTAGACATGTTAAAATCCTGGTAAACTTCATTTTCTAAATAGTTAATAAACATGTCTATACAATAGAATAGCCATCTTAGCTAAAAACAATGGGGCCTACAACACTTTTAATCTAAAGTCCACCAAACAAACTTAAGGGCAATTTCTCACAATCTTCACCCCAAATTGGGTAAAGAATGTGCTTAGGCCAGGGGCCACTAGAGGCTTGCAGGTAACTGGTTAATTACTACCAGACTCAGCCACCATACTAACCTACTATACTCTACTGTGTAGCAAAACAAGGCTTACTTACTAGCAGTGCGCCACCTATTAAACAGGCAAAATTACCAGGAATTATTCAACTAAAACCAAAACATGAAAAAAAAAACCCACTCTATTATGTAGTTCTGATTACTCCCACAGCTAAAAGATATTCCAACTTTGTGCACTAATTCTGAATGAAACCAACTGCCCAAGAAGGTGCCAGTTCACCAGAAGCACCTGATGAAGCATATGAGTGCCAATCATTGAACAGTCTGAAATGTGTCTTCAAAACAAAGCTAATATCTAATAATGTCATCTATTACAATATCTCTCAGCATAAAATAACTTAAAAAATATATACATATATACACACATATATATGTATGTATGTATGTACTGTTCCCCACCAACTTTTAAAAGAAGTACCATCTTTGCAGGCATGTGTCTCTATAATCCAGTGTCCTCTTTTAAAAAACAGGTATTCCAAAATTCTAATTAAATTTGTTTCTTTCAGAATGGACATCTTATTAGCCATATGAAAACTTCATCCAACGTCATACAGAATACCAGATCCATCTTCCTCCAGTCAAAATAAAATAACAAGGAGATGGGGCAAGATGGCATCTGAATGAGTGCACTTCATAATCATTCCCACAAAGGACTGGCTGAGTAGAGTTGGAAACATGCTGGAGTGGGCTGTTTTGGGGGCTTGCAAGGCAAGAGGTGTTTGGACAGTGATTTGGAGAGGCTGTTACAGAAATAGTGCTTGCTAAAGGTAGAATTGTGGATTTCTAGCACAGAGATAAGAAGTTGTGGGGAGGCAGGACCCTCTCCCCTAGCCTGGCAGCCTCAGCATCCCCTGAACCATTGGTAGTGCAGTCATGTTCCCAAGCCTTGTGTTGCTCAGAAGCATGGTCCCCAGGAACATGATCCCTAAGCTCCTGTAGCCCACGTCCCACAGGCCCACAAACCCCAAGTCCACAATATCCCTGACTTCCCTGTCCCAAATCCAGCCCTCCCTGAGGTATGGGATTACCCTATCCCTCCAGTTTTGAACTGAATCTGTAAGTTGGAGGGTTTTGGTGGGAGGTGCAGAGGGACCAGACAAGTGCAGGTTCAATTTTCTGCCCCCCCTTATTATTATTATTTTTTTACTTGGAGGAACATACCAGCTGGCTTGGGGAGAGCCTGGGAAGAAAGGAGAGGCAAACCTGCTGAGAAAGCCCAATTACCTAAATGTCCTGGGATAGGAAAATTGGTCTGGGAGACACTGAAGTCAGAAAATCAACTAGCCCTCCTGTAGCACACCTGAGGGAGAGGGACTGTAGGACATGTTTTCAAGGCTTCCAATAGCATATTTGGGGTTCCTGGTGAGGTGTGGGTGCTCTGTCTTTGGAAATTAAGAGTCATTGCTTTCTCTGGTGATTTGGTCCACCAAGGACCCACTTGAATCTCCTACTGGACACCTCACACAGCTTTTCTGCTGCCCTGGGAGAGAGAGAAGTAAGAAATGTAAAAAGGGGGAAGGTCAAACTCCTAAACATTTTATTTAACTGCAAAGAGGATTACTTATTTGAAATGTTTATGGTCTTTTTGTTGGTTTGTTTTCTTGTTTTTCCTACCTCTTTATCCCTCCATGGCCCTTTCTTATTTTTTTTTTCTTTTTCTTGCTAACTTTCCACCCTCCCACCCTTTTTATCCTTTTTTCTTTCTTTCTTTCTCTTCTTTATATTTTTTGTATTAGGTGATGCAGGGAGCACTTCACATTGACTGTGTTTCCTCAACCTCAATTTCCTCTTCTCTGTGTGTACTGATTTAAGCTACCAATGCTATCCCCTTTCCTCTACATCTTTCTATCCTCCATCATTTATTGTTTTGCTTACATGCCACCTCTCTTTGTTGCCCCCCAATTTTTCTGATTTTTTATTTCTAATACCTTTGTACTGTATTATGTCTTTTATTCACTTTCTATATTACTGTCCTTTCTTTTCTCTTTCCTTCTATCCTGATCACATTGTCTTTTAATTCATACTATATTCCTCTTCATATTCAGTTTACTATCTCATTATAGTTACTCCACTTTACTTACTGTTATAACTCTACACAATTCACATGAGATTAATATCCATTCTCCTAGATCTCACATGGTTCTTCTGTTAACATTTACTATCAAAACAACTATTATCCTTTTTCATTTCTGACTTCTTTTGCTTTCTCATGCCCTAATATTTCTTTCAAGTGAACTTAGCGAACAAGGATATAGAATAAGAAGAACAAAGTGACAAAGAGAAGATTTAACACACACACACAAAAACATCAAATAATTAAACCTCGAGAATAGACAGAGAAATTAATCAACTGAATAAACCAATCAAGATAAAATGATGATGAGACAGCAATAAAAAAAAAAAATACAAACCAAAACAATAATCAAGAAAACATCACTGAATCCAATGAAGAAACTGAAAACCAGGAAGAAGAGCAGAATATGGAACAAGTAATTAAAGCTCACAAATCATATATTAGGGACCAATTTAATGAAGTGAAAGAAGAGATTAAGAATAGGAAGAAAATACGTGGAGAGAATACAGAAGAAGTTTCAAGCATGCACAAAAAGATAATAGATATAATGGGGATGAATAGCACAACCCAAGAAATCAAAAATAGACTCTCAGCTAATAACAACATATTTGAAGAAGGAAAGAATTAGTGATGTGGAAGACAATACATCTGAAATCAAACATATACTAGAGCTGTTAGATAAAAAGATAGAAAAAATCTGGCAGGGACTTAGAGACCTGAATGACAATGCAAAGCATGCAAACATATGCATTATAGGGATCCCAGAAGGAGAAGAGTAGGGAAAGGGAACAGAAGGGGTGTTGGAGGAAATAATGGTTGAAAATTTCTGAAACCTATTGAAGGAGATGGATGTCCTTGTCCTGGAAGCACAAAAACCCCAAATAGCATAAATCCCAACAGATCCACCCCAAGACATATACTTGTCAAATTATCCAAAGCTCAAGACAAAGAGAAAATACTAAAAGCAGCAAGAGAAAAGAGAACCATCACATACAAAGGAGACTCAATAAGATTGATTGATGATATCTCATCTGAAACTATGGAGGCAAGAAGGCAGTGGTATGACATAGTCAAGGTACTAAAAGAAATGTTTCAAACCAAGAATACTTTATCCAGCTAAACTAGCATTCAAAAATGATGGAGAGTTCAAAATATTCACAGATAAACAGAAACTAAGAGAGTATGCCAACAAGAATCCTGCCATTCAAGAAATACTAAAGGGAGTTTTGCAGGAAAAAAGAAAAAAAACAGGAGAGACAGAGTTAGAGGAGAGTGTAAGAACAACTAAAAACAAAAAAGAAAAAAAAATTAAACAAAATATGACAAACACAAATCCAAAGAAAATATGAGTAATATAAGTAATTCCTTGAAAGTAGTAACACTGAATGTCAATTGATTAAACTTGCCTATCAAGAGACTCAGACTGGAAGATTGGATAAGGAAATATGATCCATCTATATGCTGTCTATAAGAAACACATCTTAGATCCAGGGATTCAAGGAGGTTGAAAGTGAATGGCTGGAAAACAATCTTATAGGCAAATAACCAAAAAAAGGACAGGAGTAGCTATGTTAATATCAGAAAAAATAGACTTTAAATGCAAAACAATTGTGAGAGACAAACATGGAAACTACATATTAGTGAAAGGGATAATCCTTCAAGAAGAAAGAACAATCATAAACATTTATGCTCCTAACAAAGGCTCCTATAAATACATGAGGCAAACATTGGAAAAACTAATTGAAGTTATAGATGACTCTACAATTATAGTGAGGGACTGTATAGTGACACCACTGTCAACTTTGGACAGAACATCTTAAAAGAGAATCAATAAAGAAACAAAGACTCTGAACAATATATTAGAGGAACTGAACCTAATAGAAATATACAGAACATTACACCCAAATACAGCAGAATATGCATTCTTCTCAAGTGCACATGGATTACTCTCCAAGATAGACCACATGCTAGGCCACAGATAAAGTCTCAATGAATTCAGAAAGATAAAAATCATACCAAATAATTTCTCTGACCACAGTGGAATGAAGCTGGAAATCTGCAAGGGCCAGAGACCCAGATTTAGCCACAAGATATGGAGGTTAAATAACACGCTCTTAGAAAAATGTTGAATCAGTGAGGAAATCTTGAAAGAAATCAATAACTACCTTGAAATGAATGCAAACATATTTCAAAAATATCAAAATTTATGGGGTACAAATCAGTACTGAGAGGGACATTTATAGCCATAAATGCATACATCAAAAAAGAAGAGATAAAATTGAAGAAATAATGGCACACTTGGAGGAATTAGTAAAAAAACAACAAAATAAACCCAAAGGAAGAAGTAAAGAAATAACAAAGATCAGAGCAGAACTAAATGAAATAGAAAATAAGAAAGCACTTGAAAAAAAACAAAGCAAGCACTGGTTCTTTGAGAAGATCAATAAAATTGACCAACCCTTAGGTAGACTAACAAAGAAAAAAAGAGAGAAGATACACATACACAAAATAATAAATGAGAAAGGTAATATCACCACTCACTCCACAGAAATAAAGACTATCATAAGAGGAAACTTTGAAAAACTATATTCCAACAAGAAGGACAATTTAGAGGCAATGGACAAATTCCTAGAAACACATAAGCAACCTATATTGACAAAAGAAGAAACTGACAACCTCAACAAACCAATCACAAGTAAAGAGATAGAATCGTTCATTAACAACCTCGCAACTAAGAAGAGCCCTGGGCCAGATGGCTTCACAGGTGAATTCCACAAAATATTCTGGGAAGGACAAATGTCAATCTTGCTGAAACTCTTCCAAAAATTTGAAACAGAAGTAATATTGCTAACTAATTCTATGATGCCAACATTACCCTAATACCAAATCCAAACAAAGACACCACAAGAAAGGAAAATTAAAGACCAATCTCTCCAATGGACCTAGACGTGAAAATCTCAACAAAATACTTGCTAATTGTATTCAACAACACACTAAATGAATTATACACCATGACCAAGTGGGAATCATTCCTGTTATGCAAGGATGGTTCAACATAAGAAAATCAATTAATGTAATACACCACATAAAGAGATTGAAGGAAAAAAATTACATGATCATATCTATAGATGCAGAAAAAGCATTTGACAAAATACAGCACCCTTTCTTGATAAAAACACTGCAAAAGATAGGAATAAAAGGAAACTTTCTGAATTTGATAAGAGTATATATGAAAAACCCACAGCTAACATCATTTACAATGGTGAAATTCTAAATTCTTTCCCTCTAAGATCAGGAACAAGACAAGGATGCTCACTATCACTCCTTCTATTTAACATAGTGTAAGAAGTACTTGCTTGAACACTGAGACAAGAACCAGTAATAAAATGCATCCAAACTGGAAAGGAAGAAGTCAAAATTTCACTATTTGCAGATGATATGATCCTATACATAGAAAACCCTGAGAAGTCTACAATAAAGCTTCTAGAACTTATAAATCTGTTCAGTAAAGTCGCAGGTTATAAGATCAATGTACAAAAATCAGTAAAGTTTCTGTACACCAATAATGAGCAATCTGAGGAGGAAATCAAGAAACAAATACCATTTACAATAGTAAATTAAAAAATCAAATACTTAGGAATAAATTTAACTGAAGCTATAAAATTTTATACATAGAAAACTACACATCACTGTTCAAGGAAATCAAAGAAGACTGAATAAACGGAAGAATATTCTCTGTTCATGGAAAGGAAGACTAAATATTATTAAGATGTCTATCCTATGAAAAATGATCTACAGATTCAATGCAATCCCAATAAAAGTCAACACAGCATTCTTTAATGAACTAGAAAAACTAACTATGAATTTTATTTGGAAAGGAAAGAGGCCCAGAATAGCCAAAGACATTTTTAAAAATAAAAATGTAATTGGAGAAATCACACTACCTGACTTCAAAACATACTACAAAGGAACTGTAGTGAAAAGGACATGGTATTGGCACAAGGACAGACACACTGACCAATGGAAACAAATTGAAAGTTTGGATATAAATCCTCATATATACCATCATGTGATATTTGACAAGGCCACCAAACCCACTCAACTGAGAGAACGGCTTCTTCAACAATGGTGCCTGTGGAATTGGATATCCATATGTAAAAGAATGAAAGGATTACCAGCTCACACCTTACAGAAGAATCAACTCATGATGGATAAAAGACCTAAATATAAGAGCCAAGACCATAAAGACCTTAGAAAGCAATGTAGGGAAACATCTACAGGACCTTATAATAGGAAATGACTTAATTTCACACCCAAAGCACAAGCAACAAAAGGACAAATAGGTACATGGGGCTTCTTCAGAATTAAAGCCTTTTGCACCTCAAAGGAGTTTGTCAAGAAAGTGAAAAGAGAACCTACCCAATGGAAGAAAATATTTGGTAACCATAGATCTGACAGGAAACTTATGTCCTGAATATATAAAGAACTCCTATATTTTGAAAATAAAAAGACAACCCATTTAAAAATGGGCAAGAGACTTAAACAGACATTTCTCCAAAGAAGGAATACAAGTGGCTGAAAAGTACATGAAAAAAGGCTCCAAATCACTAGCTATTAGGGAAATGTAAATCAAAACTACAATGAGATACCATCTTACTCCCACGAGAATGACAGCTATCAAAAAAAGCAGAAGACTACATGTGCTGGATAGGATGTGAAGGAATGGGAGCACTCATTCACTGCAGGTGGGATTGCAGAAGGATCCAGTCATTTTGGAGGTCAGTTTGTTGTTTTCTCAAAAAACTAGCTATAGATTTGCCATATAACCCAGTAATTCAAAAATTCTGTGTATACACCCAGTAGAACTGGAAACAAGGACACAAGCAGCATAATTCACTATTGCCAAAACTTGGAAACAACCCAAATACCCATCAAAAGATGAATGGCTAAATAAAATGTGGTATATACGTACAATGGAATATTACTCAACTATAAGAAGGAATACATTACAAACACATGTGATAACATGGATGAATCTTGAGAACCTTATATTGAGTGAAGCAAGCCAGGTATTGAAGGACAAACACTGCATGATGTCTCTGATATGGAATAAGTAAACCAAGCTGTCTCAGAGAGCTAGAGACTGGATAATAGGCTTAAAGGAAGTTGGGGGAAGAGGAAGAATGTGAGCTGACACATGCGTGAATTCTATGATCAGCTGGGAGTAAGTATTTGTAGAGAATAGATAAAATGGGGGCATAGGGATAACTTTGGTTGGAGCTTTGAGAGCTTGAGGGGAGCTAGGGATGGGAGGATAAGTCAGATGGCCCAAGAAATTGGAGGGAGGGTAGGGGTATATTTGAACATAGGAGATTGTCAGGTTTATGGTTGAAATTACAATGTTGAGAAAACTCATTAGAAAATATAATAAGGATTTTTACCTGTTTAAGATGCTTAAGTGGGGACATCTGACACAGGGCAGGCTTCAAAGGTATGTGTGAGTGCTCATTTTTTCATAGTGGGTTATATCACTGGGTGGAGACACATACAATGAGTATGAAGGTATACCCCCATTCTGGGGATGACTGATGTTCACAAACAGAAGGAATTGTGTCTCTCCAGAGAATTTGTGGCTCCCAATGGGTTAGGGCAGTTGAGTATGTCAAGGCCTCAACATTGTTGCAAGTATCTGTGAATATGATCCTTCAGTTATTGAAGATCGACTGTCACAGTGGGTGCTGTGGGGAGGGGGAGAGAAGTATTGAATAGATGGAATCAGGGTAACTGTGGGGCAATGGAAGTGTTCCACAAGATCATGCAATGAAGGATATAGGATAGGTTAAATTACATAGAAAATGTATAAAGTTCTATAGGCTAAAATGTAAACCATAATGTAAAACAGAAGATAACTAAAAATTTAGAAAACTGTATAGTCTAAAATATAAACCATAATGTAAACCAAAATGGAGCTCTGGTTGAAAACTATGTTTAAATATCTGAACATCAGCTGCAGCAAATATAATATGAACATGTAAAAATGTCATTGCTGGGGAAGGGACAAAGTATTTGATGCTAGATATATGGGAGTACCCTATATTAAATATGTGAATTACTGTGATCTAAAACTTTTTTGAAGACATAACTAATAATCAGAAAAAAAAAGAAAAGATGCACTGAGGAAGAAATGAAAGAAATTGCCTTGTCACTGTACATTCATGGCAACACCTAATGCAGTGATAAAAAGCAAAATGTCAAAAGGAAAGATTTTTCACATTTTCATTTTTTCATACCCCAGTTTATTTTTACATTATTTAATTTTTCTAAATTAGTATGTATTCTATATCTAACCTTTAAACCCATCACTATATTCCATTTTACTATTAACAGAACCTGGCAATACATTAGGCTTCATTTTTGAAGAAGTTTTAGACTACAAAGAGGTTGAACAATGGCAGGGGAGGTACACTGGTGTAGGGTGTTATTGATGGGGGCCACATGGTTGGTAGGGAGTTCTCCAGGGCATGTATATAGGGGACATAAAAATGTTTGGATATTTTCACAGTGGTTAAACTTAAAAATAATAACTAAGGGATTGCTGAGTTCCTAAACAGGGGAGCTCTATCACATTCCCAAGTGGAACAGCAACAATCCCCCAAGTGCAAAGGCAAAAATCAATAAAGAAGGATGGTCCAACAATGAGCCTGTGATACTGATGACTATGCTTATGGGCCTGTGTGCCTGAAATATGAACTAGGCCTAGAGCTGCAGGGTGCCCAAGAGCTATATCCTGAGAGACTCCATGTTGCTCAAATGTGTCCATTCTCTAAGCCAAACTCAGCATGTAAATGCATTACCTTTCCCCCAGCATGTGGCATGAATCCTGGGGATGAGCCTCCCTGGCACTGAGGGATTACTAACAAGCACTGGCTGATGATGTAACTAGAAAAAGACCTTGAATAAAAGGGTCAACTCAGACCAGCTGAATATCTCAGCCTACATGTAATATCAGGTGTTAAAAATTTTTACCTTGAATAAAAGGGGAAAACTGAAAGGACAAATGAGTTTATATAGCTATGAGTCTCCAAAAAAGAGTCAGGAGGTCATCAGAGGGGTCACACTTATCCATGTCTCAGCAGGGTCCCAGAGACAGCCAAAGTAGATAGAAGCCAAGGTACTGGTTCTCCTGAGGGCTACAGAGACCCACAGGTTCTATGATCATGGCAGATGTCTCTGGAGTTCAGTGCCATGTCAGTTGGTCCTCTTTGGAGTTTGTGTTTCTGAGTGGAATGGATTTGGACTCAGATGTGACCTTTCTACACATGCCTCTTCTGTCCCTTTCACTGGACCTGTGGTTGGTGCTGGGGTTGGTGTATACACAGGAGACCTGAATCTCTGGACTGTTCAAGTGACAGCCAGGCCCTGGGCCTCCGCAGACTTGCCATTCCAACCCTCTGTTTTATTGGACTTACCTTAGCCAGTGAACAGGGAGTTGAAGAAGTTCAACCACCACACCAGAGAGCAGTGAGTACCTACAACTGCAAGTAGGAGAATTGCATCCAGCATCCTTGTGGAATCTAAGCCCCCTTTGATGTAGAGGTGGAGTGGTCATAACCATCCCAGGGTCCATGGGATGGAGGAATAGAGCATGGGTTAGAGTGAGCTTACTGATATTCTACTATGGAACTATTGTGATTAATAATGGAAGAAATAATAGCATTTATGTGGAGAAAGTGACCATATTCACTGCTGAGGTAAGGGAGAGGGAAGAAGAGATATGATGTGGGGCATTTTCAGGGCTTGGAGTTGTCCTGGGTGGTGCTGCAGGGACAGATGCTGGACTTTGTATATTCTGCCATAGCCCATTGGATGGACTGGGGGAGAGTGTAAACTGCAATGTAAACCATTATCCATGTGGTGAAGCAGTGCTCCAAAATGTATTCACCAAGTGCAATGCATGTCCCATGATGATGAAAGAAGTTGTTTGTTTGGGAGGATTGGGGTGAGAGGGGTGGGATATATGTGGACCTCATATTTTTTGAATGTAACATTTTTAAAAAAGAGAGGGGAAAGAAAGAAAGAAAGAAAGAAAGAAAGAAAGAAAGAAAGAAAGAAAGAAAGAAAGAAAGAAAGAAAGAAAGAAAGAAAGAAAGAAAGAAAGAAAGAAAGAAAGAAAGAACATAAGAATAAATAAAATAAAACAACATAGTTTTATACCTTGATAGGTAGGGACTACAACGCATGGCCAGCAGGAAGTAGCTACAGAAAAAAGATCACCCCCCTTCAGCACCATTTTAATATTAAAGGTTTAAACTCTCTAAGGGTAAAATAAAATTAGTAGATGGATTTGGAGCCTGGCAAGAAATCCACATAAACACAAGTAAACACCAGGATGACTGTGTGGGGTCCCCACTCCTAGGATTCTGATGTCCAAAATGAGAACTTCTTCTGGGAACAGGAAAAGTCCTGGATGTTACCAAGAGACTTTGTCTTTAGGCCTTCACTGAGAAATTGATAAGTGGAGTAATCAATCCAAACAACAAACAACCACCCACCTCATAACTCCAACAATAATTATGCCAAAGTTTATCAAGTTAAGCTTGCCTAAAGGGGGGAAATGATGTAGGATATGGGTGAGAGGCTGTGCATCTCTTCATAGATAACCTAAGCTGTGTGTATCTGTCAGTGGGAGCTACAGCTCAGTCCTGCTCTTCATAACCATGGCAACTACTCCAGTCCTGAATGGGAAAAAAAAAAAAAAACAATTAAATAATGTAAGCTCTATAAACTTTAAGTATTCAGGGAAGATGCAAAGCAAATATGTTAAAAGTTTACTTGGAATGTATAAGGTTCATGTTAAAAGCTTACTGAGAATGTGGGGGATAAGTGTTAATTTAAAATTATTGAGCAGTGAAACAAAGAACAATTTAACTCTTCCTCTGTATAAAAAGAACTAGAATATCTTATTCAGGGCTCAGATTTTGGACAGAAAGCTCCTAAGCCTGGCTGGTCATAAATAAATTCTTTTTTTTTTTCCTTCCCAAAATTATTACTGGGTCCAAACTTTTCCATACACAATAATTGTACCTCTCTTGACATCTACAACAAATACTCAACATTCATGATTCTCAACTTCTCAGCCATTCTGGGTCTACTTGATCATTATGTACTTCCTGGCTTCTGTTCCAAAACAAATGATGACGTTCTTTGGGTTTATTGAGGCAAACTACCCCCAAAAGATGCTTTTTTTCCCTCAACTCAGTGCTACCTGATATAATTACTACCATCTGGCAAAATTTTGTGTTTTATCAGCTCAAATATAAATAACCAGTCAACCAATAGATGCCGTTAGGAAAAGGCTTTTCCTATTGCAGACATTGTAACAAGGGAGGTAGGACCACAGCACTCTGAGTAGGTAAACTGAGTTAAATACTCAGAGAAGCAAAGGCTCTAGAGGATTCCCATAACTAGGAAGAACAGCTATCAAATAGCTTGCTTGATGGTTCTTGAGAGGTTCAAGTAAATAGATCATAATAAAATATTTTCTCCTGGATCTTTGTGCAATCTCAGGCTGATTTGCCCTTCACTTAATTCCACTTTAACTCCAGACTGTGCTTCCTTTCACTTGAGGCATGAAAATGATATTGATCTGATCCCTATGCTCAATCATGAGTATGCCCTCCCATCACCTTGTAAAACATAGGGATCACCCCTTTCTATGATCCTAACAGTACCTTGGAGTTTCATCACTTTAGAAAAGGGGGTTTTGCCCAAGGTCTCAGATATTTAAGTAATTGCAGAGGGAGAAGGGCTATCATTTATTGTTATCATCACTAAATCAACAATAAATGCAGATATCAGGCAGATAGAAATATGTGACAAATGGAGCTGTTAGACCAGAGAGGCATTAAAGTGACACTGAAGACAACAAATCATTGAGGCTTCTGAGTGTTTTCTACACCTGTATTCTGACTCCATAGGTGGCTTATTCTCCTAACAGACCAATATAAACATGGACATTAGATGCTTCCATTTTTCAGAGAGAGAGCTAGGCATCCACTACTTCCCAACCTGTGCTTTGCCATTTTGCAAACTCAGAACTTCCATGTTTTTCCTTCAGTTACTGGAGACCCTAACTGTTCTCAATACATCTTTGCTCTGAATTTTAGTTTCTACCTTAGTGACTTCTCTGCTTTTATTCTGCCTTCTGATCTCTTCCCTTGCAAACAACTACTGATTCTTCCTGTACAGTTCAAGTGAAAAGTACCCACAGAAGTGGATTTCATGTATTTATCCAATCAACATATGCTATTTTCTGCCCTATTGGATAAAAATTGTTTATCATGTCACCTTCTATGTAATTGGTAGACCACTGACACAAATAGCTATTTGAACAAAAACACCAATCCCTGTTGCAGACAATGTGACCAAGGAAATAAGGGAAAATATTTCTGAATAGTTAAACTGAGATGGGGCTCTCCACAGAGGAGCTGTGCTCAATGAAGGCATGCTGAGCTCACCTGCAAGTGGGAATCAAACCTTTCAAATATCTTATGGGATGGTTCTGATATGGGCTATGGGTGGGAGGCTGTTCATCTCTTTGTAGATAACCTCAGCTGTATGTGTCCTGACCTGTGGTTGTGGGACAGTAAGGGGCTGCAGCCCTGCCCTTGGTGACCATGGCAACAACTCCAGACCCAGAGATACAGTTTATCAATGCAAAATCTATAAACTTTAAATATTCAGGTAAAATGCAAACCAAATGCACTAAAAGCTTACCTAGAATGTATGGAGTCCATGCTAAAAGCTTACCGAGGATGTGGAAGATATATGCTAATTCAAGCCTATTGAGCACTGAAACAAAAGAACCATTTGGCCTTCCTGTTTGTATAAAAGGAACTCAAAGATCTTGTTCAGGGCTCAGATTAGAAAGGGAAAGCTCCTGAGTCTGGCAGGCCATCAATAAATCATTTTTTCTTTCTCAAAACCATTCCTGAATCCTGGCCTTTCCATACACAAATAATTGAAGCCCTCTCATCTTCTACAACATTTTCATTTCCACTCATATAAATTGTGATATGATAAAGTGGTTTTACCTTTGATCTATGGTTTTACCCTGATTGTCACATAACCACAAATCAGGATTAATTTTTAAAATGTGTGTCATTGTTCCTATATCTTTAGATTGAGAAAGAATCTCCTATTCACATCAACTGGAGTGTGAATTCTAAGGGGCTGACACCTCCACCAAATCAAGGTTTCATATTCTTGGAGGAGATTTGGAACAGAGAATAATTTCAGAGTATAACGGTTGCATCCTAAGCAAGCAGAGGTTTTAGTGTTCCTGACAGTTCTGTATGGAAACAATGGTTTCTTGTTGGGGTGGAGGGAGAAGGAGAGTGCAACAGATATTCAGGCAGATGAGAATGAGAGGGGTTCTAGTTTCCACTAGTGCAGACACCAAGCAAATAGACCCATGTAGTAAGTAGACGCACTAGGTCAGAGAACTATGAAAGATACTGCCCATGAAAGGAGAAAGATTTCACATGGTTTAGCTCACCCACCCCATCCTGCCTCTTTTCCAGGTAATTATAGGATGTACAATGACAGGTTATCTAATTGATATTTCATTAGTCTATCTGCAAATAAACATATTAAAAATAGGGATCCCTTCATGCCTAAGAGATATATTGGTTGCTATGGCCCCTCAGGGACTCTTATCTCCAGAGGTCTCACAGCCATGCAGATCTTCATCATCCTCAATGAAAATGGATTAAGCTTCCCAGATAAAAGGCAGAGATGTGAGAATGGATAAAGAAACATGACCAAATTTTATACAGCTTATAAGAGACTAATCACATAATGTAAGACACAAGCAGGTTGAAAGTGAAGAGTTGCAAAAAAAAAAAAACAAAAAAAAAAACTCCACAAAAAATCCCTGCAAATAGTAACTAACAGAGTGCTGTGTAGTTATACTAAAATCAAATAGACTTTGCATTTAAAAAATTGTTATGTGAGACAAAGATCAGTACTAACTGATGGAAGTGATGTGACATCATAATTACAAATATATATGCACCTAGTGGCAGAACTCCAAAATATTTGAAGCAAATTTGGCAGATTTGAAGGGAGAAATAGTTTGTTCTACATTAATAGTAGTAGATTTCAATAAACCACTTTCTGTAATGGATAGAACATTTACACAGGAAATCAATAAGGAAATAGAAGAGTTCAATGATATGTTAAATCAACTAGAACTAAAAGACATATATAGAACACTTCACTCAAAAGCAGCAGAATAGAGCCTCTTTAGAAAGTCTGTCTCCAGATTAGACATGTTTGGTCACAAAACAAGTCTCAATAAAATTAAATATACAGAATCATACCATACACCATAGATCTTCCTGACCACAATGTAATGAAGCAAAAAATCAAGGGTGTGTTATTCAGCCTCCACACATTTGTGAATTTACTTTTTCCCATCTATTATTGATTTCCAGCTTCATTCCATTATGATCTGAGAAGGTACTTTGTATAATTCCAATATTTTTATGTTCATTGAGAGCTGCATTGTACCTTAACATGTGGCCTACCCTGGAGAAAGATCCATGGGTCCTTGAGAAAAATGTATAACCTGCTGAATTTGGATGCAGTGTTCTGTAATGTCTGTTAGGTCTAAGTCATTTATCATGTTGTTTAAGTTCTCTGTATCCTTGTTGATCTTCTGTCTAGTTTTTCTACCTAATGATGTGATTGGGGTGCTGAAGCCTCCAATGATTATTGTAGAGATGTCTATTTCTCCTTTCAGTTTTGCCAGAATTTGTCTCATGTACTTTGGGACACCTTTGTTAGGTGCATAGATATTTATGACTGCTATATCTTCCTGGAGTGTTGTACCTTTTATTAATATATAATGTCCTTCTGTAACTCTTATAACTTTTTTTTTGCATTTAAAGACTATTTTGTCTGATATTAGTATTTCTACCCCTGCTCATCTTTTGTTACTATTTGCATGGAGTATCCTCTTCCAACCTTTCAATATAAGGCAGTTTGTTTCTGTGGGTCTAAGGTGAGTTTCTGGTAAGCAGCAAGTGGATGGCTCACTTTTTTTTTTTATCCTTTCTCACTGTCTTTATTTTCTGATTGGGGAGTTTAATCCATTCACATACAATGAAATTACTGTTGATGCATTATTTACCTCCACCATTTTATTCTTTTGTTTTCTTATGTTGTACCATATTTTTGTATGTCTTTTTACTCTTTTGGTTATTCATTCTCTATTCTTTCTTCTATACTCACCTCTAGGTCTCTCTCAGCTGTCTTTGTATGTGATGGTTTGCTGCTTCCTTTCTGCTCTAAGAATTTTTTTTTGACAGTTCACAATTTGAGTGGTATGTCTTGGAGTAGGTCTATTTTGATTTATCCTGATTGGTGTATGGTGCACTTCTTGGACATGAGACTTGGGAAATTTTCAGCTATTATTTCCTCAAATACTCTTTCTGCCCCCTCTCCATTCTCTTCTAATACTGGAAATCCCATGACAGGTATCTTTTTGCATTTCATGTTGTCATTCTACTCTCTGAGCTCCTGCTCGATTTTTTCCTTTCTTTTCTCTCTTTGTTCCTTTCTATCTTAAACTTTATCTGTTCTGTCTTTGGTATCATTTATTCCTTCCTCTATCACTTTGAATCTGCTGTTGTATGCCTCAAATGTGTTTTTATTCTCACCTATAGTGTCTTTCATTCCCATGAGCTCGGTTATTTTACTGTTCATGATTTCAAATTCTTTTGTTCATTCAATGTCTTATGATTCCATTTATTTCTTTAGTCATATTGTCTTCCAACTCATTAATCTCATTTTGGAAATTTGCGTGCATTTTGCTAATTACTTCTCTTAAATCCTGTGTCTCTTCTGGGGCTTTGATATATTCCTCGTCTTGGGCCATGCCTTCTATTTTCTTTTATGACTCATATTTATTTGCTGATGTCTGGATATCTGATTAGGATATAGTAATAGTTTCCTTAGATGCTCCATTGTTTTCTCTTTTATAGGGATTTAGTAGGGAGAGTCAGTGTGTTACCACTGCTCTTTGATTCTTGGGTTGAACTAGATTGTCAGAATTGTCCCTGCTAATTGCTCAAAACTAGGCTCCTGACCCAGTAATTGGTTGCAAACAAGCCTTGGAGAGGGGGCTATAGATGCTGGAAAAGACCTCTGTTAATTATTTTTAGTTTTCTCACATGCATTTCTTTGTCTGCCAACAAGTGTTACTCCTTGGCTTCTCATTGTTCAATGCCTGGTCTGAATGTATTTGTTGCAACACAGACAGGATCAATGTGATAGGGCTTCCTGTCTGGAGGCTGAGCCTTGAGATTCAAACTTTCTCAGTGACAGTTCTCTAGCCATTTCTGGCAGCCCCCTCCTTTGTCTGGAGTTGGAAATATTTGTCCTCCCCTCTGAATTCTCAATACTCAGTCCCTATAGTAGAGGAGGAGATTGGGAGGATTGTATGTCTTTAGCCCCTTGCAGGCTCTAAGGCAAAAAATATGGTGTGCCCCCACCTACCTGGAAGGCTCCTGGGGCACAGCAGTCCAAATTTGTAGGTCAGAAGGTGAGTCAGCCTTTGGCTGTGTCTCTCTCTTATCTGGGGTGGTGGTCCCTGGAGTTACCTTTGTCTGTAGTCAACTTGGATAACATAACTTTAAAGTAAAACCCATATGCATACACCCAGAGAGACAAACTAGGATTGAAAATTAAGCAGGGTATGGGAAATTTTCTGTTTATATATCAGAAAGTGGTCAATGTCAACTGTCTTCATAAAAGTTAGAAACTGCATATTGAGAAAAATCAGAAGGAAGAGGATGTGGCTCAAGTGATGGAGCTTTTGTCTACCATGTGGAGGACTTGGGTTTGATCCCTGGTGCCTCTGGTGAAAAAGAAGAAAAAGTGTGCCCATGTGGTGATCCAGTGTTCACATGAATGCCCATGCAGTGAGCCAGTGCCCATGCAAGTGAGTCACACAGAAATTAGATTTCACATCAAGGCAGAGACAAGGGGAGAGTCAAGGTGAAGTGCAGCAGAAACTGCACACGGAGGTGGCAGAGTTGACAGGCAACCTCTCTCCCCATCAGAGGTCTCTAGGATCAAATCCTGGTGAATCCTTGAGGAGAGAAAATGAGAAGACAGCACAGATAGCAAAAACATCAGGGCAGGAGGAGGGGAAGGGTGGGAAATTAAAAAAATCAATAAATCTTAAAAAACGAAAAAGAAAGAAAAAGGCAGAGATTCCCAAAATGGACAAAGAAAGGGTTAGGTAATACACAATAGACTACTGTGAAATCATAGATTTCAGCCTGATCTCCTTCCCTTTGCTCTCTAACCCTCATGAAGAAGACAAATCAGACAGTTCCAGGAAAATACCAGGTATGAAGGGACAAAATTACGACTGTGCCTTGCAGAAATCTATCAGTTATTTTAGGACTTTTTTACAGTTCAGATCTTGCTCATGAAGTAGCCTTTGAAAGCCTCCTTGGACAGGTGCCTTCTACTCATGGCCAGAGAGCAGTGTCCAGCATTCTACTTGCTGTGGGACCTTAATCCAGCCACATAGGGTCAAGATTTTAGCCTCCACCTCTGCACAATGGGGTGATCTCTGCTTCAGTGCTCTGAATGATTAAGTTAAGTAAAGGTGTGGCAGAACTTTGCAGAACCTCCAGGTATTACACAGGGAATTTGGTGCTGATGGCTTGGAGCAGCACAACTGCATGAGCATGGAGCTGAGGAGCTCCTGGAAATTCCTTAGAATTCCTTTGGTCTGTCCAGGTCTTATAAAGGGCCTTGGTGATTTTTCCAAGCTGCATGTTAATCTTCTCACATAAGATTTTAAGTAACAGGTTTAAGAAGATTTTAAGCTATTCTACCTGAGGCAAGTGAAGTTTAGAAATTGGGTCCCTAAAAAAAAAAAAAAGAAAAAAAGAAATTGGGTCCCTGTTGAAGGACATCGAAAAAAAAATGCAGAATAGACGTAAGAACTCAAAAAGGCAAATATTGTGAGACTATCATAGGGACAAATGCCCCTGTATCAGCAGAACAATAATATGTAATTAAAATTAATATTTTAGTTGTGCAGGAAAAAGTTGAATTAAGATGCAATGGGGGAAATTGATGTGGCTTATGGAATTGTGCTCCATACCATATAAGAGGTCCATGGTTTGATTCCCACAGACTCCCCATAAAGGCAAGCTGGCCCATGTTGAGATTTGGTCCATGAGTAGTGCTGGTGCAGCAAGATGAAGCAACCAAGAGAGACAGAGGAGAGATAATAAGAGGGAGCAGACCAGGAAGCTGAAGTGGTGCAAGAGATTTAGCACCTCTCTTGCGGCTGGGGTTTGTTTAACCCCGACGCTGACGGGGGTGTCTGGAGGGGTCAGGCTAGACCGCAGCGGCGTCTGAGGCTGCGGCAGACAGCCTCAGAGGGGCTCTCAGGTGTGGAGGACGCACGGCAAGGGGAGGAAGAAAGCCGCGGAGACCAGGTCTGTGCGCAAGTCTGGTTTATTGCGGAAGGGGACACAGCTTTATAGGGTTAGGGACTGCGTGGAGGGATTTGATAGGTGCGGGTGGGTACTGCTTCCTGATAGGTGATTGTAAGTGGTTGCTAGGCAGAGGGCTGGCTGAGAGGTTTGGAATAGGGGAGGGGAAAGGGGGAGTGAGAGCTGGCCGGATGTTGGGCTAGGCAGGAGATAGAAAGGGGGAGGGCAGCGCCGGCCAGCCGCTAGCAGCAAAGGCCTAGTCAGGTGTGGTCACCTTATCTAGGCCCAGTGGGCAGAGGCGGTATCACCTCTTGCCGCACTGTTTGCTACTGTGGCAAGCCGGGCGCCCTTCCTCCCACATCTCCCCCTTTGTTTTTAATATGGCGGGGCTCTCAATGCTGGGGGGGGCAATGGGCTTGGGGTTCTTGGGGTTTTTGTGGCAGGCGTGGCAGCTGTTTGCACCGGCAGGGGCTCTTGGTGGGACTTGGAGGGGAATGTGGCAGATGGGGGGCTTTTTGGGCTTCTGTGGCTGACGAGGTTGTCGGCTGCGCTGGCAGGGTCTTGGCTCAGTGGTGTCGGTTGTAGGGAGTTGCTGGTATTGGACCTGCAGAGTTAGGCTGGTGACAGAGTTAATCTGGACTTTTACGAGCTGGACAATTCGCCTGATGATCCAGGGTCCTAGGGCTAATAGGAGGATAAGGGTGAGGAGCGGGCCTAGAAAGGGGAGAAAGTAAGAAAGGATTCCATTGGGCAGCCCCCAAGAGAAAGACCATCCGGCTTCACGTTCTTGGCTTTCTCTTGCGGAGGCCCTCTCTAACTTATGCGAGGTTATCTCGAATGAGGCCACAGTGGTTAGCTAGAAGCAGCATTCTTTTCCTAACGCTGTGCAGAGCCCCCCTTCTTTTAGGAGGAGGAGGTCTAGGCCCCTGTGGTTTTGGGGAACGACCTCAGACAGGGAGTTGAGAGATGTTTCAAGGTGGGCCATGGAAGTCTCAAGGCGGGCGATGACTGCATCGACAGCTTGCCTAAGGGTTGAAAGGGAATTATCTTGGAGGCTGAGAGCTGCAGCTCCAGTGGCTGTGCCGGCAAGACCTAAAAGGGTGGCAATTGTGATGGCAGTGAAGACTTCCCATTTCTGCTCATGCTGCGGGGAGCTGAAGTGCTGCCAGGACTTGGTTATCAGTATGAAAGAGAATGCGGGGGGCAATGAGTATGAGCACACAGGTGTCACTGGTGGAGTTAAGGGTTTGAACATTGAGACATGGAGTGAGGCCGGAGGGAGAACATAGCCATTTGGTATTATTAGGGGGAATTAGGAACTTAGTGGCTGCATTAGGGGTGTGAGTTAGGTTGCAGAGGGACTGCATGGAGGGGAGAACTTTGCCGCCGATTTTTATTATATAGAGTCCAGTCTGTGAAACTGATTGGAGGGTGAGTCCTCTTTTTGTTTGGTTCCAATTGCAAGAGGTACCGGTGGAGTCTGGGGAGGTGCGATAGGCGCCGTTGGTAGCTATGGCTTCATAGAAGGGAGCCGTGGCGGAGAAGCAGAGCCAGCAACGTTGGGTAAGGTTGGGCTGGGATAAGTTTAAGGAGATAAATGATGCGTTGAGGAGGGCTACAAGAGGGTTGGGGGGTGGCAGGGTTTGGCAGTGGGGAGGATACATAGCGATGGAAGGATTTAGGGTGGTAGCGGGAGAAGGAGAAACAGAGGGAGGAGGGGGAGGCCGTGTGTGTGGAGGATTGAGAACTTGATTTGGGCCCACAGCGGCGGATTGTGTGCGGATTGAATTTTTCTTTATAATGAAAAAGGCACCGTAATCATAGCTGCTCATGTAAAGTCGGGCTCCCCAGGTGCGGCCCTGTAGCTAGCCTGCATTTTTAGGGTTTTTGACAGTGAGTGTAATCCTGCTCCAGTAGGGCTTAATGCTGCTCCTGTGACTTTTATCCTTAAAAGAAAGGAAGATGTAGGGGTCCCTATTGGGAGCTCCCGACCACCCGTGGGCCATGGTTTCGCACCCCCAGGAGGGGCAGTAATATTGCGCTGGGTCATGGCAGCCTCTGGCCATGGAAGGGCAGATATAGAAGCCTGAGACTTCATGATTATAGGGGCTATTAAGGCCTGTAAGTGAGCTGTACCAACTCTGATGAGTGTTGTGTGTAATGTCTCGAAGGGAACTGATGACAGGAAGGTTGGCAAGATTACATATGTGCACTGTGAAGGAGGGAGCACCCGCAGTAATGTTATTAGCGAGGAGCTTTTCCTGCTGCTAAAGAGAGAGTGTCCAGTTAAAGGGCCGATGGCTTATACTAGCCTGGTCTGTAGTGGAGGGGAGCAGAGCCAACATGAAAAGCAGAAGAGAGTGTAGATTTTTAGGTTTTTTGTTTGAAGCTAAGGCGCGGACAGCAAGCTGTACTAGCTGTCCAAGGAGGAGGGTGTCATGAGCTGGATCCGCAGCCATATTTAGCCTCTCCATCCGATGGGCAAGTGCTCTCATCATCCGTCATTGGAACCTGCTGCTGGCCGGTGGCAGGTTTGACGTTTCTCCCAGGGATCCAGAGCGGCTGGGAGGCATTTTCTGGAAAGACACAAGCAAACCCTCTGCCTTGGGTGAGAAGGGGACTGGGTCCCTGCCAATTGTTTGTTTCTGGGTCCTTCCAAAACACCATCAGGGCAACTGTTGGTGCGTAGGAGGGGCCCCAATGCTTATGGAGAGGGGAAATACCATTTTTATCAAAGGAGAGGAGGTTTATGTGAATGAGGCAAGCAGTGATAATGTCGCCTGGTTGACTATGTGGGCGTAGATCCTTCTCTTATTGAATTTGCACTTTGAGCTGGCGGTGGATGCGTTCTACTATAGCCTGCCCCTGGGGGTTGTATGGAATGCCGAAGTGGTGAGTAATGTTGTAGAGCTGGAGAAATGCAGCGAATGAGGAGCTGCGATACTCAGGCCCATTATCGGTTTTTAAATCCCATGGGACTCCCATGAATAAGATGGCTTGCCGCAATGCTTTAATGCAATGCTTGGCTGTTTCCCCCGGTAAGGGGACAGCGTAGCAAAGGTGAGAAAAGGTGTTGACTGTGACATGGACATACTTGAGGCGCCCAAATGACGGCACATGGGTGACGTCTATTTGCCATCGGGAGTTTGACTTGAGGCCGTGGGGGTTGACCCCTTGTGGCTGCAATGGTCCAAGCGGCAAGAAGGGGGCGCATGTTTTACAGGCGCGCACCAAATGCTTGCAAGTTTCCTTGGGGAGGCCCGGCAAAAGACGTTGAAAAGTGGAACTTAGAATGGAGAAGTTTGGCTTGATTGACCAAGTCTCTGACAGTGGCTATTGTATGGGTGGAGATGGCTTGGTCGGCAGCAGAGTTACCTGTGGCTAGAGGCCCCGGCAGCCTTGAATGGCTGCGAATATGAGAAATGTACCATGGCTGTGTGCGGAGCTCGAGCTCTCGCTGCAAGGCACGGAGTGCCTGATCAATGGGCATGTCACGTGGAAAGAAAACAGCGTGGGCAATAACTGAACAAACTTGCAGGGCGTACTGACTATCAGTGAAGATGTTGACGGGCTCATTGCCGTGGTGTTGGAAGGCAGTGAGGATGGCTAGTAGCTCGCCCACCTGAACCCATCCGGGATGGGTTTGGCAGTAGACGGTTGGCAAGTCACGGCTGGGAGAGTAGGCAATATAAGCAAACTTGGTCTTAGAGGCGTCTGTGAAGACAGTAGTGGAGTTGGAGACAGGCTTGGAGCCAGGGAAAGGGTGGTATAGTGGGGAGAGGGGGAGCTTTGTGAGGCCCTGGAGCAACTTGTGGGGGGGGGTAATGGCAGTCAAAGGTCTCATGGAAGATTTCTAGAAGAATTTGAGCACGGGGGTTTTCGGAGAAAAGGGCAGTGGTGTGCTTGGCAGTAAGGCACACATATTCAGAATCAGAGACAATATTCAAGGGCTCTTAAAACATTTGTAAAACTTTAATAATGGCTCAAAGCTCTGTGCATTGAGCAGATGAATAAGGAGTTGGCCAAACCTGTTCTTTTTGAAAAGTAACATATGCTGCTTTTCCATTACTATTACTATCAGTAAATACTGTACAGGATGGTTGGGCTATGCACATAGCCTTGAAAAGCACTGCAAAAGTTTATTGTTGGGTTCTTACAGATAAAGGAATGCAGCTGGCTTGATTTGTCTAAGAAGACATTAAAGAAAGTCTTAGGAAGTTTTAAAACAAAGTGATAGCCATGTAACTGGACTTTAACTTTTTGCAACAAACTAGCAGTATTTGGGATTGCTGCATACTAGTGTTGTTACTTTAATCTATGGTAAGGGGTTGTTTTTGTGACATACATTCTTTTATAATAATTAAAACTATAATTAACCACATTGTACTTTAATATTATGCTGAAATATTGGTAACTTTATACACTTTTAAGCATTCATAGAAACCTTTTATCCATACGACTTTAATTAATAGAGGGTTTAAGGGAAGAAAAAGTTGTTAATTTTATAACACTGTAAAACACCTTTATTTAGCTTATAACATATTAAATGAACTTAATTATTACTTTAATTTTTCTTTCAAGGTAAAAGAACAAATTTCATAATTAGTTTGGAATAAAAGGCTACTGTTCAGGATTAGGTTTTGAGAAAGCAGTTTTGAACGTTATGTTCCTTTAAGAGATAAAGCTTTCCTTCTTGGAACACCGAGGAAACAATAAGCACAAGAAACACAAGACAGACTCTCTTTGTATACTGACTGAGAATAAGAACTTTTATCAAAACAGATTAATGATGAGAGGCCTTGAGAAAGAACAAAAAAAATTAACTTTGCATCAGCATACTACTCGAAGACTCATTAAATTTTATTTAACTTTAACTGTAAAAATTCCTTTTCCACCAACTTTCTGCGGTTTCAGCATTCACTCAGGTTCCGTCTTATACTCTACTCTTTCCAATAGTCAATTATTTTATTTCAGGACAAAATTATTTTCTGTTTCTTTAATAATAAAAACAAATTCCATATAGCCTACATACAAAGTTATTAAGCAAACTTCTTATAACAGTACTGTGAACATTAAACAAGCTTGTTAAAATAATGAACTTTTCTTTAAATACTTAGTAGCATGCAATATTAGAAACAGTTTCCTAGAAGTAAGTTGGCAGGGGAGGCTGGTTGCTGCCAATCTTTCCTGTTATAAAATTACCTTTTATTATTATCATCATCAATTCAGTTTTATATATATTTAGAATGACCTTTTGGAATTAGCCATTTAATACTTTAATGTAAACAATGCTTTATTAAACCTTTTATTTATAACCATATAGACTATTGAAGACAAATTTTATGTTTATAGAACACGTTCCCTTACTTAAAGTTATCACAATACCTTTTACAGCTTGCCATCTGCAAATTAAGTTTCAAGAGTTCATGAAAAATTAGCCATCCTACTTTAGGACAAAATACGCCTTTTTGCAAAACTTATTACATTTCAGTTAGCATTTTCACAAACTTTTAACCTTTTTTAATATTCATATAAATTTTACATTCTTTATATTATCCTGTGAAGAGAAATAAGTTATTCATTTTAATCTGGGCAAGAACAACCTTTTATGAAGACGTACAGTTAATCTTGTCAATCAAGACTTACAATTTCTATTATTGTAGATATCTTATTAACATTTAAGCTCATGTATTGATATAATAAACTTAAGTATTAATATAAGTGCTTATTTAATTTTTGGCCATTTGTATAGAGCTCTTTTATAAATTTTTATTAATTTATATTCACCATCCGGAGGTATCAAAATATACACTGACATTGAAAGAACAAACACAGAACAATCACAACACAGTAACAGAAACATACAGTTTACAATTAACTCAAAATTTTTAGTTTCTTAGTATAGCTGCTTTTAAATCCTCTGTTATATAGCACATTTTAGATTGTACCTTTCAAGATTTTCTCTGGAATCCATGCTGCCTGCAACATGAAAGCCTGTGCTTGAAAACATTCCTATCAGTTATTAGCAATCAGCTAAAATAACCCGAGCAGCAGTTAGGCAGACCATTAGCACACATTTTTGGATAATTACTGTAAGACTATACTGAGACTTGAAGTTCAGGAGTAAACTATTGATTTAAAACTGAAAATTTATTTTTAAACCTTGATAAACATTTTGTACTAATTTTAATATCTTGGTTAAAGAAGTCCAATTAGAATTAGCATGGAAATAAAACAGAACACCAATGTTGCCATGTTTTTCTCTCATACCAGTGGATTAACTATTTTTAGCCTTTACTAGCCCAGAGCTACATTGTCATGTAGATAGTAGGGAGCTTGAGGAGTTGTGAAAAGGGGTGGGCGTTTGCTGGAACAGAGTTGATTGGCTTATAATCTTGTGTGGATTTTCGGGCTTGTGGCTGGCCTTGTTGATAGGCGGGGCCAATTTCAGATAGGTATCAGGGTCCAAGAGATTGGCAGTGGAAAGCTAGGGGTTGAAGGGGACCAGTAGATCCCAGTAAGCCTGGAGTTGCCTGCCCGAAACTTCACATTGGTGGCAGGCTAGTAGGCCAGCAAGCGCTCTGACTTGCGGCGCTTGGCGGGAAGATAGACGCCCGCCCATTTTTCTGTGGGGGGCCGATAACGGGGGTCCTTACCTTGAGAGCGCAGCGGAGGGGTGGGAGCGAGATCCCACGGGGGTGAGGCAGTGGTCACGCCGGACCGGACTTGAACTGCTACCACGTTGGGCGCCAGTTGCGGCTGGGGTTTGTTTAACCCCGACGCTGACGGGGGTGTCTGGAGGGGTCAGGCTAGACTGCAGCGGCATCTGAGGCTGCGGCAGACAGCCTCAGAGGGGCTCTCAGGTGTGGAGGACGCACGGCAAGGGGAGGAAGAAAGCCGTGGAGACCAGGTCTGTGCGCAAGTCTGGTTTATTGCGGAAGGGGACACAGCTTTATAGGGTTAGGGACTGCGTGGAGGGATTTGATAGGTGCAGGCGGGTACTGCTTCCTGATAGGTGATTGTAAGTGGTTGCTAGGCAGAGGGCTGACTGAGAGGTTTGGAATAGGGGAGGGGAAAGGGGGAGTGAGAGCTGGCTGGATGTTGGGCTAGGAGGGAGATAGAAAGGGGGAGGGCAGCGCCGGCCAGTCGCTAGCAGCAAAGGCCTAGTCAGGTGTGGTCACCTTATCTAGGCCCAGTGGGCAGAGGCAGTATCACCTCTTGCCGCACTGTTTGCTACTGTGGCAAGCCGGGCGCCCTTCCTCCCACACTCTCTCCCCCTCCAGAAGGTCACAGAATCAGTTTGCCACCCTTACCTCCCTGTTAGCTGACCTGGGTAAGTCCAATGAGCCAGAGAGAAGGTGTTGCAACTCTCTGAGGCTCAGGGCCCAGTTGGAACATAGACAGTCCAAAGATTCAAGTCTTCTGAGCATACACCAACCCCAGCACAAACCACAGTTTCAGTAAAAGTTACAGAAGAGGCAAGCATAGAGAGGTCACATCTGAGTTCAAATCCATCACACCCATGACAACGAATTCCAAAGTAGGGCCCCTTGGCAAGGCACTGAACTCCAGAGCCATCTATCATGACTGAAGTGCCTGGGTGTCTCTGTAGCCCTAAGGAGCATCTGTACCTGGTATTGTACCTACTTTCACTGTCTCTGGGGTCCTGCTGAGATGTGCATTAGTGCAAATGCCTCTGATGACCTCCCAACTCATTTTGAAGTCTCTTAGCCATATAAACTCATTTGTCTTTACCATTTCCCCCTTTCATTCAAGGTCTTTTCTTTTTTTTATCCCTGCCCCTTATGGCTTTTTGCATGCTGTCTGCTGCCTTTGTCCATTCACTGTATACTCTTCTGTGTCTGATTTATTTAATTTCCTCTCCCCCTGGCAGCATACTTGATGTCTGCTCTCAGTGTCCATTTGCTGTTCACTCTTCTATGTTCTTGCTTGTTTCCCTTCTTTTCACTGCATCACCTTGCTGAGTTTGCTATCCACGGTGCCTGTGAACTCAGCAGTGTTCTGTGGTGTCTGTGGGTTGAACAGCTGTGTGGGCAAGTCTATGTTCACAAGGAGGCCCTGGGAGTGAACCGAGGGCTTCCCATAAGGTAGATGCAAACTCAAGTGATTGAGCCACAGCCTCTTCTCCCAAAGTCTTTTCCTATTTGCATTGCCAGCTAATGCTTGGTAGTAATCCTTTGGCCCCACAGAGCCTCAGCCCCGGGAGTCATGTCCCACATTGGGGGGAAGGTAATGCATTTTCATGCTGAATTTGGCTTAGAGACTGGCCACAATTGAGCAACATGGAGGCTCTCAGGAGGTAACTCTTAGGCACCCTGCAGCTCCAGGCCTAGTAGAAATTTCTAGAATACTGGTTCATAAGATAGTCATCAGTGTCAAGGACCAAACTGGACCTTCCTTCTTTACTGGTTTTTGCCCCTGTACTTGGGGGATTGTTGCTGCTCCATTGGGCAGTGAGACAGAGTTTCCCAGAATGGGAACTCAGCACTCAGTTTTTGTGTGAAACTCTACCTCCTATGTCAATACCCCAATGAATATATGAACATATCTATGTACCCTATATGCCTTGAAGAACTCTCTCCCACCCATGCATCCCTCATCAATGATACCCTACATTAGTGCTTCTGCCCTGCCATAGCTGAACCTGTGATCCAAAACTTCTTCAAAAAGGAAGTCTAATATATTCCCAAATTCAATTAATAGGAAAAGGAAATGTAATGATAGGTTTTAAAGATTAGAAATGGAATGTATAATAATTTAAAAAACTAAAATAAAGTAAAAAATAAATTGGGGTATTGAAACATGAAAAATATCATAAGAAAATTTTTTTGTTGTTTTACCTTTCATCACTGTAATAGGTGTTGCCCTCTATGTACAGTGGCAAGGCAATCTCTTGCATTTCTTCTTCAGGGTCTACATCCTTTTTTTTTTATCTTATGTCTTCAAAAAATTTTTGGTCACAGTAATGGCACAATATCATATAGGGTACTCCCATATACTCAACATCAAACCCTTTCCCCCTTTCCTAGTAATGATCTTTTTAAATGTGGATGTTCCATTTGTTTCATCTGATGTACAGGTATTAAAACATAGCTACCAATCATGGTCCCTTTATGTTTACATTTTAGACTGTACAGTTTTATAAAATTGTTGGTTACATTATGCTTTACATTGTGGTTTACATTTTAGACTATACACCTCTACAAATTTTTGGTGATATTTAACACGACCTGTATCCATCATTGCAGGATCATGCAGAACACTTCCATTGCCTCCCAGTTAACCTCTCCCAACTATTTGACTCCTTTCTTCCCCTCCCCATGGGCCCCACAGTGTCAACCAAGCTTCACTGCTTAAAGGTACTTGCAACAATGCTGAGAGCTTGGCAAACTAGTCTGTCCTCCCCAACTGGGAGCCACCCACACTCTTGAGATAAACCCTCCCCTATGTTTCAGAATACCAGGCCTCCCCAGGATGAAGGGATACCTTCCTACTCATTGTATGGGTCTCTCTCTACCCAATGATACAACACACTATGATGAGCTCTCACACACTTCCTAGAAGCCTGCCCCAGGTACACCCTATACCAGATGGTGAAGGAAGTAATGACTTTTTGGCTGAAGAAAATAAGACATGATGTAAACTATGACCTAGAACAAGAAAAGAATGTTCTTTGTTGAGACTCCCTTGGTCAACATGCCAGTTTAGTAGAAAGAAAAAACTCACTTTGAATAGTTAAAAGATAAATGTCCTATCCCAGTTTCTAATGATAAGGTAACAACAATAAATCTGCATGGGCTTTCAGCATGCAAATTTGCTCTCTAAATAGGTATCTGAATAGAAATAAACTTGTCTGTAGGCATTGACTTGCAGATCCCATGATCCCTTCTCTCTTGCCTTTCATTCCTGATACCCTTCAGGTTGGTTGCAACATCTGGCACCCAGTGTGCCGCGTGAAGAAATCTTCTCTGCAGTATCGAGGAACCAGCAGAAAGGACTCTGGTGAGGGTCACGAGCATTGTCCACTAAGTTTTTGACTTGAGTCTTATGGTAAGTAACATTTCCATGGATCATCAGGGTAATGGTAATCAAACAGGATGACTGGAAGAATATTCTCAGGTTTTGAAAACCTTATTGAAAACCACTGGGGTGTTTGTTAAAACTTCAGAGTTGCTTGAGCTTTTTGCCTTAGTTCAAAACATTTTTATTGGTTTCAACCACAGGGATAAAATATCTTAAATTTGAAACAATGGAAATTAGTTATGAAGGCACTTTGCCAAGTTTATAAGAAAGGCAAGACTGTTCCCTTATCTGTCCCTTTGGGCTTTATGTCATCAGATTGCTGCCACACTAGATCCTTTGCAATCAGAAGAGGGAGATGATGATAAGATTACTATATTTTCTAAAGTTGCTGTTAAGCAGGAGTCTTGTGATAACAAAAACTCAGATATGAATAGGAAGAATGAAAATGACCCTGATTGTCATGTGCCTTCCCAAAATACTACCCTTTTTTGGGTGAAAATGTTGCCATTAATCCTAGTGAAATTCCCAGACTTTATGTTTCATGTTCCACTCTATATTGGAATTAGGTCTGGAAGCACATGTTTTTCCTGTTCAATCTACTGCTCCTTTAGGTCCTCAGTTAATTTCTTCAGTTCCTCCTCCAAAAATATGTCCTACTGTGAATGATCCCTTTGGATTTTTTTCTGACACTTCTGATGCATTGCCTTACATTTACAAGGTTGTGGTGCCTAATCTGACATGGCAAATGCCAGTGATGCATTGTCTATTGCAGGGCTCACACCAAGGGGATCCTGAAGCAATACAGTTCTTATCTGCTTTTCCTGTTACACTTAAACCCATTCCATTTGATTTAAATAACCCTCAAGGTAGAATAGAGTTTCATCCTGAACCAATTCCTTTTAAATTATTATGAGACTTGAAACAAGCATGCACACAATATGGGGTTAATTCTCCTTATACTTTTGGATTAGTTCAAGACATTGCTCAGATTGATAGGCTAATACCATGGGATAGGGGAAAGTTAGCTCAGATGGTATTAAACCCAGTTGAATTTTTACAGTTTAAAACATGGTGAACTGATGAGACTAATCAGACCGCTCATCAGAATGCTACTCTCCAACCTCCTGTTCTTATTACAACCTAGCAGCTATTGGGCATAGGACAATAGGCAGGGGTAGCCATATGATGATACCGGCTATAGTCCAGCTGCAATTGGCATGCTTAGCTGCAAGGGGAAAAATCTCTCCACCAGGGCAGCCTACTCAATCTTTTTCAAAAGTGAATCAGGGTGTCAATGAGCCATAAGTTGAATTAATAGCTTGTTTATCCAACATTGTGAAAAAAACTGTTGACATTCCTGAAGCAGGAGATTTGATCCTCTTAACATTGGCCTTTGATAATGAAATTAATGAATGCAAAAAAGGCTATTAGACCACTTAAAGCAGCAGGAGGATCAGTGCAAGATTATATCAAAGCTTGTCAGGACATAGGTTCCACTACACACCAGATGGTGGTATTAGCTGTGGCAATGAGAGGTAATCAGAGACTGCAAGCTAAAAAGGGAAATTGCTTAAAATGTGAGAAATCTGGTCATTTTCAAAAGGATTGCAGAGCATATTTTGCTCAACTGCAAAAGAGAGGTGGGAGAAAAACCCCCTCCAAAGTATGTGCTGTGTGTCAGAAAGGTTTTCATTGGGCTAATGAATGTAAATCTAAATTTCATAAAAACATCTCTCCCATTTTGTAATCAGGAAACTGCTTTGTGGGTCTAGCTCTATGCCTTCAGACAAAGAATATGTGCCTACAGGAAAAATACCCAGTCAGCAATGGCCAGCAGCAAGCATCCCAGTTTCCAAACTAAGAGTAGCTACTCAAGGGAGCACGGCCATTGATTTACCTTCTACAGAAACTAAACTTATTACTCCTGCTATGGGTATGCAAACTATACTTATGGGCATAAAAACCCCATTACCTCCTGAAACTGGTGGCTTAATTGTAGGTAGGAGTAGTTTAACTATGAAAGGATTGCTAGTACAAATTGGCATTATAGATAGTGAATATAAGGAGGAAATTAAGGTTGTGGCGCAAGCTGTTAGTCAAGTACAAGTTACTTTGGGGCAATGCATAGCTCAATTACTACTCCTACCCTATCACAAATGATTAACTCTTCCTTTTGATAGAAATGGGGGATTTGGGTCTAAGGAGAGTAAAATTTATTGGCAGGCTTTTGTAGGCAGTGATTGGCCTGAAGTTACTATTACTATTAATGGAAAAGTGTTTTTGGGACTAATAGACACAGGAGCTGATGTGTCCTTCATTGCTAAATGATATTCACCTCAATCATGGACATTACAAAAGGTGCCAACAGTCTTTACTGGCACTGGGATTATGACAGATATCTATCAAAGCACCTCTGTTTTTGATGTATTAGGACCTGATGGACAAAAATCTACACTACAACCTTATGTGGCTGATGTAGGACTTAATTGGGGGGGGGAGGCAGGATTTGCTTAGTCAATGGGGAGCATTTTTACATATCCCTATGCTTTCAGAGCAAGCTAAAACTACTTACATGGATATGAAGTATAACAATCTCAGAAAGAAAAATGAACATCAAGGATTAATTTTCCAAAACCCTTCTGAATCCATAAGGACAAATAGAACATAGGGGCCATTGTAACAAAGGGCATTACTATCCCCATAACTTGGCTTATGAATATACCAGTTTAGGTTGATCAGTGGCCCCTTCCTTTTGAAAAACTTAATGCCCTTCACACACTTGTTCAAGAGCAATTATCCCAAGGGCATACTGAACCATCACAAAGCCCTTAGAATTCACCAGTATTTATAATAAAAAAAGAAATTTGGTAAATGGAGGATGCTCACAGATCTTAGAGGTGTTAATAAGGTTATGAGCCCTATGGGGGGCACTACAACCAGGGTTTCCACAGCCTTCGATGATTCCTAAGAATTGGTCTTTGATTATTATAGATTTGAAAAATTGCTTGTTTACTATTCCTCTGCACCCTTCTGATAAAGAGAAATTCACTTTTTCTTTTCCTGCTATAAATAATCAATCCCCTATACAGAGATATCAGTAGTATGTGTTGTCTCAAGGCATGATGAATAGTACTACCATGTGTTAACTATTCATTCATCAACTTCTACAGGTGCTCAGAGAAAAGTTTCCAAAAGCTGTGATTATCCATTATATGGATGATATATTATTTGCACATTCTTCAGATGACAAGTTACAGCAATTGTTTCAGTATGCTGAAAAAGTGCTTCCTGAGTATGGGTTACAGATTGCCCCTGAGAAAGTTCAGCAGAATGCCCCTTATTGCTATCTAAGTATGCAATTGGCAAATGGACATATACACCCACAAAAGATAATAGACGTGTACACCCACAAAAGATACAACTAAGAAGAGATAAATTAAATACTATAAATGATTTTCAAAAACTTTTAGGGGACACTAACTGGATTCGATCTACTCTGGGAATCCCTAACTATATGTTGCAGCATTTATTTCAGACTTTGGAAGGGGACTTCAACCTCTTGAACCCAAAGAAATTGTCCTTAGAGTTGGAGGAGAAATTAGCTCTCGTTGAAGAGTGAGTTTCTCAAGGAAAATTAACTCAGATAGATCCTGATAAAACTATAGATTTGGTTATCTTTTTGACCCTACAATCTCCAACTGTCTTATTTTGGCAAGATGGCATTTTAGAATGGATATTTATTCCTAATAATAACACAAAAAAGATTGCAAACATATTTACAAAAACTTATTTCTATCATTGCTAAAAGTTGATTACGGCTCATGTAGCTTAAAGGGACTGATCCTGTTTGGATAATATGCAGCCTCTCTACTGATGAAATTAAACATCTTTATGCTACAAATACACAATAGCAAATTGCTATTAGCAATTTCAGGGAGTTATTGATAACCATTATCCCACCTCTAAGCTATTAACATTTTTACAAAGAACAACTTGGATTTTACCAAAAATAGTTTAATCCTTTCCAATAGAAAATGCACTTTCACAGACAGTAGTAGCAATGGTAAAGCAGCTTTTATCACTCCCCTTACAGAAAAGGTTTGGCAAACACTGCATACTTCTTCACAACAAACAGAATTATCAGTTGTTCTTATGGTCCTACAAACTATTAAAGCACCTCTTAATATTATTTCTGATTCTGAATATGATTATTTAACAGTTACTCAAATTGAAACTGGTAATATCTCTGTAACCAATGAACTTTCTCAAATGTTCCTGCAACTGCAGGCACTCATTCATCAATGAGTAAATTCTCTGCATATTACCTGTATTGATCACATTCTGCTTTATCCAGACCCTTGTCCGCATGTAATGTGCAGGCTGATATTCTGGTAGGGTCTGTTCAAGATGCTGCTAAATATCATGCTCTTACTCATGTCAACACTAAGGAATTGTGACATAAATTTCCATCTTTAACAAAACTGCAAACACAGGATATAGTAAGGCATTGTTCTACCTGTCGCCCTCTCATGTCAGCACCATTTGATGAAGGCACTAATCCCCAAGGGCTGGCTCCGAATCAGATCTGGCAGATGGATATTATGCATGTCCTATCTTTTGGTAAATTGCAATATGGTCATGTTTGTATTGATACTTATTCTCATTTTTTCTAGGCAACAGCCCATAGTGGGGAAAGATTTTGTCATGTTCATTCACATTTGTGGTCTACCTTTGCAGTCATAGGATACCTTGTACAAATTAAAACTGATAATAATCCAGCATATTCTGGTAAACAATTTGCAAAATTTCATTCTCAATATTCCATTGTTCATATCACAGGAATCCCTTATAATCCTATAAGCCAAGCCATAGTTGAATGGTCACATCATACCCTTAAACAAATGCTGTTAAAACAAAAAGGGGGAGATGATGGTATCATAGTACCAAAGGACCAACTGACAAAGGCTTTATTTACTTTAAATTTTCTTAATGTATATGATTCTATTACACCAGCTGAATGGCATTATGCTTTAAATAGAGAAAAGATTTTGTTTGGCCAAGCTGACTGAGGGCACACGGCGGTGCGGACACCCGATCGGCAGCTGACTATCAGTCACTGTACTGGAAAGATGTTTTGCCCAATACTTGGCATGAAGGGAAAGTTAAAGTACAGGGGTGAGGATATGCTCTTGTAATTACAGGAGACAAAGAACAAATTTGGTTACTGGCATGGTGGATTAAACCGTGGACAGTGAATGAGACATCCTCCTTCACCTCTTCCTGATAACAGTAATGATTCTAGGAAATGTAGCTGAAAACCATACTTATTGGGCTTATGTACCTAATCTGCCATTGTTGAGAGCTTTAACATGGGCAGATTCCTCATTTCCAGTGTTTTAAAATAAAACTTATATGTTCCCCAGACCTATAAATCATCAATTGCCTTTGAAACCTGAGGAAGAAGGAAGAATTATAGTAAACTTAACACTTCCTTTTGATGATTGTCCTCTATGTATAGGAAAAGAGCTTCTTTGTATAAGAATACAAAATTGCACTATGATCATTACTAAAGCCAATGGTACCAAATTGTTTATTACTGTATTTCCATCCTCTAATAGTACTGTGGCCATGTTACAAAATTATAGTTGTCCACCACAAGAACAAGGTGATAAAGAAAGATGGCAAGATTGCCATAAGGGAAAAGGAGTTGTTGCTTTTAATGATTCCTATAGAATGGTATGGGACAGTGACCCTATAGGATATTCCACTAATAATAGCAGCAGCTTTACATGGTATGGAATGAACAACAGTCAGATTAGCGCTAATGGACAACATTTTTTTCCATGGTCTACAAATGAAAAAACTATATTTAAGAATAGTTTAATTATTTTGAAAAATAAAGGAAGGTGGTTACGTTCCCCATGGACTAATAGTACACAAATTGTTCAAAGAAATTTATGGAAAGTATTTCTTGGACTGGCCCCGACTTATATATGGTTCAGGAATAAGAACACCACCAGCCAATACCTTTATTTCAATCAAACATATCATTTTAAGACATGTATTTGAGATCCCTACATTTTTGTGACAGGAAAATTAGAAATTAGAACTCACACCCTGTTTTGTAAAAATTGTATACTATACACTTGTATTTCTGAGAATATTTTACAGAAAGATGAAACCCTCATGGCAAATGGAGAAAAAAAGGAGTATGGGTTCCAGTGTGGATGACCAGGATGTGGCTGTCATCACCTGAAAGTCAATCGCTGTTGCATCTTGCACAAACATATATAAAATGAACAAAGTGACTAATAAAACTAATTATTGCTGGAATATTGGAACTAATTGGAATAATTGCCGCCACTGCCAAGCTGCCATTGCATTGCATGAAATAGTTCAGGCACAGCAATATGTGCAAGACTATAAAAAAAATGCCAGTGGCTTATGGCATAGTCAAGAGCATATTGATGAGCAGCTCAATAATAGAGTTAATGATTTAGAATCTGCTCTATTGCATATTGGAGATCAATTGCATAATCAAAACTTATTGAGAGGACTTAAGCATGATTGGAATGAAAGTAACTTCTGTATTACACCGCTCATATATAATTCCTCAGAGATAGAATGGAAAAGATAAAAAATCATTTATTGGGCCACAAAATGAATATTTCATTAGAAATTGTTAAATTGCAAAAGAAATTAGTAGAATTGTCTCAAAATCAAATACATATAGCGGCTGATAAAGATGTTTTTTCTGATTTAATTTCTCATGTTACATAGCTTAAATCCTGTAAATTGGTAGAAATCACAGCATTTTGTGTCACCCTTAGGAATAGGGATGGCTGTTTTAGTAATACGGCTTACTACAATAGCCTGTTTTAAACGATATCTTACACAGCAATTACAGAGCACTGACCAGCTAGGATGAGCCAACAACCTTGTTCTTGAACAAGCATTGCAAAATGCCCTTTAAATATTATGCCAGAAGAGCTTGGCTGGTAGTCAATGATGGGTAAGACCCTTAAATCACAATAAGAGTGACCTAAGACAGGCACAGTCACCCTGGCACTGAAACAAAAAGGGGGAAATGAAGGAAGAAATGACTTGTTGGCTGAAGAAAATAAGATGTGATGTAACCTAGGAAAAAGAACAAGAAAAGAATGTTCTTTGTTGAGACTCCCTTGGTCAACAGGCCAGTTTAGTAGAAAGAAAAAAGTCACTTTGAAAAGTTAAAAGATAAACAGCCTATCCCTGTTTCTAACAATAAGATAACAACAATAAATCTACATGGACTTTTAGCATGGGCATTTGCTCTATAAATAAGTAGCTGAATAGAAATAAACTTGTCTGTACATTGACTTGCAGATCCCCTGATCCCTTCTCTCTGACATTTCATTCTCATGCCCTTAGGGTTGGCTGCCACAAGATGGCCCTGTCAAACACCTTAAACCAGTAAACCTTCCTCACTGTATTTTCTAAAGAGTTTTCTCAACATTATAGTTTCAACCACATATCTGACAATCTCCCATGTTCACTTTCTGCCTCCCAGCCCTCCCCCCAATTCCTTGGACCATCTGACCCATCCTCCCAACCCTAGCCCCCCTCAAGCATGCAAAGCCCCACACAGTAGTAACCTATCTTATCCCTTCACTGCACAACTACTTAAAAAAGATGCAATAGTATCTGTATAGGAAGAAATTGAAATGAAATTTGTAATCTAACCAGGAAAGCACTTTGCATGCAAAAATGCTTCAAATACATTTTAAACTTTCATATTTGTAGAAAGACTCATTTATCCCAAAAACATTGACATGCTGAATGATTTATTTCCTCAGGTTTTTTGGAAATCAGAAGCAAAGACAATATATTCTTTTTCTAATGTAACATTCTTAGTGCAACTCAGAATCCTCATATTACAATATATATTTGTTGAAGTTACACAAATTCTATTGAACCTACTTAGCCTCAAATCAATACCATGCATTCAAGTCTTCCTTCCACTGCTTGTGGGCATGTT
The DNA here is from genome assembly GCF_030445035.2 of Dasypus novemcinctus. Classification (NCBI taxonomy): domain Eukaryota; kingdom Metazoa; phylum Chordata; class Mammalia; order Cingulata; family Dasypodidae; genus Dasypus; species Dasypus novemcinctus. The sequence goes on along the minus strand of NC_080697.1, from coordinate 56,869,908 downwards.
GTGGAGTAAAGTAGCAAGTAACAGGCCATTGACCTAACACGGAATAGCAGCATCAGTCCAGCCTGTTGCGTGGCCTATAGACAGGACACAGCACTGCACACCTCCAGAGAGTCCTGCTTTTAGGTATTTGGAGCTAGCTTGGCCCTTCTATCCAGGGGACAGTGAACAGGGTGCTACACACAGCAGTGCCACAGAAGGCTTGGAAAGCTGCTTTAAAATGGTAACTAGCCCTCCATGACTGCCACCCTGTGCCAGGAGCTGTGACAAGAATTTCACCACAATTCTCCCTTAATCCTCAAACAAATCCTGTGAGGTACGTACTATTAGTATATAACTACTAGCATGACAATTATTTTGTGAAATTGGAAACAGAGGCCCAGGGACCTTAGGTGTTTGAAAGAGCTTGAGTTCACAGGCAGGCAGTGTTGATTCTTTTTTTAAAATATACTTTTATAATTTAATTTTTTAAAAAAAGAAACTTAGGTTACATAAAAGTTATTCAATAATATAAAGAGGGACGTGGACTTGGCCCAATGGATAGGGTGTCCGCCTACCACATGGGAGGTCTGCGGTTCAAACCCAGGGCCTCCTTGACCCATGTGGAGCAGGCTCATGCACAGTGCTGATGTACGCAAGGAGTGCCATGCCCTGCCACACAGAGGTGTCCCCCACATAGGGGAGCCCCACGCACAAGGCGTGTGCCCTGTAAGGAGAGCTGCCCAGCATGAAAGAAAGTGCCTGCCCAGGAATGGCACTGCACACACAGAGGGCTGACACAACAAGATGACACAACAAAAGAAACACAGATTCTCAGTGCCACTGATAAGGATAGAAGTGGTCAGAAAAGAACACACAGCAAATGGACACAGAGAGCAGAGAACTGGGAGGGAGGGGAAGGGGAGAGAATAAATAATAAATCTTAAAAAATAATAATAATAAAAAGAATTCCCATATGCCCCACTTTTCCCTCCCACACTGAGTAAAATAGATATTTTCTAAAGAAAGAGATGTAGGACCAGGTAAAATTGTGAACAGCTATTGCAAGGGATCAATCTCTTCTTAATAATCAAAGTTGAATGACTACCCCCTCCAAATCCCATAGGAGAAGCAGTAATATGCCCTGATTATCTCCAAAGAATCAGTGCATTTGTACACAGTACAAATGTAATGTGCACAGTACATTTCTCCAAATTTAATCACTGTGTAAGTTTTTGCTTTACTGAGCCACTCTTCACCTTGCTATCTGCCACAGCTGCTCTTCTCCAACATTGTTTGACTCACTCACCACATTGCTCTTATATTCTCCCCCTCCACCTTCCAAAGAAAACAAGTAACTCAGAGCAGTTGTGTCTAATAGATCTTTTAAACTGAAGCTTTTATATACTATGTGGGAATTACAGAGCACCATAAAAGAGATGACAAAATACAAGTCTGTTTGATTCTATCATTTGATAAAACTTCATCAGCATTTCTAGCCTGGGATATTGCTCTCTGTCATGGCCAGTCTAGGCCTAAAATTACAACCATTCCCTCTCCTCTAGTGGTCACCTTACTACCCTCAAGTTCTTCCTAAGAGTAAGTTATGTCCCAATCCTTCCTAAGCTATTTTGAGATGGTACTTCTAGTAGTTAATGATGGGCCTCTGAACTAGAAAAGTTGCCCTGCTTTTCATTGAAAATACATATGAGAACATGCCACTTCCAATTTAGGATATGAGGACGTGGAAGAACTTTTCCTCAGGTAGCACCATGAAAGTTCAGATAACATAAAATCACATGTATCTACTGAATTACTGAACAGTGGTGGACACTACAGGGCCTTGGTTAAGTGGTTTCCTGAGAAAGGTGCCCTTCCCAGTAAGAAGCAAGCTGCACTGGCATCCAAAGGTCTCTGAGTACAGATGGACAGAAGAGGAGGTGACTGAAATGTCAGAAACTCGACCTGGTCAAGGGAAGCCAGCAAGGCTGTCCTTAGGGTGCTGTCATATGGGATTGACCAGAGTCTAGAGAACTCCCAGGTGAAATAATTTGTTTCGGGTAACAATTCTCCCCTACCTACCCTTCCCCAGTGAGGATGAGAAAACCTTTTGCTGGGTCAACAGGATATTTATCTAAAAAAAAAAAAAAGTGCATATAATGAACATCACCTACTAGCACACACCATACATAAAAATTACACCTGATGTAGAGTATACTCCTAAGTGTAAAAGTTTTAATCAGCAAAATTGTCATGGTTTTTATTCAAGGTACTGAGATGGTTTTAAAAAAAAAAAGCCCAGGTGATAACACAGGAGAAAAATCTTCACAACCTCAGAAAGTCAAATATTTCTTAGTAGGAACAAAAAAAATAATAATATGAAAAAAAAAGTCATGATCTTCATCAAAATTTAAGACCTCTGCTCCTCAAAATAAAAGGCAAACTATGGAATGAGAGAAAGTATTCTTAGTACAGGTATCAGACATGATTTGTACCGAGAATATATATTATATAATGAACTAATCAAAGAAAAAAGACTTGGACTTCTAAATTTTAAAAAAGGCAAAAAATTTAGACATTAACAAAAGAGGATATATTAATATAAATATATATTAATAACAAATATATCCTGATATATTATATAATATATATTTTCTCCTGTATTATCACCTGGGCATTGAAAGTGTAACAATATCGAGCATGGGGAAGGAGAGACACACAGAATGGACCTCTTTCTCCACTGGTGGAAGTGGCACAACAAGTGCATTAGACCTGGACAGCAGAGAATTAATTTCCTGAGTCAGCTTGGCTGGGCTATGGTGGCCAGTTGTGTGGTCAAGCAAGCCATGACTGGGTAGTTACTGTGAGAATTTAACAGATGGATTTCAGTCATTGATCAGTTGATTGCATCTGTGGCTGATTACATCTACCATTGAAAAAGGAGTTAGAGACCTTAAAGGATTTCAGCAGTGAGAAAGGAGACTCTTTATCTCTACTTCAGACAGACAGCTTCTCCTGGGGAATCCAACATCATCTTCATCAAATTTCCAATTTGCAACCTGCCCTACAGATTCAGATTCATCAAACCCCTTCGATGCATGAACCAATTCAACTAAATCTAAATAGATACCTACCTTATATCCAGTAATTCCAATGCTGGCTATTTCTCCAAAATAGTGACAACATATATCCACAGAAATACACATGCAAGGAAGTTCCTTACAGCTCCAACAGGGGTGGAGGCACTCTCACAAAGGCTCTGCAGCATGGGTTTTGGAATCACAGGGCCTCAGACAAAACCCCTAGGCTTCCTCTAAGCAGGCAGACTCTAAGCAAAATCCTTGACCATCCTGTGCTCCATTTCCTTCATTTGTAAGATAACTAATAGACTTACTTCAGCAGGTAGTTGTGAGATTGAGTGATGCTCAGAAATAGGTGCTGGAAAGTGGAGATGCTTAAAAAGCTTTAGTCATATGATGATGGTGGTGGTGAGGGACACCAGCTCAGGGTGATGTAAGTGTGTGGGGAGGAGGCTGGGCAGTGGGAAAGTCTCACCCATCACTGTTTACAAGTGTCCCCAACATCACCAACACTGCTGTTCCTTAATTCATGCTGACATCTCCTACCATCTAAAAGGCACATCATGGCATTTCCTACTTTTGCTCAGACAAAACATCAAGCTCCCACAGGGAGTCTTCACCCTGCTCCCTCTTTCTTGTAGCTGCACGCAGAATAAGTGAGGACACTGCTGTCCATGCACCAACACTGGGCTGTAGGTGAGCATCATCAGGGGTCAAGCAATATCATGGATGATACAGCATTGGCTTCACTCTATCAATGGCTGGAACAATATAAACTTACCATGTCATGGAAAAACTAATTTTTAAAAGATCCACACACACTTATAGCTAAGGCTCGATTCGAGAGAAAAAGACACAAAGTAAAACTGCTATTTGCACACCTTCTGGTGGAATTTTGCATTGCTTTGGTTCTCAGCTGGCAGAGCTCAGAGCAGCATAGTCTTCAGGGGCCACTCCCTGAGTCATGGGCTCAGGCCATTGCACCTTCAGGGTCCACAGTGGCAGGAGGGTCTCTCCTGAAGGCCTAGGTAAGAAGGGGCATGTCAGGTGTACCACGGACCCTGGGGAGAAGGGCAAGTGGGATAGGTCATTGGGAAGGAGCAGCCCAGGGAATGAATTTCTGCCTCCAGGACACATGGGCCATGGGTCCTATTAGGGCAGGAAGAGGACACTTAACTGGCCATGGGCCAGTCACTCAGGATGTGGGTCTTTTCTTGTTTGGGTCATCATCAGTTTCCTGTAATACCAACACAAACTCACTCAGAAATACACATATGTGTAAACACAACAGCCTAAGGTTTCCACCTTACCAACACCAGCTCCTCCTTTCACACTTATAAACACACACAGATGAGTGTGCACACAGCACACAGCACATTCAAACATGGACACCCTGCAATGCTAACCCCAGTGCCCATGAGCTCCTCCACTAGACTTGCCTCATTCTCTGCACTGCAGCTGCTGAGCTTCACGTGCACAGCCCAGAGCCAGCGCCTTTAGAAACCCAAGGGCTGCTGGAAACCTATGCTCCAAGGGACTCAGTTTACAGAAAAGAGTAGAGGCTGTAGGTACCGGTCAATTGCTCATGGTGCCATGGCTTATTAAGGGCACATCTGGGCCTGGAACCCCCCACACAGGGTCTCGTCCCTCCCCAGAAGCCTCCAGACCTGAGGAACTGCCACACTGTGCCCTCTGTCCCAAGCCCCTCTTAGGGAGAACCTCAGCTTTCTCTCTGCTGGTTCAGCTGGCCTCAGGGCCACAGGAGAATTGGGGAGAGAGTGAAGGTCCTTGTGGCTGTGGGCCACCTGGACATCAGTGTCCTGGATGGAGAGCAGGAGTCAAGCAGATATCAGCTCTGCCTTTATACAGGTCAGAGCAGAGAAGGATCAAAGGGGAATGAACTCCTGAGAAGGGTCTGCCCTCAGGATGTTTGATGTGCACATTGTTGAGGGTGAAGGAACATATGGGGTTGGGTGGCTCAAACATCCAGTGCTCCTCTGGTCTAGGAATAGCAGCTCCACATACACACCTGCTGTTCCTGTTTGCTAAAGGCCCATAAACTCTCCTCCCCCATGTGCTTGACCATGAGCATCTCAAGGGGCACAGCTGAGCATTGTTTATCTCCTAGAGTAGCCTAGAATACAGACTTCTCCAAAAGCACCTTTTATAGCTGTCTAATCTCTCCTTTCACATGATGTTCCTTTCACTTACGTTTTAGCACAGCAATGTTCATTTTCTTCCAGAATTCCTAAGTCACAGGTCTTGGGAATTCATGCCACCTATAAATAGGTTTCCAGATGGGGGCGAGTGTGCTGCTTCTGTCCTGGCATTGGTTCAGGAGAGGCAAGAGTAGGTCAAAGTGAAGGGCCAGAAGCGTGAGTCACCAGGCTTTCTTTTATTTATTTTTATTTTTTATTTTGTCTTTATTTATTTTTTTAATATTACATTAAAAAAGTATGAGGTCTCCATAAACCCCCACACCCCTCACCCCACTCCTCCCCCATAACAACAACCTCCTCCATCATCATGAGACATTCATTGCATTTGGTGAATACATTTCTGAGTACTGCTGCACCTCATCGTCAGTGGTCCACATCATAGCCCACACTCTCCCATAGTCCACCCAGTGGGCCATGGGAGGACATACAATGTCTGGAAACTGTCTCTGCAGCACCACCCAGGACAACTCCAAGTCCTGAAAATGCCCCCACATCTCATCTCTTCCTCCCACTCCTTACCTTCAGCAGCCACCATGGCCACTTTCTCCACACCAATGCCACATTTTCTTCCATTACTAATCACAATAGTTGATGAATAGAATATCAGTAAGTCCACTCTAATCCATATTCTATTCCTCCATCCTGTGGACATTGAAATGGTTGTGTCCACACCACATCTATATCAAGAGGGGGCTTAGATTCCACATGAATGCTGGATGAAATTCTCCTGCTTTTAATTGTAGGCACTCTTGGCTCCCTGGTGTGGTGGTTGACCTTCATCACCTCCATGTTAGCTGAGTGGGGTAAGCCCAGTAAACCAGAGTGTAGGAACTGAAGTCTGTTGAGGCTCAGGGCCTGGCTATCACATGGACAGTCCAGAGATTTAGGTCCCGTGGGTATACATTAAACCCCAGCACCAACTACAATTCTGGTAAAAGTAACAGGAGAGGCTTGTGAACAAAGATCACATCTGAGTCCAGCTCCATCATACAGAAACACAAACTCCAAAGTGGGACCAATTGACATGGCACTGAACTCCATCTGCCATGACCATAGAACCTGTAGGTCTCTGTAGTCCTCAGAAGAACCAATACCTGGGGTTGTATCTACTTTATCTGTCTCTGGGACTCTGCTGAGGTGTGCATAAGGGCAACCCTTCTGATAACCTCCTGGCTCTTTTTGGAGACTCATAGCCATATAAACTCATTTGTCCTTTCCATTTCCCCTTTTATTCAGGTCAAAAAGCATTTTTAAATCCTGGTATTATATGTAGACTGAGATATTCTGCTGGTCCAAGTTGACCCTTTTATTCAGGGTCATTTTCTAGTTACAGCATCAGCTGGTACTTGGTAGTAATCCCTCAGCACCAGGGAGGCTCATCCCTGGAAGTCATGTCCCATGCTGAGGGGAAGGCAAAGCATTTACATGCTGAGTTTGACTTAGAGACTGGCCACATTTGAGCAACACAGAGGCTCTCAGGAGGGAACTCTTAGGCTCCCTGCAGCTCTAGGCCTTGTTCTTTTTCAGGTGCACAGGCTCACAAGCATAGTCATTAGTATCAAGGGTTCATTGTTGGACCTTCATTCTTTTTTGGTCTTTGCCATTGCACTTGGGGGATTGTTGCTGTTCCTTTAGGTACTGTGATAGAGCTCCCCTGGCTAGGAATTCAGCACTCCCTCAGTTGTCTTTAATTGTAACCACTATGAAAATATCCAAACATTTTTATGTACCCTGGATATATGCCCTGTAGAACTCCCTGACAACCATGTGTCCCCTGTCAATAACATCCCACATCAGTATTCCTCCCCTACCATTGTTTAACTTCTCTGGATCCAAAACTTCTTCAAAAATGAAGCCCAATATATTGCCAGGTTCCATTAATGGTAAAATGGAATATAGTGATGAGTTTAAAAGTTAGATATAGAATACATATTTATTTAGAAAAATTAAGGTAAAAATAAATTGGGGTATCAAAAAGTTAAAAAAAAAATGCAAAAGCTTTTTTTTGATGTTTTGCCTTCCATCCCTGCAATAAGTGTTGCCCTGTATACAAATTGGCAAGGCAACTACATCTGTCTTTTCCTCGGTGTCTGCATCCTATCTTTTTCTTTTCTTTTTTCTAATTATTAAGCTTATCTTCACAAAAGTTTTAGATCATAGTAATTCATATATACAATATATGGTGCACCCACGTATCCAACATAAAACCCTTTTCCCTTCAGGTTTGACATCGCCTCGGAAGCCTTGTTGCAAGAAGAAAGGTATTTTATAGTTAATTATTGCTCATAAGCATGTTAAAACACTAAACTTTTTTTCAAAATGCCTCTAGAGAGCCCAGAAAGAAGCTGAGGAGAGGGAGGTTTCAAGGCAGTGCTGTGTTTAATGCTGAAAGGTGAGCTGAGAGCATCCTGATCCTAAACACACAGGTTCACAGGCACATTCTGATTTGTGTGAATCATAGATTTTACCTGTTAAAAACCTGGAAATTAAAAATTTTAAGCCATCCATTTTTTGATTGTGATTTTAGACTTACCCAAATAAATTGGGGACCAGGGAAGGATGAATAAAGGCTGAGGTAAAATTTCACCTATAAAAGAATAATCTCGGTGATCAATACACACATTGTGGAAAACATAGAGTATGGTCATAACTGAAATAAACTCCCATTATGTCTATTCTTCCCCACCCCACCTCAGCTCTACTTGTGAAGACTCAGAAAATGGCAAAGAGATGCAGCTTGGGGCACAATATTAGCTGTATACACAGAGCTCATGAATGGTGAAAAAGGAAAGGGAAGGCATGGTGGATTGAAACGTACAAACTAGGTGTTCACAGACAACAGAATAGGATGAGGACCACACAACCAGTCAGTGAAAGCTGAGATTACAGGCATTGGACCACAGTTGTTGCTGTCCACTTGCCAGTTCAAATGCATATTACAGGCATGGTTGTACCTCTTCCTTAGTGCCAACCACTACCTTAGTGTTTACATTTCAGCAGCTGATGCTGATGATGACAAAAACAATAACTACAACAATAATATATTTTGAGTTCTCAGGTACTTCTACAAACACTTTACATGTTTTTTATTTTTTAATGCTTGTGGGAAAAAGTTTAAATTGTATTTTAACTTTGTAGGACCTGTTCCTTATTGTAGATGTTGCAGTTGCTCTTTATTGATGTTGCCAGTGTTCCTTAATATTGTAGATGACGTTACAGTTCTGATAGCAAAAAGCTGCTCGGTAGTTTCCAATAACTACCATGTGGAAACTAGGGTCAAGGCCCTCAGTTCCAAAACCTGTGAGTCCCCTGGTTCCATCTTTTTCTCTTCTCTTATGTCTTTCTCTCTGTCCTTTATTTCATAAAGTGCTGTATTGCCTTCCTTCAGGTCAACTGATCACTAAATTCATCTCAGCAAAAGCTTGCAACAACAAAATGAAGATGAAGATAAGAATAAAAAGAAAACTGAGGGGCAGAGCAGTACCTTCCCAAACTCACACAGACAAGGCACAAAGATCTCAAAAGACAAGGTCCCTGCCCTCCTGGAACTTTCAATCCAGTGAGGAGAAAGGGAATCACATAAGCAGGTGAATGTGTGAACGGCCTTGCTGGCATGTTTTCGCATTTTCTATTATAATTTCTGACTTTTTCTTTCTTATTTAAGGAGAATGAGTTGATTTTCTTTTCCCTTCCTTCTTATCCTTTCTTACTTCCACTGCACCTGATTGTTTATTATTTCCTAGTTATACACATGTCCACATTACACCTTTTAACAGATATTTGAGGACCTTCATATTGAGCTCATCATTATCCATAATCCCCACTTTCTCTTCTTTCTTAGTAATTCCCATTTTTGGTTGAAATTTTTGGGGAATTCTAATTCCAAATGTCAATTGATATATTGTTTTATTTTGGTCTACTTAGTTTAATGTTTTTTAACAACAGTATTAAAATGTACAACCTTATTATCAACAATTAATGAAAAAATAATCTAAACCAAATATAAACAGTGTTAATGAGTATTTTTTGAAATCTCTGTTTTTATTCCTATGTCTTCTTCTTACTTGGGTTCTTCTTTATTTCATTGGAGTATATCATTTTCAAAAATATTAGTGTACTGTACATTTCCTGTAGTGTGAATGTCCAGAAAAAAAAAAAAGACCATTTGCTCCCATAAATAGGAATGATATATTGTCTCAGCATACAATTCTCCATTCAAGTAGTTTTTCCTAAAATATAAAAAATGACACCTAGTAACCAGTGTAGCAAGGGAAATATCCAATGCCAGTTTGACCTCTGCCCCTTTGTAGCCATTTTCTCTTTTCCTAGACCATTTTATAGCATACATGCAAATATTTTTACTTGTAAATATTCAAACAGATGAGCAGCAAGGCGGCTTATCAAGCTCCTAACAAGCATCATCACCTGTGAAAAACAAACATGGACCCCAAGCAAATAGATACATATTGTAAGTAGAGGGAGAAGCCAGATCAAAGGAACATCAAAGTGACTCTGGTGACAGGAGGACCTTGGGCTGGCCACCCCTCCCTTGGGTTTTCAAACATTTAGGTGCTCACACAACTATAAATGCTGGACTGAACCTCTTCCCTCTCCACCACACTCAGCCTCCTTTTCTCCTGTCCAGGGCTGACCCCCAGGCAACTCTCAGCCATGAGAGCCTTTGCTGTCCTCTCTGCTGTTCTCCTGTTGGCCTTCCTGACCCACGCTGAGTCCCTCAGAGAAAGCACTGAGGAGCAGCCTGAGGCCCAGGACCAAGATATGGCCATCTTCTTTGTGGGGGATGAAAGGGCCACTCAAGAGCCTTCAGATGAGGGACCTGTGGTGCCACCAAGTTGCAAAAGAATTAGGAAGTGAGGACCTCCAAGCTAAAGACTCTTCTAGGATTCTTGGAATGCCAGAGGATTGGATTCCAGGAGATGAGTGGGATGAGAGGTGGGTCCTGAGTTTGGGAGCTGTGTCACAGGGGGAGTGATAAGCCTGTAAATGATAGACTAGAATATTCAAAGATCAAGATCCTTCATGGGCAACTCAGAGTAAGATTTCTTTTGCTTTATGACAAACACATGAATTCTCTCCATCCTTTTATGATTAGTGTATATTGGTTGATTAGTGGCAGACACATCACTTCTTAGAATAGCTCCCTGGTCTGGCTCTGCCTCTCCCATTCCCTCCTTTCCCGCTTTGCCTCATATGCCCTTCTTTTCCCAGGCCCTCAGCAGAAAACCACCTGCTATTGCAGGTCCAGCTTCTGCAAATTTGGTGAGCTCCCCTCTGGGACCTGTACTCTCAATGGCATTCGTTACAGGTTTTGCTGTAGCTGAGCTGTGTCAACCCAGATGAAAAGTAGTTGAAGATCCAATCTGAAGATCTTGAAAAGAACAATTTTACTTTGTATACTTTTTGCTTTTTCTTACTTCTCTATTTAAAAAAAAGTTAAAGCATTAGCCTCAGTGTGTTTGGCCTTTGCTTATTTGTTTGTTTGAGTTCGCATATGGTTTATTTGTGCTGTCCAATTTTATTGTGACTTATGTCCTGAATGGTTTCCATTAAGAGGTATCTGCCTTTGCTTCCCAATGATCCATAATTTGAGCATCAGACACTGACTGTAAAAAAAAAAACAGCAAAAAGAAAACAATTGGTTAATTGGTCAGTTTGAATCTAAAGAACTCTCTACATATGCATAATGCTTTTTAAAAGAGGGACATCAATATAAAATTTATGAAAAGGTGGTTGTTGATTCAAGGGAAAGGTAGATACAGCAGACTGCTACTTTTCATTAATTTAATTAGTGGGAAGTCAATGATATATATCAATATTTTTCTTATTTTAAGCAAATTTGTTTGGAATATATAATTTTTCCAATTATGTATAAATGGGATACAGCAAACTAAAGCTTAAGTGAATCACAGGCAAAGAAAAAATGAGAAGCATTCTAAGTAAGAATGGCTCACCAGCCTAATGGTTTCAATTAATAAGCAGAGAGGAGAGCTGAGAAACTGGTCAATGTGCTGGTAACAATAACTAGTGAAACTAGACACAAAAATATAAATGGTGAGTCCTGGAAAAGATCTGGTCTCAACCCTAAATTCTTTAGAAGATATTAATTCTATTAATTATAATAATCCCTCCTAATTTTAATAAAATGCAAGCAGGAAATACATATGTATTTATAATGCCAATGAACTAAGTCAACATATCATAATGACAAGACAATTACTTATAAACCGACCGCCAATTAAAACTTAAAGAACACCTTATTTGTGGAAAGGCACATTTTCAATATTAAAATTTCAATAAAAGGCAGTGATTTAAAGAGTGCCATGACATGACAAAGGAAAACATTTTTGTTATTGAAAATAATCTGTCCTTGGGGCTTGAATCATCTTAGAAACTCCAAGCCCAAGAGTCAGCTGTTTGACACCAAAAACTGCAACCTCATATAGCCTGCTCTTGGATTTAATAAGATTACAAAACCCTAGAAAGCAGGAAATTCAGGAAAAATGAGGAAAATGTTAAGTTCACTTTTGTACCGTTTTGATATAATGGTATTAATGAATTTGTTATTATTCTTGAGTATGTTTTCCTGCTATTTAAGGTGCTAGAAGTTTTCAAAACAAATTAGGCATACTAAATTTATTATCTAATATGAGTTGTTTAAGAGACTTTAAATATCAAATTTGTATCAATATTTAATTCCCAAAATAAATACTTTTGGTCTTCAAAAGTATTGAGTGAGCATTAAACAGTGCGAATAGTGGTGAGTTTTCTTCAGTGTGTACTAAAGTCCTTCCAAGATGTTAAAGAGTCTACAGTGAATTCCCACCTGGTCTTTCTGCTTTCAACAGAAACTCCTTGAGCAGAGCTCCCTTCTGCGCCAGAAGCCTAGTTCTCTGCCCTTACATACCAATATTCTAAGTGTCCCAGTGTTCCTAAGTGACCTTTTTCCCATTCTTCGAAGAGGTTATAATCATGCCCCAGTTCCTCCATTCTATACCACATTTACCACATTATATTTTCTAAAATTCTACATGCATCTTTTATCTATGTTCAAATGCAATGTGATAGTTGTTTTGCTTTGTTCTATTTTGTTCAATTTCTATAATTGCATAATACCAATTTGGGAACAAGGAAACAGATGACAGTGAAAATCCATTAATCACCTATGTCACGTCAGGCATCGCACTGTCTTACAGCTGCCTACACTGCCACTCCATGTGGTAGGAAGAATGGTTCTCTGGATTTGGGAGGTGAGGAAATGGAGATGGGGTAAGATCTGGGCTTTCACCCTTAGGTCCTTCTGCCTTCACAGCCAACGGTCTCAGGATCTACCCACCACCACCTCCAAACCACTTTAAAACTTCTCTATTCTTCTTGCACATTCTATCTTTCTTTTTTTAAATGGAGGTACCAGGGATTGAATCCAGGACCTTTTACATGGGAAGCAGATGCTCAAACACTTGAGCTACATGTACCCCCTATATTCTACTTCTTTACCTTGCACCTCACTTTTGACTGATGATCTTGCCATCTAAGACAGAGAAAAGAAAATTCATCAGAGGGGAACTTCACAGACATCAGGCTGAGAAACCAAGTAAACATATCCCTATTTGCCACTTTGTTCCTTCCTGGAAAGTCATATTCTTCTTCTCAAAGGTGGATACCACAATCCCCCCTCTGTGCTTCAGGCCACATGCCTTAACACTGCTCCAGGAACCTCTGCAATCCACTGATTATCCTTTTATCTCCTGTATTTTCAAACCCTCCCATCTCCTTCTCGTAACTTTTTAATTCATAAATCTTTTTTTCAATATATGTTTTCTTTGATATCTCACTACCTGCAGCTCTTACCCCCTTCATAGCTATTCTCTTCATAGGTAAAGGAAACGTCTTGGAAGAGCTGCCTATATTCATTAATTCATTTTAGTTCCCATTTACTCCCTGACCCTTTGTAATGTGGCTACTACCTCAAGGTCTCCATCAAAACTGCTTGTGCCAGAGTCCCTGTGGCAGACACTTGTTTGCTGTCCAATAGCTGTTCTGTCCCTTACTAGAGGTTCAGAGGGCCATGCCCCTGATTTTCTGGCCTTCTTTGCAATGAGGGCATGTGTCTGTGATCCACTTCTAGGCAATTGGAGCAGAGAAGTCTGCTGGTGGGTGACTAGGAGAAGACTCTTGCCTCTGACAAAAATGCAGACAAATCCAAGGAACATACATGATGTGGTTCTGACCTAGTGGGAGGGGGGAGGTGCAATGGGTGGAGCTGCCACCAAGCATCCCATGCATACATCACTTTGGAGGGCAGAGGACTAAATTGTTCCAGGTGGAGATGGGGATACGACTGGTCCTGTGGGTTCCCATGGTGGTGCTGAGGGGTGGGAGTGAGGCTTCTATCCTCCACCCATGGGCTTGCCTCCCCTCTCTGCTTTCAGACTCTGTGTCAGCTCCTCTTACTATCCTTCCTTCTTTCTCACCAGCCCAGCTTTGGAATATATATTTCCTGCTGTCTTTAGCTACCTGAGGATACTCCAGACAATTTGATGTTATTTGGGAAGCTGGACATGGAGCTCCCCAAAGGCTGTATTCTGCCTAAGGGATGCCACTAAAGCACTGGGGTATTTGGGGTATCATAATGGGCAGAAAGATCAAATTTCTGCAGACACTTCACTTTGGGGACAGTACCTAAATTGCTTTGTAAACTGATGTCACAAACAGGTTACTGTTCCTTTTCCACAGTTCTTGAAATATAGTCACCTTTGGTGTAGGATGTTGTGGGGAAAAAACACCAAAGAAACAGGTGTTTTTGTTGTTATCATTTCTGCCTGTGACACTCCCTAATTATTAGATGCAGAAATCCTTTTTTTCTCTCCTTGGCCATCCCCATTTCCTACTTTGGTGGAACTCTTTTGTGACTTACAGGCAGGTGATGAGGGCCTGTGACAACCAGCATTACTAGAGAAGTAAAATGGTTTGGTTGCCTATCAGATGATAAGAGTGCTTTGAGATCCTACACCATTGTCTGTCAAGATTAGATTGTCCTAAAGATTGCTTCTGTTTTGAATGGGGAAATATTGTTAGCATCTAAACTAGTGATGGAAGCCCTAAAATATATACTGTTTTGCTTTTGATTTTTAAAGCCCTCTTTGCTAAAAGTGTCCTAACTGGGAAGTACTTTCTCTTGCTAGATTCAAGTTGGTAGGGATTGAGATGCAAGGGTCATTTCAACCAAGCATCTAGGAAGCTAATTGTTCTGTTAGAGATGGTGAGCCTTATCAACTGCAGTTCAGCTTCAGAGTTTTTGAAATATTTCTTAAATTAGAACGTAAGCTCCCTGAGGGCAGCAACCAAGTCATATTGCTTTTGTATTTCCTGAAGTGCTGGGGACATAGTAGTATTCAACAAATACTTGTTATTTATTTATTTTTCAGTAAAAACAAAACAAAACTGTAAAGTTGGCCATAAAGGAACCTATCTTCTCCCTAGTTTTATTGTGTGGCATAAATGGTGAAGATCCACAAATTGCTGTATAGAGTCCTGGTGAATAGAAGGAATGCCATTGTTGTTAGGATGCTTTCAGCTGAAAGTAGCAGAGCAGCTGGACACCCGCCGTGGGTCACTTGAGCTACAAGGTTGGAGGAGGTTGGAGGTGGCTGAGGAGGTGACTTTGCTTCCTTGTTGGCTGACTCAGGGGCTCTGCAGTCCACTCTACATGCCCAGTGACCTGGCCTCTGTCCTCAGCTTCAGGCCATGCGTCCTCACACAGCTGGAGGCAAGTCAAGAAGGGAAGAGATGAGGAAGGCAGAGCTGGCCTAACGCATGTTTGGAGAAGCACCCAGCACCTCCTTGGTAGTCCTCATGGTCAGAAAGAGAAGAGTTTTCTGAACAATCAAAGGAGACAAGTAAGAGCTGAAACTGTGTGGTGGACTCAGGTTCCAGCTGTGGGAGCCAATTCAAGACATTTCTGGATATGAAGTATCTACCTCATAGGAGCATTGTGTGCAATGACTTTTTTTTTCATTCTTTGTAATTCTTTTATTTCAAATATTTCTCCAAAAGTGTTAATGCGATTATTCATTTAAAAATAGGAATGCAGGAGCCTATCAATGGGGCACCAGGCTAGGGTGAAGCTCTGGACAGGATGGGATCCTCACTGCTCACCCAGGTTCAGCCCAGACAGTGCAAATCCACATGCAGAGCTGCACGGACAGGTCAACGAGAAGGTCGTGAGGGGCCTTCACTGTCAGCCCATCAGGGACAACCCGTGTGAAGCCGGGTCGGTGCTGCCCCTCCTCAGAGAGCTTGGGGCCCTGCATTGTGCCCCTCACATCCACGGCCCTGGATTTCCCCCTGCAGGAGGGCAGCTGCCTTCTCTCTGCTCTGACCTGTCTCAGCACAAGGCCATGGCTCCAGGGACCCAGGCCAAGGCACAGAGACGCACCTCAGTGTGGGGGAATACAATGACTGCTTATCTGAGCACTAATTTAAACAGAAACCTGACCTATAAAGCCTTACCTGTTTGCTTACACCACAATGTTTAGCTTCCCAAAAGGTTAACAAAGGCATCAAAAAGGAAGCAAGTGCCTTTTAGTGCTAGCTACTTTTTAAGTTTTGTTTTTATTGTTAAATTGACTTTCATAGTATTAGCCTATAGTAAATTACAAAATGTACTCCCTTTTTAATGGAATATGTGCTTGGTTCCCTTTTATGACTTCAGTTATTTCAGAGAAATATTTTCTCCTCTCAAAGTGAGCACTACTGTTCTGTCTCCACAGTGCTCTTACCAGCTTATCTTTGTGGACTGGGAACCTGTGAGCAGCTTGGGGTCAGGCATGGCCTCCCTGCTGCTGCGCTTTCCACCAAAGAGCCCCGCAAGCCCAGGTTCCTCCAGTGAGCCTTGAGCACAGGGAATACCAACCACAACTCAGGGCAGGAAGAGAATCCACCGACTTTCAACAAGTGCGTGAGCAGAATTCTTCAAGTTCTCCCGCTAATGGGTCTTTCTGTATGAAAAGCACAGCTGCTCTCACCTGTTGAAGTTACTGCACGCTGGGCACCACCAGGCACAGAGCTTCTATGCCCTTCTCGTCCCTCCTCAGGTCAACCAGTAAGAGCCTGTGCGAGTCTCTGCAAACCACGGCCTGTGCTGAGCCTGTGCCCCCCGCCCCTGTCAGAAAAGATGAGGAAGGGGCTCGAGAGGCCATGTGGCTGCAGAGGAGGCAGCGGGGCAGGTGGGGGGAGGCCCTGGGAACTCCCTGCCGTCCAGCCAGGTCTGCTCACTTCCTTCCCCACTCCCAGTGCAGCCACAACCCCTTCCTAAGAGGCTGAGGACACCCCATTCCCATGAGGAACTTCTGAGTAACGTTCAGAGGGGTGTGTTAGTCAGGGTTCTCTAGGGAAACAACCAACAGGGGAATCTGCCGATAGTAAGAGATTTATCAGAGTCTCTCACATGGCCGTGGGACACACAAGTTCAGGCTCCGCAGGCAGGCTGCAGGCAGGGCCTCCAATGAAGAGCCAGTGAAGTTTCCTGATGAGTTCTGGGAGACGTTGGCTGTCCAGAGATGAGCTGGGAAATTCTCTCTCAATCCCCTCTAAAGGGATTCAGCTGATTGGGCTAAGCGTCCTCACAGCTGATGGCAATCGCCCTGACTGATGTAATTGTAAACCGCTATCTATGACTTACCACCGTAGTAAAGTCAGTGGTGAGTAAAGTCCCTAAATGTCCTTGGATTACAGTTATCCCAGTGCTTGCTTGACCAAAAAACTGTGCACAGTTACCTGGACTGACCTTCTCAGGGGCTCTGTTTTCTCTTTTCATGGTAATGGATTTCTCTAGCTTGCATGGGAATGTCTGCTGGCCTCTCTTGTATAAGGCCACTCCAGAATGCTCCTTTAATGGCACAGCTGACTCCCTTGTTTTTTGTTTTTATTTTATTTATTTTAAAAACTTGTTTCTCTCCCTTCTGTCCCCAGTTGTTTGTTCTCTTTGTCCATTTGTTCTGTGTTCTTCTGTGTCAACTCACATTCTTGTCAGTGGCACCAGGAATCTGTGTTTCTTTTTGTTGCAGCATCTTGCTGTGTCAACTCTCCATGTGTGCAGCACCACTCCTGGGCAGGCTGCACTTTTTTCAAGCTGGGCAGGTCTCCTTTCAGGGTGCAATCCTTGTGAGTGGGCTTCCCCTACCCAGGGGACACTCCGCATGGCATGACACTCCTTCTGCTCATCAGCACTGCATGTGGGCCAGCTCACCACATGGGTCAGGAGGCCCTGGGTTTGAACCCTGGACTTCCATGTGGTAGATGGATACTCTATCAGTTGAACCAAATCTGCTTCCTGGACTGTCTTGTTTAGGCCTGCTCCAGAATGCTCCTCTGACAGCAGGACTGAGTGCCACCGTTTTTTAATGCCCATCACCACTTAAAATCAAATAAACTAAGGCCCACCATGGAATTGAACCCTCTGAAACCCAGTGAAGGAGGACATGGGGCAGGGCATCCTCATCCTTTTAAAACCCTTCTACTTCAGTTTTCATCCTTGCTGTATGTGCTCCTCAAATTGTGTGCATTGCTTCAGCAGCCCTGACCTCCCCCAGGAGCTGGTTCAGATTTCAATATGAAGAGGTTCTGGTTTGGGTTCTTGTACTGTATGGTTGGGAAAATTAAAAAACAGAATTACAACTTAAGAAGGACAAGGATAAATATCTAATAAAGTGGACTTTTAGCTCAATTTCAGGAGGGAAGGAGTATAATACAAGTTCTGGGCCTGCACAGGGAGGGCGTTCCAGTGAGGACACGCTCAAGCATGTGCACTCACCAAACCTGGGTCCCTCTTATCCAGGCTGTACCCCAACAGCTCCCTTCTTCAAGTCTCTCTGTTCAGAGCTCTGCCCTCCCTGGAACGTTCTCTTCCCCAAATGCAGACTCATATCCTGAGCTATGCACTGGCTCTGGTGCAGGTGCATGTATAAAGCTGAATGTGCACCTTTCAAGTAGACTTTCCTTTTCTAGATTTCCACCAGAGAGATCTATAGGCCAGTTCATTCCTTTGTCTATTGTCAATTAAAGCAGACACAATTAAAGTAGACACACTTCCAACAAACAAATACTAATTTTTCTTAGAGATAATTCAGACAAAATTCATGGAGAAAAGACCAGTTCCTTATTCCTCAATGCTCTGGGCTGTCTTTATAAACACGGGGTCCCCGTGTCTTTGCTGAAGAGCTGATGGTCTTCCTTTGGTGTCCCAGCTTTTGCTAACATCAAGACGTGGGAAAAGCCATTCTTTACTATCCAGCTGCCCTCTCCATTACAAGGGCAAATGTAGGCATATGGGGAAATCTTTCAGCCCAGCAGCCCTCACCTTTTTGGGGGAGGGAAGGGATTGCATTTCCTCAGGAATTTCACCTGGTTTGGTCTTTTGTCACTTTTGTTGGCTGAGGTTCTTGTTCAGGCCATAGCAACCTGCTCCCTACAAACAGGGGAAACCTCTCCTCTCTCCTAGTCCTGATTATTCCCAATGTTAAGTCCACATTCTTTCCTTGCTTCATACCTTAATATTTCCTGAACACTTGGGGTGGTGATCATCTCAAAACCCATTCAACTTATTAAATGCCATAATTAAAATCATTGTAAACCTCCTTGGTACACCTCTTATTTGTTATCTGCTGTTTAGACTAAACTTCCTAATGTTATAAGCCCTTTGGAGGGTTTGGATTCAGGAGACATGAGCTTCAGTGCTATATCCAGCACACAATAGACACATGCCTTTGAGTAAATACACTTTCTCACACATAAAATAACTGTGCTTCAGCACTGTTGTTATATTTTGTGTGGTGTTGAAAAACACAAAACTACTGTTCTTGACATAGAAAAATCAAATGAATTATATATTGTTTCTTACCACGTACTAAGAACATTATACTTATTATTCTAACTAAAGCATGTAGTAATCCTTGAAATATTATTCACATTTCATGAAGAAGCATTTTGAGCCTGAGAACAGATGTGCACTTTCCAAAGTTCAGCATCTGGAATCAGCAGAGGCCTCTTAGTTCACCTAAGTGCTGAAGGGCTCTGATAACTCAACTCTGGCCTTCCTGCTGTTCAGTAGACTTTTGTGAATGGCTCACCTCAAGTATCAGTTATGGAATCTCCTTGGTTTTTCCTTAGTAGCACCTGATTTGGAACTAATGCTGTAGTGTTGGCCCAGGAAGTGCAAGGACAAGAGTTTGATGAGGAAGCACCACTTCTCAGGGAAGCCCAGGGCTGTCCCTCTTGAATAAACTTTCCTAAGGGCAAGACTGCCCTCTGCTGGCCGGAAGGGGGTACTGGAAGGCTGTCCTCCCATTTTCTCTCAGGGCAGGATCCACTTTACTGGGGATATATGTGGTCACTAGGTCACTGTCTCATTACTGCGGACATTGCAACTTGGAAACATTCTATGACAACTTCTAAAAAGAAAAGAGAGCCAGCCCTTGGCCTAGACAGATTGTCTTCTGAGATGCTTGGCTGGGGCAGGGGCTTAGATATGGAGGGTGAAGGCAGCTGGCAGAGGTCAAGTCCCAATCCCAGGTCTCCAGGGGTCAGCACTTATGGCAGAGCTAATTCTTCTTGGAATGTCTGGTAAAATTCACTGGTGATACCATCTGAATTGGGTTTTTCTTTCTTTTTGGGGGATAGGTAGTGGGTGAGTTCCACACCTTCATTTTATTCTCTCTCCCTCTTTTTTTTTTTTTTTTTTTTTTGAGGTACCAGGGGCCAAGGAATGAATTGGAACCTCGTGTGTGGGAAGCCAGCGTTCAGGACATTCTGGGAGCTGAACCAAGTGCCTCCCATGTGAGAGGCAGGCACTCAAACACTCAAGCCACATCCATTCCCCAGGCCCTTCTGTCTTACCTGATTTTTCATTACTGGTTCAATGCCTTTACTTGTTATTTGTCTGTTGAGATCTATTTCTTCTTGAGTCGATGCACGTTGTTGGGTGTTTCTAAGCATTTGCCCATTTCAACTAAGTTTTCTAATTTGTTGGCATACAGTAATTCATAGTGTCCTCTTATAATCCTTTTTCTTTCTTTGAGGCTGGCAGTAGTGTTCTATCCATTTTCTAATTTTAAAATTTGTTACCACTCTTTTTTCTGCTTTTTTCAGGCTACTTAAATGTTACTCAATTTTATTGATGTTTTCTGAGGACCAACTTGTTTTGTGGTTTCTTCATTTTTTTACTTCTATTTCCTATTCCTCCAATAGAGTCATCTATTTCTTCTTTCTAATCTGTGAATATTTCCTTCATATTTGGGCCTTTACAATTATGTGCATATATATATATATATATATATATATATATAGAGAGAGAGAGAGAGAGAGAGAGAGAGAGAGAGAGAGGAAGTGGTATCTCTTGTTGAAATAACCACTTCTTTACCAGTTTATAATGTCCACTTTGGCTTCTTGTCTCAGTTTTCTACTGAAAGTCTATTTTATATGGTGATAGTATAGCCACACCAGCGGTCCTTTGATTACAATATGCATGGAATATTTCTTTCCATCCTTTCAATCTCAACATACTTGTGTCTTTGAATTTAGGGTGATTCACTTATAAGCAACTTACAGTTGGTTCATGCCTTTTTATCCATTCTACCAGTCACTGCTTTTTTTACCCAAGTGTTTAAACCATTTACATTTAAAATGACTAATAATAATGTATAACTTTCTTCTGACTTTTCTAATGGGATTTCATAAGTTATACCATTTTTGTCCCTCAATTTTCCCATTTTAGCCACTTTTGTATCTGTTTGATCTTTTTTAGTGAGTTGTGTTAGGTCCCTTTTCATTTCCTTCTGTGCATATATTTCAAATATTTTCTTTATGGCTATGAAGAGGCCTAAATAGTATTCTCTATTTATTGCAATATCATTTGATTTGATACAAAGTTAAAACAATATGATACACAAACCTTGTTCTTATACCCATCTGTTTCTCACATTTCTTGTTCTTATCACATATTACATCTTTAAATATTGCATTAACAAAACCATAAGTTTATCAACACTTTTAATATATTAGCATTTTAGAATGTGCAAGAAGTGAAAAATGGAGTTATATACCCAAAAATACAAAAGAAATTATACTGGCATTTATAATTATTCATATGATCACCTTCACAAGAGGTCTTTATTTTTTGTTGTTATTGTTGTTGTTTAACTTCCATATCATTTTTGTCTTTATTTATTTTTAATATTACATTAAAAAAAATGATGTCCCATATACCCCCACTGTCTAATGATAGAACAGTAATGTCATATGAGTTTTCATAGGAAATTGTGTCTAAAGCATATTACTCTTTGAAATTCTGATTATTTGAAGCCAGTATTTTGTTTCAGAGAGTATCACTAAGGTTTCTGGTACTTGCATTCTAATACATTTATGAGTTCCAGACTAAGACATGTATAGGTTTCAAAAAAAAAAAAACAACCACACACACACAAAAATAAAATTTGCTGCAGGTACTTTATTTGGAATAGGGAAAGGAACAGGACAAGGTGCAAATCACAACAATTCCTCTCTATCTTGTTGAGGGAAATTTGAACTCTTCTCTCTCTAATGAAGCAAAGTTTGTAGCTGAATATAAAATGTTTGCAGAACCCAGAGATACGTTCTACCAAACCACAGGAAAAAATTCTGCAACTGCAGATGGGGACCTTCTTGATACCTGAAGAAATGAAGGGACATAGGGCATTGAGCCCTGGGTCATGGTGGGGTAAACAGAAACCCTAGAGAAGTCACAGGCAGCCTTGAATGCTGTGCCATGCTAGTGAATTAGAACCTGCAGCAATAACTGTTTCCAAGAACAAGAATGACTACAAAGAGCAAGTGGTGGTCATCCAGGATTGGACACACCTCTGGGTTTTCTGTATTTTTATGTGCTCCTACCCCCATCCCACACCATTGTAATACAACCTTCAGGTCTGTCTCCAGTTTCTGAAGGACCCTCTGATGGACAGAGCAAAGCTGTCTTCAAAGAACTTAGTCTATCTATTTTGATCCAGAGGGACATCTCAACATGCTTCACCATGTCTTAAACACAGTGATTTGCAGAGACTTGTCTTGGAACCCAGAATTTGGGAGAAAGAAGATCCCTTAGCTATTACCTGACTCTCTCTGCTGAATGTGTAGATGAGAACGTCAAGGCATAGAGAGGCTAACGAAAGTCACCTAAAGTGACCCAGGCTGCTCCAGACCTGATTCTGGAGCCCATCTCTGGTCATTCCTTTCTAGATTTCTCTCTCTAGTGTGGACATCTCTCACCTTTGGCCTTCTGAGCAGGGTTTTCATGATCTGCAGAGGAGATGGCCCAGCTCTGAGCATTTGCCCCTTGCTGATCCTGGGCTGAATCCTCACCAGCTCATTCAATGAGGGTCTCAGCCTGGGTCTGGAGTACCACCAGGAGGATGGCAGCCAGAAGGACAAGGAGCCTCATGGTTGTGAGTCACCCAAGGTCAGTGTCCCATTGGGAGAGGAGCCTGAGTATGCTAGGGAAGGGAGAGGGACAGTGCGCTCTTTATATCATATTAGGAGGTGGCTCACGTCAGCAGTCCTGTGAGAGAAGGCTTGTAGTCACCTCACCTGGGGCTTGAGGGTGCCACACCCCCCAAAGCCCTTTGATGTTCCTCTGTGCAAGCAGCTTCAGGCACACAAGTAGCATCTACAGGGTGAGTCTCTACTTGTTTGAAGTTGATAATGGTGATTAGGAACCTGATAGTTTCCTGGTCCGCATCTGCTTGAATATTTGCCCTTTATATTGAAAAAAAGAAATAAACAGAGCTTTCACTCAATAGATTCAGGGAAAAACTGCCTTTTATATTCTCAAAAATACACAGCTAATCTCTGAGAGTCTAGACCTCTGTGCAGCCTTGAACCCAATGGCATGGTGCCACTTCCTTACAGGATTCAGGAGTTATTCCCATCTCATGAAGGAGGCTTTGGAGGCAAGGGGAGGTTGGGCTCCTTCCAGGGTCAGTTGGAGAGGACAGTAGCCTGAGCAGACTTCTGGTGAAATGGACTCAGCTAAGGGCCAATAGGATGTTAGCAAAGCACTGGTCAGACTAAGGCCAAAAGATGAAATTTATTTCAAGAAGCCAATACGGACTGGGCACATCATGTGAAAGGCTGACCACTATCATCTTTCCACTTAGAGAATTATCAGAATTACTGGCATACCCCAGCTAAGATCTGTGATTTTTTATATTAAAAATAAAATGAATTTGTGGACAGGGAACAAAATTCCAAAGGTAGAAAGATTAAGGAGTAAATTTCACCATTCCCTCTATCCCTGCCACCAGCCCTTCACGCTCCTCCAAGAAACATCCATTATCAACAGTCATGATGTTTTTTGCACATTGCCTCATTCACCTATTCACCAAACGTGTGCACCTCTGTATATCAATGTTCATGGAGCTGTCTCATTCTTTTCAAGACACTTATAGTATTCCAGTTTTGTATGCCATCACTTAACTGCTTTGTACAGACTTTATTTACATATTTCTTCTTGATAAAATATTCTTATATTGATATAATTTAGTTACTTCTAAACTTTTGCAGTTATAAGCAAAACTAACATGGATACCTTTTCATGTAAGTGACTATACACTTGGACTACATTCCTAGAAGTAGAATTCCTGGGCTGAAGAGCATGCCTTGCACATTTCATAGCTCCTACTGCCTTATCATCCATAGAGGTGCCCCAAAGGCACTCTCTAAATTATAGAAGCCCCCAGTCCTCCCCCACAGTCCCTGCCCCCCATGAAGATGTCCAGAAGGCCCTGCCTTTACCCAGCTCCCACCCTCCTTTCTTCTGGTCACCAGCAACATGAGTCACTTGGATACCTGCTCCCAACCCTCCTGCCTGGAGCTTAGTGTGACCAGGAAACAGCACTCTGAACAGGAAAATGGGATCACTAGGGATGGTAGCCTTTTTAAATAATGATAATAATATGCATTTTTGTTATTCTCTTGCCTTGCTTTTTGTTATGTATTGCTTTGCAGTTTCCTCCTTATTTCTGGTGGATCCTGGGAGCAGTGGGATCTGCAGCAGCTGTCTCTTGTCCATGGGGAAGACAGCTCCTCAGGATGGATGTTGCAGCAGGAAGATACAAGATTGTGGTTCCCTGAGCAGCTGTTGAGCCTCTTCACTCATCATCTGGATCACCCAGAGCGGGATTTCTTTGACAAGGAAAAATCAGCTACTTACTTTTTAAGTCAATGTTTGCTGGGGAATGCCTATGTCATGAAGCTTCTTCATCTTTCCCAATCTGGTAGTAAAAATTGGTATCTCAATGGTATCCCCAAGTGATTTGCATCTCTGTTATGAATGCAATGCGTTTGCACTTATCCTGTCTGAAATAACTTTTGCTTCTATTGTGCTTTTTTTTGAAATGGAATTGTTGGGCATTTTAAAAACTGATTTGGGGAAACAGACTTGGCCCAGTGGTTAGGGAGTCCGTCTACCACATGGGAGGTCCGCAGTTCAAACCCCGGGCCTCCTTGACCCATGTGGAGCTGGCCCATGCACAGTGCTGATGCATGCAACGAGCGCTCTGCCACGCAGGGGTGTCCCCCGCATAGGGGAGCCCCACGCGTAAGGAGTGTGCCCCGTAAGGAGAGCCGCCCAGCGTGAAAGAAAGTGCAGCCTGCCCAGGAATGGTGCCGCCCACACTTCCCGTGCCACTGACAACAACAGAAGTGGACAAAGAAACAAGACGCAGCAAATAGACACAGAGAACAGACAACCGGGAGAGGGAGGGGGAATTAAATAAATAAATAAATCTTTAAAAAATAAAAATAAAAACTGATTTGTAGGAGCTGTTAAGTTCATGGTAACAGCTCTCTGTCTATGTATTGCAAATATTTTTCAGTCCATTGTCTCTTTTTTGACTTTTTAATTTTTGCCATGCAGAAACTTTGGCTTCTACACAGTTTTCAAATTTCTTTTGTGATTTCTGAATTTTGTGTCTTTCACACTTAAATTAGTAAAAATGAGTCATCCATGCTTTTGTGGCATGAAAAGAACTCCCAGGCACTTCATCTGCTAAGTATCAGAACTGTCCATCCCACCTGCTGCCCTCTCTCAGAGGAGTTCATACTTTCCCACCAAAAGCCTTTCCTGTTGAGATGACCCGGTCACAAAGGTGTGATTATACACTGGTAGTATTTAAGGGCGGACCTTTGATCTTAGGGGAAAACTCCCAGGTAGAAGTGTCTAACTTGGGGAAAATGTCCCATTTTGAAGGAAACAGCAGCCACTTCAAACACACCTGCCCTGTGGATGATAAATATTCAGGCAGGTGTGGAGCAGGAGAGTGGAGGAGGACACTTATCACTGTGACCTGGGGACAGAGTGTCCAACACATACAAGACAGGAGCCGAGGAGCCTCAGAGCAACTCTGGGCAATGAGAGACCAGTGTGTCCATCCTCCTCCTCCCATACAGCTGGTGCCTCGATTCCCCAATCCATCAGCTCCCACCTGCATCGCCAGGAACATGGCCATTTCCATTGCCTCTGACCCTGCACCCACCCACCTGCGTGTACAGGCACCAGCCCTCTTTTCTCCTGGGGTGTGTCAGGCTCCTGCGGCCCCACCAGCTGGTCGTAGCTCTGCGGATTCTCCCTTTTCATGACCTCAGACTCCTGGAGACTCTGGTAGCCAGTCCCTCTGGCCACCATTTTGCTAAGTAGCCCATCTCTGGACAGGCTGCCAGTGCCCCCAGCTACCATTACCTGAGGAAAGTAAAAGCTGTGGACCCAAGATATTTCTGACTGTGAATTCTGGCCCCTCACGTTGATGTAGCATTCTTGAATTCAGAAAATTAAGAGCGAGTACAGGGTAGTGGTTGAATATAAGGGATTTGGCATCCGCTCTGTTTCTTAATCTTTTGGGACTTTGAGTAATGTGATAATGTCTCTAAAGTTTTTTTGTAATGTTTTTTTCCCATCTGCAAAGAAATGGTTAATGATAATATTTGCTTACCAGAGTTATTGTGAGAATTAATTATAAACATGGATGGAGGGTAAATGGTAATCAATAAATAACAGCCATTATAGGTAAAGTAAATGTTTCCATATATCCTGGGAACACTACTTGGTGTATACTAGTTACACAATTGTTAGCACTTTTATGAAGTCATACAGGCTATTTTCATCCCATATTACATTTTACATATAAGAGATATCAATGCACATAAAATTGAATGTGTATACAATGGAAAATGGTAAGCATTTAATAGAGCATATCTAAAACCCAGGTTTCTTTTTTTAGCTCCAAGCAGTTCACAACATTGATAAATTCAGTATTGATAAAATGTTGCAACAACAAATGTTCCAAGTTACTTCATGGCTTACATAAAATGATACCTTTGGTATAGGGAAGGCTTCAACTCAGATGCAGAGCAAGAGTTTGAGGAAGGAATAGGATTTGGACAAGAAAATAGGCAAAAGGGCAACTATGGAAAATGCTGTGAAGAAGCAAAATATAAGGAACATTCAAAATGTCAATGTGTATATTGTGCTGACAGGAGGAGAAGGTTTGTCAGAATGGCAAATGAAGTTAGATTGTATAATAGGGCTGGGACTCTTCTAAAGATTTTGTGAGCACACCTACTCATTTCAAAGAGGAGGACCTAAGAAAGGGAGATTAAGTAGAAATCAGAACTGTCACGTGAACTTAGGGCTTCTGAACCAAACCCAAAGTTTATGTTCTTTCCTTCACAATCCCTTTCTCTACAAGGAATCTGAGCTATAGCAGTTACCTTAAATGACAGTGCAGTAGAGTTTGGAAGTATGAATTAGCAAACATTAAAGAGGTTATAGGTTTACAAGAAAATCATGCAAAAAGTTCAGAAACCTCCCTCCAAACACAATATTCCTTGTTATTAATGCTGAATAGTGTGGTGCTTTTGTGGTGATTATAGAAACAGTGTAACTATAATTATACCATTCACTGTAGCCCATAGTTTACATTAGGGTTCACTGAGTTGTATAGTTCTTTAATTTTTTTATGCTCATAACAAATATACATGAAGATTTCCCATTTTAATCACTTTCAGACATACTTTCAGTGGTGTTAACTACATTCATACAGTTGTACTGCTTTCACCACCATTCATTACCAAAACTTTCCAATCACCCCAAACTGAAACACTGTACCAATTAAGCATGAACTCTCCATTCCCTACCCCCACCCTGGCCCCTGGTAACCTATATTCTAGTTTCTGGTTTTATAATTTGCATACTCTCAATTCATATCATTAAGAACATCCAATATTTGTCATCTTATGTCTGGCATATGTCACTCAACATGATGTCTTCAAGAGTCTTCAGAAGGTCATTCTTTTTACAGCTGTATAATATTCATTATATATATGTATGACATTTTGTTTAGTAATTGATCTGTTCATGGACAGATGAGTTGCTGCTATCGTTTGGAATTTGTTTTCCTGATTTCCTCCTGAGATTGTTCATTACTGCTGTTTAGAAACTGTACTGATTTTTGCATGTTGATTTTGTACGTCGCCACTTGGCTGAATTAGTTGATTTCTCTAGTAGCTTTGTTGTGGATTTCTCAGAATTTTCTACACATAGGATCATGTCACCTGCAAAGAGGGAGTGACTTACTTTATCCTTTACAATTTGAATTCCACTTATTAATTTTTCTCACCTAATTGCTATGGCTAGAACCTCTAGTACAATGTTAAATAATGTTAAATGTGACAGTGGGCATCTTGCCTTGTTCTTGATCTTGGAGAGAACACTTCATTCTTTCACCATACTTCATTTGAAAATGGAACAAATTGGCATGAATGTCACTATGAGCTCTTTTCCATAGACTTTGATTTCATAACACATGGAATACTCTCTGTAGCTTGAAAGGAGCTGTGGACTATATGTACTTAATAAGTATGGGTGTATTCCAATAGCCACCATTCTACCAGACTTAGCCAACAGGCTGTAGTTTTTTGAACCCTAAACAACACCTCTGTTTTATTCATGTTTCTTTTTCCATTCTGGCAATCTCTGCCTCTTAACTGGGAAGTTTAATCCATTTACATTGAGGATGAGGAGGATCTTCATGGCCATGAGGCTGCTGGAGATGAAGATCCTTGAAGGGACCACAAGAACTGCTGTATCTCTTAGGAGTGAAGGGATCCCTATTCTTAATATGACTATTTGAAGATAGACCAATGAAATATCAATCATTTGATATATTGTCATTGTATATCCTGTAAGTATCTGGAACAGAGGCATGATGGGATGGATGAGCTGAGCCATATGAAATCTTCCTGCAGCTTCATAGACAGTAGCTGTGATAGCTGTCTGATCTAGTGAGTCTACTTATTACATGGGTCTATAGGCCTGGTGTCTGCACTAGTGGAAACTAGAACCTCTCTTATTCCCACCTCCCTGAATATCTGTTGCACTCTCATTCTCCCACCACCCCTACAAGAAACCATTGGTTCCATACAGAACTGTCAGGAACACTAAAACCTCTGCTTGCTTGGGATGCAACCATTACTGTCTGAAATTATTCCCTGGCCCAGGTCTTCCTCAAGCAGATGAAACCTTGGTTTAGTGGAGGTGTCATCCCCTTGGAATTGGCACACTAGGTGATGGGAATAGGAGGTAGTTATTTCATCTAAAGATGCGAGAACAATGACACACATCCTCACAATGATCCAGATTTGGGGTTAGGTGAGAATCAGACTAAGGCTGAACAAAGATAAAACCCTTTTAACATATCACAATTTATATGAGTTGTACTGGAGCCATCCCATAAGATATTTGATAGGTCTAATTCCTGCTGGCAGGTGAGCTCAGCATGCCTTCCTTGAGCACAGCTCCTCTGCAGAGAGCTCCAGCTCAGTTTACCTGTTCAGAACTATTTTCACTTATCTCCTTGGTCACATTGTCTGCAGCAGGGATTGGCCTTTCTGTCCAGATAGCCATCTTTTCATTGGTCTACCAGTTGGATAGAAGGTGACAGGATGCAAAATTTTTATCCAATAGGGCAGAAAGTAGCATATGTTGATGGGATGAAGATATGAAATTCACTTCTGCTGGTACTTTTCAACTGAGCAGGACAGGAAGAATCATCAGTTGTTTGCAAGGGCAGGGATTAAAAGGCAAAAAGAAACCAGAGAAGACAGTAAGGGAGAAACTGAAATACAGAGCAAAGAAATACTGAGAACACTTAGGGTCTCTGGTAACTGAAGGAAAAATGTGGAAATGCCCAGTGTGCAAGATGGTAAAGCCTCAGATTGGAAAGCAAGGGATGCCTAGCACTGTCTCTGGAGAATGGAAGTATCATATGTCTATGTTTATACTGGTTTGTTTGGAGAATTAACCAACCTGTGGAGTCAGAACACAGGCGTAGTGTGCTCTGGGAAGACTGATTCATTTGTTGCCTTCAGTGTCACTTTGATGGTTCTTTGGTCCAACAGCTCAATTTATCACACATCTCTATCACCTGATATCTGCATTTATTGTTGAGTTAGTGATGGTAACAATAAGTGATGATAGCCCTTCTTCCTCTGCAATTATTTGAATATCTGAGTCCTGGGCTACCACCTCTTCCCTGAAAAATGAAACTCAAATGTATTGTTAGGTCATAGAAAGGAGTGATCAACATGTTTTACAAGGCAATGGGATGGCACACACATGACTGAGCATAGGGATTAGAACAATATCATTTTCATGCCTCAAGTGAAATGAAGCATAATCTGGAGTTAAAGAGGAATTAAGTGAAGGGCAAATCAGCCTGAGGTTGAGCAAAGATCAGGGAGAAAATATTTTGTTATACCTATTTACTTGAACTTCTGAAGACCCACTAAGCAAGCTATGTGGTAGCTGTTCTTCCTATTTCTGGGAATCCTCTGGAGCCTTTGATTCTCTGAGCAGAGTCTTTAGTTTGGTTTACCTGATCAGTGTGCTGTGGCCCTACCTCCCTTGGTACATTGTCTTCAATACGTGCAACCTTTTCCTAAGGGCAAACTGTTGGTTGACTGGTTGGTTATATATGAACTGACAAAACACAAAATTTTGCCCGATGGTAGCAATTGTATCAGCTAGCAGTGAGTTGAGTAAAAGACATCTCTTTTGGGGAGAGTTTGCCTCAATAAACCCAAAGTCGATTATCATTTGTTTTGGAGCAAAAGCCAGAGGACACCAGCAATAAGTGTTCAGGAAGGGCAGAATGATCAATTACACTCAATATAGCTGAGAAGTTGAGAGAGATGAATGTTGAGTACCGACATTAGAATTCAGTGATATGGAGTTGTTGATTTTACCAGAGCTCTCTCAGGGCTTGGAGCAGACAGAAGCCTGAAAGCAGTAGGCAGAGGAGAGAAGGAGCAGTGAGGTAGGGGGTAAAGACAGGACAGACAGTCTGTTGTCTGGGAAGTTGTGCTGTTATTGTAGTTGCATGTAAGAAGCCATTTACTAGAGCATATTTTGATGCTGGCAAGAGCAGGTATGTGGAGAGGAAACTGATGGTGATAAAAGAGAGATAATGATTGCAGGAACAAACTCCAGAGCAGATGAGAGTAGGAGAAACCCACAGCATCAACTGAAGGGATGGCTTTTCAACAGCTTCACTCCACTTTTGGGTACAATGATCCAGTGGACAGTTCCTTGGGATAAGCGTCATTGATTGTGTGTTCACAAATCTAACTTTCATATATCGCTATGCTACTTCAGGATATGTGTTTTCTCAGATTTGGTAAGATGTATGGTTCCTGTACCCACATGCTCCCATTTTCAAAATCCAAATGAAGGCTTATTTACCCTTTTACTTAGGATGTTATTTGGAACTGTAATATTTGTTACTATTTTCATCCCAAATTTAACACTTCATGAAATACTTATGCATTTATATTCCAGTTTTTGGGCTTTGAGGATATATCACAAAGTAGAAGTAACCAAGAAACAAACTGATTCAACAGATATATTTAATACCATCAAGGTGATTTGAGTATGCATTAGAAATAACAGAAACCATATTGTGTTTTATTGTATTGCAGTATTTCTGAATGCAATTCTTGTGAGGTAGCCAGATTTCTATGGAGATCTAATTGGTCTGATATTTCTAATATAATTGAGATCAAAGTTATTTCAACACACTTTCCTTTGAACCTGACAAAATGCTCAGCCCACTTGAACTCCTCACTATGGACTCCCCATAAGCTGAGAAACCCTGGCATCATCTGAGGGCATGTATTTTGGAGACAGAGCGACATTGCCAATTCTTAACTGCCAGCTTCCATATTGCAGACTGGTCGAGGATTGGAGCTCCAAAGAAACACATCAGGAGGAAATAGAGCTCTGCTGTTCAGTATCAGACACAAGGTAATTATAGCCCCAGGATGAGATGCTCCCATGAGAGTCCTTTGACCTTTTTCAGGTTTTTGAGATGGCTGTGTCATGCCAAGCATCACATTGTCCCATAACTGCAAACATGTATTTTAAGTGGGATTGTCTGCATTTCTATCATAAATGAAAATCTTCTCCAAGTCACCCACCAGGGGCCTTTCTGCTCCACTTGCCTAGAAGTGGAACACAGACACATGCCCTCCTTGTAAAGAAGGGCAGGAAACAGGGTTTACCACTTTGAACATCTTGGTAAGGAATGAAACAGCTATTGGCCAACAAACAAGTGTCTGTCAAGGGACTTTGGCAAGAGCAGTTTCAGGGAAAGCTTGAGGTCGATGCCACATTGCAGAGGGTCAGGGAGAAATGGGAGTTGAAATGAAATATCAGATAGAGGCAACACTTCCAAGAAGTTTCCTTCACCTATGAAGAGGAGGAAAGACAGGTGATAGCTGCAGGTGGCGAGGGACCAAAGAAAACATATACTGAAAAAGATTTATGCATTTAAAAGTTATGAGAAGGAGATGATGGCTTTGAAAATAGAGGAGATAAAGGATTATTAATTGATTCCAGAGATTCCTAGAGCTGTGGTAAGGGACAAGGCCTGAAGTCCAGACGGGGGAGGGTGGTATCTGCCTTTGAGAAGAGGAATATGACTTTCCAGGAAGGAGCAAGGTGGCAAATAAGAATATGTTTAGTTGGTTTCACAGCCTGAAGTCTGTGAAGTTCCCATCTGATGACTTTTATTTTCTCTGAGCCTTAGTTGGCAAGGTCATCAATAGAAAGTGAGTTGGAAGGTGAAGAAGTAGAATGTGGGCACTAGAGGTAGTTCATGTTGTTGAGTTCCTGCTTCCCAAGTACAAGCTGCTGGGTTCAGATCCCAGTACCTCCTTTAAAAAATTATGCAAGAAGAGTTGTTAAGTTTTGATGTGGTTTGGAGTTGGCAGTGGGTAGATCCTGAGAATGTTGGCTATGGAAGCAGATGGACATAAGGATGTAAACCCAGATCTTACCCCATCTCCATCTCCTCAGCTTCCAAACCAAGTTAACCATTTTTCCTACCACATGGTGTGGCATGATAGGCAGCTATAAGACAGTGACATGAAGGACAAAATGTAGGTGATTAAAGGATATTCACTGTATCATCATACTCCCTTGATCCTAAAATGGTATGTATTATGCAAATATAGAAGTTGAATTAAATAAAATGAAGCATAAACACTATCACATTGCATTTGCATGTAGATAGAAGATGCATATAGAATTTCAGAAACATTAAGTGTGGTGAAAGTTGGTATAGAATGGAGGAACTGGGACATGATTATAGCCTCTTAGAAGAATGGGAAAAAGGTACTTAGGGACACTAGGACACTTAGAATATTAGAATGTAAAAGCAGAAAAACAGGCTTCTGGCATGGAAGGGAGCTCTGCTCAAGGGGCTTCTGGTGGGAGCAGAAGGACCAGGCTGGAGTTCATTGTAGATTCTTTAATATCTTGGAAGAACGTCAGTGCACAGCAAAGAAAACTCACCACTATTAGCGTTGTTTAAAGATGAATCAATATTTTTGAAAACCAAAAGTATTTATATTGGGAGTTAAATATTGATACAAATTTGATATTAAATTCTCTTATGTGACTTACATTAGACAATAAATTTAGCATGCCTGATTTGTTTTGAAAACTT
Source organism: Dasypus novemcinctus (assembly GCF_030445035.2). Lineage (NCBI taxonomy): Eukaryota > Metazoa > Chordata > Mammalia > Cingulata > Dasypodidae > Dasypus > Dasypus novemcinctus. The sequence goes on along the minus strand of NC_080697.1, from coordinate 56,836,521 downwards.
CTAACACCTTAAATGGCAGATAAACATACTCAAGAAGAATAACAAACTTATTAATACCGTTATATCAAAACTGTACAAAAATGAACTTAAATTTTTTCTCTTTTGTCCTGATTTTAATATTTTCTAGGATTTTGTAATCTTACCACACCCAATAGGAGGTGAAATGAGGTTGCAGCTTTTGGTGACAAATAGCTGACTCTAGGACTTGGTTGTGCCTCTAAGATGAATCAAACCCCAAGAACAGATTATTATTTTCAAAAACAAAAATGTTTTCTTTTGTCATGCCATGAAACTCTTAAAACACAGCCTTTTATTTAAATTTTAATATTGAAAATGTGCCTTTCCACAAATAAGGTGTTCTTTAAGTTTTGCTTGGCAGTCAGTTTATATGTAATTGTCTTCTCATTCTGATATGCTGACATAGTTCATTGGCATTATAAACACATATATATTTCCTGCCTGCATTTTATTAAACTTAGTAGGGGTTATTATAATTCATAGAATTAAAATCTTCAAAAAGGTGGAGGGTTGAGACCAGGTCCTTTCTAGTACATTGACTCACTCGTTTATCTTTTTTGTGTCTAGGGGGACCCTCTGTTTCACTACTTAGTGGTATCACCACATTGACCAGCTTCTGGGCTCTTCTCTCTGCTTATTAATGAATCCATTAGGCTGGCCAGCTATACCTACTTAGAACCCTACTCATTTTTTCTTGACCTGTGATTCACTTAAGCTTTTGTTTACTCTATGGTATTTATAGAGACTGAAAAAAATTATATATCAAACATATTTGCTTAATGTAAGAAAAATTTCCATATATATCATGACTTCCCACTAATTAAATAATGTAAAGTAGCAGTCTATTGTATCTAACTTTTCTTTGAATCAACAACCACCTTTGCATAAATTTTATAAAGATGTCCCTCTTTTGAAAAGCATTATGAGCTTGTAGAGTTCTTTAGATTTAAACTGACTGATTAACCCATAATTTTCTTTTTGCAATTGATGTCTGATGCTGAAATTGTGGATCATTGGGAAACAGAGGTAGTTTCCTCTTAATGTAAACCATTCAGGACATAAGTCTCAATAAAACTGGGAAGCACAAATAAGCCATACGCCAACTCAAACAAATAAGCAAAGGCCAAAAACACTGAGGCTAATGCTTTAACTTTATTTTGGATAGAGAAGAAGAGAAAGAACAAATTATACAGAATAAAAGTGTTCTTTTCAGGGTCTTCAGATTGGATCTTGCACTGTTTTGCATCTGGGTTGACATAGCTCAGTGGCAACAAAACCTGTGATGGATGCGGTTGAGAATACAGCTCCCCACTAGATGCTCCCCAGATCTGCAGGACTCGGTTCTGCAATAGCAGATGAGTCTCTGCTGAGGGCCTGGGAAGAGAAAGGGCAACTCAGGCACAGTGGAAAGGAGGGAATGGGGAGAGACAGAGGCAGACCAGGGGAGATGCTCTAAGAAGTGATGTGTCAGCCACTAATCAACCAATATACATCAGTCATAAAAAGATGGAGAGAATTCACATGTTTGTTATAAAGCAAAAGAAATCTTACTATGAGTTGCTAATGAAGGATCTCATTCATTGACCTTTCTAGTCTATCATTTACAGGCTTATCACACCCCCTGCAATACAGCTCCCAAATTCAGGAGATACTTGAAGAGGCTGGTCTAGCCTCTGACCCTGAAGCTGCTGAGTCTCCCACTCACACCTCCTGGAACCCAGTCATCTGGTGTTCCAAGAACCCTAGAAGAATCTCCAGCTTGAAGGCCCTCACTTGCTAATGCTATTGTGGCTTCTTGGTGGCACCTCTGGGCTCTCACCTGAAGCCTCTTGAGTGGCCCTTTCATCCCCCACAAAGTAGATGGCCATATCTTGGTCCTGGACTTCAGACTGCTCCTGGGCTGGAAGCTCCTCAGCACTTTCTCCAATGGGTCCAGCGTGGGTCAGGAAGGCCAACAAGAAAACAGCAGAGAGGACAGCAAGGGTCCTCATGGCTGAGAGTCACCTGGGGGTTGGGTCCTAGAAAGGAGAGCAGGAGGCTGAGAGTGGTGGAGAGGGAGGAGGTTCAAGTCCTGCATTTATAGTTGTGTCAGTACCTAAATGTGTCAATATCTAAATGTGTCAATATCTGAGGGTGGGGTGGCCAGCACAAGGTCCTCCTGCCACCTGAGTTACTTTGATATTCCTCTGATCTGGCTTCTCCCTCTACTTACAATATGTGTCTATTTGCTTGGTGTCCATGTTTGTTTTTCACATGTGTGATGCTTGTTAGGAACTTGATAAGCTTCCCTGCTACTCATCTGTTTGAATATTTACTAGTAAAATTATTGGTGTATACACCATAAAATGGTCTAGGAAAAGAGATACTGGCTACAAAGGTGCAATGATCAAATTGGCATTGGATTTTCCCTTTGCAACATTGGTTACTAGGTGGCATTTTTTACACTTCTGAGTAAAAACAACTTGAATGGCAAATTCTATGCTGAGACAATATATCATTCATATTTATGGGAACAAACGGTCTTTTTTTTTTTTTGGATGTTCACAACATGGCAAACGTACAGTATGTGAATATTTTTGAAAAGGAAATTGGTAAGGAAATATTCCAATAAAATAAAGAAGAATCCAAGTAAGAAGAAGACATAGGAATAGAAACAGATTTGAAAAAGAACTCATCAAAACTGTTTATATTTTCTTTTGGTTATTTTTCCATTAATGGTTGATAATAAGATTGGACATTTTAATACTGTTTTTAAAAAGCATTAAACAAAGTGGAATGAAATAAAACATATATGAGTTGGCATTTAGAACTAGAATTCCCCAAAATATCAACAAAACATGGGAATTTATGAAGAAGGATGAGAAAGTAGGAATTATGGATAATGATGAACTCAACATGAAGATACTCAAATATATGTTAAAAGGTGTAACATGGACCAATGGAAGTCTGTTTAACTAGGATATATAATAAATAAACAAGTGTGTGGAAGGTAGAATAGATAAGAAGGAAGGAAAAAGGAAATCAATTAATTCTCCTTAACTAAGAAAGAAAAAGTCAGGAATTACAATAGAAAATGCAAAAAAATGCCAGCAAGGTCATTCACACAACCACCTGCCTGTGCAATTCCCTTTCTCCTCATTCAATTCAAAGTTCTGTGAGGGCAGAGCAGTTATCTGCTGAGATCTTTGTGCCTTGTCTGTGTGTTTGGGAAGGTACTGCTCTAGCACTCAGTTTTCTTTTTATTCTTATCTTCATCTTCATTTCATTTTGCAAGCATTTGCTGAGATCAGCTCAGCCATAAGTTGGCTGGAAGGGAAGGGGATGTAGAACTTTACAAAATAAAGGACAGAGAGAAAGACATAAGAGAGAAGATAAAGATGGGACCAGGGGACTTACATCTTTTGGAACTGAGAGCCTCGACCTTAGTTTCCACATCATATTTTTTGGAAACTACCAAGCAGCTGTTTGCTATCAGAACTGCACCATCAACTACAATAATAGGGAACAACTGCAACATCTACAATAAGGAACAACTGTAACATTACAATAAGGAACAGGCCCTACAAAGTTCAAATACAATTTAAACTCTTTTCCCCACAATCATTAAATAATAAAATCTTTAGAGAAGTACTTGACAACTCAAAATATATTCTTGTTGTAGTTATAATTTTTGTCTTCATCAATATCACCTGCTGAAATGTAAACACTAAGGTAGTGATTGGCACCATGGAAGAGGTACAACCATGCCTGTAATATGCATTTGAACTGATGAATGGACAGCAACACTGTGGTAAAAAGTAAACAAGATGCTCAGCTATTCCCCTTGCAATGCTAATGGTCAAATACATGGGGAAGGAGTTTATGGGCCTTTAGCAAACATGAACAGCAGGTGTGTACATGGAGCTGCTATTCCTAGACCAGATCAGCACTGGAGGTTTGAGCCATCCAACCCTACAGGCTCCTTCACCCTCAGCAATGCACACATCAAACATCCTTAGGGAAGACTCTTCTCAGGAGCTTATTCCTCTCTGATGCTGCTCCACTCTGACTTGTATAAAGGCAGAGCTGGTATATGCTTGGGCTCCTACTACCCCATCCAGGAAGCTGACATCCAGGTGGCCAACAGCCACAAAGACCTTCACTCTCTCCACCATCTCTTATGGTGATGAGGTCACCTGAGCCAGCAGGAAGAAAGCTGAGGTTCCCACCAGGAGAGGCCCAGGACAGAGGGCAGAATGTGGCAGCTCCTCAGCTCTGGGGGCTTCAGGGGAGGGACCAGACCATGTGTGGGGGGGATTCCAGGCCCATGTGTGCCCTTCATGAGAAAGTGACCAGCCCCTCCAGCCTCTGCTCTTTCCTCTAAGCTGAGGTCCTTGGAGCAGAGGTTCCCAACAGGCCTTGGGGCACTAAAGGTGCTGGCTCCAGGGTGTGCACATGAGGCTCAGCAGCTGCAGTGCAGAGACTGAGGCAGGTCTAGTGGAGGAGCTCATGGGCACTGGGTTTGGCATTTCTGGACGTCCATGTCTAAGTGTGTGTTGGGTGGTGTGTGCACCCTCATCTATGTGTGTATGTAAGTGTGCATTGAGGGGTGGGTGTTGGTAAGGGGAAACCTTGGGCTGTTGTGTGTGCAAGCATGTGTGTCTCTGAGTGAGTGTGTGTTGGTGTTACAGGAAACAAATGAGTGAAAGACCTACATCCTGAGTAACTGGCCATGGCCAGTTAACTGTCCTTTACCTGCTGTAATAGGACCCATAGCCCATGTTTCGTGGAGGCAGTGATCACTTCCCTGGGGTGCTCCATGACATGACCCTCCTGATCATCCCTGCCTCCAGGGCCCGAGGTGGGCTAAACACACCCCTTCTTTCCCAGGCCTTTGGGAGAGACCCTCCTGCCACTGCAGACTCTGAAGGTGCAATGGCCTGAGCCCCTGACTTGGGGAGCAGACCCTGAAGGCTCTGCTGCTCTGAGCTCTGCCAGCTGAGAACCAAAGCAGCAGAAGTTTCCACCTGAAGGTTTCAAAATAGCACTTTTACTTCATGTATTTCTCTCTCCAAATCGAGTTTTAGCCATAAGCTCAGTGTGTGTGGTTCTTTTTAAATTAATTTTTCTGCTGTGTTTAGTTTATATTCTTGCATTCATTGATATAGTGTGGCCAATGCTGAGTTGTGAATGATATTGCTTGACCTCTGATGATGCTCACCTACAGCCTAGTGGTGGTCCAGGGGGGCAGTGTCCTCATTTATTGTGGGTGCAGCTACAAGAGAGAGGGAGCAGGGTGAAGTCTCCCTGTGGGAGCTTAAAGTCTTGTCTGAGCAAGAAGTAGGAAATGCCATGATGTGCCTTTGAGGTGGTAGGAGATTTTGGCATGAATTCATGGACAGCAGTGGTGGTGACATTGGGGACACTTGAATGCAGTGATGGGTAAGACTTTTCCACTGCCCAGCCTCCTTCCCAGACACTTACATCACCCTGAGCTGGGCTCCCTCACCATCACCATCAACATCATCATATGACTAATGCTTTTTAAGCACCTCCTCTTTCCAGCACCAATTCCTGAGCATCACTCAGTTAATCTCACAACCACCTGTTGTTATTTACTTATTTACAAATGAAGGAAATGGAGCACAGGATGGTCAAGGATTTTGCTTACAGTCTCCCTTCTTAGAGGCAGCATTGGGATTTTGTCTGAGGCCCTGTGATTCCAAAACCTTTGCTGCAGAGCCTTTCTGAGAGTGCCTCCACCCCTGGTGGTCCCTTGTAGGGACGCCCTTGCACGTGTCTTTCTGTGGATATAGGTTGTCATTATTTTGGAGGAAATCCAGGTTTGGAATTATGGGATATAAGGTAGGTACCCATTTTGATTTATTTGAATCATTCATATGTCAAAATGGATTAATAAATCTGAATCTGTGGGGCTGGCTGCAAATTGGAAACTAGATGAAGATAATGTTGAATTTCCCAGGAGAACCTGTCTGTCTGAAGTAGAGATAAAGAGTCTCCTTTCTCACTGCTGAAGTCCTTTAAGTTCTCTACCTCCTTTGTCAATGGTAGATGTAATCAGCCACATATGCAATCAACTGACCAATGATTGAAGTCTATCTGTTAACTACTCACAGTAACTAACAAGTCAAGGCTTGCTTGACCAAACAACTGGCCACCATAGCCCAGCCAAGTTGACTCATGAAATTAACCCTCTGCTATTCATGTCTGCTGCAGTACTTGCACCACTCCCACCAGTGGACTGAGAGGTCCATTCTCCTTGTTTCTTCTTCCCTGTACTCGATATTGTTACTCTTTCAAGTTTAGCCATTGTAGTGGAATCTCACTTTGGTTTTAATATTTGCTGTTCCTACTAACAGAGTGAAGCATCTTGTTTATCATTTTATTATAATATATCAGGATATATTTTATACTAATATATATTTATATGAATGTATCCTCTTTTGTGAATGTTCAAATCTTTTGCCTTTTTTTTCTAAATTAGAAGTTTAAGTCTTTTTTATTGGGTTAGTTCATTATATAATATATATTCTACGTAAAAATCCTTTGTCTGATACCTGTACTAAAAATATTTTCCCTCATTCCATGACTTGCCTTTTGTTTTGAGGAGTGGAGGCTTTTAATTTTGATGAAGTTCATGATTTTTTTCTTTTAATATTGTTTTTTGTGTGTTCCTCCTAAGAAATATTTGCCTTTCCCTGGTTGTGAAGATTTTTCTCCTGTGTTATCATCTAGGTACTTTATTTGAAATGATCTCAGTATCTTGAATAAAAACCATGACAATTTTACTGGTTAAAAGCTTTTACACTTAGGACTATACTCTACCTCTTGTACACTTTTTACATATTATGTGTGGTAGGAGTTGATGTTCATTATCTGTATTTTTTTTTTTCAGATAGTTATCTTGTTGACTCAGCAGTATTTGTTGCCAAGTAGGGAAGAATTGTTATGCTAAATGAATTATTTCACCTGAGGGTTCTCTAGACTCAGGTCAATCCCATGTGATTCCACCCTAACACAGTCTTACTGGCTTCCCTTGATCAGGTCAAGTTTCTCACATTTCAGCCACCTCTTCTTCTGTCCATCTGCACTCAATGGACTTTGGAAATCACTGCAACGTGCTGCTCACTGGAAAGGACACTGTTCTCAGGAAACCACTTCACCAAGGCCCTGTAGTGTCCACCACTGTTGAGTAATTCAATAGATGTGTGATTTAATCTTATCTGAATTGTTCATTTAGATTTTTCTTGGTGCTACCTGAGGAAAAGTTATTCCACATCCTCCCATCCTGAATTGGAAGTGGAATGATCTCATGTATTTTCAATGTAAACCAGGGCAATTTTGCTAGTTCTGAGGCCCATCATTAAGTACTGGAAGCACCATCCCAAACTAGCTTAGGAGAGAACTGGGACATAATTTCCTCTGAAGAAGAACTGAGGAAGAATTTGAGGGAAGTAAGATGACTACAGAGGAGAGGAAATGGTTGTAATTTGGGCCTAGACTGGTCATGACCAGAGAGCAATATCCCAGCCTGGAAATGCTGATGGAGTTTTATCAAATGATAGGATTGATAAGACTTTTATTTTGTTGTCTAGTTTGTGGTACTCTGTAATTTGCACCTATTATATCAAATCTTCAGCTTAAAAGATTTTTACACATAACTGCTCTGAGTTACTAATTTTCTTTGGGGGGGGAGAATATAAGAACAATGCGCTGAGTGAGTCAAAGACCATTGGAGAAGAGCAATTTTGGTGGAGGGCAAGGTGAAGAGCAATTCAATAAAGCAAAAATTTAGAGAAAGATTAAATTTGGAGAAATGTGCTCTGCAAATGACTCCTTGGAGGTATCAGGACAACTAGTGTTTCTCCCATGAGATATGGAGAGGAAGTCATTCAATATTGATTATTAAAAAAAGATTGATCCCTTGCAATAGATGCCCACAATTTTACCTGGTGCTATATCTCTTTCTTTAGGAAAATATCTATTTTACTTAGTGTGGGAGGGAGGAGTTGGGCATATGAAAATTCTCTATATTTTTTGAGTAATCATTATGTAAACTACGTTTCTTTTTAAAAAGGAAAAATTATATTTTAAAAAAAGAATCAATACTGCCTGCATGTGAACTCAAGCTCTTTCAAACACCTGGTGTCCCTGGACTTCATTAAGAAGAGATGAGATGTGGAGGCATTTTCGGGACTTGGAGTTGTCCTGGGTGGTGCTTCACGGACAATTATGGGACATTGTAGATCCCCCCAGGGCCCCACTGGATGGAATGTGGGAGAGTGTGGGCTATGATGTGGACCATTAACTATGAGGTGCAGCGATGCCCAGAGATGTACTTACCAAATGCAATGGATGTGTCATGATGATGGGAGAGAGTGTTGTTGTGGGGGGAGTGGGGGGTGGGGGCGGTGGGGTTGAATGGGACTTCATATTTTTTGAATGTAATGTTTTTTAGAAAATGAATAAAAAATTTAAAAAAAAACACAAAATAAGGATCATGCTAAGCATTGTTGTATAATAGTACCTACCTCATGGGATTTGTTTGAGGATTAAGAGATAATGGTGGTGAAATTCTTAGCACAGCTCCTGGCACAGAGTGGCAGTCATGAAGTGCTAGTTACCATTTTAAAGTAGCTATCCAAGCCTTCTGTGGCACTTCTGTGTGTAGCACCCTGCTCACTGTCCCCTGAGCAGAAAGGCTGAGCTAGCTCCAAATACCTAAAAACAGAACTCTCTGGAGGTGTGCAGTGCTGTGTCCTGTCTATAGGCCACGCGACTGCCTGGGCTGAGGCTGCTATTCCATATTAGGTCAATGGCCCATTACTTGCTGCTTTACTCCACAACATGCCCACAAGCAGTGGAAGGAAGACTTGAACTCAAGATATGGAGTTGAGGCTAAGGGGTTTCAGTAGAATTTCTACAACTTCATCAAATATTTATTATTACACCAGGGTTCTGAGTTGCACTAAGAAAGATACAATAGAAAAGAATGTATTGTCTTTGCTTCTGATTTCCAAAACCTTAGGAACTAAATCTTTCAGCATGTTAGTGCTTTTTGGATAGATGAGTCTTTCTACAAGCATGAAAGTTTAAAAATATATTTGAAACATTTTTGCATGCAAAGTGCTTTCCTGGTTGGATTACAAATTTCATTTCAATTTCTTCCTATACAGACACTATTGCATATTTTTTAGGTAGTTGTGCAGTGAAGGGATAAGATGGGGGCATAGGGACACTTTTGGGTGAGGCTTTGCAGGCTTGAGGGGGCCTAGGGTTGGGAGGATGGGTCAGATGGTCCAAGGAATTGTGGGAGGGCTGGAAGGGAGAAAGTGAACCTGAGAGATTGTCAGGCATGTTGCTGAAACTATAATGTTGAGAAAATTCTTTAGAAAATGTAATAAGGAAGTTTTAATATTTTAAATGTTTGACAGGAGGCATTGGCAGAGGGTGCATCTGGGGCAGGCTTCTAGGGAGTGTGTGAGTTTTCATCATGTTATAGTGTGCTATATCAGTGGGTTGAGACACATATTATGAGTGGGAGGGTGTTGTAGCCTCATCCTGGGGAGGCCTGATGTTCTGAAATACAGGGGAGGGTGTCTCTTGAGAGCATGGGTGGCTCCCAATAAGGGAGGACAGACTGGTGTGTCAAGTACTCAGCATTGTTCCAAGTATCTATAAGACTTGTCCTTTAAGCAGTGAAGCTTGGTTGCCACTGTGGGCCCTGAGGGGAGGTGAAGAGAGGAGTAGAACAGTTGGAAGAGGGGGTAACTGGGGGACAATTGAAGTGTTCTACATGATCCTGCAATGATAGATACAGGCCATGTTAAATATCACCAAAATTTTATAAAGGTGTATAGTCTAAAAAGTAAACCATAATGTAAACCATAAAGTAACCAAATATTTTATAAAAGTGTACAGCCTCAAATGTAAACCATAATATAAACCATAGTGGAACCATGGTCGGTAACTATGTTTCAATACCTGTACAGTAGATGAAGCAAATGTGACATCCACATGTAAAAAGATCATTGTTGGAAAAGGGGGTAAGGGTTTGATGTTGAGCATATGGGAGTTCCCTATATTCTATATGTGACACTACTGTGACACAAAAATTTTTTTTAAACATAATAATTTTTTTTAAAAAGGTTGTAGACCCTGAGTAAGAAATGGAAGACATTGCCTTTCCACAGTACATACAGGGCAACACCTACAACAGTGATGAAAGGCAAAACATCAAAAAAATTTTCTTATGATATTTTTGTTTGTTAACACCCCAATTAATTTTTTCCTTTACTTTAGTTTTTCTAAATTATTATATATTCTATTTCTAATCCTTATATATATCATTACCACTTCATCATCTGATTAATTGGATTTGGGAATATATTGAATTTGGGAATATATTGTATCAGAGAGTGATTCAGCTTTGGCACTGAAGAAGAACTGATATGTGGTATCACCGATGGGGGATGCATGGTTGGGAGGGGTTGTCAAGGTCATACATATAGGGTCCATAGATATGTTCAGATGTTTGTTGGGTATTGACATAGTGGGTAGAGTTGCACACAACAACTGATAGAGTGCTGAGTTCCCATTCTGGGAAACTCTGATGCACTTGCCAATGGAACAGCAACAATTGCCCAAAGACCAGAGAAGAAGGAAGGTCTAATAATGGGCCCTTGATATTGGTGACGATCCTTACGAGCTAGTGTGCTTGAAATTTCAACTAGCCCTAGAGCTGCAGGGTGCATAAGAGTTACCTCCTGAGAGCCTCCATGTTGCTCAATTGTGGCCATCCTCTATGATAAACTCAGCATGTAAATGCATTACCTTACCCCCAGTGTGGGATATTTTTCCCAGGGATGAGCCTCCCTGGTACCAAGGGATTATTATCAAACACCAGCAGGCAACACAACTAGAAAAATAATTTGAATAAAAAGGGGAAATGGTAAACACAAATGAGTTTATAGGGCTAAGAGACTTCAAAATGAGTTGGGAGGTCATCAGAGGTGGTTGAACTTATGCACATGTCATAGGGTCTCAGAAACAGTCAAAGTAGTGGTGACTAATCCAGGTAGTGGTGCTCGTGAGGGCTACAGAGACACCCAGGTCCTACAGTCATGACAGATGGCTCTGGAGTTCAGTGACTTGCCAGTGGGCCTTACTTTGGAATTGGTGCTCCTAAGTGAGATGGAGTCGGACTCAGATGTGACCTCTCTATGCATGCCTCTTGTCACTTTTACTGAACCTGTGGTTGTTGCTGGGGTTGGTGTATGCACACAAAACTTGAATCTTTGAACTGTCTATGTGCCAGCTGAGCCCTGAGCCTCAGCAGAGTTGCAACAACTTCTCTCTGGTTCATTGGACATACCCAGGTCAGGTAACAGGCAGGTGAGGATGGTTAACCACAACATCATGGAACCAAAAGAGTCTACATATCTAAGCAGTAAAATTCCATTCATCAGCCATGTGGAATCTAAGCTTCCATTTGATTTAGAGGTAGAGTGGACATCATCATCCCAGAGGCCTCAGGATGGTGAAGTAAAATATGAATTAGAGTTGACTTTCTAGTGTTCTATAGAAAACTTGTAACTCCAGCAATGGAAGACATTATATCATTGATGTGGAGCAAGTGGCTATGGGAGTTGCTGAAGGCAGGGAGAAGGAAAAAGAGGTGTGATATTGGGGCATTTTCAGGACTTGGAGTTGTTTTCAATGATATTGATGTGACAGATGCAGGATAGTATAGATCCTTCATAATGCACTGAATAGACTCAGAATGAGTGTAAACTACAATGTAAACTATCATCCATGCAGTATAGCAGTGCTCCAAAAAGTAATCATCAAATGCAATGAATGTACAACATTCATGAAAAAAGTTGTCGATGTCAGAGTAGTGGGTGTGTGGGGAGTTGGGTATATGGGAACCTCTTATATATTTTAATGTAACATTTTGTGTGATCCATATATCTTTTAAAAAATCATAATAAAAATTTTTTAAATGAAAGATTTCTTTCTCACACTGTCCCTTGTTTTGGGGTCATTGTCTGCTTTCTGTGTCTATTTACTGTGTATTCTTCTGTGTCTGCTGTCTTCTCTTTTAGGCAGCTCTGGGAACCAATTCTGGGACCTTCCTGAATGGGAGAGAGATGCTAATCTCTTGTGCCATGTGAGCTTCCTACTCTGTTGTGTCTCTTCTTGTCTCAATTCTGTGTCTCCTTTTGTTGTGTCATCTTGCTGTCCCAGCACACCTCCTGGACCAGGTGTTCATGTGGGCCAGTGTGTCTTCACCAGGAGGCTGTGGGAATTGAACCATGGACCTCCTATATGGTACAAAGGAGCCCAATCACTTAAGCCACATCCACTTCCCCCAAGCATCTTAATTCAACTTTTTACTACACAATTAAAATACTCTTTTTAATTACATATTATTGTTTTGCTGATACATACGCAATTTGTCCCTGTAAAAAATAGTCTCACAACATTTGCCTTTTTGAGTTCTTATGTCTCTTCTGCATTTTTTTTCTCCATCCCTTTCATCATGACCAGGCTTCAAGACTTCACTTGCATCAGGTAGAATGACTTAAAATATTAAATCTGTTACTTAAAATCTGATGTGAGAAGATTAACATGCAACTTGATCTAAATTACAGAGGCCCTTTATCAGGCCTGGGCAGATCATGTGGGCCCTAAAGAATTCCCAGGACTTCCTTGGCTCCATGCTCTGGCAGTTCTGCCGCTTCAAGCTATCTGCACCAAATTCCCCATGCAATACACAGAGGTTCTGCAAAGCACGATCACATTCCTACTTCGCTTAATCGTTCAGAGCACCAAGGCAGAGTTCTCCTCATTGTGCAGGGGTGGAGGCTAAAGTTGAGAGCTGACATGGGTGGCTTGAGCTCTCACAGCAAGTCCAAGGCTGGACACTGGGCTATAGCCACAATAGAAGGCACCTGTCCAAGGAAGCTTTCAAAGGCTATTTCATGAGCAAGATCTGAACTGTGAAATGTCTCAAAGTAATTGATGGATTTCTGCAAGGCACAGCTGTAGTTTAGTATCTTCATACCTGGTTTTCCGTGAAACTGTTTTGCTTTCTTTTTGAGGGTTATAGAGCAAAAGGAAGGAGATCAGGATGAAATCTATGGTTTTAACAACAGCCTGTGGTGCATTACCTAGTCCTATCTTTATCTGTTTTGGGGATCTCTGCCTTTTTTCCTTTTCCTTTTTAAGATTTATCTATCATCTATCTATCTATCTATCTATCTATCTATCTATCTATCTGTCTGTCTGTCTGTCTGTCTGTCTGTCTGTCTATTTATTTTTCCCCTTTCCCTCCTCGTGCCCTGCTGTTTTGCTGTCTACATTGTCTTCTCTTCTCATTTTCTCTCCTCTAGGATTCACTGGGATTTGATCCTGGAGACCTCTGATGGTGAGAAAGGTTCCCTGTCAGTTGTGACATGTCAGTTCCTGGTTTCTGCTCACATCACCTTGCCTCTACCCTTGTCTTCCTTTTGATGAATCATCATCTTGCTATATGACTCACTTGCATGGGGCACTGGCTCACAACGTGGCATGTACATGGCCACTGGTTCATCACACAAGCAAGTTTTCTCCTACTCATTTCACCAGGAGGACCCAGGGATCAAACTCAGTTCTTCCCAAGTCGCCCATGAAAGCTCCATCACTTGAGTCACATCTGCTTCCCTATGCCTTTTTCTTGATTTTCAGTTTCTAACTTTTATGAAGACAGGTGGTATTGACCACTTTCTGACATGTAAACAGAAAATTTCCTTTCCTCTTTTTCATGTCAATCCTAGTTTTTTGGTGTTTGTATGAATATGGGTTTTACTTTAAAGTTGTTATCCAAGTTGACTACAGACAAAGGTGGCTCCATGAATCTCCCACTACAGGAGAGGGGAGAGAGAGGTACACAGCCTAAGGCTAACTCATCTTCTGACCCAAAAATTCATTCTGCTGTGTCCCAGGAGTCCTTTCATGCCAGGTGGGGCGATGACATTTTTTGCCTTAGAGTTAGCAATGGGTTAAAGAAATACAAACCTCCCAGTCTCCTTCTCTACTAACAGGGACTGACTGTTGAGGACACAGCAGGGAGTGGATATATTTCCAACCTGTGAAAAGGGAGGGGGCTGCCAGAGAAGGCTGGAGAATTGTCACTGAGAAAGTTTGAATCACAAGGCTCTTCACCTCTAGGCAGGAAGTTCTATCACATTGATCCTGTTGTGTTGCAACAAATACACTCAGACCAGGCATTGAACTAAGAGCTGTCAAAGAGGATTGCCTTATGGTAGACAAAGAAGTGAATGTGAGAAAATTAAAAATCAGTAAGAGAAGACCTTTCCTGCATCTATAACTCTCCTCCCCAAGGCCTTAGGAAGCAGGTCTGCAACCAATTACTGGGTCCTGAGCCTAGTGTTGACAATTAGCAGGGGCAATTCTGACAATCCAGGTCTAGCCAAGATTCAAAGACCAGTGGTAACAAACAGTCTACCACCACTAAATCCCTACAAAAGAGAAAGAAATTGAGATTCTGAGTAAACTATTAGTACATATTAATCACATGTCTAGACATCAGCAAAAAACTTTGTCATACTAAGAAAATAGAAGACATGACCCAAGGAAATGAATATATTAAAGCCCCAGAAAAGACACAGGATTTGAGAGAACTAATTAGTGTGATGCAGACAAATTTCCAAAATCAAATTCACGAGTTGAAAGACAATATAGCTAAAGAGATAAATTGCATCATAAGACATTGAGTGAACACAAAGAAGCAATTGAAATCATAAACAGAAAGGTAACATGGCTCATGGGAATGAAAATCAAAATAGGTGAGAACAAATACACATCAGAGGCATACAACAGCAACTCAAAATGATAGAGGAAAGAATAAATGATACCAAAAAAGAACAGCTAAAAATTGAATAAAGAAGTGAACAGAGAGAAATGAATGGAAAAAAAAAAACTGAGCAGTAGCTCAGAGAGTTGAATGACAACATGAAATGTCATGAAAATACGTTATAGGAGTTCCAGAAGGAGAAGAGAAGGAAAAGGGACCAAAAGAGTACTGACGAAATAACAGTTGAAAATTTCCCATCTCTCATGAAAGAAATGAACTTACATGTCCAAGAAGTGCACCATACCCCAATCAGAATAAATCCAAACATAACTAATCTAAGACACATAGTATGCAGAATGTCAACTATCAAAGAGGAAATTCTCAGAGCAGCAAGGGAGAAGCAAACCATCATGTACAAGGAACATCCATTGAGATGTAGTGTAGATTTCCTTTCACAAACCATGGAGACATGAAGACAGTGAGATAGAATTAAGATACTGAAAGAAAAACTGCCAGCAGAGAATTCTTTATCCAGCAATGTTGTCCTTTAAGTATGAAGGAGAATATAAAATACAAACAGAAACTAGGAGAGTTGCAAAAAGGAATCTAACTTTGCAGGAAATATTAAAGGAAACCTTAGAGTCTAAAATAAAAAGACAGGTGGGAGAAACC
Organism: Dasypus novemcinctus; assembly: GCF_030445035.2. NCBI lineage: Eukaryota > Metazoa > Chordata > Mammalia > Cingulata > Dasypodidae > Dasypus > Dasypus novemcinctus. Next base: position 56,820,971 of record NC_080697.1, on the reverse strand, counting down.
TGGAGGAGAGTAAAGAAGAAAGAATAGAGGAAGAAAAACTAAGAGTAAAAAGACAAACAAAAATATGATATGACATAAGAAAACCAAAGAATAAAATATTGGTAGTAAATAAAGCATTTACAGTAATTTCATATTGAATGTGAATGGATTAAGCTCCCCAATCAAAAATACATGGTGACAGAAAGGATAAAAAAAAAATTAACCCTCCATATGCTGCCTACAAGAAACACAACTTAGCCCCAGGGATACAAACTGGCCTAAAGTGAAAGGTTGGAAGAAGATACTCCATGCAAATAATAACTAAAATAGAGCAGGGGTAGCTATACTAATATCAGACAAAACAGACTTTAATGAAAAAAGTTATAAGAGATACAGAAGGCCATTATGTATTAATAAAAATCACAATCCATCAGGAAGATGTAACAGACATAAATATGCAGCAAACTAGGGTCCCCAAAGTACATGAGACAAACTCTGACAAAATTGAAGGGAGAAATAGATCTCTACAATAATCGTTGGAGACTTCAACACCTCACACACCTCATTAGATAGAACAACTAGACAGAAGACCAACAAGGAAACAGAGAACTTAAACAATATAATAAATGACTTAGACATAACAGACTTTACAGAACACTGCATCCAAACTCAGCAGGTTATACATTTTTTCTCAAAGACCCATGGATCTTTCTCCAGGGTAGACCATGTTAGGGCATGCCGCAACTCTCAATGAATAAAAAAATTGAAAATATACAAAGCATCTTCTCAGATCATAATGAAATGAAGCTGGAAATCAATAATAGACTGTAAGAAGTAAATTCACAAATGTGTGGAGGTTGAATAACACACCTGATTTTTTGCTTCATTACATTATGGTCAGAGAAGATCTGTGGTGTGTGGTATGATTGTATATATTTAATATTATTGAGACTTGTTTTGTGAACAAACATATGTTCTAATCTGGAGATAGACTTTCTAAAGAAGAGGGTATATTCTCCTGCTTTTGGGTGAAGAGTTCTTTATATGTATTTTAGTTCTGGTTGATTCAAGGTATCATTGAACTCTTCTATTTTATTTTTAATCTTCTGTCTAAATATTCTTTCCATTACTGAAAGTGGTATATTGAAGTCTACTCCTGTTAATGTAGAACAATCTATTTCTCCCTTCAAATTTGTCAAATTTGTCATATGTTTTGGAGTTCTGCCATTAGGTGTGTATATATTTGTAATTATGGTGTCATGTCACTTCCATCACTATGTACTGATCTTTGTCTTGCATAACTATTGTTTTTACTTTAAGTCTATTTTATTTGATACTAGTATATCTACACAGCACTCTTTTAGTTACTATTCACAGGTTTTTTTGTGTGTGTTTTTGGGTTTTTTTTTGTATCCATTCACTTTCAACCTACTTATGTGTTTCATTATGTGATTAGTCTCTTATAAACTGTATAAAGTTGGGTCATATTTCTTTATCCATTCTGGCAATCTCTGCCTTTTAACTGGGAAATTTAATCCATTTACATTGAGAGTGATGAGGATCTGCATGGCTGTGCGGCTAAAGAAATGAGGGGCACTGACAGGGCCATATGAACTGATGAATCTCTTAGGCGTGAAGGGATTCCTGTTTTTAATATATCTGTTTGCAAGTAGAGCAATGAAATATCAATCATTTGATAAACAGTCATTGTACAATCCTGTAATTACCTTGAAGAGGGGCAGGGTGGGGTAGGTGAGTTAAGTCATATGAAGTCTTCCTGCAGTTTTCACAGGCAGTAACTTTCATACCTCTCTTTCTTAGTGAGTCTACTTACTACATGGATCTATTTGCCTGGTGTCTGCACTAGTGGAAACTAGAACCCCTCTTATTCCCACCTGCCTGAATATCTGCTACTCTCTCCTTGTCCCATCACCCCAACAAGAAACCATTCATTCCACACAGAACTGTGAGGAACACTAAAACCTCTGATTGTTTAGGATGTGATCGTTACCCTCTGATATTATTCCCTGGTCTAAATCTTTTCCAAGAGAATGAAACCTTGATGTGGTGGAGGTGTCAACTCCTTGGAATTGACACTCCAGGTGATGGAAATAGAAGGCTCTTGCCTCAACTAAAGCTGTGAAAACAATGACACACATCTTTAAAATGAATCCAGATTTGGGGTTAGGTGAGAATCAGGCTAAGGCTGAACAAAGATCAAAGGTAAAACCATTCTATCATATTACATTTATATGAGTTGCACAAGAGCCATCACATAAGATAAATGACAGGTCTAATTCCCACTTGCAGGTGAGCTTAGCATGACTTCCTTGAGCACAGCTCTTCTGAGGAGAGCTCCACCTCAGTTTACCTATATAGAAATATTTTTCCTTATCTCCTTGGTCACATTGTCTATAGCAGAGATAGATCTTTTTTGTCCAAATTGCCATCTGTGTCATTGGTCTACCAGTTGCATAGGTATGCAAAATTTTTATCCAATTGGGCAGAAAATAGCAAATGTTGATTAAATAAACATAAGAAATCCACTTCTGCAGGTATTTTCACTTGAACAGTACAGGAAAAGTCATCAGTTGTTTACAAGGTCAGGGATCAAAAGGCAGAAAGGAAAGAGAAGTCACTACAAGTAGAAACTAAAAGTCAGAGCAAAAAAGTATTGAGAACAGTTAGGGTCTCCAGTAACTGAAGGAAAACCATGGAAATGCTGAGTATGCAAAATGACAAAGCCCAGGTTGGGAAGCAGTGGATGTCTAGCACTGTCTCTGGAGAATAGAAGTATCTTCTGTCCATGTTTATACTGGTCTGTTAGGAGAATTAGCCAACCTGTGGAGACAAAACACAGGTGTAGAGTTCACTGGGAAATTTGATTCCTGTGTTGCCTTCAGTGTCACTTTGATGGCTCTCTGGTCTAACAGCTCCATTTATCGCACATCTGTATCACCTGATATCTGCATTTATTGTTGAGTTAGTGATGATAACAATAAGTGATAATAGCCCTTCTTACTCCTTAATTATTTGAATAACTGAGTCCTTGGGCTACACTCCCTTCCCTAACATAATGAAACGCCAACATATTGTTAGGGTCATAGAAAAGGGCAATCGCCATATTTTACAAGGTGATGGGAAAAACATGCTCATGCTTGTCTGTATGGGTCAGAACAATATCATTTTCATGCCCCAAGTGAAATGAAGCATAGTCTGGAATTAAAGAGGAATTATGTGAAGGGCAAATCAGCCTGAGGTTGGGCAAAGATCAGGGAGAAAATATTTTATTATGATCTATTTACTTGAACTACCCAAGACCCACCAGGCAAGCTATGTGGTAGTTGTTCTTCCTAATTATGGGAATCCTCTGGAGCCTTCCCTTCTCTGAGCAGAGTCTTTAGCTCAGTTTACCTGTTCAGAGTGCTGTGGCCCTACCTCCCCTGTTACATTTACTGCAATAGGAGCAGCCTTTTCCTAAGGGCAGCTGTGGTTTACTGGTGGGTTATATATGAGTTGACAAAACACAAAATTTTGCCTGACAGTAGCAATTATACCAGGTAGCACTGAGTTGAGTGAAAGTAGTATCTTGTGGGGTTAGTTTGCATTATGAACGTGTACAATTGTTTAAATTCAAACTGACAAATTAATGCATTAGTTTCTGTTTTAATATTGTTGTTGTTTTTTAATTGATATCTGATGCTCAAACTGTGGGTCATTGGAAGCAAAGGCAGGTTCCTCTTAATGTAAATCATTCAGGAAAAATTCACAAGAAAATTGGACAGCACATATATGCCATATGCCAATGCAAACAAACAAATAAGCCAAGGTCAAACACAGAGACTAATGCTTTAACTTTATTTTGAATAGAGAAGTAAAAGAAAGCACAAAATATACAGAATAAAATCGCTAATTTCAAGATCTTCAGATTGTATCTTGCACTGCTTTGCATCTCAATTGACACAGCTCAGCTACGGCAAAGCTTGTGAGGGGTGCCCTTGATAGTACAGGTCCTGAAGTTGATCTCACCTAAATTGCAGACATCAGTTCTGCAAAAGCAGGTGGTTCTCTGCTGAGAGTCTTGGAAAAAAGGGACATGTCAGGCACCGTGGGAGAGGAGGAGGAGAGGCAGAGCCACAGCAGGGGAGATGCTCTAAGAAGTGACATGTCTGCTACTAATCAACCAATATACACCAATCATAAAAAGATGGAGAGAATTCATATGTTCATCATAAAGCAAAAGAAATCTTACTATGAGTTGCACATGAAGGATCTCATTTTTCAACCATTCTAGTCTATCATTTACAAGCTTATCACACCCCTTGTGATACAGCTCCCAAATCAGGATTACTCACCTCTCATTCCAACCCATCCACACACACCAGTTTTTGAGCCCCACCTACAGGTACTCAGGAGCAAATTGAAGAGGTTGGTCTAGCCTCCTCCTTGAAGCTGCTGAGTCTCTCACTCACACCTCCAGAACCCAATCCTCTGGTTTTCCAAGAAGTCTAGAAGAGTCTCTAGTTTGAAGGCCCTCAATTCCTAATGCTTTCGTAACTTACTGGTGGCACTGCTGGGCAACTCTCACCTGAAGCCTCTCGAGTGACTCTTTTGTCTCCCACAAAGTAAATGGCCATATCTTGGTCCTGGGCCTCAGGCTGCTCCTGGGCTGGAAGTTCATCAGTACTTTCTCTGAGGGGCTCAGCATTGGTCAGGAAGGTCAACAGGAGAATGGCAGAGAGGACAACAAGGGTCCTCATGGCTGAGAGTCACCTGGGGGTCGGTCCCTGGACAGGAGAGCAGGAGGCTGAGTGTGGTGGAGAAGGTAGAGGTTCAGGCCTGCATTTTTAGAAGGACAGAAGGAAAGAAGTTATTGACCTAAATGTATCAATATCTGAGGATGGCATGGCCAGCCCAAGGTCCTCCTGTCACCCAAGTCTCTTTGATGTTCCTCTGATCTGGCTTCTCCTTGGACTTACATTATGCATCTATTTGCTTGTTGTCCATGTTTGTTTTTCACTTGTGATGATGTCTGTTAAGAATTTGACACGCCTCCCTGCTAATCGTCTGTTTGAATATTTGCCAGTAAAAATTTTTGCATGTGTATGCCTGTAAAACTGTCTAGAAAAAGAGAAAGTTGCAATGATCAAAATAGCATTGGACTTTTCCCTTGCAACATTGGTTACCAGATGACATTTTTTACATTTCTGTGGAAAAAGAACTTGAATAGAGTATTCTATGCTGAGACAATATATAATTCACATTTATTGAGTAAATTGTCTTTTTTTGGAATGTTCACTGACACAGGAAATGTACAGTACATGAATATTTTTGAAAAGGAAATTGCTCAAGGATATAGTCAAGTAAAATAAAGAAGAATCCAAATAAGAAGATGTAGAAATAGAAAAATAGAGTTGAAAAAAGATTCATTAAAATGGTTTATATTTTGTTTATGTTATCTTTCCATTAATGTATAATAAGGTAGGACATTTTAATACAGTTGTTAAAAAACATTATTTAATAAAGTAGAGTGAATTAAAACAATATATGCATTGGCATTTAGAATAAGAACTCCCCAAAGCTTCAATAAAACTTGGAAATTTATCAAGAAAAAGAGAAAGTGGGAATTATGGATAATGATGAACTAAATATGAAGAAAATCAATTAAATATATGTTAAAAGTATAAAGTTGACCAACTGAAGTTGATATAACTAGGATATATAATAAATAAAAACATGCAGTGGAAGGAAGAAAAGATAAAGGCAGAAAAAGGGAATCAATTCATTCTCCTTAACTAAGAAAGAAAAAAATCAGGAATTACAATAGAAAATGGAAACAAAATACCAGGAAGGTCGTTCCCTCCACTACCTGCTTGTGCAATTCCCTTTCTCCTCATTGGATTGAAAGTTCTATGAGGGCAGGGACCTGGTCTGCTGAAATCTTTGTACCTTGTCTGTGTGAGTTTGGGAAGGTACCACTCTGCCCCTCAGCCTTCTTTCTATTCTTATCTTCATTCACATTTTGTTGTTGCAAGCATTAAATAACTAAAACTGTGTAAAGTGTTTAGAGAAGTGCCTGACAACTCATAATATATTCCTGTTGGTGTTGTTATTGTTTTTGTCATCATCAGCATCACTTGCTCAAATGTATACACTAAGGTAGTGGTTGGCACCAAGGAAGAGGTACAGCCATGCTTGTAATATGCATTTGAACTGGCAAAGGGACAGCAACAATTGTGGCCCAGTGCCTGTAATCTCAGCTTTCACTGTCTGGTTGTGTGGTCCTCACTCTACCCTCCTGGCTGTGGACACCTAGTTGGCACTGCCTCAATCCACCATGTCTTCCCCTTCCTTTTACTCCATTCCTGAGGTCTCCATACACTGCTACTATTGCTTCCCAAGCTGCATCTCTGCCATTTTCTGAGTCTTCATGAGCTGAGTTGAGGCTGGGTGGGAGAAGGGTGTGCATAAGAGAAGTTTATTCCAGTTATGACTGTACTCCATGCTTTCCACCAAGTGAGTCTTCATCACCAAGATTCCTCTTTTATAGGTATAATTTTACCTCAGCCTTTCCTCATCTTTCCCTGGCAGCAATTTATTTGGATGAGTCTAAAATCTGGAAAGAAAAATGGATGGCTGAAAAAATTTAACTTCCAGATTTTTAACAGGTTGAATCTAGGATTCCCACAAACCAGAAGGTGCCTGTGCACCCGTGTGTTTGGGATCAGGTCACTCTCAACTCACCTTTCAGCCTTAATCACAGCCCTACCTTGGAACTCCCTCTCCTTGGCCGCTTTCTGGGACACGTACTTCTAGGGCTCTCTGGTGGCATTTTGGATAATTGTTTAGTGATTTAATGTGCTTATTAATAATAATTAAGAGTAAAATGCCTTTCTTATTGCAGCAGGGCATCCATGGCCTACTGTCCTCAATTTCAAACCTGCGGTCATTTAAAAGAAAGCCTGAGCATTCATGCTTCTCATCCTGCACTTTGACCTACTCTTGCCTCTCCTAATCCAGGGACAGGACAGAATTAGCACAGCCACCCTTGTCTGGAAACCTACTTACAGATGGCATGAATTCCCATGACCTTTGACTTAGGAATTTAAGATGAAAATGAACATGGCTGTGCTGAGAAGTACAGTGAAAAGGCAAAGGTCTGAAAGGAGAGATTAGACAGCTACAGTAGGTGCTTTGAAGAAATTAGTATTCCAGGCAAGTCTGGAAAACAAAAGATGCTTAGCTATGCCCCTTTTGATGCTAATGGTCAAGCACATGGGGGAGAAGAGTTTATGGGCCTTTAGCAAACAGGAACAGCAGGTGTGTATGTGGAGCTGCTATTTCTAGACCAGAGGAGCACTGGAGGTTTGAGCCATCCAACCCCACAGGCTTCTTCACCCTCAGCAATGTGCACATCAAACATCCTAGGGCAGACCCTTCTCACTGAGTTTATTCTTCTCTGATCCTGCTTTGCTCAGACCTGTATAAAGGCAGAGCTGGTATCTGCTTTGTTCCTGCTGCCCTATCCAGGACACTGACATCCAGATGGCCCACATCACAAGGATGCTCACTCTGTCCACTGCTATTCTCCATTGGCCCTGCAGAATTAAAATCTGCTTAAATCTGTTACTTAAAATCTGATGTGAGAAGATTAACATGTGACTTGGAAAAATTACAAAGGCCTGGGCAGACCATTTGGGCCCTAGGAAATTCCCAGAAGCTCCTCAGCTCCACACTCTGGCAGTTGTGCCACTCTAAGACATCTGCACCAAATTCCTCATGCAATACCTGGAGATTCTGCAAAGCACAGTCATGCCTTTTAATTCACTTAATAATTCAGAGCACTGAGGCAGAAGTCACTCCATTGTGCAGAGGTGGAGGTCAAATTCAAGAGCTGATGTGACTGGCTTGAGGCCTCACAAAAAGTGCAAGGCTGGATGCTGGGCTGTGGCCATGCAAAGAAGGGGTCTGTCCAAGGTGGCTCTAAAAGGCCATTTCATAAGCAAATCTGTACTCTAAAAAAGAACCAGAGTAACTGATGGAGTTCCACAAGGCACAGCCATAGTTTTGTCCCTTCATACCTGGTTGTTTCCTGGAACTGTCTTCTTTGTGTTCTCTGTGAGGGTTAGAGAGAAAAGGGAAGTGTAGGGGTCCCTGAAGTAATGACCAGCACTCAAACCACATTGCTAAGGAGGTCCAATGTGCACAGAGAGGTTGGGTGTGGTCAGCCATGTCTGTACCTGCAAGTAAGCAGAAAGGAGCTGATGTCCTTATAAGAAGGAACTCTAAGAAAACCCTCCTCAAAAAACTTATGCCTGAAGGCCCCTGCTCTGAGAACAGTGACCTAATTAACAGATTTAAATAAAGCTTGTGGTGCCAGCTCAGGGCCTTGGCTTTGCCATCAGCTAGCCCTGGTGCACCTGGTCCCCTCTAAACTTGCCTTTGTCTCTGTGTGTCTTTCTTAAGCTCCCATATTCTCCATTCATGTTCTCTCTTCAGCTGCACAGTTCACAGCAAGCGGCACTCAACCAGGGACCTGAGTACACAGGAATGTCATGAGAAGGTAGGGGGCCCTGTGATGAGTGGTAAATACAGGGATGAAGTGCTGGGCATAAAAAATGGGGAATCTCAGTTTGTCATGGCATAGTTTGTATGTCCAAACATTGAAAGCTTTGTTAGCTGATAGAGGTTCAAAAGTGAATACCTCACATTTGGAAACGTTTTTAGAGTTTGTACAACAGACTTGCCCTTGATTTCCCACTGAAGGCACGATAAATGAATATATGCAGTGGAATGTAGGTCAACACCTTCAGGACTGTCACACTGCCGAAGGGCCACAGGGCATGCTGTGTGCACCTTAACTTTATGGGGCTTACTAAGGAATTCCCTGGATCCTCTGAGGATCGCAAACCAATGGTTGAAGTTTTAGCATCCACAGTTAATAAAGGGTTAAAGGAGTCCCCTCCAGCTGCTGCCAAGGACTCTGAGAAAGAGGAGGAAGAGGTTACCAAGCCCTTGGGCTCTGGATTAGGGGACTACAGGTTTTCCCACTGCAGCAAGGGCTGCGTGTGGCACATCTTCCTTGGGAAGATGTCACAGGGTTCTAATTGTTCCCTATGATAGAGCACCTAGACCCTAATCATCCTGGTCAGGTCTTGCACTCTCATGACCCCATTCATTTCAAATTGCTGGAATACTTAAAAATGACTTGCAGTACTTATGGACCTACTTCACCTTTCACCATGTCCCTTTGGGAATCGATAGGTACTGACGCCCTTTGCCCAAAGAACTGGACAGTTCTTGCTAAATCCTGTCTTTTTGGGGGGTATTATTTAATGTGGAAAAAGTCATTGGTTTGAGGAATCTAGTGCATAGGCAGATCGCCGTCAAGTGCATGGTGTGCCTATCTCCATGGAAACACTTACTGGAACAAGTCAATATGACCCTCTCCAACAGAAGTTGCCATTTGGGCTTCAGGCCTACCAACAAATCAGTCTCTGTGCCTTACATACCTGGAGACAATTGCCCTCACAGGAAGAGAAATCCTTAAAATTATACAAAATTGTCCAGGGATTGGAAGAGCCTTCTGCTGACTTTGTGGCCCACTTTTTAAGGTGATAGGGTGAGTGATCCCAGATCCTGAAGCTGGGGCATCATGGTGAAACAACTGGCATTTGAAAATGCTATCAGATCTTACAAAAAAACTACCACCATCACAGCCTGCATCTGGTTTTGTGCAGATATTGGTCCCTCTGCAGTTTTAGCAGCTGTCTTAAAACTACCACCCAAAATTCCCATTTGGTTTGTTTTCAGTGCCACCAACAAGGACATTTTTGTCACAACTGCCCTTCTGCGGCTTTGTGTCTTTCTACCCTATTTCTGTTGCATCCACAAGTGCAAGCACCTAGCACTTGCCCTGGGTGCAGCGAGGCAAGCATTGGGGAAGTGAAAGACCACTGCATTGGGACAACCTGAACAGCTGCCGGGAAACGGCTTGCAGAGATGATGTATCTGTCATCGCACTGCAGCACTGGCCTGCAACTTGCCCGGTGGAAACAGCATCAGGTGCCTTAAAAGGGTGGGCACCATGCATCACCCTTTCTGTAGCATCCAACTTATTCAATGAAAAGATGAAGAAGGACATAAAGCTGATTTCAGCCATTTGTCCTGTTAGCATTGCCTAGTAATTTATGGGGAAATGACATTCTTTCTAATCTTGGCCTTTTGCTTATTAGCCCATTGTCTGCTCTTATGCAAATGATGTTCAAACAGGGCTATGACCCCAAGAATGGCCTGGGAAAACAACAGGGTTTGTTGGAACCTGTGCAAACTCAGATTCATCCTCCTTGGTGGGGGTTAGGGTACCCACATTTTTAGCTGGGGTCACTGATACTTCAACCCAGCCAACTGTAGCACCCATAGTTTGGCTATCCAATGAACCTGGTTGGGTGGATCAGTGGCCCCTTACACAGGAGAAGTTAGTTGCTGCAGAACTGCTAGTGAATGAACAGAGACCTGCTGGCCATCCCTGTGGAATTTTAGTCCATGGAATATTCCCATTTTTGTTATTAAAAAGAAATCAGGAAATTAGCGGTTGTTACAAGATCTGCGTGCAGTAAATAAAACCATGCGAATTATGGGTCCATTACAGCCTGGACTCCTGTCTCCAACTGCTATCCCTTTACAATATCACCTTGTGGTACTAGAACTAAAGGAGGCCTTTTTCACTATTCCCTTCCCCCCTACCAACCGCCCTGTTTTGTCTTTTCCTTGCTGAGCCCTAATTTTCAACAACCTTTACACTGGTTCTGTTGGACCATACTGCCTCAAGGTATGGCCAACAGTCCTGCTCTCTGCCAAGCTTATGTAGCTAAGGTGCTGACCCCAGTGTGAGAAAAATACCCTTCTACCTATACTACTCACTATATGGATGGTATCTTATTGTCTGTGCAACAGAAGAACAGATGCTTTCACTTTTTGCAGACCCCCAACAGCTGCTTACACAGTGGAGACTGCAAATTGCTCCAGAAAAAGTTCAAAAAGACTTTCTTTTTGCTTACTTAGGCCATCTAGTGGAAAAGTGGTGAGTAGTACCACCAAGGCTGACTATTCATGTGACACATTTAGCTACTTTAAATGATTTCCAAAAATTGTTAGGGAACATTAATTGGTTGTGACCCTCTTTGGGACTAACCACAGGTGATTTAACCCCTTTATTTGACATTCTTGAAGGAGACTCTGATCCCACGTCCTCACAGACACTGTCACTTGAAGCTGAGTCTGTTCTATGGCTCATGGAGAAAAAAATAGCAGACGCCCAACAAACAGGAGTTGATACTACCTTGCCTGTTGAATTACTGATTTGCACCACTACTTTTTCCCCTCCAGGTGTTTTATGGCAATCAATAGGCATTCTGGAGTGGAATAATCTGTGTCATTGTCACAAAAAAGTGTGCATCCCTATACAGAAGAGGTCACCACCCTTGTTACTGGGGCTGCGCTCGTGCAATTCAATTACTTAGCATGGAACCCCAAGGGATTCTTCTTCCATATTAAAAAAAAAAAAAAACAGCTTGGCAGTGTGCACTGGTACAATTCCCAGTGCAAATTAACAATCATTATCCAAAACTCCCTCTATTACAGTTTCTCTTGTTAGCCCCTTTTGTTTCCCAGTCGTACTTCTGCCTGTCCCATACCACATGCACTTACTGTCTTTACAGAAGGTTCCAGTTTGTGTTGGGCCGCCTTTGTTTCATCTTTCTCGTGTCCAGCAAACACCTTACTCTTCTGCCCAGTGAGTGGAGCTCTGTGTGCTTTGTGATGCTCTGCAATATTTTCCACATGAGCCCCTTAATGTTTATTCTGACAGCCAAGATGTGATCAGTGCGGCCCTGAGAATTGAAACTGCTCATTTAAAAATGATCCCGTTTTGAAAGCTTTTGGTTTTGTTCTCTCCTTTGCAAACTCTCTCCCTCCAGCGCTCTCTTCCCTGATATTTTGGTCATCTATGTGCACACACATCTTTACCTGGACCCCTAGTGGAAGGTCATGCCCAAGCCTATCGTTTAGTAGCCCCCACCTCTGACAAGGTTTCACAAGCCCAATGCTCACATGCGATGTTCCATCAAAATACAAATAGTTTGTGGAAACAATTTCAGCTAACCCATGAACGAGTCTGGCAAATCGGAAAGCAATGTACTAACTATCCTCCTTTCAGTTCTTTCCCAACTGTTGCCATTAATCCCCGTGGCCTGAGCCCCAATCACCTTCGGCAAATGGGTGTCACCTATTTTGCCCTTTCTGGCCGGGTTCAGTGGGTTCATGTAACTATGGATACTCACTCCCATTTTCTCCACGCTACCTGCCAAGTGGGAGGAGGTGCACAGCACGTTATCCACCATCATTTGCCAGCATTTACAGTTATGGGTTTGCTTCACCATGTGAAAACTGATAATGCTACCGCTTATTGCAGCCGTGCACTGCTACTGTTCTTTCCTGTTTACGGTATCCGGTATCCGCCACTCAACTGCTATTTCATACAATTTGACCTGACAAGCACTTGTTAAGAGAAACAATTGCACCCTAAAAATGCAGCTCTTAAAGCAAAGAAGGGGGTGAATGAGGAGGCAGCAAGGAGTCCACAGCGTCAATTAACTGCTGCCCTTTTTACCCTTAATGTTTTAAATTGTGATGCTTCAGGGACCTCTGCGGCTGAACGGCATTTCGCTAGGACCCACAGGAAGCAAAGGGCTAGTCCTATGGAAGGATCTCCTTACAGGCCAGTGTCATGGTCCTGACCTGTGTTGTTATGGGGCCGAGGTTCTTGTTGTGTGTTTTCTGAAACAGCAGATTAGCCGCTGTGGGTTCCCTATCATGCAGAGTGGCCGCCACAACACCAGTGACACTGCCCCGAGCTGAAGGAGAAGTTTCAGAAAACCAGGAAAGGGGCCAGCAGGATGCTGGGTAAGGAGGCTGGTGGCTGTGGTTGCTGCAGTTAATCTGCATCCAAGCATCTTATTCCTATTGGACGTTTCTTCCCAGGCCTCCCCGATTGTACCCCGTCACTTGGTATGACCTCCCTGTGCCTGTGATTGTCAATGACATGGCCATGATAGGAGGCTCGTTGAGGGATCATATGAAACCTCATGTTGTCAACTCATTTACCTACAGTGGCCTCACTGCTGAAGTGCCTCTTTGTTTTTCTCTCCGGGAAACTGGGTTGTCTACATCCCCAGCAGGAAAATCAGACAGCCTATGAAAGCAATGGTGAGCCAATGTCACTGGCCCGTGGGGTCTCTATAAATACATTCAAACTGTAAGTAAATGGGGATTCACTAATGATACTCCAGTGGCCACACACCATCGGCCCCCATTGCCACTCTGCACTAAAGGCACTAATTTAGAGTTTAAGGGCTTTCCTCCTTGGGTCTCGTGGGCTTATGTCCCAGCCTGTGCTCATAACATCTCAGGAGGCTTGGGTTCTTTATACACCTGGGCCCACTGTGCAGACCCCCAGCATCCGCATTTTCATTATATGTCTGCTGGAGGTTTGTTGCTAATGTCATCACTTCTCCAAGGTTTATTTTGTAGGATAAGCTGTGGCAGTTGGTTGCTATGACCCATCATAGCAAGTCCAAGGCTGGACACAGGGCTGTGGCCATATGTAGAAAGCGCCTGTCCAAGAAGGCTTTCAAAGGCTACTTCAGAGCAAGGTCTGAACTGTGATAAAGTCCCAAAGTAACTGATGGATTTCCAGAGGCACAGCCATAGTTTTGTCACTCCTTACCTGGTTGTTTCCTGGAACTGTCTGCTTTGTCTTCTCCATGAGGGTTAGAGATCAAAGGGAAGTGTAGTGGTCCCCAAAATAATGTGTGGTGCTCAAGCCACATTGCTAGGGAGGATCAGTGTGTGCAGAGAAGTGAGGGTGTGCTCAGCTGTGTCTGTAGCTGCAAGTAAACAGAAAGGAGCTCATGACCTAATAAGGAACTCTAAAAAAACTTTCCTCAAGGAACTGCAAGCCTGAAGGCCCCTGATCTGAGAACAGTGACCTAGTTAAATGCTTTAAATAAAGCTTGTGGTGCCAGCTCAGGGCCTTGGCTTTGCCATTAGCTAGCCCTGGCTCATCTGGTCCTTTCTAATCTTGTCTTTGTCTCTGTGTGTCTTTCTTAAACTCCCATCACCCCCCTCAGGTTCTCAGTTCACCCACACAGGTCACAGCATCCCAGTCCTCTCCTAAGCTAGTTTGGGATGGTACTTTCAGGAGTTAATGATGGGCCTCTGAACTACCAAAATTGCCTGGGTTTTCATTGAAAATACATATGAGATCATTACAATTCAAGTTTAGGATATGAGGACATGGAAGAACTTTTCCTCAGGTAGCACCAAGAAATCTCTAAATGAGCAATTCAGATAACATAAAATCACACATATCTACTGAATGATTGAAAAATTGTGGACACTATAGGGCCTTTGTGAAGTGGTTTCCTGAGAATGGTGTCCTTCCCAGTGAGCACCAAGTTGTGGTGATTTCCAAAGTCCACTGAGTGCAGATGGACAGAAGAAGAGGCAGCTAAAATGTGAGTGTCTTTAGTGCCCCCAAGGCTGCTGGGAGCCTCTGCTCCAAGGGCCTCAGCTTACAGAAAAGAGCAGAGGCTGGAGGAACCGGTCACTTGCTAATAATATCATGGCATGTTAAGGGCACACCTGGACCTGGAATCCCCCACATGGAGTCTGGTCCTTCCCCAGAAACCTCTGGAGATGAGGAGCTGACACACTCTGCCCTCTGTCCTGGGCCCCTCCTGGTGGGAACCTCAGCTTTCTTCCTGGTGGCTCAGCTGGTTTCAGGGCCACAGGAGAAATGGTAAGTGAGTGAGAGTCCTCGTGGCTATGGGCCACCTGGACATTAGTGTCCTGGATGGAGAGTAGTAGCCAAGCAGATACCAGCTTGCCTTTATACAGGTCTCAGCAGAGCAGGATCACAGAAGAATAAGTTCCTGAGAAGAATCTGCCCTCAGGATGTTTGATGTGCACATTGCTGAGGGTGAAGGAGCCTGTGGGGTTGGATGGCTCAAACCTCCTCTGGTCTAGGAATAGCAGCTCCATGTACACACCTGCTGTTCCTGTTTGCTAAAGGCCCATAAACTCCTTCCCCATGAGCTTGACCATTAGCATCACAAGGGGCACAACTGAGCATCTTGTTTCCTGGATTAGCCTGGAATACAAACTTCTCCAAAAGCACCTTCTGTACCTGTTTATTCTCTCCTTTCATATCATGTCCCTTCACCATAATTTTTACCACAGCCACATTTTCTTCTTAAATTCCTAAGTCACAGGTCATGGGAATTCATGCCGTCTGTACGTAGGTTTCAAGATGGGGTGGCTGTGCTTCTTCTGTCCTGGCCCTGGATTAGGAGAGGCAAGAGTAGGTCAAAGTGGAGGATGAGAAGTGTGAGTTCTCAGACTTTCTTTTAAATGGCCAAAGGCTTGCAGTGAGGATGGTAGGCCATGGATGCACTGCTGCAAAAAGACAGGGCTTTTATTCTTAATTATTACTCATACGCATATTAAAACACTTTTCCAAAATGGCACTAGAAAGCCCTAGAATTACTTTCTCAGGAAGAAGCTGAGGAGAGGGAGGTTCCAAGGCAGGGCTGTGTTTAAGGCTGAAAAGTGAGCTGAGAGCGACCTGATCCCAAACACATGGGTTCACAGGCACCTTCTGGTTTGTGGGGAATGCTAGATTCTACCTGTTAAAAATTTGAAAGTTAAAATTTTTAGCCATTCATTTTTCTTTCCAGAATTTAGACCCAAATAAATTGGGGGCCAGGGAAGAATGAAGTAAAATGAGGTAAAATTTCACCTATAAAAGAGGAATCTGGGTGATGAAGACACAAATGGCAGAAACCATGGGGTATGATCATAACTGGAATAAACTCTCTTTGTGCACATCTTTCTCCCACCCAGCATCAGCTCAGCTTGTGAAGACTCAGAAAATGGCAAAGAGATTCAGTTCATGAAGCAATAGTAGCTGTTTATGCAGATCTCAGGAACATTATAAAAGGAAGGGGAAGGCATGGTGGACTGAGACAGTGACAACTAGGTGTCCAGGGCCAGCAGGTTAGAGTGAGGACCACACAAGCAGACAGAGAAACTGAGATAATGGATACTGGACCACAGTCATAGCTGTCCATTTGTCAGTTCAAAGCATATGCCAGGCATGGCTCTACCTCTTCCTTGGTGCCAACCACTACCTTAGTGTTTACGTTTCAGCAGGTGATGCTGATGATGACAAAAACAAGAACTACAACAAGAATATATTTTGAGTGTCAGGTATTTCTCTAAACACTACACGGTTTTAATTATTTTATCCTTATAAAACAAAACGAAGCTGAAGATAATAAAAATAAAACTGAAGTGCAGAGCAGTACCTTCCTAAACTCACATAAACAAGCACAAAGATCTCAGCAGACCAGGTCCCTGCCTTCACAGAACTTTCAATCCAGTGAGGAGAAAGGGAATTGCACAAACAGGCAGTGGAGAGAATGACCTTCCTGGTGTTTTGTTTGCATTTTCTATTATAATTCCTGACATTTTCTTTCTTAGTTATGGAGAATGAATTGATTTCCTTTATCCTTCTTTCTCATCTTTTCTATCATTCACTGCATCTGTTTGTTTATTTTATATCCTATTATTCAGACTTCCATTGGTCAACATTACATCTTTTAACAGATATTTAATTGAGTATCTTCATACTGAATTCTTCATTATCCATTATCCCCACTTTCTCTTCTCTCTTGATAAATTCCCATGCTTTGTTGAACTATTGGGAAATTCTAATTCCAAATGCCAATTCATATATTGCTTTATTTCTCTCTACTTTGTTTAATATTTTTTAAAAATAATATTAAAATGTCCAACCTTATTATCAACCATTAATGGAAATATAGTCTAAACAAAATATGAAGAGTTTTAATGAGTCTTTTTTCAACTCTGTGTTTCTATTCCTATATCTTCTTCTTACTTGGATTATTCATTATTTTATTGCAGGATATGCTAGAGTAATCTCCTTTTCAAAATATTCACATACTATACATTTCCCATGTTGTGAACATCAAAAAAAAAAGGACCATTTGCTCCCATAAATATGAATGATATACTGTCTCAGCTTAGAATTTGCCATTCAAGTGGTTTTTCCTCAAATATATAAAAATCTGCCTAGTAAACCAATGGTGAAAGGGAAAAATCCTATGCCACTTTGATCATTGTCCCTTTGTAGCCATTTTCTTTTTCTAGACCATTTTATAGTATACACGCAAATACTTTTGCTAGTAATTATTCGAACAGATGAATAGAGGGGAAGCTAATCAAGTTCCTAACAAGCATCATCACCTGTGAAAAACAAAAACAGACACCAAGTAAATAGATGAATATTGTAAGTAGAGGGAGAAGCCAGATCAGAGGAACATCAAAGTGACTGGGTGACAGGAGGACCTTGGACTGGCCACCCCTCCCTCAGGTATTGACACATTTAGGTCCTGACACATTTAGGTACTGACACATCTATAAATGCAGGACTGAAACTCCTCCCTCTCCATCACACTCAGCCTCCTGCTCTCCTGTCCAGGGCCCAACCCCCAGATGACTCTCAGTGATGAGGGCCCTCACTGTCCTCTCTGCTGTTCTCCTGTTGGCCTTCCTGACCCACGCTGAGCCCCTCGGAGAAAGCACTGAGGAGCTTCCAGCCCAGGAGCAGCCTGAGGCCCAGGACCAAGATATGGCCATCTCCTTTGTGGGGGACAAAAGGGCCACTCAAGAGGCTTTAGGTGAGAGCCCGGTGGTGCCACCAAGTCATGACAGTATTAGGAAGTTAGGGTCTTTAAGCTAGAGACTCTTGTAGGATTCTTGGAACAGCAGAGATTTGGGTTCCAGGTGGTGTGTGTGGAAGACTCAGCAGCTTCAGGGTCAGAGGCTAGACCAGCCTCTTTGAGTTTCTCGTTAGCACCTGCAGGCTGGGCTCAAAATCTGGAGTGTGTGGATGGGTTGGAATGAGATGTGAGTTAACCTGAGTTTGGGAGCTGTATCACAGGGGCTGTGATATGCCTGTAAATGATAGACTAGAATGGTCAAAGAATGAGATCCTTCATAAGCAACTCAGAGTAAGATTTCTTTATTCTTTATGACAAATATGAATTCTCTCCATCCTTTTATGACTGGTGTATATTGGTTGATTAGTGACAGACAAGGCACTTCTTAGAGCATCTCCCCTGGTCTGCTCTGCCTCTCCCCCTTCCCTCCTTTCCCACTGTGCCTGATACATCCCTTCTCTTCACAGGCCTTCAGGAAAGAACCATCTGCTATTGCAGATGTGGGTCCTGCAGGATCAGGGAGTGTTGTGTGGGAACCTGTGGAATGCTATACAAGCTTTGCTGCATCTGAGCTGTGTCAACTAAGATGCAAAATAGTGCAAAATCCAATCTGAAGATCTTGAAAAGAATACTTTTCCTCTGTATACTTTGTGCTTTCTCTTACTTCTCTATCGAAAATAAAGTTAAAGCATTGGCCTCAGTGTGTTTGGCCTTTGCTTATTTGTGCCGTCCAATTTTATTGTGACTTACGTCCTGCATGGCTTCCATTAAGAGGAAGCTGTCTTTGCTCTCTAATGATCCACAATTTGAGCATCAGACGTCATCTGTAAAAAAACAGCAAAAAGAAAACAATGGGTAAATTGGTCAGTTTGAATCTGAAGAACTCTACATGTTCATAATGCTTTTGAAAAGATAGACATCAATATAAAATTTACAAAAAGGTGGTTGTTGATGCAAAGTAAAGGTTGATACAAGAGACTGCTTCTTTTCATTAATTTAATTAGTGGGAATTCAATGATACATATCAATTTCTTTCTTATTTTAAGCAAATTTGTTTGGAATATATAATTTTTCCAATTATATATATTTATATATATATTATATTATATATATATATATAATATATATATATTATATTTATATATAATTTTTCCAATTATATATAAATGGGATAGAGAAAACTAAAACTTAAGTGAATCACAGGCAAAGAAAAAATGAGAATCATTCCAAGTAGAAATGGCTGACCAGCCTAATGACTTCAATTAATAGGCAAAGAGGAGAGCCCAGAAGCTGCTCAATGTGGTGATACCAATAATTAGTGATACTAGACACAAAAAGATAAAGGAGTGAGTCCAATGTCCTAGAAAGGATCTGGTCTCAACCCTAAACCCTTTTGAAGATATTAATTCTATTAATTATAATAATCCCTCCTAATTTTAATAAAATGCTAGCAGGTAAAACATATATGTTTATAAGCCAGTGAACTAAGTCAACATATCATAATGACAGGACAATTACTTATAAACCGACTGCAAATTAAAACTTAAAGAACACCTTATTTGTGGAAAGGCACATTTTCAATATTAAAATTTCAATAAAAGGCAGTGTTTTAAAGAGTGCCATGACATGACAAAGGAAACATTTTTATAATTGAAAATAATAATGTGTTTGAATCATCTTACAGACACAACCAAGTCCAAGAGTCAGCTATTTGACACCAAAAACTGCAACCTCATCTAGCTTCTTCTGGGTCTGGTAAGATTACAAACCCTAGAAAGGAGGAAATTCAGGACAAATGAGAAAAAAATTTAAGTTCACTTTTGTACAGTTTTAATATAATGGTACTAATAAGTTTGTTATTCTTCTTGAGTATGTTTACCTCCTATTGAAGGTGTTACAGATTTTCAAAACAAATCAGACATACTATACTTATTATCTAATAGAAGTCCTTCTAGAGAACTTAAATATCAAATTTGTATCAACATTTAATTCCCAAAATGAAAACTTATGGTCTTCAAAATATTGATTCAGCATAAGCAGTGCAAATAGTGGTGAGTTTTCTTCACTGTGCCCTGACATTCTTCCAAGATATTCAAGAATCTACAATGAACTCAAGCCTGGTCCTTCTGCTCCCACAAGAGCCCTTCATCAGAGCTCCCTTCCAGGCCAGGAGCCTGCTTCTCTGTCTTTACTTTCCAATATTCTAAGTGTCCAGTGTCCCTAAGTGACCTTTTCCCATTCTTCAGAGAGGCTATAATCATGTCCCAGTTCCTCCATTCTATACCACCTTTCACCACATTTAATGATTCTGAAATTCTGTATGCATCTTCTATCTACAGGCAAATGCAATGTGATAGTGATTTTGCTTTATTTTGTTCAACTTCTATAATTACATAATACATACTATTTTAGGATCAAGGGAGTATGATGATACAGTGAATATCCATTAATTGCCTATGTTGTGTCATGCACTGCACTGTGTTATAGCTGCCTATCATGCCACTCCATGTGGTAGGAAAATGGTTAACTTGGTTTGGAAGCTGAGGAGATGGAGATGGGGTAAGATCTGGGTTTACATCCTTATGTCCATCTGCTTCCACAGCCAATGTTCTCAGGATCTACCCACTGCCAACTCCAAACCACATCAAAACTTAACAACTCTCCTTGCATAATTTTTTTAGGAGGTATTGGGATCTGAACCCAGCAGCTTGTACATGGGAAGCAGGAACTCAACCACATGAACTACCTCTAGTCCCCCACATTCTACTTCACTTTCCAACTCACTTTCTATTGACAATCTTGCCAACTAAGGCTCAGAGAAAATAAAAGTCATCAGATGGGAACTTCACAGACTTCAGGCTGTGAAACCAAGTAAACATATTCCTATTTGCAACCTTGCTCCTTCCTGGAAAGTCATATTCCTCTTCTCAAAGGCAGATACCACCTTTCCCCATCTGGACTTCAGGCCTTGTCCCTTACAGCTCCAGGAACCTCTGGAATCAATTGATAACCCTTTATCTCCTCTATTTTCAAATGCTTCATCTCCTTCTCATAACTACTTTTAAATACATAAATCTTTTTTTCAGTATATATTTTCTTTGATCTCTCACCACCTACACCTCTCACCCTGTCTTTCCTCCTCTTCATAGGTAAAGGAAACTTCTTGACAGAGTTACCTATATCCACTATTTCATTTTAATTCCCCATTACTCCCTGACCCTCTGCAATGTGGCTTCTATCTCAAGCACTCCATTGAAACTGCTCTTGCCAAATCCCTGTGGCAGACACTTGTTTGCTGGCCAATAGCTGCTCCATCCATTACCTAGATGTTCAGAGGGCCATACTCCTGCTTTCCTGTCCTTCTTATAGGAGGGTGTGAGTCTGTGATCCACTTCCAGGCAACTGGAACAGAAAAGTATGGTGGTGGGTGACTTGGAAAAGACTTTCATCTGTGATAGAAATGCAGACAAGCCCATGTAAAATACATGCTTGTGGTTGTAGGACAATGTGATGCTTGGCATGACATGGCCATATCAAAAACCTGTAAAAGGTGGAAGGCCTCTCATTGTAGCATCTGCCCCTGGTGCTATAATTACTGTGTGCCTGATATGAATAGCAGATCTCTATTTCCTATCCATGTGTTTCTTCAGAGCTCCAATCTTGGATCAATCTGCATTAAGAGAGCTGGCAGCTAAGGATTGGAAAATCCAGGGCCTCCTGTCAGGTCTCTCTGCCTCTACAATACATGCCCTTGGATGACACCAGGGTTTCTCAGCATGTGGGGGGTCCAGAATGTGGAGATCAAGTGGTTTGAGGATTTTGGCAGGTTCAGATGCAAGTGTGTTTAAATAACTTTGATCTCAATTATATTTGAAGTATCAGACGAAATTAGATTGCCATAGAAATCTGGCCACTTTCTTCACAAGCACTGCATTCAGAAAGTTTGCACACACATTTAAGCACTGTGTTGTTGGCATCATTTCAAATGTAAGTTAAAATCATCCTCATGATAATGAATATATTTGTTGAATTAGTTTGTTTCTTGGTAACTTTTCCTTTGTGATATATCCTCAGTGTCCAATAACTGAAATATAAGCATATAAGTATTTCATTAAGTGTTAAACTTTTCTGATGAAAATAGGAACAAATATTATAGTTCCAAATAACATTCTAAGTAAATGGGAAATAAACCTCTTGTTTGGATTTTAAAAATGGGAGCATGTAGGTACAGGACCCATAAATGACTACCAAATCTGTAAGAACACACATGACCTGAAGTAGTATAGTGATATGTGAAAGTGAGATTTGTGAACATGCAATCAGTGACCCTTATCCCAAGGAAACTGTCCACTGTATAGTTGTACCCAAAAAAGGCTTGAAGTGGTTGGAAGGCCACCCCCTCTGTTGATGCTGTGGATTTCCCCCATTTTTATCTGCATGGGAGCTGGTTTGGGCAGTCATTCTCTCTCTTTCATCACCATCAATTTCCTCTCCACTCACTTCCTCTTACCAGCATCAAAATATGCTCTAGTAAATGGCTTCTTACATGCAAGTACCTCTCTTACATGCAACTACAATAACAACACAACTTCCCAAACAAACAAACTCTTGGTCCTGTCTTCACCCCCTACCTCACTGCTCCTTCTCTCTTCTGCCTACTGCTTTCAGGCTTCTGTCTGCTCCAAGCCCTGAGAGAGCTCTGGTCAGATCAACACCTCCAGATCTCTGAATTCTAACATCAGTCCTCAATATTCATGTTTCTCAACTTCTCAGCTATATTGGGTCTAATTGATCATTCTGTCCTACCTAAACACTTACTGCTGTTGTCCTCAGGCTTCTGCTTCATAACAAATGAAAACCTACTTTGGGTTTATTGAGGCAAACTCCCCCAAAAAGAGATGTCTTTTACTCAGCTCAGTGCTACCTGATATAATTGCTACTCTCAGGCAAAACTTTGTGTTTTCTCAACTTATATATAATGAACCATCCAACCAACAGTCTGCCCTTAGGAAAAGTCTGCTCCTATTGCAGACAATGTACCAAGGGAGGTAGGGCCACAGCACTCTGAGCAGGTAAACTGAGCTACAGATCCTACTCAGAGAAGCAAAGGCTCCAGAGGATCCCCAGAACTAGAAAGAACAGCTATCAAATAGCTTGCTTGTTGTGTATTGGGAAGCTCAAGTAAATAGATCATAATAAAATATTTTCTCTCTGATCTTTGCTCAACCTCAGACTGATTTTCCCTTTACTTAATTCTTCTTTAAATACACACTATGCTTCCTTTCACTGAGGAATGAAAATGGTATTGTTTTGACACCTATGCTCAAGGCCCTCCCCATCATTTTGTAAAACATGGGGCTCACCCTTTTCTATTACCGGAAAACTATGTTGGAGTTTCATCACTTAGGGAAGGGGGTGTTGCCCAAGGACTCAAATATTCAAATAATTGAGAAGGAATAAGAGCTACAATCACTTATTGTTATCATCATTAACTCAACAATAAATGCAGATATCAGGCAGATAGAGATGTGTGATAAATGGAGCTTAAAAATTTGTGCAAAGTCTCACTGGATGTGCCTTGTATGTGATGGTTTGCGCCTCCCTTGCTACTCTGAGAATTTTCCCTTTAACAGTTGACATTCTGAGTAGTATGTGTCTTAGAGTAGGTCTATTTGGATTTATTCTGATTGGGATATGATGCAATTCTTGGATATGTAAGTTCATTTCTTTCATGAGAGTTGGGAAATTTTCAGCTATTATTTCCTCAGATACTATTTCTGCCCCTTTTCCTTCTCTTCTCCTTCTGGAACTCCCATAACAGATGTATTTTTGTATTCCATGGTGTCATTCAACTCTCTGAATCCTGCTCAGTTTTTTTTTTTTTTTCCATTCTTTTCTCTCTCTGTACATTTCTGTATTCAATTCTAGCAGTTCTTCTTTGGTGCTATTTATTCTTTCTTCTATTATTTTAAGTCTGCTGTTTATGCCTCAAATGTGTATTTGTTCTCACCTATTGTGTCTTTCATTCCCATGAGCCCTATTACTCTTCTGTTCATGATTTCAAATTCTTCTTTGTACTTGCTCAATGTCTTATGTGTCATTATCTCTTTAGTCATATTGTCTTTCAAATCATTAATTTGCTTTTGGAAATTTGTGTGCATCATGCTAATTAGTTCTCTCAAATCCTATCTCTCTTTGGGGCTTTGATATATTCCTTTCCTTGGGTCAATGTCTTCTGTTTTCTTAGTATGGCTCATAGTTTTTTGCTGATGTCTAGATATCTGATTAGGATGTATTAATAGTTTACTCAGGTGCTCAATTTCTTTCTCTTTTGTAAGGATTTAGTGGTGGGACACTGTATGTTACCACTGGTCTTTGATTTTTGGCTTGACCTGGATTGTCAGAATTTTCCCTGCTAATTGTCAATAATAGGCTCATGAACTAGTAATTGGTTGCAGACCTGCCTCCTAGAGTATTGGGGAGGGAAGCTATAGATGCTGGAAAAGGCCTCTCACTTATTTTTATTTTTCTTACATGTGCTTCTTTGTCTATTAGCAGGCAGTCCTCTTTGACAGCTCTTAGTTCAGTGCCTGGTGAGAGTGTATTTGCTGCAATACAGACAGTATCAATGTGATAGAACTTCCTTCCTGGAGGCTAAGAGCCTTGTGATTCAAACTTTCTCAGTGACAGTTCCCCATTCTTCTCTGTCAATCCCCTCCCTTTTCCCAAGTTGGACATATTTCCTCTCCCTTCTGAGTCCCCAACAGGCAGTCCCTGCTAGTAGAAAAGGAGATTAGAAAGGTTGTATATCTTTAGACCCTTACCAGCTCTAAGGCAAACAATGTTGTGGCCCCACCTGGCCTGGAAGTGTTCCTGGGACACAGCAAACCAAATTTGTGAGTCAGAAGCTGAGTCAGCCTTAGGCTGTGTCCCTCTCTCTCCTCTTCCGTGGGGTGGTGGATCCCTGGAGCCTCCTTTGTCTGTACTATATTTAGATAACATAACTTTAAAGTAAAACCCATATTCATACAAAAGCAAAAAAGTAGGATTGAAAATGAAAGGCAGGAAAGGACATTTGCTGTTTATATATCAGAAAGTGGTCAATACCACTTCATAAAAGTTAGAAACTGCATATCAAGAAAAATGCATAGGGAAGTGGATGTGGCTGAAGCAATGGAGCTTCCACCTACAATTTTGGAAGAACTTGGTTCAGTCCCTGAGGTCTACTGGTGAAAAAGAAGAGAAAGCATACACATGTAGTGAGCCAGTGCCCACCTGATTTTCCATACAGTGAGCCAGTACCCATGCGAGTGCCCACATAGTGAACCTGTGCCCCACACAAGTGAGTCATGCAGGAATATGATGATGCATCAAAAGAGAGATGGGAAAGAGTCAAGTTGATGTGCAGCAGAGACCAGGAACTGAGGTGGCATTGCTGACAGGGAACATTTCTCCCTATCAGATGTCTCAAGGAATTGAATCCTGGTGAATCCTAGAGGAGAGAAAATGAGAAGAGAAGACAATACAGAGAGCAAAAGCCATAGGGGTGGGGGATAACAGGAAGGGGAGAAATAAATAAATATATAAATCAAAAAAGGAAAAAAGAAAAAGGCAGAGATCCTAAAAACAGACTAAGGTAGGATTAGGTAATGTGCAATAGACTGTTGTGAAAATCATAGGCTTCAGCCTGATCTCCTTCTCTTTGCTCTCTAACCCTCATGGAGAAGAAAGAGCAGACAGTTTCAGAGAACAACCAGGTGTGAAGGGACAAAACATCAGCTGTGCCTTGTGGAAATCCATCAGTTACTTTGGGACTTTTTCACAGTTCAGACCTTGCTCATGAAATAGCCTTTGAGAGCCTCCTTGGACAGGTACCTTCTACTATGGCCACAGCCCACCATCCAGCCTTCTACTTGTTGTGAAACCTCAAGCCAGTCATGTAGCTCTCGAATTTAGCCTCTACTTCTGCACAATGGGATGACCTCTGCCTCGGTGCTCTGAATGATTAAGTGTAGAGGTGTGGCCGAGCTTTGCAGAACCTCTGGGTATTGCATAGGGAATTTGGTGCAGATGGCTTGGAGCAGCACAACTGCCCCAGCATGGAGCTGAAGAGCTCCTGGGAATTCTGTAGGGCTCACTTGGTCTGCCCAGGCCTTGTAAAGGGCCTTTGTAATTTTTATAAGTTGCACATTCATCTTCCCACATCAGATTTTAAGTAACAGATTCGAGCAGATTTTAAGCCATTCTACCTGAGGCAAGTGAAGTTTAGAAACCTGGTCATTAGGAAGGAGATAGAGTAAAAATGCAGAAGAGACATAAGAACTCAAAAAAAGGCAAATATTGTGAGAATTTTTTATAGGGACAAGTGGCCTATGTATCAGCAGAACATTAATATATAATTTAAAATAATATTTTAATTGTGTAGGAAAAATTTGAATTAAGATGCAATGGTGAAAGTGGATATGGCTTAAGTGATTGGACGCCCATCTACTATATAGGCAGTCCAGGGTTTGATTCCTACAGACTCCTGGTGAAGACACGTTGGCCCACACAGATAGTTGATCCATGAGGAGTGTTGTTGCAACAAGATGGCATGACAAAAAGAGACACAGAGGAGAGATAATAAGAGATACAGTAGAGCAGGAAGCCGATGTTGCACAAGAGATTGAGCACCCCTCTCCCAATCAGGAGGGTTCCAGAACTCATTTGTGGAGCCACCTAAAAGAGAAGAAAAACAGACAGAAAAAAGCACACAGCAAATGGACACAGAATGCAGAAAGGGAGCCCAAAACAAGGTGAGGGGGAGAAATAAATTTAAAAATCTTTTATTTAAAAAATTTTATTATTATGTTTTTTAAAAATACATGGACCTCACAAAATGTTACATGAAAAATATAAGAGGTTCCCATATACCCCACTCTCCACACACCCTGCTCCTCCCACATTGACAACTTCTTTCATTAGTGTGGTACATTCATTGCATTTGATGAGTACATTTTGGAGCATTGCTACACATCATGGATTATAGTTTACATTGTAGGTTACACTCTCTCTGAGTCCTTTCAGTGGGTTATGAAGGATATATAGTATGCTGCATCTGTCACTGCAATATCACTGAGGACAACTCCAAGTCCTGAAAATGCCCCAATATCACACCTCTTTAACTTTCTCCCTTCTTTCAGGAACTCCCATGGCCACCATCAATGATATAATGTTTTCCATTGCTAGAGTTAAAATGTTTCTATAGTAGAATACCAATAAGTCCACTCTAATCCATATTTTATACCTCCATCATGAGGACCTTTGGACGGTCATGGCCATTCCACCTCTAAATAGAGAGGAGGCTTTATACCACATGACTGATGTGATGGAATTCTGCTGTTTAGGTGTAGATGCTCTCGGTTCCCTTGTATGGTGGTTGACCATTCTCACCTCCCTTTTAGCTGACCTGGGTAAGTCCAACCAATTGCAGAGTGTGTGTTGCAACTCTGCTGAGGCTCAAGGCCCAGCTGGCACATAGAGAGTCCAAAGATTCAAGTGCCCTGAGTGTACACCAACCCCAGCAACAACCACAGGTTCAGTAAAAGTGACAGAAGAGGCATACATAGAGAGGTCACATCTGAGTCCCACTGATCACACTCATGACACCAATTCCAAAGTAGAGCCCACTGGCACAGTCTTGAACTCCAGAGCCACCTGTCATGACTGAAGGGCCTGGGTGTCTCTACAGCTCTCAGGAGCACCACTACCTGGGATAGTATCTACTTTGTCTCTGAGACCCTGCTGAGATGTGCATAAACCTGTGATGAACTCCCAATGCATTATGAAGTCTCTAGGCCATAAAACTCATTCATCTTTTCCATTTCCCCCTTTTATTCAAGGTGTTTTTCTGGTTGCATCACCAGCTGATTCTTGGTAGTAATCTCTTGGCACCAGGGGGGCTAATCCCTGGAGGTCATGTCCCACACTGGATGGAAGGTAATGCATTTACATGCTGAGTTTAGCTTAGAGAGTGGCAACATTTGAGCAACATGGAGGCTCTAGGGGCTAACTCTTAGGCATCCTGCAGCTCTAGGCCTAGTTGAAATTTCAAGCCAACTGGCTCACAAGCATAGTCATCAGTATCAAGGTCCCATCACTGGACTGTCCTTCTTCACAGATCTTTGTCCTTGTTTTGGGGGGGGGGGGTTGCTGCTCCATTGGGGAGTGCAACAGAGTTACCAAGAATGGGAACTTAGCACTCACTCAGGTGTCATGTGAAACTCTATCTCTATGTCAATACCCAATGAACAAGCAAAGATATCTATATACCCTATATGCATGCCCTGGAGAACTCCCTCCCACCCATACATCACCTATCAGTGACACCCCACATCAGTGTTCCTCCCCTGCCATAGTTGAACACCTCTGTGATCCAAAACTTCTTCAAAAATGAAGTCTAATATATTGCCAAATTCAGTTAAATAGGAAAATGAAATGGTAGTGATAGGTTTAAAGATTGAAAATAGTATACATATAATAATCTAGAAAAACTAAAGTAATAATAAATGGGGGTATTAAAAAACAAAACTAGCATAAGAAAATTTTATGTGACATTTTGCCTTTCATCACTGTGACAGTTGTTACCCTTTATGTACAGTGGCAAGGCAATCTCTTCCATTTCTTCCTTAGGGACTATATCTTTTTATTTATTTGTTTTATTATGTCTTCAAATAAGTTTTAGGTCACAGTATTGTCACATTTAGAATATAGGAAATTCCCATATACTCAACATCAAACACCCTTTTCCCCCTTCCCCAGCAATGACCTTTTAACATGTGGATATTACATTTACTTCATTTGATGTACAGATATTGAAACATCGCTACCAACAATAGTTCCATTATGATTTACCTTATGGTTTATATTTTAGACTATACAACTTTATAAATTTTGGTGATATTTAACATGGCCTGTATCCATCATCACAGGATCATGAAGAACTCTTACATTGCCCCATTTACCCCATCTTCCAACTATTCTACTCCCCCTCCCCCAGGATCCACAGTGACAACCGAGCTTCACTGCTTGAAGGACAAGATTCAGAGATACTTGCAACAATGTTGAGGGCTTGACACACTAGTCTGTCCTCCACCATTGGGAACCACCCATGTTCTCAAGACATGCCCTCCCCTCACATTGAGAAGATCACGCCTCCACAGGATGGGGCTACAATACCTTTCCCTTCATTGTATGGGTCTTTCCCTGCTGATAGAACACACCATGACATGATGAGCACTCACACACTCCCTAAAAGCTTGCCCCAGGTGTACCCCATGCCAGATGTCCCCATCAAACACTTTAAACCAGTAATCCTTCCTTATATTTTCTAAAGAGTTTTCTTAACATTATAGTTTCATCCACATCCCCAAAAACCTCCCTTGTTCACTTCCTCCCCCATTCCTGCCCCAATTCCTTAGATGATCTGACCCGTCCTCCCAACCCTAGCCCACCCAAGTCTGCAAAGCCCCATGCAAAAGTGTCCCTATGCCCCTGTTTTTTCCCTTCATTGCACAGTTACTTTAAAAATATGCAATGGTATCTGTATAGGAAGAAATTGAAATGAAATTTGTAATCTAAGCAGAGAAGCACTTGGTATGCAAAAATGTTTCAAATACATTTTTAAACTTTAATGCTTGTAGAAAGACTCATCTATCCAAAAAGTTTTGACATACTGAAAGATTTAGTTCCTAAGGTTTTCTGGAATCAGAAGCAGATACAATACATTCTTTTCTATTTTATCATTCTTAGTGCAACTCAGAATCCTGGTATTACAGTAAATATTTGTTGAAGTTATATGAAATCTATGTAACCCCCTATAGCCTCAAGTGAATACCTTGAGTTCAATCTTCCTTCCATTGCTTGTGGGCATGTTGTGGAGTAAAGCAGCAAGTAACAGGTCATTAACCTAACACAGAATAGCAGCATCAGCCCAGCCAGTCTCATGGCCTATAGACAAGACACGGCACTGCACACCTCCAGAGAGTCCTGCTTTTAGGTATTTGGAACTAGCTTGGCCCTTCTGCCCAGGGCACAGTGAGCAGGGTGCTACACACAGAAGTGCCACAGAAGGCTTTGGAAGCTGCTTTGAAGTGGTAACGAGCACTTCATGACTGCCACAATGTGCCAGGAGCTGTGCTAAGAATTTCACTGTCATTATCTCTTAATCCTCAAACAAATGCTGTGAGGAAGGTACTATTAGTATAAAATAACTATTAGCCTGATCGCTATTTTGTGAAATTGGAACTGAGGCATAGGGACATTAAGTGTTTGAAAGAACTTGAGTTCACACATAGGCACGGTTGATTCTCTTTTTAGGTACACTTTTAAAATTTTATTTTCTTAAAAAGAAACTTAGATTACATAAATATTACTCAAAAAATATAAGAATTCCCATATGTCTCTCTCCTCCATCCCACACTGAGTAAAATAGACATTTTCCAAAGAGATATAAGACCAGGTAAAATTGTGAACATCTATTGCAAGGGATCAACCTTTTTTAAATAATCAAAATTGTGAACATAATGTCCTCAAGAGTCATTCATGGAGATGGGGAAAGATGGCGTTTGAGTAAATACGCCATCATCTCTCCTGCAAAGGACCGGCTATGTGTTTGCAGAATTCTTCTGGAGCAGGCTTTTTCCAGGACCTACAGTGTAGGAAATGTCTGGACGATGATCTGGAGAGACTGCACCAGAAAGAGCCTTTGCGCTAGGGAGAATGGTGGGTTTCTAACACTGAACTTGGAAGCTGTAGCAAGGTTAAGCCCTTCCCCTAGGGCTGAGAGCATAGTGCTTCTGAATAGTTGCAGGTCATGTGGCAGCGTTCCCAAACCCCAAATGCATGAACCCCAAGTCCATGTTCCCTGAAACCCCGCAAACACATTTCACAGACCTATATACCCTGAGTCTGCATTCTCCCAGGGCTCTTTCCCGAGCCCAGCACTCCCAGAAACCCTGCATTGCCCTGCCCCTCCCTTCACTGACCAAGTTCAGGAGTGGGAAAGTTTAGGTGGGAGGTGCAGAGGAGCCCAACGAGTGGAGGTTCAATTTTCTGGTTCTCCCCTTTTATTGAGTTTGGAGGAGCATATCAACTGACTTGGGGAAAGGCTAGGAAGAGAGGAGAGGTGAATCTGTTGAGAAAGCCTGATTTACCTAAATGCCCTGAGAGAGGAAACTTGGTCTGGGAGAAGGCAAAGTCAGAAAATTAACTATCTCCCCTGTAGCACAACTAAGGGAGAGGGACAGTAGAATGTGCCTTACAGGCTTCTAATAGCATATTTAGGGTTCCTAGCAAGGAGTGGTTGCTCTCTTTCAAGAAATTAAAAGACATTATTTTCTGAGGTGAGTTGGTTCACCAGGGACCCAGTTGAATTTCCTATAGGAACCCTCACACAGCCTTCCTGCTGCCCTGGGAGAGAGGGAAGTGAGGAACAGAGAAAGGGGGATGGTCAGACTCCTAAGAAGTTTATTCAATTGCAAAGAGGATTCCTTGCCTGAGACCTTATTTGGTCTTTTTTGCTGGTTTATTTTCTTGTTTTTCTTTCCCTTTTATCACCCCCCCCCCCCCAGGCCTACTACCCCCCTTTTTTCATTGCCTTTCTCTTTTTCTTGCTTGCTTTTTAAAATTAAAAAAAAAAAATTTCCTTTTTTAATTTTCTTTTTTCTTTTTTTTATATTAGATGCTACATGCAACATTTCTTATTTGCTATGCTTCCTTATCCTCAATTTCCTCTTTCTTATGTGTACTGATTTTGGCTACTGACACTATCCCCTTTCCTTTACATCATTCTATCATCCATCATTTATTGTTTCTCTTACATTCCATCTCTCTTTGTTTAGTCCCCAATATTTCTGACTTTTTATTTCTAGTATCTCTAATCTGTTTTCTATCTTTTATTCACTCTTTACATTAATGCCTTTCTTTTCTCTTTCCCTATCTCCTGACCACACTGGCCTTTAAACTCATATATTCCTCCTCATATTCAGTTTACTACCTCATTATAGGCACTCCACTTTTTACAGTTACAACTATACACAGCTTACATGAGTTCAATATCCATTTTCCTAGATCTTACATGGTTCTTCTGCTAACATTGACTATCAATATTACTAGTACATTTTATTTTCTTACCCCTTTTGCTTTCTCTGGCCCTAATATTTTCCTTCAAGGGAGCAATAAGGAAATAGGATAAGAAGAACAAAGTGATCAAGAATTAACACACACATACAAACAACAACTAGTTAACCCCCAAGATGAAGAAGCTAATCAACTGAATAAACCCAACAAGATAAAATGATGACCAGACAGCAACAGAAAAATACAGACCATACCAATAATAAGGAAAACATGGCCCAATCCAATGAACAAACTAAAAACCAGGGAAAGAAGGTGAACATCGAACAAATAATTAAAGCTCTCAAAACATGTTTCATGGACCAATTCAATGAAGTGAGGGAAGAGATTAAGCATATTAAGAAAACACTTGGAGAGCATATAGAAGAAATGGTAATCATGCACAAAAAGATAACAGATATGATGGGGATCAACAGCACAATCCAAGAAATCAAAAATACACTCTCAGCAAATAACAGCAGATTTGAAGAGGTAGAGGAAAGAATTAGTGATGTGGAGGACAGAGGAGAGTACATCTGAAATCAAACAGATAGTAGAATTAATTGATAAAAAGAAAAAATCCAGCAGGGACTTAGGGACCTTAATGACAACATGAAACACACAAACATACACATCATAGGCATCCCAGAAGGAGAAGAGAATGGAAAGGGGACAGAAGGGGTGTTGGAGGAGATAATGACTGAGAACTTCACAAACCTATTGAGGGAGATCTATGTACATGTCCAGGAAGCACAACACACCACAAACAGCATAAATCCCAACAGGCCTACCCCAAGACATATACTTGTCAAATTATCCAATGTGCAAGACAAAGAGAAAATACTAAAAGCAGCAAGGGAAAAGAAATATCACACACACAAGGGAGACTCCATAAGAGTAAATGCTGATTTTTCATCTGAAACCATAGAGGCAAGAAGGCAGTGGTACGACATACTCAAGGTACTAGAAGAAAATAATTTCCAACTAAGAATACTCTATCCAGCAAAGGTAGGCTTCAAAAATGATGGAGAGTTCAAAATATAAAACAGATAAACAGAAACTAAGAGAGTATGCTAACAAGAAACCTGTCTTTCAAGAAATAATAAAGGGAGTTCTGCAGGAGGAAAGAAAAAAAAAAAAACAGGAGAGACAGAGTTGGAGGAGAGTGTAAGATCAACTAAAATGCAAAAAGAGAAAAAAAACTCAAACAACATATGATGAACACAAATCGAAAGAAAATATGACTAATATAAGTAAATCCTTGAAAGTAATAACACTGAATGTCAATGGATTAAACTTACCTGAGAAGTCATCAGAGGGGTCATGCTTATGCATGCCTCAGCAGGGCCCCAGAGACAGCCAAAGTATATACAACCCCAGGTACTGTTTCTCCTGAGGGCTACATCACACATATCTATGGAACTACTGAAGAGTAGTGGACACTACAGGGCCTTGGTGAAGTGGTTTCCTGAGAACAGTGCCCTTCCCAGTGAGCAGCAAGTTGTGGTGATTTCCAAAGGCCTCTGAGTGCAGATGGACAGAAGAGGAGGCAGCTGAAATGTGAGGTACTTGACCTGGTCAAGGGAAGTCAGCAAGGCTGTCCTTAGGGTGCTGTCATATAGGATTGATGAGAGTCTAGAGAACCTGCAGGTGAAATAACCTGTTTAGCGTAACAATTCTTCCCTACCCCCCCTTCCCCAATGAGGATTAAACAACTTTTGTAACAAACACTGCTGGCTCAAAAGGATATCTATCTTAAAAAAAACCCAAACAAACAGATAATGAACCTCTACTCCTACCACACACCATATATAAAAATTATACAAGAGGTGGAGTATAGTCCTAAGTGTAAAAGCTTTTAACCAGCAAAATTGTAATGGTTTTTATTTAAGATACTGAGATGGTACCAAATAAAGTGCCTAGATGATAACACAGAAGAAAAATCTTCACAGCCTGGGAAAGGCAAATATAATTTATGAGGAACATATATAAAATAATGTTAAAAGAAAAAAAATCATGTATTTCATCAAAACTAAAAACCTCTGCTCCTCAAAACAAAAGGCAAACCATGTAATGAGAAAAAATATTCTTAGTAAGTACAGGTATCAGACAAAGGATTTGTACCTAGAATATATATATATAACAAACTAATCAAACAAAAAAGACATCTAATTTAGAAAAAAAAGACAAAAGATTTGGACATTCACAAAAGAGGATATATTAAAATAAATATATATTAATATAAAAAAATCCTGATATTTTATGATATAATGATAAATAAGATGCTTCACTCTGTTATTAGGGAGCGGCAAATATTAAAACCAAAATGAGATGCCACTGCAACAGCTAAACTTGAAAGATCGCCAATATCGAGTATGGAGAGGAGAGAGGCAAAGAACATGACCTCTCGCTCTGCTGGTGGAAGTGGCACAACTACTGCATCAGACCTGAAGAGAAGAGGGTTAGCTTCATGAGTCAGCTTGACTGGGTTATGGTGGCCAGTTGTTTGGTCAAGCAAGCCTTGACTTGATAGTTTCTGTGAGTAGGTAACAGGTGGACTTCACTCATTGGTCAGTGGCTGATTACATCTGCTGTAGAGACCTTAAAGTATTTCAACCCTCAGAAAGGAGACTTTTTATCTCTACTTCAGACAGACAGCTTCTCCTGGGGAATCCAATGTCATCTTCATCAAGTTTCCAATTTGCAGCCTGCCCTATAGATTCAGATTTATCAATCCCCTTGGATGCATGAGTGATTTCAATAAATCAAAATGGATACCTATCTTATATCCAGCAATTTCAACACTGGCTATTTCTCCAAAATAATGACAACATATATCCACTGAAAGACATGTGCAAGGATGTTCCTTGCAGCTCCACCAGGGGGCAGAGGCACTCTCACAAAGGCTCTTCCACACAGGTTTTGGATTCACAGGGCCAGTGACAAAAACCCAAGACTACCTCTTAGCAGGCAGACTGTAAGCAAAATACTTGACCATCCTGTGCTCCATTTCCTTCATTTGTAAGATAAGTGATAGAACCTACTTCAACAGGAGTTGTGATATTAAATGAGTGACTCTCAGGAATAGGTGCTGGAAAGAGGAAGTGCTTAAATAGCATTAGTCATATGATGGTGATAAAGGTGAGGGACACCAGCCTGGGCTGATCTAAGTGTGTGGGAAGGAGGCTGTGCAGTGGAAAATTCTTACCCATCATTGTGCTTAAGTGTCCCCAATGTCACCAACACAGCTGTCCCTCAATTCATACCCACATCTCCTACTGCCAAAGGCTCATCACAGGGGATTTCCTACTACATTTTGCATAGACAAGACCTCAAGCTCCCACAGGGAGTCTTTACCCTGCTCCCTCTTTCTTGTAGCTGCACCCACAATAAGTGAGGACACTGCCACCCATGGACCAACATGGGGCTATAGGTGAGCATCATCAGGGGTCAAGCAATATCATGGACAACACAGCATTGGCATCATCAACTCATGACTGGAACAATATAAACTTACCATGCCATATAAAAATTAATTTTAAAAAAGATCCACACACTATGGGCTTATGGCTAAAGCTCAATTTGTAGAGAGAAAGACACAAAGTAAAACTGGTATTTCCACACCTTCAGGTGGAACCATGCACTGCTCTTGTTCTCAGCTGGCAGAGCTCAGAGCAGCAGAGCCTGCAGGGGCTGCTCCCTGAGTCAGGAGCTCAGGCCATTGCACCTTCAGGGTCTGCAGTACCAGGAGGGTCTCTTCTGCAGATCTGGGAAAGACGGGGCATGTCAGGCCCACTGCAGGCCCTGGGGGAAGGGTCAAGCAGGTGGGGTCATGGCATGAAGCAATGCAGGGAAGGAATTGCTGCCTCCAGGACCCCTGGGCCACAGGTCCTATTAGAGGAGGAAAAGGACACTCAAGGAGTCATGGCTCAGTCACCTAGGATGTGGGTCTTTCTCTCTTTGGACTCTGGTTTGTTTCTTGTAACACCCACACACACTCACTCAGAGATACACATAATTGCACACACAACAGCCCAAGGTTTCCAACTTACCAGAACCTGCCATACATACACACTTCTAAACATACACAGATGAGCATTAACACACCACCCAGCACACACTCAGACATGGACACCCTGATATGCCGACCCCAGTGCCCATGAGCTCCTACTGGATCCACCTCAGTTTCTGTACTGCAGCTGCTGAGCCTCGTGTGCACACCCTGGAGCCAGCAACATTTGCTCCCCAAGGGCTGCTGGGAGCCTCTGCTCCAAGGGCCTCAGCCTACAGGAAAGAGCAGAGGCTGGAGGGGCCAGTCACTTGCTCATGATGCCATGGCTTATGAAGGGCACACCTGGATCTGGAACCCCCCACACAGGGTCTGGTCCCTCCCCAGAAGCCTTCTATGTGAGGAGCTGACATACTCTGCCCTCTGTCCTGAGCCTCTCCTCATGGGAACCTCAGTTTTCTTCCTAGTGGCTCAGCTGGCCTCACGGCCATGTGAGAATCAGGGAGAGAGCAAGTGGCTGTGGTCCACTTGGATGTCAGCATCGTGGATAGGGAGCAGAAGCTGAGCAGATACCAGTTCTGGCTTTATACAGGTCAGAGAGCAGCAGCATCAGAGAGGAATAACCTCCTGAGAAAGGTCTGCACTCAGGATGTTTGATGTGCCCATTGCTGAGGGTGAAGGAGCCTGTGGAGCTGGATGGCTCAAACCGCCAGTGCTCCTCTGGTCTAGGAATAGCAGCTCCACATACACACCTGCTGTTCATGTTTGCTAAAGGCCCATAAACTCTCCTTCCCTATGTCTTTGACCATTAACATCACAAGGGGCACAGCTGAGCATCTTTTATATCCTGAAATAGCCTGGAATACAAACTTCTGCAAAAGCACCTTCTGTACCTGTGTAGTCTCTCCTTTCACACCATGTCCCTTTCACCATAATTTTTAGGACAGCCACATTCATTTTCTTCCTGAATTCCTAAGTCATAGGTCTAGGTAATTCATGCCATCTGTAAGTAGTTTTCAAGATGAGGGTGGCTGTGCTGCTCTTGTCCTGGTCCTGGATTAGGGTAGGCAAGAGTAGGCCAAAGTGGAGGATGAGAAGTGTGAGTCCTCAGGCTTTCTTTTAAATTACCACAGGCTTGATGTTGAGGATGGTAGGCCATGGATGCCCTGCTACAAAAAGAAAGGTATTTTATTCTTAATTACTTCTCATAAGCATATTAAAACAACAAACACTTTGCCAAAATGTCCCAAAAGACCCCAAGAAATACTTCTCCCAGAAAGGAGCCAAGGAGAGGGAGATTTTGAGGCAGGGCTGTTTTTAAGGCTGAAAGGTCTTCTGAGAGCATCCTGATCCCAAGCACATGGGACCACAGTCACCTTCTGATTTGTGGGACTCTACCTGTTGAATCATAGAAGTTAAATTTTTTTAAGCCATCCATTTTTCTTTCAAAATTTTATACTCACTCCATTAAACTGGGGGTCAGGGAAGGAGGATGAAAGACTGATGTAAAATTTTTCCTATAGAAAGGGAATCCAGGTGATGAAGACACACATAGAGGTAACCATGGGGTATGGTCATAACTGGAATAAACTCCCCTTATGCACATCCTTCTATCACCCAGCCTCAGCTCAGATCTTGAAGACTCAGAAAATGACAAAGAGATGCAGCTTGAGAAGCAATGGTAGCTGTGTACACAGAACTCAGGGATGGTGTAAAAGGAAGGGGAAGGCATGGTGGATTGAGACAGTGCCAACTAGGTGTCCACAGCCAACAGAGTAGAGGGAGGACCACACAACTGGACAGAGAAAGCTGAGATTACAGGCCCTGGACTGCAGTCATTGCTGTATGTTCACCAGTTCAACTGCATATTCCAGGCATGGCAGTACCTCTTCCTTCATGCCAACCACTTCCTTAATGTTTACATTTCAGCACATGATGCTGATGATAACAAAAACAATATGTACAACAAGAATATATTTTGAGTTGGCAGACACTTTTCTAAACACTTCACATGGTTTTTATTATTTTATCCTTGCAACTACAAAATGAAGATGAAGACGAGAATAAAAAGAAAGCTGAGTGGCAGAGCAGTACCTTCCCAAACTCACACAGATAAGCACGAAGATCTCAGCAGACCAGGTCCCTGCCCTCATGGAACTTTCAATCCAATGAGGAGAAAGGGAAACATACAAGCATGTGGTGGAATAAATGGCCTTCCTGGCATTTTGTTTGTATTTTCTATTATAATTCCTGACTTTTCCTTTCTTAGTCATGGAGAATGAATTGATTTCCTTTTTCCTTCCTTCTTATGTTTTCTTCCTTTTCCTGTATCTGTTTATTTATTATATATCCTATTATTCAGTCTTCCAATGGCCAAAATTATACTTTTCAACAGATATTCGAGTATCTTCGTATTGATTTCATCATTATGCATAATCCCCACTTTCCCTTCTTTCTTGATAAATTCCCATGATTTGCTGAACTCTTGTGGAATTCTAATTCCAAATGCCAATTCATGCATTGTTTTATTTCATTCTACATTGTTTAATGATTTTTCAGAACCATATTAAAATGTCCAATCTTATTTACAAACATTAATGGAAAAATAATCTAAACAAAATATAAATAGATTCAATGAGTCTTTTTTCAACTCTGTGTTTCTATTCCTATATCTTCTTACTCGGATTCTTCTTTATTGTAGTATATCCTCAAGAAATTTCCTTTTCAAAAATATTCATGTACTGTACATTTCTTGTGTTGTGAGCATCCAAAATAAAGGTCATTTGCTCCCATAAATATGAATTATATATTGTCTCAGTGTAGAATTCTCAAAGTTGTTTTCCTCAGAAATGTAAAAAATGCCACCTAGTAAACAATGTCACAAGGAAAAGTCCAATGCCAGTTTGATAATTGTCCCTTTTAGCCATTTTCTCTTATCTAGAATTTTTATAGCATACACACACAAATGTTTTTCCTCATAAATATTCAAACAGATGAATAGCAGCTAAACCTATCAAGTTACTAACAAGCATCATTACCTGTGAAAAACAAACCTGGACACCAAGCAAATAGATGCATATTGTAAGTAGAGGGAGAAGGCAGATCAGAGGAACATCAAAGTGCCTCAGGTGACAGGAGGGCCTTGGCCTGGCATCCCTCCCTTGGGTTTTGACACATTTAGGTACTGACACATCTATAAATGCAGGACTGAACCTCCTTCCTCTCCACCACACTCGGTCTCCTGCTCTCCTGTCCAGGGCCCAACTCCCCAGGTGACTCTCAGCCATGAGGACCCTCACTGTCCTCTCTGCCATTCTCCTGTTGGCCTTCCTGACTCACTTAGCTTCTCAGAGAAAGCACTGAGAAGCTTTCAGCCCAGGAGCACCCCAAGGCCCTGACCCAAGATATGGCCATTTCCTTTGTGGGAGATGAAATGTTGACTCAAGAGGCTGCAGGTGAGCGCCCAGAAGTGCCACCAACAAGTCACAAAACCATTGGGAGGTGAGGGCCTTCAAGCTAGAGACTCTTCTACAGTTCTTGGAACACCAGAGGATTGGGTTCTGGAGGTGTGGGTGGGAGACTCAGCAGCTTCAGGGTCAGAGGCTCTTCAAGTTGCTCCTTAGCATCTACAGCTGGTGCTGAAAATCTGGGGTGTGTGGATGGGTTGGAATGAGAGCTGAATAATCCTGAATTTGGAAGCTGTATTGCAGGGGGTATGATAAGCTGTAAATGATAGACTAGAATGGTCAAAGAACAAGGTCCTTCATGAGCACTCAGAGTAAGATTACTTTTGCTTTATGACAAACACATGAATTCTCTCCATCCTTTTATGATCAGTGTATATTGGTTGATTAGTGGCAGTCATATCACTTCTTAGAGTAGCTCTCCTAGTTGGCTCTGCCTCTCCCCCTTCCCACCTTTACCACTGTACCTGACATGGCCCTTCTTTTCCCAGGCTCTGAGCAGAGAACCACCTGCTCTTGCAGATCTGGTATCTGTTATTTCCTTGAGCATCGCATGAGGACCTGTACTGTCAATGGCAAACAATATAGCTTTTCCTGCCATGGACCTGTGTCAAGTAAGATGCAAAACTGTGCAAAATCCAATCTGAAGGTCTTGAAAAGAGCGATTTTACTCTTTATATGTTTTGCTTTTTCCTCCTTCTCTATCCAAAATAAAGTGAAAGAATCATCCTTAGTGTCTTTGGCCTTTGCTTATTTGTTTGTGTGAGTTGGTATGTGGCTTGTTTGTGCAGTTCCATTTTATTGTGAATTCCATCTTGAATGGATTACATTAAGAGGAACCTGCCTTTGCTGCCCAATGATCCTCAAGTTCAACATCAATTAAAATAAAAAAAGAAAATAATGGGTTAATAGGTCAGTTTGAATCTAAAGAATTCTATATGTTCATAATGCTTTACAAAAGATAGACATCACTATAAAATTTATGAAAATGTGGTTGTTGATTCAAAGGAAATGTAGGTACAATAGGCTGCTACTTTACATTAATTTTAATTAGTGGGAAGTCATTGATACATATGGAAATTTTTCTTTAAGCAAA
This sequence comes from Dasypus novemcinctus, assembly GCF_030445035.2. Taxonomy (NCBI): domain Eukaryota; kingdom Metazoa; phylum Chordata; class Mammalia; order Cingulata; family Dasypodidae; genus Dasypus; species Dasypus novemcinctus. The sequence continues at coordinate 56,780,405 of NC_080697.1, read as the reverse complement.
TATGTTTGATATACATAATTTTTCAGTCTTTATAAATGGCATAAAGTAAACTAAAGCTTAAGTGAATCACAGGCCAAGAAAAAATGAGAAGCGTTCTAAGAGGAATGGCTGACCAGCCTAATGGATTCAGTTAATAACCAGAGAAGAGAGCCCAGAAGCTGGTCAATGTGATGATGCCAATAACTAGTGAAACAAGGGTCCCCCTAGACACAAAAATATAAATAAGTCCAATGTCCTAGAAAGGATCTGGTCTGAATCCTCCACCCTTATGAAGATTTTAATTCTATGAATTGTAATGACCCCTACTAAGTTTAATAAAATGCAGGCAGACAGGAAATATATATGTGCTTATAATACCAATGAACTAAGTCAGCATATCAGAATAAGACAATTTCTTATAAACTGACTGCCAATCAAAACTTAATAAACACCTTATTTGTGGAAAGGCATGTTTTCAATATTAATTTTTTTTAAAAATGCAGTGTTTTAAGAGTGCCATGACATGAGAAAAGGAAACATTTTTGTTATTGAAAATAATAATCTGTCCTTGGGGTTTGAATCATCTTAGAGACACAACCAAGTCCAAGAGTCAGCTATTTGACACCAAAAACTGCAACCTCATCTTGCCTCCTATTGGATGTGGTAAGATTAGAAAACCCTAGAAAGGATTAAAATCAGGACAAATGAGAAAAAAGTTAAGTTCACTTTTGTACACTTTTTAAAAAAATATTTATTTATTTATTTATTTAATCCCCCCTCCCCCCAGTTGTCTGTTCTCTGTGTCTATTTGCTGCGTCTTGTTGTCTTGTTTCTTTGTCCGCTTCTGTTGTCGTCAGTGGCTCGGGAAGTGTGGGTGGCGCCATTCCTGGGCAAGCTGCACTTTCTTTCATGCTGGACGGCTCTCCTTACAGGGTGCACTCCTTGTGCATGGGGCTCCCCTACGTGGGGACACCCCTGCGTGGCACGGCACTCCTTGCGTGCATCAGCACTGCGCATGGGCCAGCTCCACACGGGTAAAGGAGGCCCGTGTTTGAACCGCGGACCTCCCATGTGGTAGACAGATGCCCTAACCTCTGGGCCAAGTCCGTTTCCCCACTTTTGTACACTTTTGATATATCAGTATTAATAAGTTTATTATACTTCTTGAGTATGTTTATCTGCCATTTAAGTTGTTAGAGGTGTTCAAAACAAATCAGGCATACTAGAGTTATTGTCTAATATAAGTTCCATAAGAGAATTTAAATATCAAATTTGTATCAATATTTAATTCCCAATATAAATACTTCTGGTTTTCAGTTTTGTTTTTTTTTTTAGCATTAAACAATGCAAATAGTGGTGAGTTTTCTTTGCTGTGCGCTGACATCCTTCCAAGACTTTAAAGAATCTACAGTGAACTCCAGCCTGGCCCTTCCATTCCCACCAGAGACCCTTGATCAGAGTTCTCTTTCATGTGAGGAGCCTGCTTCTCTGCCTTTACATTCCAATATTCTAAGTGTCACAGTGTCCCTAAAAGACCTTTCCCCGTTCTTCAGAGAGGTTATAATCAAGTCCCAATTCCTCCATTCTATACCACCTTTCACCAAATTTAATATTTCTGAAATTCTGTATGCACCTTCTATCTACATGAAATGCAATTCTATAGTGTTTATGCTTTGTTTTATTTAATTCAACTTCTATAATTGCATAATACATAAAATTTTAGGGTCAAGGGAATACGATGATATAGTGAATATCCATTAATCACCTACTTTTGTCAGTTATTGCTGCCAATAACTGCCAATCATGCCATGCTATGGGGTAGGAAGAATGGCTATCTTCATTTGGAAGCTGAAGAGATGGAGATGGGAAAGATCTGGGCTTTCACCCTTATGTCCATCTGCCTCCACTGCCAGTGTTCTCATGATCTATCCACCACCACCTCCAAACCACGTTAAAACTTCCCTATTCTCCTTGCACATTTTTTTTTTAGGAGTTACTGGGATCTGAATGTAGGTCCTTGTACATGGGAAGCAGGTGCTCAACCACTTGTTGGACAACTCAACATGCTCCATACCACTGAATTCTAACATCAGTAGTCAACATTAATGTTTCTCAACTTCTCAGCTATATTGAGTCTAATTGATCATTCTGTCCTTCCAGAACACTTACTGCTGGTGTGTTCTGGCTTCTGCTCCAAAACAAATGACAACTATCTTTGGGTTTATTGAGGCAAACTCCACTGAAAAAAGATGTCTTTTGCTCAACTAAGTGCTACCTGATATAACTGCTACTTTCAGGAAAAATTTTGTGTTTTGTCAGCTCGTATATAACCAATGTATCCAACCAACAGTCTGCCCTTAGGAAAAGGCTGCCCCTATTGCAGACAATATACCAAAGAAGGTGGGGCCACAGCACTCTGAGAAGATAAACTGAGCTAAAGACTCTGCTCAGACAAGCAAAGGCTCCAGAGGATTCCCAGAACTAGGAAGAACAGCTATCAAATAGCTTGCTTAGTGGTTCTTGGGAAGTTCAGGTAAATAGATCATAATAAAATATTTTTTCTCTGATCTTTGCTCAAAATCAGCCTGATTTTCCCTTCAATTAATTCCTCTTTGATTCCAGACTATGCTTCATTTCACTTGAGGCATGAAAATGTTATTGTTCTGACCCATATGCTAAGCATAAGCACACCCTCCCCATCACCTTGTAAAACATGGGGATCACATATTTCTAACAATATGTTGGAGTTTCATCAGTTTAGGGAAGGAGGTATAGACAAGGATGCAGATATTCAAATAATTGAGGAGGAAGAAGGGTTATCAACACTTGTTATCAACACTAACTCAACAATAGAGGCAGATATCAGATAATAGAGATGTGTAATAAATGGAGCTGTTAGACCAGAGAGCCATCAAAGTGACACTGAAGGCAGCAAATGAATCAGTCTTCCCAGTGCACTCTATATCTGTGTTCTGTCTCCACAGGTTGGGTAATTCTCCTAATAGACCAATATAAACATGAGCATAAGATATTTCCATTCTCCAGAGACATAGCTAAGCATCCACTACTTCCCAGCCATTTTGCAAACTCAGCACTTCCAAATTTTCCCTTCAGTTACTGGAGACCCCAAATGTTCTCAACACTTCTTTCTCTGTATTTTAGTTTCTCTGTGTAATGACTTCTCTGCTTTCTTTCTGTCTTTTGATACCTTCCCTTGCAAACAACTGAAGATTTTTCCTGTTCTGTTCAAGTGAAAAGTATCCACAGAAGTGGATTTCATATGCTTATCCAATCAACATGCACTATTTTGTGCCCTATTGGATAAAAATTGTGTGTCATGCTACCTCCTATGCAACTGGTAGCCCAATGACAACTATGGTTTTTTGGACAAAAAGACCAATCCCTGCTGCAGACAATGTGACCAAGGAGACAAGGGAAAATAATTCTGAACAGGTAAACTGAGCTGGTGCTCTGCATAGATGAATTGTGCTCAAGGAAGGCATGCTGAGCTCACCTGCAAGTGGGAATTAGACCTATCAAATATCTTATGGTATGGTTCCAGTACAATTCATATAAATTGTGATATGATAAAATGATTTTACCTTTGATCTTTGTTCAGTCTTAGCCTGATTCCCTCCTAGCCCCAAATCTGTATTCATTTTAAAGATGTGTGTCATTGTTCTCACATCTTTAGATGAGGCAAGAACCTCCTATTCCCATAACCTGGAGTGTCAATTTCAAAGGGCTGACATCTCCAGTGAATCAAGGTTTCATCCTCTTGGGGATGATTTGGACCAGGGAATAATTTCAGAGAGTATTGGTCATATCCTAAGCAAGCAGAGGTTTTAGTGTTCCTGACAGTTCTGTATGGAACCAATAGTTTCTTGTTGGGGTGGAAGGAGAAAGAGAATGCAACAGATATTCAGGCAGGTGGGAATAAGATGGGTTTTACTTTCCACTAGTGCAGACACCAGGCAAATAGACCCATGTAATCAGTAGGCTAACTAGATCAGACAGCTATCAAAGCTACTGCCCATGAACAGTAAGAATTTCACATGGCTTAGCTCACCCACCCCACCCTTCCTCTATTCCAGGTAATTACAGGATGTACAATGACAGATTATCAAATGATCATTATCTTTTGGTCAATGTGCAAATAGACATACTAAAAATAGGTATCCCCTCACTCCTAAGAGATACATGGGTTGCCATGACCCCTTCAAGCACTCTCAACTCCAGAGACCTCACAACCATGAAGATTCTCCTTATCATCAATGTAAATGAATTAACTTTCCCAGTTACATGGCAGAGAATGCCAGAATGGATAAAGAAACATGTCCCAACTTTATACAGTTTATAAGAGACTAGCCACATAATGAAAGACACAAGTAGGTTGAAAGTGAATGGATGCAAACACACATACACACACACAATATATACTCCTGCAAATAGTAACTAAAAGAGTGCTGTGCAGTTATACTAAAAGCAAATCAAACAGACTTTAAGTAAACAAAAAATTTTTATGAGAGACAAAGACCAGTACATACTGTAGAAAATGACATGATATCATAATTATAAATATATATACACATAATGGCAGAACTCCAAAATATATGGAGCAATTTTTACAGATTTGAAGGGACAAATAGATTGTTCTACATTAATAGTAATAGACTTCAATATACCACTTGTAGTAATGGATAGAACATCTAGGCAGAAGTTCAATAAGGAACAGAAGATTTGAACAATATGATGAATCAACTAGAACTAAAAGACATATATAGAACACTTTACTGAAAAGCAGCAGAATAGACCCTCTTCTTTAGAAAGTCTATCTCCTGATTAGAACATATCTTTGGTCACAAAACAAGTCTCAATAAAATTAAATATATGAATCTTACCACACACTATAGATCTTCTCTGACCAAAATGTAAAAAAGCTAAATTTCAAGAGTGTGTTATTCAGCCTACACATATTTGCATATTTACTTTTTCATGTCTATTATTGACTTTTAGTTTCATTCCATTATGATCTGAGAAGGTACTATGTACAATTTCAATCTTTTTATATTCATTGAGAGTTTCATTGTGCCTTAATATGTGGTACTCTGGACAAAACTCCATGGGCACTTGAGAAAAATATATAACCCCCTGCGTTTGGATGCAGCATTCTGTATATGCCTGTTAGGTCTAAGTCATTTATCATATTGCTCAAGTTCTCTGTTTCCTTGTTGATCTTCTCTGTCTAGTTGTTCTAATGATTTGAGTGGGGTGTTAAAGTGTCCAACAATTGTTGTAGAAAGGTCTATTTCCCCCTTCAGTTTTGCTAGAGATTGTCTCATGTACTTCATGGCACCCTTGTGACTGTTAGATCTTCCTAGTGGATTGTCTCTTTTATTAATATATAATGGCCTTCTGAATCTCTTGTAACTTTTTTAATTTAAATTTTGTTTTGTTCCATATTAGTATAGCTCCCTTTGCTCTATTTTATTTACAATTTGCATGGAGTATCTTCTTCCAACCTTTCACTTTTAGCCAGTTTGTACTCCTGCATCTAAATTGAGTTTTTTTGTAGGCAGCATATGGATGGCTCATTTTTGTAATCCTTTCTGTCAGCCTGTACCTTTTGATTGGGAAGTTTAATCCATTCTCATTCAATCAAATTATGGTAAATGCATTCTTTACTTCCACCATTTTATTCTTTGTTGTTTTTTTTTTAATGTCGTATCATATTTTTGTCTGTCTTTTTACTCTTTTGGTTATTCTTCCTCTATTCTTTCCTCTATTGTTACTCTCCTCCAGGTCTCTCTCACCTGTCATTTTATTTCAAGTTCTAAGGCTTCCTTTAATATTTCAGCAAAGTTAGATTCTTTTGTGAAAACTGTCTTAGTTTCTGTTTGTGAATATTTTATATTCTCTTTCATACTTGAAGGACAATTTTTCTGGATAAGGAATACTCTACAGGTAGTTTTTCTCTTTCAATATCTTAATTTTATCTCACTGTCTTCATTTCTCCATAGTTGTACTAAGTGTCACTGGACATTCCTTGTAAATGATGCTTCTCCCTTGCTGCTCTGAGAATTTTCTCTTTGACAGTTGATATTCTGAGTACTATGTGTCTTAGAGTAGATCCATTTGGATTTTTTCTAATTGGTGTGTGGTGTACTTTTTGGATGTCTATTATTTCCTCATATACTCTTTCTGCCCTTTCCTCTTCTCTTCTCCTTCTGGAACTCCCACAATAGGTGTGTTTTTGTATTTCATGTTGTCTTTCAACTCCCTGAGCTCCTGCTCTGTGTTTTTTTTTCCATTCTTTTCTTTCTCTCTTCATTTCTTTGTTCAGTTTTAGCTGTTCTTCTTTAGTATCATTAATTCTTTCTTCTATCTTTTTGAGTCTGCTTTGCCTCAAATGTGTATTTGTTCTCACCTATTGTGTCTTTCATTCCCAGGAGCTCTGTTACTTTTCTGTTCATGATTTCAAATTCTTTTTTGTGCTTGCTCATTTATCTCTTTAGTCATTTTGTCTTTCAATGCATTGATTTGATTTTGGAAATTTGTCTGCATCATGCTAATTAGTTCTCTCAAATCCCGTGTCGCTTCTGAGGTTTTGATATATTCCTTTTCTAGGGCCATGTCTTCTATTTTACTACTATGACTCATAGTTTTTTGCAGTAGTCTAGATATCTGATTAGGATGTATTAATAGTTTGCTCAGATGCTCAATTTCTTTCTCTTTTGTAGGGATTTAGTGGTGAGAGGTTGTGTGTTACCACTACTCTTTGATTCTTGGCTCAATCTGGATTGTCAGAATTGTCCCCACTAGTTGTCAATATGAGGCTAATGACCCAATAATTGTTTGCAGGCCTGCTTCCCAGGGCATTGGGGAGGGAAGCTATAGATGATAGAAAAGGCCTCTCTTACTTATTTTCAGTTTTCTCACATGCACTTCCTTGTCTACCAGCAGGTGATCCTCTTTGACAGCTCTTAGTTCAATGCCTGGTGGGAGTTTATTTGTTGCAATACAGACAGGATCAATGTGATAGAACTTCCTTCCTGGAGGCTAAAAGCCTTGTGATTTAAACTTTCTCAGTGACAGTTCCCCATTCTTCTCTGGCAGTCCCCTACCTTTTCCATAGTTGGAAATATTTCCTCTCCCATCTGAGTCCTCAACAGGCAGTCCCTGTAAGGAGAGAAGGAGATTGGGAGGGTTGTTTATCTTTAGCCCCTTGCCAGCTCTAAGGCAAAAAATGGCATGGCCCCACCTGGCCTAGTAGGGCTCCTGGGACACAGCAGAATGAATATGTGGGTAAGAAGACAAGTCAACCTTAGGCTATGTCCTTCTCTCTCTCTCCTCTTACTTGGGGTGGAGGATCCCTGGGGCCCTCTTTGTCTGTAGTCAAATTGGATAACATAACTTTAAAGTAAAACTGATATTCATACAAACACCAAAAAACTAGGATTGAAAATGAAACAGTGGAAAGGAAATTTTCTGTTTATATATTAGAAAGTAGTCAGTAGCATCTTTCTTCATAAGAGTTAGAAACTGCAAATCAGCAAAAAGGCATAGGGAAGTGGATGTGACTCAAGTGATGGAGCTTCCACCTACTATTTAGGAAGAACTGGGTTCAACCCCTGGGGACTCCTGGTGAAGAAGAAGAGAAAATGTGCTGGTGCAGTGAGCCAGTGCCCACGTGAGTGCCCATGTGGTAAGCCAGTGACCTGTGCATGTGAGTCACACAGAAAGATGATGATGCATCAAAAGAGAGACAAGGGGAGAGTCAAGGTTATATGCAACAGAAACCATGAACTGAGATGGCACCACTGACAGGGAACCTTTCACCCTATCAGACATCTCCATGATCGAATCCCAGTGAATCCTAGAGGAGAGAAAATGAGAAAAGAAGACAATACAGACAGCAAAACATGAGGACATGAGGGGAAGGGTGAAAAATAAATAAATAAATAAACAAATAAATCTTAAAAAGGAAAAGGAAAAAAGGCAGATATCCACAAAATGGACAAAGATAGGATTAGATAATGTACCATAGACTTGTGAAAATCATAGGCTTCAGCCTGATATCCTTCCCTTTGCTCTCTAACCTTCATGGAGAAGACAAAACAGACAGTTCCTGGAAACAACCAGGTATGAAGGGACAAAACTATGATTGTGCCTTGTGGAAATCCATCAGTTCCTTTGGGACGTTTTCACAGTTCAGATCTTGCTCATGAAATAGCCTTGAAAGTCTCCTTGGACAGGTGCCTTCTACACAAGCCAGAGCCCAGAGTCCAGGCTTGGACTTGCTGTGAGATCTCAAGACACTCACATCAGCTATCAACTTTAGCCTCCACTCCTACACAATGGGGGGACCTCTGCCTCGGTGCTCTGAACAATTAAGTGAATTAGTGATGTGATCGTGCTTTGCAGAACCTCCAGGTAATGCACAGGGAATTTGGTGCAGATGGCTTGGAGCTGCACAACTGCTTGAGCATGGACCTGAGGAGCTCTCAGGAATTCCTTACAGCCCACTTGGTCTGCCCAGGTCTGATAAAGGGCCTTTTAATTTAGCTCAAGATGCATGTTAATATTCTCACATCAGATTTTAAGTAACAGATTTAAGCAGATTTTAAGCCATTCTACCTGAGGCAAGTGAAGTCTTGAGGCCTGGTCATGATGAAAGAGATAGAAAAATATGCAGAAGAGACATAAGAACTCAAAAAGGCAAATATTTTGAGACTTTTTTTATAGGGACAAATTGCTTATGTATCAATAGAACAATAATATATAATTAAAGAGAATATTTTGATTGTGTAGTAAAAAGTTGAATTAAGATGCAGTGGGGGAAGTGGATGTGGCTTAAGTGATTGAGCTCTCTTCTACCATAAAAGAGATCCATGGTTCGATTCCCACAGCCTCCTGGTGATGACATGGTGGCCCACGTGAAGAGCTGGTCCATGAGGAGTGTTGTCACAGCAAGATGACCCAACAAAAAGAGATACAGAGGAGAGAAAAGAAGAGACTCATCAGATCAGGAAGCTGACGAGGCACAAGAAATTGAGCACCTCTTTCCCACTCAGGAAGGTCCCAGAATTGGTTCCCAGAGGTGACTAAAAGAGAAGACAAGCAGACACAGAAGAACACATAGCAAATGTACACAGAAAGCAGACAGCAATCCCAAAACAAGGATAGGGGGAGAAAGAAATAAACCTTTCATTAAAAAAATTTTTTTATTATTATGATTTTTTTGTTTTCTTTTTACTGTGATTGTGGTATATTTCTGTTTTTATTTTGACATTTTTAATATAGTAACATATGCACAATCTCAATTTTTTAAAGATATATGGATCACACAAAATGAGGCTATAAGAGGTTCCCATAGGCTTGATTCCCCACACACCCCACTCCTCCCACCTCCACAACTTTTCATTAATGTGGTACATTCATTGCATTTCATAAGTACATTTGGAGAATTGCTATACCACATGGATGGGTGTCTCTGTAGCCTTTAGGAGAACTACTACCTGGGATTTTATCTACCATGACTGTCTCTGAGGTGCTGCTGAGATGTGCATAAGCATGACCTTCTCTGATGACCTCCTGACTCATTTTGAAGTCTCTTAGTCATATAAACATATTTGTGTTTACCATTTCCCCCTTTTCTTCAAGATCTGTTTCTAGTTACATTGCCAGCTGATGCTTCGTAGTAATCCCTCATCACCAGGGAGGCCTATCCCCAGGAAACATGTCCCACACTGGGGGGAATGTAATGCATTCACATGCGGAGTTTAGCTTAGAGATTGGCCACAATTGAGCAATATGGAGGCTCTCAGGTGGTAGCTCTTAGGCACCCTGCACCTCAAGGTCTAGTTGAAATTTCAAGCACACTGGCTCATGAGGATAGTCATCAATATCAAGAGCCCATCATTGGACCTTCCTTCTTCACTAGTCTTTGCCCTTGTACTTGGGGGATAGCTGCTGTTCCATTGAGGAGTGCAAAAGAGTTTCCCAGAATGGGAACTCAGTACTCATTTGTCATGCGAAATTCTACCCCCTATCACAATACCCAATGAACGTTTGAACATATCTATATACCCTATATGCATGACATGGAGAACTCCCTCCCACCCATGCATCCCCCAACAGTGACACCCCCACATCAGTGCTTCTTCCCTGCTATAGGTGAACCCCTCTGTGATCCAAAACTTCTTAAAAAATGCACTCTAATATATTCCCAAGTTCAATTAATAGGATAATGAAATGGTAATAAGTTTCAAGATTAGAAATAGAATATATACTAATTTAGAAAAACTAAAACAATGGAAAAAATTAATTCGAGTATTAAAAAACAAAAACATCATAAGAAAATTATTTTTGATGTTTTGCCTTTCAACACTGTAATAGGTGTTGCCCTGTATGTACTGTGCAAGGCAATCTCTTCCATTTCTTCCTCAGGGTCTACATCTTTTTTTTTTTTTAATTATTATGTTTTCAGAAATTTTTTTTGTCACAGTAGTGTCACATATAGAATATAGGGAACTCCCATATACTCAACATCAAATTCTATCCCCCTTTCCCAGCAATGACCTTTATACATGCAAATATTACATTTGCTTCATCTAATGTACAGGTATTGAAACATAGCTACCAACCATGGTTCCATTATGGTTTACATTATGGTTTACATTTTAGACTGTACACCTTTATAAAATTTTTGGTTATGTTATGGTTCACATTATGGTTTACTTTTTAGACTATACACCTTTATAAATTTTTGGTGATATTTTACATGGCCTGTATCCATCATTGCAGGATCATACAGAACACTTCCATTGCCCCCCAATTATGCCCACTTCCAACTATTCTACTCCTTCTCCCCCACCCCTTGGGGCCCACAGTGGCAATCAAACTTCACTGCTCAAAGGACAAAGTTCATAGATACTTCCAGCAATGCTGAGTGCTTGCCACACTAGTCTATCCTCCCCTATTGGGAGACACCCATACTCCTGAGAGACACCCTCCACTGTGTTTCAGAACATCAGGCCTCCTCACAATGGGGGTACACCTTCCCACGCATTGTGTGGGTCTCTACCAGATGATGTAACACACTGTGATATGATGAGTCCAAACACACTCCCTAGAAGACTGCCCCAGGTGCACCTTCTGCCAAATGCCTCCCATCAAACATCTCAAACCAGTAAACCTTCCTTGTTACATTTTCTAAAGAGTTTTCTCAACATTGTAGTTTCAACCACATACCCGACAATCTCCAGTGTTCACTTGCACACCCATCCCTCATCTCAATTCCTTAAAACATCTGACCCATTTTCCCAACCCTAGCCGCCTCAAGCCTGCAAAGCCCTATACAATATATCCCCATGCCCCTATCTTATCCATTCATAGTACAACTACTTAAAAAAGAAGCAATGGTATCTGTATAAGAAGAAATTGAAATGAAATTTGTAATCTGACCAGGAAAGCACTTTGCAGGCAAAAATGTTTCAAACACATTTTTATACTTTCATGCTTGTAGAAAGGCTCATCTATCCAAAAAGCATTGACATGCTGAAAGATTTAGTTCCTAAGATTTTCTGGATATCAAAAGCAGAGACAATACATTATTTTCTATTGTATCTTTCTTAGGCAACCCAGAACGCAGGTATTATAATAATTATTTGTTGAAGTTAGAGGAATTTGATTGAACTCACTTAGGCTCAACTCAATACCTTGAGTTCAAGACTTCCTCCCACTGCTTTTGGGCATATTGTGGAGTAAAGCAGCATGTATTGGACCATTGACCTAACACAGAATAGCAGCCTCAGCCCAGCCAGTCGCATGGCCTATAAACAGAAAAGGGCACTGCACACCTCCAGAGAGCCCTGCTTTTAGGTGTTTGGAACTAGCTCAGCCCTATTTCCCAGGGGACAGGGAGCAGGGTGCTAACACAGCAGTGCCACAGAACACTTGGAAAGCTACTTTAAAATGGTAACTAGCCCTCCTTGACTGCCACCCTGTGCCAGGAGCTGTGCTAAGAATTTCACTACCATTATCTCTTAATCTTCAAACAAATCCTGTGAGGAAGGTACTATTAGTATATCACAACTATTAGCATGATCCTTATTTTGTGAAATTGGAAATGGAGGTCCAGGGATATTAGATGTTTGAAAGAGCTCGAGTTCACACACAGGCAAGGTTGTATCTTTTTTTAAAAATATACTTTTCTTTTTAAAAAAGAAACTTAGATTACATAAGGTTACTCAAAAAATATAGGGAATTTCCATATGCCCAACTCCTCCCTCCCACTCAGTAAAATAGATATTTTCCAAAAGATAGGGATATAGGACCAGATAAAATTGTGGACATCTATTGCAAGGGATCCATCATTTTTCAATAACCAAATTGAACGACTTCCTCTCCATATCCCATGTGAGAAGCACTGGTTGCCCTGATACCTCCAAGGAACCTTGGCAGAGCACATTTCTCCTATTTAAACTTTTTGTAAGTTTTTGGTTTACTAAGTCGCTCTTTACCTTGCCCTCCACCACAGCTGCTCTTCTTCTCTTCTCCAATGTTCTTTGACCTACTCTGCTTATTGCTCTTATATTCTCCCTCCCCCTTCCAAAGAAAACAAGTAACTCAGAGCAGTTATGTGTACTAGATTTTTAAAACTGGACCTTTTATATAATAGGTGTGAATTACAGAGCACCACAAAATAGACAACAAAATACAAATCTGTTCTATCCTATCATTTGATAAAACTCCATCAGCATTTCCAGCCTGGGATATTGCTCTCTGGTCATGACCAGGCTCAGCCCAAAATTACAACCATTCCCTCTCCTCTAGTGGTCATCTTACTACCCTCAAATTCTTCCTAAGTTCTACTTCAGAGGATATTATGTCCCATTCATCTCCTAAGCCAATTTGGGATGGTACTTCCAGTATAATGATGGGCTTCTTAACTAGCAAAGTTGCCCTGGTTTTCATTGAAAATATATACGACATCATTCCACTTCCAATTTAGGATGTGAGAATGTGGAAGAACTTTTCCTCAGGTAGCACCAAAAAAAAAAAAATCTAAATGAGCAATTCAGATAACATAAAATCACACATATCTATGGAATTACTGAGCAGTAGTGGACACTACTGGGCCTTGCTGAAGTGGTTTCCTGAGAACGGTGCCCTTCCTGGTGAGCAGCAAGTTGTGGTGATATCCAAGGTCCACTGAGTGCAGAGGGTCAGAAGAGGAGATGACTGAAATGTGAGAAGCTTGACCTGGTCAAGGGAAGGCAGCAAGGCTGTCCTTAGGGTGCTGCAATATGGGATTGACCAGAGTCTAGAGAACCCTGGGTGAAATAATTTATTTAGTGTAACAATTCCTCCCTACCAACCCTTTCCCATTGAGGATGAGAAAACTTTTGCAACAAGCACCACTGGGTCAACAGGATATCTATCTTAAAAAAAAATAAAGATAATGAAAATCTACTCCTACCACACACCATACATAAAAAGTATACCCGAGGTGGAGTATAGTCCTAAGTATAAAAGCTTTAACCAGCAAAACTGCCATTGTTTTTATTCAAGATACTGAAATGGTTTCAAATAAGATGCCTAAATGATAACACAGGGGAAAAATCTTCACAATCTGGGAAAGGCAAATATTTCTTAAGAGGAACACACAAAAAAAATAATATTGAAAGAAAAAAACTCATGAACTTCATGAAAATTAAAATCCTCAGCTCCTTGAAACAAAAGGCAAGTCATGGAATGAGAGAAAATATTTTTAGTACAGATCAGACAAAGACTTTGTACCTACAACATATATTATATAATGAAATAATCAAACAAGAAAGACTTAGACTTCTAATTTAGAAAAAAAAGTCAAAATATTTGGACATTCCAAAAGAGGAACACACATATAAATATATATTGATATAAAATATATATTAATATATTATGATAGAATGATAAATAAAATGCTACACTCTGTCAGTAGGAACAGCAAATATTAAAACCAAAGTGAGATTCCACTATAACAGCTAAACTTGCAAGAGTAACAATATCAAGTATGGGGGAGGACTGATGTAGAGAACTGGACCTCTTGCTCTGCTGGTGACATGGCACACCTATTGCATCAGGGTCTGCAGTGGCAGGAGGGTCTATCCTGAAGGCCTGGGAAAGAAGAGGTTATGTAGACCCACCACAGGTCCTGGGGGCAGGGGCAGCAGGAGGGTCATTGGCATGAAGCAGCCCAGGGAAGGAATCACTGCCTCCAGGACACCTGGGCCAGTTCTATTAGAGAAGAATAAGGACACTTAAGTGGCCACAGCCCATCACTCAGGATGTGGGTCTTCCTCTGGTTTGTTTCCTGTAACACCTACACACACTCAGTCAGAGACACACATATTTGCACCCACAACAGCCCAAGGTTTCCACTTTACCAACCCCTGCCACTCCATGCAAACTCATAAACACACACAGATGAGCGTGCAAACACCATCCAGCACATACACAGACACGGATGCCTGAAATGCCAACCCCAGTGCCCACGAGCTCCTCTCCTAGACTTGCCTCAGTCTCTGCACTGCAGCTGCTGAGCCTCATGTGCACACCCTGGAGCCAGCACCTTTAGCACCCCAAGGGCTGCTGGGAGCCTCTGCTCCAAGCGACTCAGCTTATAGGAAAGAGCAGAGGCTGGAGGGGCCGGTCACTTGCTCATGAACCATGGCTTGTTAGGGGCACACCTGGGCCTGGAACCCCCCACATGTGGTCTGGTCCCTCCACAGAAGCCTCCAGAGCTGAGGAGCTGCCCTCTGTCCAGGGCCCCTACTGGTGGAAACCTCACCTTTCTTCCTGGTGGCTCAGCTGGCCTCAGGGCCATGGGAGAATGGGGGAGAGGGCAAGGGTCCTCATGGCTGTGGGCCACCTGGATGTCAGTATCCTGGGTGGAGAACAGGAGCTGAGCAGATACCAGTTCTGTCTTTATAAAAGTCTGAGCGGAGCAGGATCAGAGAGGAATAAACTTCTGAGAAGGGTCTGCCCTCAGGATGTTTGATGTGCGCATTGCTGAGGGTGAAGGAGCCTGTGGGGTTGGATGGCTCAAACCTCCAGTGCTCCTCTGGTCTAGGAATAGCAGCTCCATGTACACACCTGCTGTTTGTGTTTGCCAAAGGCCCATAAACCCTCCTTCCCCATGAGCTTGACCATGAGCATAGCAAGGGGCACAGCTGAGCATCATTTGTTTCCTGGACTAGCCTGGAATACAAAATTCTCCAAAACACCTTCTGTAGCCGTCTAATCTCTCCTCTCATACCATGTCCTTTTCACTGTACTTTTTTACTACAGGCACATTCATTTTCTTAAATTCTTAAGTCATAGTCCATGGGAATTCATGCCATCTGTTAGTAGGTTTCCAGATGGGGGTGGCTGTGCTGCTTCTGTCCTGGCCCTGGGTTAGGAGAAGCAAGAGAATATTAAAGATGAGAAATCTGAGACCTCAGGATTTCTTTTAAATGACCAGAGGCTTGATGTTGAGAATGGTAGGCCACAGATGCCCTGCTGCAAAAAGAAAGGTATTTTATAGTTAATTATTACTCAGAAGCACATTGAAACAATAAACACTTTTCCAAAGTGCCACTAGAGGGCCCTAGAAATACTTCTCCCAGAAAGAAGCCAAGTACAGGGAGGTTCTGAGGCAGGGCTGTGTTTAAGGACCTCATATTTTTTGAATGTAATTTTTAAAAATAAATAAAATTAAAAAAAAAAAGTAATGCAAAAAAAAAAGGATGAATATGTGTTCACAGGCACCTTCTCATTTGTGGGGAATGTTAGATTCTACCTGTTAAGAACCTGGAATTTAAAATTTTTAGCTATTTATTTTTCTTTCGAGAATTTAGACCCACCCAAATAAATTGGGCCCAGGGAAGAATGAAGAAAAGCTGAGGTAAAATTTTTCCTATAAAAGAGGAATCTGGGTGATGAAGACACACATGGCAGAAACCATGGGGTACAGTTATAACTGGAATAAACTTCCCTTATGCACTTCCTTCTCCTACCCAGCGTCAGCTCAGCTCATGAAGCAATAGGAACTGTGTACCCAGAGCTCAAGTATGGTGTAAAAGGAAGGGGAAGGCATGGTGGATTGAGACAGTGCCAACTAGGTGTCCACAGCCAGCAGGGTAGAGTGAGGACCACACAACTGGACACAGAAAGCTGAGCTTATGGGCCCTGGACCACTGTCATTGCTGTCCATTTACCAGTTCAACTGCGAATTCCAGGCATGGCTGTAGCTCTTCCTTGGTGCCAATCACTACCTTAGTGTTTACATTTCAGCAGGTGATGCTGATGATGACAAAAACAATATCTAAAACAAGAATGTACTTTGAGTTATCAGGCACTTCTCTAAAGACTGTTACAGTTTTAATTATTTTATTTTTGCAATAGCAAAATGAAGATGAAGATAAGAATAAAAAGAAAGCTGAGTGGCAGAGTAGTACCTTCCTAAACTCACACAGATAAGCACAAAGATCTCAGAGGACAAGGTCCCTGCCCTCATAGAACTTTCAATCCAATGAGAAGAAAGGGAATTGCACAAGCAGGTGGTGGGGTGAACAGCCTTCCCAGTATTTTATTTACATTTTCTATTATAATTGCTAACTTTTTCTTTCTTAGTTAAGGAGAAGGAATTGATTTCCTTTTTCATTCCTTCTTATCTATTCTTTCTTCCAATGCATATTTCTATTTATTATATATCCTTGTTATATAGACTTCCATTGGTCAACATTACAACTTTTATTAGATATTTAATGTTCATATTGAGTTTATCATTATCCATAATCCCCACTTTCTCTTCTTTCTTGATAATTCCCATGTTTTGTTGAACTTTTGGGGAATTCTAACTCCAAATGACAATTCATAAATTGTTTTAATTCAATCTACTTTGTTTAATAATATTTTCTAACAATGGTATTAAAATATTCAACCTTATTATCAACTGTGAATGGAAAAATAATCTAAACAAAATATAAACAGTCTAATGAGTGTTTTTTTCAACTCTCTTTCTCTATTTCTATGTCTTCTTAGATTCTTTTTATTTTATTGGAGTATATCCTCGAGTAATTTCCTTTTCAAAAATATTCATGTACTGTACATTTCTTTTGTCTGTGAACACCCCCCAAAAAAGACCATTTGCCCACATAATCTTGAATCACAGATTGTCTCAGCATAGAATTCTCTATTTAAGTTGTTTTTCCTCAGAAATGTAAAAAATGGCCCCTAGTAATCATTTTTGCCAGTGAGTAGTCTAATACCAGTTTGATCATTGCCTGCTTGTCATCATTTTCTCTTTTCTAGACAGTTTTAGAGGCATACATATGCAAATATATTTATTCATAAATATTCAAATAGAAGTATAGCAGGGAGACTTTTCAAGTTCCTAACAAGCATCATCACCTGTGAAAAACAAACATGGACACTTAGCAAATAGGTACATGATGTAAGTCAAGAGAGAAGCCAGATCAGAGGAACATCAGAGTGACTCTAGGGTGACAGAAGGACCTTGGGCTGGCCACCCCTCCCTAAGGTATCGAAACATTTAGTTATTGACACATTTAGGTCCTGACACATCTATAAATGCAGGACTGAAACTCTACCTTCACCACATTCAGCCTCCTGCTCTCCTAGCCAGGGCCCAATTCCCAGGTGACTCTCAATCATGAGGACCCTCGCTGTCCTCTCTGCTGTTCTCCTGTTGGCCTTCCTGACCCACACTGAGCCCCTCAGAGAAAGCACTGAGGAGCTTCCAGCCCAGCGGCAGCCTGAGGCCCAGGACCAAGATATGGCCATCTCCTTAGTGGGGGATGAAAGGGCCACTCAAGAGGCTGCAGGTGAGAGCACTGTGGTGCCTCCAAAAATTCACAAAAGCATTATGAATTGAGGGACTTCTAGAGACTCTTCTAGGGTTCTTGGAACACCAGAGGATTGGGTTCCAGGAGATGTGAGTGGGAGACTCAGCAGCTTCAGGGTCAGAGGCTTGACCAGCCTCTTTGGGTAGCTCCTTAGCACCTGCAGGCTGGGCTAAAAAGCTGGTGTATGTGGATGGGTTGGAAAAAGGGGTGAATAATCCTGAATTTGGGAGCTGTATTGCAGGGGGTGTGATAAGACTGTAAATGATAGCCTAGAATGTTCAAAGAAAGTGATTCTTCATGAGCAACTCAGAGTAAGATTTCTTTTGCTTTATGACAAACATGAATTTTCTCCATCCTTTTACGATTGGTGTATATTGGTTGGTTAATTGCAGACATGTCACTTCTTAGAGCATCTTCCCTGGTCTGCTCTGCCTCTCCCCCTTCCCTCCTTTCCCACTGTGCCTGACATGCCCCTTCTTTTCCCAGGCATTCAGCTGACAGGCATGTGTCTTTGGAGAAAGGGTATCTGCAGGTTGGGTGAGAATCAGTTGGCAATCGCTGTTCAGAATGGAATCCATTATTCATTTTGCTGCCGCTGAGCTGTGTCAACTGAGATGAAAAACAGTGCAAGATCCAATCTGAACATCTTGAAAAGAGCAATTTTGTTCTGTATACTTTGTGCCTTTTCTTACTTCTAGATCCAAAATGAAGTTAAGGTATTAGCCTCAATGTGTTTGTCCTTTGCTTATTTGTTTGTGTGAGTTGGCATATGGCTTACTTGTGCTGTCCAATTTTATTGTGTATTCTGTCCTGAATGGTTTACATTAAGAAGAACCTGACTTTGCTTCCCAATGATCCAAAATTTGAGCATCAGACATCAATTTAAAAAAAAAAAAACAGCAAAAAAGAATATAATGGGTTAATTGGTTAGTTTGAATCTACAGAAATCTATACATTCATAATGCTATTCAAAAGAGGGATGTCACTATAAAATTCATGAAAAGGTGGTTGTTGATTGAAAGGAAAGGTAGATACAAGAGATTGCTCCTTTTATTAATTTAATTAGTCATTGATACATGTGGATATTTTTCTTGTTTTAGGCAAATATGTTTGATAAGTATAATTTTTTTCAGTCTGTATAAATGAAATAGAGTAAAGTAAAGCTTAAGTGAATCACAGGCAAAGAAAAAGTAGTAGGAACTGCTCACCAGCCTAATGGATTCAATTAGTAAGCAGAAAGGAGAGCCCAGAAGCTGCTCAATGTGGTGATACCAAAAACTAGTGAAACAGAGGGTCCCCCTAGACACAAAAAGATGAATGAGTCCAATGTCCTAGAAAGGATCTGGTCTCAACCCTCCACTCTTTTGAAGATATCAATTTTATTAATTATAATAATCCCTTCTTATTTTAATAAAATGCTAACAAGAAATATGTATGTGTTTATAATGCCAATGAAGTAACTGAGAATATCATAATGACAAGACAATTATAAATCGAGTGCCCAGCAAAACTTAGAGCACCTTATTTGTGGGAAGGCATGTTTTCAATATTAAAAGTTAAATAAAAGGCAGGAATTTAAGAGTGCCATGACATGACAAAGGAAAACATTTTTGTAACTGCAAATAATCATCTGTCCTTGGGGTTTGAATCATCTTAGAGACACAACCAAGTCCAAGAGTCAACTATTTGACACCAAAAACTGAAACCTCATCTCACCTCCTCTTAGGTCTGGTAAGATTACAAAACCCTGAAGAGGTTTAAAATCAGGACAAATGAGAACAAAGTTAAGTTCATTTGTACCGTTTTGATATGACAGTATTAATAAGTTTGTTATTCTTCTTGACTATATTTACCTGCTCTTTAATGTGTTACAGATTTTCAAAACAAATCAGGCATACTAAATTTATTATCTAATAGACATCCCCTAAGAAAACTTAAACATCAAATTTGTATCAATATTTTTTCCCAAAATAAATACTTTGGTCTTCAAAAGTATTGATTCAGCATTAAGCATTGCAAGTAGTGGTGAGTTTTCTAAGCTGTGCACTGACATCCTTCTAAGATGTTTGTTGAACTCAGTTACCTGCTGGGGTGAGGGGAAAAGCTGCTTGAGTGCGTGTGCAGACGTGGAATTTGGTGTGTAGAGTACGTGCTTGGTTGATTGTAGATGTAGTGAGGATTAATTGAATGGATTCGTTTGCCTGTTGGTTCCTTGGTGCTAGAGGGCCAGGCAAACCACTATATGCTTTAATATACTGTATGAACCATGGTTGTTTTTTATTTTCAAGGATAGTTTTGGTTTGAATTAACAGGTTATCTAGTTGGGTTTTTCTTGAGTGGAAGACTGCGTGTGGAAGGCTATGTAGGGTTTGTACGCATAAGCACTGTTGGAGAAGATATTTATAGGGATATTTTGACCATGATATATCACAAGGAAGAGTGCATATAGTTTTATAAACTGTATTGAGCTATTATGGGGGCATATTATAATTTGATCCATTTGTTTTTGTTGTTTTATAAGTACTGTACTGAATGATTTATTGGTGTTTGTAAAGACAAGGGTTTTATTTGGGAGTGGCTTGGACCATGGGTTAAGTGTTTTTTATGGAAACTGCATGGCAATTGCTCTAAGGTGGAGAGAAGTTTGTGAGTGGGCAGATGATTAGTTCTTTAGGAAATTTAGCTATAAGCATTTGCGTTTTGAGGTTGGATTGGAGGAGGTGGGTAATATGCTTTCTAGAAAAGAGCAGGATTAGTTTGTTAGGCTTCTGGCCATAAATGACTTTTGCTGTGTGATGTAGCTTTCTTTCCTGTAGGCAGATGGCCCTTACTTGGGGTGTGATTTTGTTTCGACTGTTGAAGAAAAGGTGAACCCGATAGAGGGGCTCGTTTTGACACAACTCTGTGGGTGTTTTTGGGGTTGCTAATACTATGGCAGAGAGGATTATGAGGATTAAGTTTGGCTAGTTTTGTGTTTTGTATTTGGGAATTGATATATTTTATGACGTTTTTAGCTTCAGAAGTGAGGACACGATGACTCATGGGATTGGGGTTTCCCTTTAAAAGGGAAAAGAGGGGGGCTAATTGATGTGATGATAGGGATAGATGTGGTTTGATTTAGTTTATGTCCCTGCAGATTTTTTGTAGTTTACTTAATGTGCAGTTTTGTGGTGTTGTTAGAGATGGTGACAGGGGTTTGATGCCTGTATCGATACGATATTTTAGAAAGCTGAAGGGCAATTTAGTTTGCACTTTTTTGGGGGGGCGATGTGTAGTTTTAATTGTTTTAGATTATGGAGTAACACTTTAAAATAGTTTGTTAGATGATTTTGATCAGGGCGTGCTATGAGAATGTCATCCCTGTAGTGGATAATTTGGCAGTAAGTTTGCAATGGTAACGTGGCATCGCCTATGAAATTTTACATGTAGTGGGACTGTTTTTCATGCTTTGGGGAAGGATTTTTCATTGGTATTGTTCAGCTGGCACAGCATGGTTAATTGTTGGAACTGTGAAGGCGAAATATGGGCAGTCATGTTTATGCAATGGGATGGAAAAGAAACAATTTTTTATGTTTATTATAAAAATATAATTATTTTCGTGTATAGCTGAGGGATGAGGGAGACTCGGTTGTGGTGAGCTCATTTTTTCTGTATGAGCGTTGATGGCTTGTAAGTCATTAAGAAAGCACCATTTGTTCGTTGTTGTTGTTGTTTGTACAACAAATACAGGGGTATTATGGGGGCTAGTAGTGGGCTTTAAGTGCCTAAGGTTTAGCTGTTGTTGGACAAGGATTTTTTTCACTTGGATATTTAGAGCATTGGGCACAAGTTACATTGCGTTAACACTTGTTGCGGGCTTTTGTGATGCTTTGTTTTAATTAAACAGTTGGATTATTTTTGGTTTGCACTAGTTTTAAGTTGGCTGTTAGGCCCCGGGTGAGGCGAGGTACCGTGGGGTACCGCGGACTGCGGGGGGTGGGGGTGGGCGGGGCGGCGCCACTGCTCCCGCGGGCGAAGGAGGGAGGGGAGGGGCGGGGCGGGGGACGACGGAGGGAGGGGAGGGGCGGGGCGGGGGACGACGGAGGGAGGGGAGGGGCGGGGCGGGGGACGACGGAGGGAGGGGAGGGGCGGGGCGGGGGACGAGGAGGAGGGAGGATTTCCCCGCGCTCCCGGTGCACGCCCACTCCAGGCTGACTCGCGAGCGCGCACAGCCGCAGCGGCGCCCCCGGGGCTCTCCGGAGCGGTTGCGACACCCGCCGCAGCCCGGGCGATCTACGGGAAGGGCCCGGCGCGTGTCCACAGTTGTTGCCGCCACTGGCCTCCCGGGTATTCGGGCCCCCATCGGGCCCGCAGCCCCGCCTCCCCGCCGCGGGTGGACCCGCCTGCAACCCCAGGGAGGGGAGGGGGGCGCTGCAGCGCGCGGGGCGGGGATTCCCGCGGCGGAGGCGGGGGCAGCGGCGCTGCCGGGAAGCAGTTTGCAGACGTCGTATCAGGGATAGGGGCTGGTTCGTTTCCTGGAGCCCGGGTAAGGCAAGTGTGAATAGTTAGGAGCTCAGGGATAAGGCCGAGAGGGAACATTTTGTTTTCATGAACTTCTGCAGCGCCCACACGCTTTAACAGTTTAGCCCAGGTCTGAGGGCTCCATAGACACGTGGTAGATAGCCAGAGATTAAAGCGGACTATTATATTCCAGTAGTGGTTAAGTTCTTTTTCTGATATTTTTATGCGCCTGCTCACCAGGAGAGCATGGAGCGCCCTAGCTTGGGGGGCCCATGTGGAGGAAGGCAGATTACTCCTGGCGAGGGTCACTTACCTGATTTGGACGCCCGGCATTGATGCAGTGGGTTCCTGTTCCGGCGCCACTTGTTGAACTCGATTACCCGCTGGGGTGAGGACGACTGAGATAAACACACTCCGGAGACCGGTTCAAGATACGAATCTACTTTATTGTGCAGCATCAGCGGTTTATATAGAATAAATGGTGGGGTGTTAGCTATTGGCGCTAGCGCAATGGTGCTTTAAGTGTAATTTTTAAATTGGACTGTATGCCAACAGACGGAGGCAGGAGGGTGGTGCTTAATCGATTTCGCTCTCTGCCGGTGCACCATGTTTAGGGTATGCCCTAAAGCGTGTACACCTGAGAGTTTGCTCATCTGGCGGTGTGCAGCACAGCAAGACTGAAGGTTTCAGCAGCTCTACCCACAGATGTTAAAGAATCTACAGTGAACTCCAGCCTGGTCCTTCTGCACCCACCGGAAGCCCCTTCATCAGAGCTCCCTTCCATGCCAGGAACTTCATTCTCTGCCTTTACATTCCAATATTCTAAGTGTCCCAGTGTCCTTAAGTGACCTTTTCCCATTCTTCAGGGAGGCTATAATCATGTCCCAGTTCCTTCATTGTATACCACCTTTTACCACATTTAATGTTTCTGAAATTCTATATGCATCTTCTGTCTATATGCAAATGCAATGCGATAGTGGTTTTGCTTTGTTTCATTTTGTTCAAATTCTATAATTGCATAATGCATACCATTTTAGGATCAATGAATATGATGATTCAGTGAATATCCATTAATCACCTACATCATGCCAGGCATGGCACTGTCTTATAGCTGCCTATCACACCACTCCATGTGGTAGGAAGAATGGTCATCTGAACGTGGGAGGTGAGGGATGGAGATGGGGTAGGATCTGGGCTTTCATTCCTAGGTCCATCTGCCTCCACAGGCAGCATTCTCAGGATCTACCCACCACCTCCTCCAAACCATGTCATAAACTTCTCTATTCCTCTGCACTTTCTTTTTTTTCTTTAGGAGGTACTGGAAATTGAACCCAGGCCCTTGTACATTGGAAGCTGGTGCTCAACTGCTTGAACAACATCTACTCCCTCACATTCTACTTCTTCACCTTGAACTTTTTGACTGATATTCTTGCCATCTAAGGCACAGAGAAAATAAAAGTCATCAGATAGGAACTTCACAGACTTCAGACTGCTAAACCAACTAAATGTATTCCAATTTGCCACCTTGTTCCTTCCTGGAAAATCATATTCCCCTTCTGCAAGCCTGATACTATTATAGATGTTGAGGGAGGCTCAATTATCACATAAGGAAAGGCAAGGACTCAGAAATAATTTTTGGAAGGAAAAAAATAATTCATGACTGGCTGGGTTCAGAGCTTCTTATTCAATATCTAGTCCTGAATAAGATTTTCGAATTCTTTTTATACAGAGGAAGACTTAAATGATCCTTTGTCTTATTGCTTGAGTTAACACATATTTTCCACATTCTAGATGAGCTTTAAGCATGGATTTCATACATTCTAGGTAAGCTTTTAGCATGGAATTCATATATTAGCATGAACTTCATAAATTCTATGTAGGCTTTTAACACATTTGGTTTGCATTTTCCTGAATATTTGGAGTTTATAGAGTTTGCATTCCTAAATTGTTTATCCAGGACTGGAGTTGTTGTCATGGTTACCAAGGGCAGGGCTGCAGTTCTCACCATTGGACACACACAGCTCAGGTTATTTACCGAGATAAACAGTCCCCCACCCATCGCCAATGTCATTACCCCCTTTATACAAGCTTAACTTGTTAAGCTTTGGCATAATTATTGTTGGAGTTATGAGGTGGGTGGCTGTTTGTTGTTTTGATTGACTATTTTACTTATCAATTTCTTAGAGAGGATATAATGATAAAGTTTTTAGGGAACATCTGGAACCTTTCCTCATTCCTAGGAAGAAGCCTTTGTTCTGTATAACAGAAACCTGGGGGTGGGGATTTCCCAGCAGCCATCTTGGGGTTTCTGATGTCCATGTGGACTCTGCCAGGTTTCAGATCCATCTATTAATTCCCTATTTTACTAGCCTGCTTTATTTCCCCCTCAGAGATTTCTATGCCTTCAATCTTAAAGGGGTGCTGAAGGAAGATGATCTTTTCTGTAGCTACTTCCTGCTGGTTAGGTGCTTGCAGACCCTGCCTGAAAAGGTGCAGAACTCCCTTGCTACTCTATCTTGATTGGAAGAAGATGGATCTGGCATCTTGTATGAAGCTGGATGAAGTTTTTATATGGTTAATAAGATGTTCATTCTTAATGAAACAAACAATTAGAATTTTGGAATACTTGTTTTCCAAAAGGTAGCCAAGATTAGGTGCTGTAAAGATGATACCCTTTTTAAAAGTTGATGGGGGACACTATATACTTATATATATATATATATATATATATATATATATATATATATATATATATATATATATATATATTCATATATTTATATATTTTTAATGTTATTTTCAGAGAGAAATTGTAATAGATAAGAGTATTAGGTACTTAGCTTTGTTTTAAAGATGCATTCCAGGTTGTTCAATGATTGGAACTCATGTGCTTCATCAGGTGATTCTGGTGAACTGGGACCTTTTGGGTAGTTGGTTTTATTCAGGATTATGCACCAAGTTGGAAATTCTTTTAGTTTTCAGGTGTAGGAATGATCAGAACTAAAGAATAAAGTTTTTTTTGTTTTTTTTTTTAAATTTCGGTTTTAACTGAATAATTTCTGGTAATTTTGGCTGTTTAATAGGTGACCCATGCTAGGAAGCAAGCCTCATTTTGCAACACAGTAGAGTACAGTAGAGTAGTTGGATTGTTGGGCCTGGTATTAATAAATCAGTTACCTGTAAGCCACTGGTGGCCTCATTGTTAGTTAAGATGGTTATTTTATTTTATGGACATGTTTATTAACTATTTAGAAAATGAACGTTACCAGGATTTTAACATGTCTAATATACTTTTGTACAGGATTTATAATAGCAAATATAACATTATAATTATTAGGCATATATTTAGAACAGGATAAAGGTACTGCACTTAATATTAATTAATGTATTACTTCAAGCATAAGGATTCTGAGCTACAATTAATAGTTTTAAGTTTCAGGTTTGCAATATTTTACATGTTATTTCTCCATGGAAGCAGGCCATAATGCCAATTTGTGTTTAAGTTTTACTTATGGTACTCTGGTAAATATGGCTCCACTTGGTACGTTCTTCACACTGTGAGCAAGTTGCAGCATTGTTGATCCTAGAGAGAAGCTAAGAAGGTAGTTTCTAGAATTTCACTGGCCTGGTGCATAGTGCTTTCTGGCACTATGGATGGTGTCAGTTTGGAAGTGATATCCATTGTACATTTGGCTATACCAAGCCATCATTGACTGCTGCAGGAGTTTGAAACTGCAACATAGTTTCCATCAACTTCAGGAGCACAACCAGAGACATGATGTAGTATTGTTTGAGGGGTCATTGACCAGCCTAACCAATAACTCATATGAAGAGGCGACCTGTAATGTAATCAAGGCCTGGTTTGAATGCACAAGAGAGTTTAACAATGTTGAAGTTTATCTCTTGATTTTTATGTATCTTTTAAATATTTCCAATGCAATGTGTTACATATCAAATGACTTTGCTTACTTTTACAATTTTACCATGAAGATATTAGTAGGTATTTTACTTTAGTAATAGAGGGGATAAAACACTATTTTTCATTGTTAAAATGAAAACAGAAGTTTCCCAATGGAATCAAGGTAACTTTCCATTACCTTTTACTTAAATACACACCTTGTGGTGACTTTCAGACAGGTCTCGTTATCATGAAGTTACTTTTTGCCATCAAAACCAGTCCAGGTTTTTAGTTAACAATGGCTTCTAGAACAAGAACCATTTAGGGAAATGGACTTTGGCCCAGTGGTTAGGGCATCCGTCTACCATATGGGAGGTCCTTGGTTCAAACCCCGGGCCTCCTTGACCCGTGTGGAGCTGGCCATGCGCAGTGCTGATACGCGCAAGGAGTGCTGATGCACGCAAGGAGTGCCGTGCCACGCAAGGGTGTCCCCCGCGTGGGGGAGCCCCACGCGCAATGAGTGCGCCCGTGAGGAAAGCCGCCCAGCATGAAAAGAAAGAGCAGCCTGCCCAGGAATGGCGCCGCCCACACTTCCCATGCCGCTGACGACAAAGAAACAAGACGCAGCAAATAGACACCAAGAACAGACAACCAGGGGAGGGGGGGAAATTAAATAAATAAATAAATCTTTAAAAAAAAAAAAAGAACCATTTAAATATTTCAGTTTAGAAGATGTTTTTTACAAACTTTTTATAACTGACCACAATTCTAGACTGGCAAATTTATTCCAGATTATAATTAGCAATCAGTGGAATCTATCTGATGCATTTAAGAGAGAGCAACTCTACATTTAATTTAATTTCATTAAACACAAGCTTATAGTTCCCATTATTTTAAAGATTTAACATATACAATGTTAATTTATTAACTGGGTATTTTATAAACCCAAGAGATAATACTTAAGCTAAACAAGTTGAAATTGTTATTGATTAAACAAAGGATGTTGATTTTCTTTTTACAGGGGCTTTTTTAAAATCTTTTTTTTTTTTTGATAATTCTAAAACTGAATAATTTTAGAAGCATACTAACTTTTAGGCTCTGGAATAAAAAGCAATTATTTAATTTGTTTCAATTATAATTTAATAAGAATTTCACAGCTTTTTAACAGTTCTGTATATTTAGATTTTACATGGCTTTTTATGCCTTTACTTTAATTCTGGCTTTAGAAATATTTATTACTTATGTAACTGCATATTTAACAATTTGAGCAAATAGGCAGACATGAATAGTTTGATACAGAAACACTACTTGGTTATTTAAAATGTCCCTTGATTTTTTTTCCTGGTTAATTTAAAATATAGTTCCCTTACTAGCTTTCCTGGGTATATTGCTGTTTGGAAAGAACCTGGCAAGCATTTGGGGTTTCTGTTTAGACTGGAAAGAAACTGGGTAGCTTTTACTTAATTTTTTCTTTGAGACGGCCTGAACAGTGGGAGTTGTTTAGTAAAACCTGGCAACAGTTAAATTTTTGATTCTTGGTGGCAATAGCCAGTTAGAATTAATTTATATTATTGGGAAAGGTTAAGAGAAAAAATAGTTTTTCCTTTAAAAGGGTAAAGAGGAAATGAGAAGACCAAAAATATTTAGAATGGCACAAAAGTGATATGCATAAACCCCATTTTAAGAAATTTTATCTATATTTTCTTAAGTTCAATTATCAAGTTGAATTGTTAAGAGGTTGGCCAGATTTGCAGGAATCATAAGCACAGGAAAATGCAAACACAGTTTATAATTACTATCACAATAGTTGAAGACCAAGGTGAAATTAGTTATAAAATAACTATAGGATTGATGTGGACTATGGGTGGAAGGCTCTTTGTCTCTTCAGAGATAACTAAGTTGTTTGACTTGTGGGTGTGGAACGGTAAGAGGCTGCAGTTCTGCCCTTAGGGACAGTGGCAGCGGCTCCAGTCCCAGGAAATGTTTAACAATGCAAGGGCTATAAACTTTAAGTATTTAGGGGAAATGCAAAAAGTAAATATGCTAAAAGCTTGTCTAGAATATCTGGAGTCCATGCTAAAAGCTTACCTAAGATGTGGAAGAGATATATGCTAATTGAAGCCTATTGAGAACTGAAACAAAGGGACCATTTGGCCTTTCCTCTCTGTATAAAAGACATTTGAAAATCTTGTTCAGGGCTCGGGATTCAAACAGAAAGCTCCCGAGTCCGGCCGGCCATCAATAAACCATTTTTCCTTCTCAAAATCATTCCTGAGTCCTGGCCTCTCTATACTCAAAAAATTGAACTTCTCTTAAATTCTACAACATTTTTGGCGACTATGGTGGGACAACAAATGAAGGCCAGAGACGGTAGCATTTTGCTGCCCCTTCCAAATCCCCGAGGAAGCCGGGAGGACTCAGGTGAACCCCAAATCTGGGCGCCCCTGGATTAAATTTAATCCAGAAAAGATGTGGGCTCCACCAGAATCTTTCCGACAAAAATCGAGGGCAATGGAAGGTCTGAAGAGAAAGATTCTGGGAATGAAAAAGAACTCCGAACTTGGAAGAAGGTAAGACTCCCCGGGTGAGCACAGTCTGGAAGGCCCTAGCTTTAATTGCTAGGAAGGGGAGGCTGATCACCTCCTGAGAGAACCCTAGTAGCCCCAGAAGGCTGGGGGGAAGCCGTTCTCTCTAGGCTTGGGAAAAGGAGAAAAACCAGGGAAAAGCCCTGGTGTTTTGGGTTTGTCTAACTGCCTGTTAGAATCTGGTACTGGTCTTATATCCACTAAAGGAGTGGAGTCTCAATTTTAATAGGAAGGGCTATTTATAGGTTCAAGTCCTAATGTCCTGGAAATTGGTCTAGATTAAGGAAAACAAAACTTGGTTACAGGAAAATGGATCAGCTTTTCTGGTGGAGCTTGGTCTGGGTGTAAAGTTTAAACAGTGGAAAAGTCTAGCTGAAATCTTTTGTTATGGTGCTAATTTGTGAATGAATTCACTTTATACCAAATGTTAAGCGTTCTGAGGTTTGTGATGGCTGTGGGGGCAGCCGTGGTGAAAATAAATATATAAACTTGTGGGTCAGATTAGTGACCTTTGTGCTTCTGTCTGTGTCAGCTCAATGCTAGTGTTGGAGTTGTGTCCTTATGTAAAGTAGAATTACAGCTGAGCTGGAGCCCTCCCTTGCCATTGGCAAGGGGGTGAAATGATTCTGGGGCAAAAGCTGAGGAGTCTGGATGTTTGCGGAGTCTAGATGTTTGTGCATGCTCTGCTGTCTTGTCTCTGGTCTGGCCCTTTGCCGGGGCTTGGAGGCCATCTGTGTCTGTGCCAAGCACCCAAGTTTGTTGGGAATGTCCCGGTCAGGGTGGCTGGGTTCCTGGGAGAGTTGCCAAATTTGAGTAGGTTCTGTCTGCCCATTTTGGCTGAAAGCTGGAAAGGGGGGAGTGGCTAGCCCCTTTCCAGTGAGTCCACCCTTCTATTCATAAACCACATTCCTGTTTGTTGCGCACCGGACTGCCTGGAAGTGGGGGAAGTGAAGGGGGTGAAAAGCAGAATCAGAATAAATGCAGTAAAG
Source organism: Dasypus novemcinctus (assembly GCF_030445035.2). Lineage (NCBI taxonomy): Eukaryota > Metazoa > Chordata > Mammalia > Cingulata > Dasypodidae > Dasypus > Dasypus novemcinctus. Next base: position 56,750,557 of record NC_080697.1, on the reverse strand, counting down.
TTCCCTCCTTAGGGTGTCAAAGCCAAAATACCTTTGCTTTCTGCCCAGGTTCTTAGAAGGAATTGAAGTAACTTTAAGTAAGAGAATGTGTTCTGTGAAGGTAAAATTTGTCTTAAGGGTATAAATAATTATAAAAGTTTTACAAAGCATTGTTTAAATTAAGGTATTTAAATGCCTAATTGCAGAAAGTCATTATTTAACAAAACTGAATTGATAATAATAATAATAAAAGGCAATTTTATAACAAACTTATTCGGCAGCCAATCTCCCCTGCCAACTTGCTTCCAAAAAAAACTGTTTCTGGTATTACATGCTACTAAGTATTTAAAGTGAAGAAAAGTTCATTATTTTAACAAACTTGTTTAGTATTAATGGCAATTACATGTTGTAAGAAGTTTGCCTAGTAACTTAGTATATGGGATATATGGAGTGTGTTTTTATTGTTAAGGAAACAGAAGATGATTTTGTCCTAAGATAAAATGATTGATTATTGGAAAGAGTAGAGTGTGGGACAGAACCTGAATGAATACTGAAAGTGTAGAAGGTTTGTGGAAGGAAAATTTTTATGATTAAAATTGAGTAAGATCAATATACAAAGAGAATCTTTTATCAATAGCTTCTTGTGCTTTAACCTCATCATTTCCTCAGTGTTTAAAGAAGAGTCTTACCTCTTTTAAAAGAACATTTATGTTCTAGAAATCAAATCCTGAAAAGTAGATTTTTATTTCAAACTAACTGCAAGAGATTTATTATTTTACTTTAAAGGAAAAGTTAAAGTAATGGTTAAGTTCATTTAATATGTTATAAGTCGAATGAAAGGTATTTAAAGGTGTTATAAAATTAATAGGTTTTTTAAAAAAAAACTGTAACTAAGAGTTAAAATCATTTATAAATGCATTTATATTATAAAACAGTGGAAAAGACAATAACTGAAATTATAGCTGGGTGAATTTAGCCTGAAACTATTATTTAAGTGTAAATTCTAAACTAACCTTTCCTTTGTTTATGGTTACTTCAAGCCTAACCTCACCGTTTGCCTTTGCCTATCGTTATTTCGTAATTGAGAAGAGCTGGGACATCACTGTCTCCTCTCCTGGTATTAGTAACACTTTCTCTCATGAATTCAAGTGTAACCTAAATAAATGGCTGCCTGATGGAATAAAGTTAAGTGACCACTGGAGTTTTATTATCTCCAAAATCAAAAAGGGGGGTGGAGGGGGAGAAGTCTCCTGCCTTGACAGTCAGTGTTCCTGAGTGGCAATTCATGAGAGAAAGCAGTCTGTCTCCCTGAGGCTTCAAATAGCCTCAGTAAATATATATAAAATTAATCTTGTTGCTTATCCAAAATTCTGCTAATTTCAAAGTAAAATATAAAGTTCTAAAACAAAATGGTGCTAAGGCATTAAGAACATTTTGGTTATTACAGTCCATTAAGTAAGAAGGAAAATTCTTGTGGTAAACTGCATGGTCATAGTGCAAATTAAGAAGAGTTTCAAGAGTCTTTGAAATGTTTGCAGTCACACTTGTTTTGTAAAGATTAGAAGTTTAAAGTAATTAAAGTTATGTTTTTGTCTCAAACTATTTATATCTGCCTACTTGCTCAAATTGTTGAGGTTAAATATGCAGTTATATAAGTAATATGTATTTCTGGACCCCTAATTAATTAAGCTAAACAGTATATAAAATAATGCAAATTACAAGTAATATCAATGAGTTGTGTTTGTGTCTAACTCTTTGTGTCTGCCCATTTTAAAAAAATGCTCAATGTATGTCTTCATACATCAGGATAATATCAAATTAACAAATAAAAATTCTTAAAAGAGGTCTATTCAAATTGTTAAAAATTAAATATGCAGTTATATTTATAAATATTCTTAAAGCCCAAATTAAACTAAGCAGGATGAAAAAGTCATAGAAATCTGATTATGGAAACAATTGGGAAAGGGCCTCCTCTTTGCAAGAGCTTTTAAGGCAAGACTAGGTGTGGCAGATTAAACCTATCTACTAGGCTAGGGAATTAAGAATCAGTTTGCCTGGTAATTTCCCAGTTTAAACCTTTGTCAGCCATAAAATGCAAAAAAAAAAAAAAAAAAAACAAAGATTAGGTTAATTTTCACATAAGAAAAATGTTGATGTGACCTGGTGGCCTGCTGCCTCAGTCTCCCACTCCCGGGTTGGACAGCAGTGGAGGAGACCAGTTTAGGCCAGTCCTATGGGCAGTGGAAGGATGCCCAAGAAGGAGCTAACTAAGTTGGTGCCATTTCAGCACTAAATTCTATTCCTTATTTGACAAAGGGGAGCAGGTAAAAACTAAAATGGTTGGAATGTGATAGAAGAAGCAGTTAAATCAAACTTTTGCTTGGGAAAGTTAAATCTCAGATAAGCTATAACTTCTGAAGTATCCAACATATGGAAAAACAGAGGAAGAGCTTGCATGCTAGGCTTAGGGGTATAAATTGTGTCATTTTTCTTTGTTCGTGGCACCAGCCATATCTGGCTCTGCACCCCTTCTTGCAAGATTGAGAATAAATTATTTTCTTCTCCACAATCTGGTGAGCCTTATTTTCTTCCAGAAGATTTCTTTCCAACAAAATAAAGGTAATTAGTGGCTCTATTAACAAATTTCAGTAAGTAAAGGAAAGTCCATAAAAACTATGGAGAGATCTTTCCTGGGTTATGATTTTTAAAAAATTAAGTAATTGTGTAATGTGTTTTAAAACCTGGTAGTCAGTATGCATGTGTTTTAAAACCTGGTAGTCAGTATGCTTTTAAATTAATAATTTTCATAACTTAAAGAAAAGAAGTTTTTAGCTTACTGTAAGGGAAAAAGAGAACATTCCTTGCATAAACTATTATGGTTTCAATTTTATTTAACTTGAGTGTAATCTCCCATAGTTAATTTATAAACTAAATTAACATTATATATACAAAATCTTTACAGTAATGAAAATTGTAAGTTCACATTGGTGAAATTAGGCTAAAGGAAAAAGATTGTAGATATGCTCTCTTAAATAAAGAGTAAATTTCTTTCATTGGTAATTGTAATTTAGTAAGTTTATTTAAACATGAGGTGGCTAGTCAATGTGGTTATAGTCAATTATAAAGAGTTTGTAAAACATCCTCCAACTGAAAATGTTTAAATAGTTCTAGTTCTAGAAAAGTCATTGTTAACTAAAACTTAGATTGGTATTGGTAGCAGAAATAACTTAATGATAATAAAACCTGTCTGAAGGCTACTGCAAAGTACACATTTAAGTAAATGGTAATAAAAAGTTGTCTTGATTCTATTGGAAATATTCTGTTTTCATTCTAACAATAAAAAATAATATTTTTTGTCTCTATTACTAAAGTAAGGTACCTACTGTTATCTTCATAGTAAAATTGTGTAAGTAGACAGTCATTTAATATATGATGTGTTGCATTAAATTGTTTAAAATATATATATAAACAAGGAATAAACGTTAACATTATCAAACTCTTGTGCATTCGAACCAGGCCTTGTATACATTACAGGTGGCCTCTCCATGTGAGTTATTGGCTAGGCTGGTCACTGACCCCTCAATTAAAATATGTGCTATATCAGTCTCTGGTTCTGCTCCTGAAGTCGATGGAAACTATATTGTAGTTTCAAGCTCCTGCAGCAGCCAATAATAACTTGGTACAGCCAAGTGTACAATGGATATCACCTCCAGACTGGCACTGTCCATAGTGCCAGAGAGCACTATGCACCAGGCTAGTGGAATACTGGAAAATCTCTCTAAGATGAAGGATGCTGCAACTTGCTCACTGCATTGAAAAACATGCTAAGTGGAGCCATGATACCAGGATACTGTAAGTGAAACTTAAACACAATTGGCATTATGGCCTGCTCTCATGGAGAGATAACATGTAAGGTATTACAAACCTGAAACTCAAAACTAATAATTGCAACTTTGAATCCTTATGCATTAAGTAATACATTAGTTAATATTAAGTGCTATACTTTTATCCTGTAATAAATATATGCCTAATAATTGTAATGTTATCTTTTCTATTTTGGATCAAATGCAGAAGTATATTAGACATGTTAAATTCCTGGTAAAATCATTTTCTAAGCAGTTAATAACATGTATATAGAATAAGGTGGCAGTCTCAGCCAGTCTCAGTCAACATCTATCTTCTACTGTACTCTGCTGTGTAGCAAAAGTGAGGCTGGCTTGCTGATGGTGAGTCACCTATTGAACAAGTCAAAATTGCTAGAAATTGTACAATGAAAACCAAGGTGTAAAAATCTTTATTCTGTAGTTCTGATCACTCCCACAGGTGAAAACTAAGAGTATTTCCAAATTAGTGTTCTAATCCTGAGTGAAGCCAGTTGCCCAAGGAGTGCCAGTTCACCAGGAGCATCTGACAGAGCAAATGAGTGTCAATCATTGAACAGCTTGGAATGTGTCTTCAGACAAAGCTAAGTGTCTGTTGCAATTTCTCTCTAAAGATGGATAACTTAAAAAAGAATATATATACTGTTCCCACCAGCTTTTAAGGAATGCCATCTTTATAGGCACCTAACCTTGTCTACCTCTGTAATCCAATGTGTCCTCTTTTAAAAATGGGTATTCCAAATTTTTAATTAAGTTTGTTTCTTTCAGAGTGAACATCTTATTAACCATATGAAAACTTCATCCAACTTCGTACAGAATGTCAGATCCATCTTCCTCCAGTTAGAATAAATTAAAGAGTTTTACACCTTATTAGGCAATGACTACAGCCCATGGCCAGCAGGAAGCAGTTACAGAAAAGAGATCATCTCCCTTCAGCACCCCTTTTAAATTAAAGGTGTAAACTCTTTAAGAGTAAAATAAAAGTAATTGATGGATCTGGAACCTGACTGGAAATCTACGTGAGTGCCAGTGGCAGCAGAATAACTGCAGGAGGCCCCTGCCCAAGATTCTGCTGTCCAGAATGAAAAGTTCTAAACTTCTAAAAACAGTCCTGGATGCTGTACTAAAGACTGATAAATAATCAATCAAGACAACAAACAGCCATCCACCTCATAGCTCCAACAATAATTATGCCAAAGCTTAGCAAGTTAAACTTTGGCAAAAGGGGGGGAATGATGTGGGCTATGGGTTGAAGGCTCTTTGTCTCTTCAGAGATAACTAAGTTGTTTGACTTGTGGGTGTGGAATGGTAAGAGGCTGCAGTCCTGCCCTTAGGGACAGTGGCAGCAGCTCCAGTCCCAGGAAATGTTTAACAATGCAAGGGCTATAAACTTTAAGTATTTAGGGGAAATGCAAAAAGTAAATATGCTAAAAGCTTATCTAGAATATCTGGAGTCCATGCTAAAAGCTTACCTAAGATGTGGAAGAGATATATGCTAATTGAAGCCTATTGAGAACTGAAACAAAGGGACCATTTGGCCTTTCCTCTCTGTATAAAAGGCATTTGAAAATCTTGTTCGGGGCTCAGGATTCAAACAGAAAGCTCCCGAGTCCGGCCGGCCATCAATAAACCATTTTTCCTTCTCAAAATCATTCCTGAGTCCTGACCTCTCTATACTCAAATAATTGAACTTCTCTTAAATTCTACAACAGGATAAGTTTGCATAATAACTACCATTATTATAATAAGGACTAGATAAACCCAATATAGCCATAAACAGGGGCAAAACAATTCAATATTACTATTACAATAGCCAAAATCCAGACCAAATTTACTCCAATGTAATAGCTTTAGTTATAAACTTATATATATAAAGGTACTTATACAATGATTTTAAATTTTAGTTACAGTTCTTAGTATGTTTTTATTTTAAGATGAATTGGATAATTTTATTAATTAAGTTATGAGAACCTTATTAGTAACAATTCAGAGAAGCTTCCACTCTGTTTCTAGTAACTGAACAAATTTCATCTGCAACTTAGGCATTTAATTCACCAGCAAGGAAGTATTAGCATTTAAAGCAAAATTCATTTTTAAACTACCTTTATCCATGAATTTTTTAGGCACAAGCAAACTGACAAAAGCTAAACACTGATTTTAAAGTTGAGGTTTACCCTTTTTTCCCTGCAGTTTTCCTGACCCTTACTGCTGACTATTCCCAGCCAAAACATTAAAAGGACTATCAAGTGATTAGAGGTTTATTGTTTCAAGCAATATTTTTTTTCTTTAGACAAAGGGACTTTATCATATGTAAATTTTTTTATATTACCTTTATTTTGATTCTGCTTGGTGTTTCTTTCACCTCCCCCATTCCAGGCAGTTGGGTGCATAGTGATTAGATAGGAATGTGACTTATGAATAGAAGACCTGGACTCACTGGAAATAGGCAAGCCACTCCTTCCTTTGCCCAACTCTCCACTTTTGTTATGCATCCTACTAAAGGGAGGGGGGGAGATAATGGTGGCAAGTTTCATGCTGCTAAAATGCCTTGAAAAGAACCCTTTAAACTCAGCACCTTCCTGGGGAGCTTGCCCTGGAAGGGCTATGATTTAAGTTACTGATTTCACCAGCCACCCTGACTGGGGCCAGTTTCAATAAACTTGTGTGCACAGAGTGGACAGGGACAACCCCCTGAGCTCTGACAAATGGGGCAGACCCAGAGAGGCAAGACAGCAGAGCATGTGCACACATTCAGACTCCACAGTTTTGCATTATAAACTACAATCAATTCTCTCTTTTGCCAGTGGTAAGGGAAGGTTCCAGCTTAAAGTTTACCACTTTACATAATTACACAATTTAACACTAGCATTTAGCAGACCCAGACAGAAGCACAAAACTTATCAATCTGACTCACAATTTCTATATATACATATATATTTTTTTCTGCACAGCTGTCAGCTGCAGCAATTACAAACCTTAGAAAGAGAGAGAACACTTAACATTAAGATTTGAATAGGATTTCCAGTTTACTCTTACCAAGAGAATTTATCTGCAATTCATCACCAAAACAGAATACTTTGGCCAAATTTTTATCACCATTCAACCTCACATTCAGATCAAATCAAGCCTCACTGCAAAGCTGATCCATTTTCTGTAACCAAGTTTTTCAAAATCCAGACCAAATTTCAGAATGTTAAGACTCAAACCTATAAACATCCTTTCCTACTATAATCAAGCCATCACTATCTCAGTGGAGATAAGAACAGAACCAGATGCTAACATGCAGTTAGACAAACCCAAACACCAGGCTTTATTCCCTTTTTTGCTTTCCTTTCAGACCTTGAGAGAATGGCTTCCCCCTGAATTTCTGGAGGTACCAGAATTCTCCTGGAAGTTGATCAGACTTCCTTTTCTAACATTTAAAGATAGATTTTCCTATGTTCCCCAGGGGAGTCTTATCTTTTTCCATGTTTGGAGTCTTTTTTTTTTTTTATCCCAGAATTTATCCAGACCTTCTGTTGCCCCTGATTTTCATCAAGAGGATTCCAGTGTAGCCCACATCTTTTTCTGGACTAAATGTAGTCCAGGTGCACCCAGATTTGGGGTTCACCTGAGTCCTCCTGGCTTCCTCAGGGATCCAGAAGGGATAGTGAAATGCTACCTTCTCTGGCCTTCATTTACAAATCCTGGGAGAGCTCCCAGATATAGTAAACATTGAGAGAGATTCAGTTATTACATATGGAAAGGGCAGGAGTCATATATTTTTGGGAAGGGAAAAAAATAATTTATTCACAGTCAGGCTTGTAGTTTCTTATTCAATATCTGAGACCCAAGTAGGATTTTTGAGTTCTTTTTATACAGAAGAAGAATTAAATTGTCCTATGTCTTAGTGCTCAATAGGCTTGAATTAACACATATTTTCCACATTCTAGGTAAGCTTTTAGCATGGACTTCTTATATTCTATGTAGGCTTTTAACATATTTGGTTTGCATTTTCCCTGAATATTTAAAGTTTATGGAGTTTGCATTGCTAAATTGTTTCTCCGGGACTGGTGTTGTTGTCATGGTTACCGAGGACATGGCTGCAGTTCTTACCTTTCCACACACAGCTCAGGTTAATTACCAAGATAAACAGCTCCTCCACCCATAGCCTATATCAGTGCCACTCTTCCCCATCTGGGCTTTAGCCATCATCCCTTATTAAGCTCCAGAAACATCTGGAATCACCTGACTAACATTTTATCTCCTGTATTTTCAAATCCTTCATCTCCTGCCCAAAACTACTTTTAAATGCAGAAATCTTTTTTCAATATATGCTTTCAGTGATCTGACCAGCTATCAATAAATCATTTTTTCCATCTCAAAATCATTCCTGAGTCCTGACCTTTCTATATGCAAATAATCAAACCTCTCTCATCTTCTACAATGTTTTTGGGGGCTCTCCCGGGATTGCTGCCCCTTCCAGATCCCTGAGGAAGCCAGGAGGTCTTGTGTGAACACCAATCATTGGGGTGTCCCTGGATTAAATTTAATCCAGAAAATATTTGGGCTCCACCAGAATCTTCTGGATGAAAATTGAGGAAAATGGAAGGTCTGAAAGAAAATTCTGGGAATGGAAAAGAACTCCAGATGCTGAGGAAGGTAAGACTCCCCAGGGGAGCATAGTCAGGAAAAACTCTAGCTTTAATTGCTGGGGAGGGATCCTGATCACCTCCCAAGAGAGGACCCTAGCACCTCCAGAAGTTTGGAGGGAAGCTGTTCTCTTTAGGCCTGAAAAAAGGAGGGAAAAAAAAGGGGAAAAGCCTGGTGTTTTGGGTTGGTCTAACTGCATGTTAGAATCTAGTACTGGTCTTATTTCTGCTGAATGAGTGGAGTCTTTATTATGATGGGAAAGGATGTTTATAGGCTTGATTCCTAACATACTGGAAATTGGTCTGCATTTTGAAAAACTTGGTTACAGGAAAATGAATTAGCTTTTCTAGTGAAGCTTGGTCTGGGTGTAAAGTTAAACAGTGAAAAATGTCTAGCTGGAATCTTGTTATGGTGCTGAATTGCAAATGAATTCACTTTATATCAGATTTTAATGTTAAGTGTTCTCTCTTTCTAAAGTTTGTGATGGCTGCAGGGGCAGCCATGCCATACAAGATATATATAGAACTCATGGGTCAGATAGTGACCTTTGTGCTTCTGTTTGTGTCAGCTCAATGCTGGTGTTGGAGTTATGTGGTTATATAAAGTAGTGGAATTTGGTTGAGCTGGAACCCTCCCTTGCCACTGTTGTAGCAGTTGAGAGAGGTTCAATTATTTGCAAATAGAAAGGCCAGGACTGAGGAATGATTTTGAGAAGGAAAAATGGTTTATTGATGACCAGCTGGACTCAGGAGCTTTCTATTTCAAACCCGAGCCCTGAACAAGAATTTTGAGTTCCTTTTATACAGAGAGGAAGGGTCATATTGTTCTTTGTTTCAGTGCTCAATAGACTTGAATTAGCATATCTCATTTACATTCTAGGTAAGCTTTTAGCACAGACCTTATACATTCTAGATAAGCTTTAGGACATTTGGTTTGCATTGATAAACTGTTTCCTGGGACTGGAGTTATTGCCGTGGTTACCAAGGGTAGGGCTTCGGCCTCTCACCATCCCACACCCACAAGTCAGGAGAGATAGCTTAGGTTAAGGTTATCTCCAAAGAGACAATGAGCCTCCCACCCACAGCCCACATCAATTTCACCTCTTACACCAAAGCTTAACTTGCTAAAATTGGCATGATTATTGTTGGAGCTATGAGGTGAGTGGCTGTTTGTTGTTTTGATTGATTACTTTATTTATCAGTTTTTAGTGTAGCATCCAGGACCTTGTTTTAGAAGTTTAGAAGTTTTCATTCTGGACAGCAGAATCCTGGGGCAGGGCCCCCTGCAGTAATGCTGGAGCCACTGGCACTCACATGGATTTCCAGTTAGGCTTCAGATCCATCTATTAATTTTGTTTTATCTTTAAAGAGTTTATACCCTTAATCTTAAAGGGGTGCTGAAGGGAGATGATCTCTTTTCTGTAACTGCTTCCTGCTGGTCATGGGCTGTAGTCATTACCTAACAAGGTGTAAAACTTTTATTTTAACTGGAGGAAGATGGATCTGGCATTCTGTATGAAGTTGGATGAAGTTTTTTTTATGATTAATGAGATGTTCACTCTGAAAGAAACAAACTTAATTAAAATTTTGGAATACCTGCTTTTAAAAGAGGACACTGGATTACAGAGGTAGACAAAGTTAAGTGCTTATAAAGATGGCACCCCTTTTGAAAAACTGGTGGAAACAGTGTGTGTATATATATATTTCTCTATGGTATTTTTAGAGAGAAACTGCAATAGATACTTAGCTTTGTTTTGAAGATGCATTTCAGGCTGCTTAATAATTGGCACTCATGTGTTCTGTTAGATGCTCCTGGTGAACTGGCACCTTTTGGACAGTTGGTTTCATTCAGAATTAGTGCACTAAGATGGAAATTTTCTTAGTTTTTAGCTGTGGAAGTGGATCAGAACTACAGAATAAAGTTGTTTACATTTTGGTTTTAATAGTACAATTTCTGGTAATTTTGACTGTTCAATGGGTGACCCATTATTAGTTAGCAAGCTACATATTTGATGCACAGTAGAGTACAGTAGAATAGTAAGTTGACTGAGCCTGGCTAAGACCATGGCCTTATTTTATAGACATGTTTATTACTTAGAAAATAAAGTTACCAGGAATTTAACATGTGTAATATACTTTTGTACTGATCCAGAATAGAAAAAATAACATTATAATTATTAGGCATATATTTAGTACAGGATAAAAGTACAGCACTTTAATATTAATTAATGTATTACTTAATGCATAAGGATTCTGAGTTACAATTAATTGTGTTAAGTTTCAGGTTTGTAATACATGTTATCTCTCCATGGGAGCAGGCAATAATGCCAATTGTGTTCAAGTTTTACTTACAGTATCCTGGTATCATGGCTCCATTTAGCATGTTCTTCACACAGTGAGCAAGTCACAGCATTGTTGATTCTAGAGAGTTTCAAGTATTCTACCAGCCTGGTGCATAGTGCTCTCTGGCACTATGGAACAGTGCCAGTTTGGAGGCGCTATCCATTGTACACTTGGCTGTACTGAGTCATCATTGGCTGCTGCAGGAGGTTGAAACTGCAACATAGTTTCCATCAACTTCAGGAGCAGAACAAGAGTTTGATATAGCAAATATTTCTAATTGAGGGGTCGGTGACCAGCCTAGCCAATAACTCACATGGAGAGGCCACCTGTAATGTATTCAAGGCCTGGTTTGAATGCACAAAAGAGTTTGACAATGTTAAAGTTTATTCCTTGCTCTTATATATATATTAAACAATTTAATGCAACACGTCATATATCAAATGACTGTTTACTTATACAATTTTACCATAAAGACTATAGTAGGTATTTTACTTTAGTAATAGAGGGAAGAAAACTATTTTTCATTGTTTAAATGAAAACAGAAGATTCCCAATAGAATCAAGATAACTTTTTATTACCATTTACTTAAATATGCACCTTGCGGTGGCCTTCAGACAGGTTTTATTATCACAAAGTTATTCTTTGCCACCAATACCAATCTAAGTTTTTAACTAACAATGACTTCTAGAACTAGAACTATTTAAACATTTTCAGTTTGGAAGATGTTTAAAAACTCTTTATAATGGACTACAACCACATTGACTAGTTACCTTACATTTAAATAAACTTATTAAATTATAATTACTAACCAAAGAAATTTACTTTACTTATTTAATAGAGCATATTTACAATTTTTCTTCTTTAGCTTAATTTCATTAATGTGAACTTACAATTTTTATTACTCTAAAGATTTTGTACATATACTGTTAATTTATTTAATAGGTATTTTATAAAGTAAGGGAGATTATGCCCAAGCTAAATAAAATTGAAACCATTATAGTTTATGCAAGGAATGTTCTCTTTTTTTTTTTCTTTACTGGAAGCTAAAACTTCTTTTCCTTGTTTAAGTTATGAAAATGAATAATTTTTCAAAGCATACTGACTACCAGGTTTCAAAATGCATTACACGATTACCTAATTTGTTTAATCATAATCTAGGTAAGATTCCTCCATAGTTTTTATGGACTTTTTAAAAAAAACTTACTAAAATTTGTCAACAGAGCCACTAATTACCCTTATTTTGTGGCTGTCAAAGGTTTAAACTGGGAAATTACAAGGCAAACTGATTCTTATTTTCCTAGCCTAGTAGATAGGTTTAATCTGCCACACCTAGTCTCACCCTCAAAGCTCTTGCAAAGAGGAGGTCCTTTCCCAATAGTTCCTATAATCAGATTTTATCTGACTTTTCCATCCTACTTAGTCTATTTTGGGATCCAGGAATATTATTCACATATATAACTGCATGTTTAATTTTTAACTATTTGAATAGTGCTCCTTTAAGAATTTTCATTTGTTAATTTGATATTATAATCCTGATATATGAAGACATACACTGAGCAAATGGGCAGACACAAATAGTTAGACACAGAAACACAACTCATTGATGTTACTTATAATTTGCACTATTTTATATACTGTTTAGTTTAATTTGGGCTAATATATAATTAGAAATATATATTACTTTATAACCACATATTTAACCTCAACAATTTGAGCAAAGAGGCAGCCATGAATAGTTTGACACAAAAACATAACTTTAGTTACTTAAAACTTTCATTTTTTTTTTACAAAATTAGTGTGACTGCAAAACATTTCAAAGACTCAAACTTTTTCTTAATCTGCACTATGACTGTGCAGTTTTGCACAAGAATTTTGTTTCTTCACTAATGGCTTGTAACCAAAATATTGCCCATGCTTTAGCACATTTTCTTTTGTTTCAAGACCTTGTATTTTTCCTTGAATTTAGCTGAATTTTGATAAGCAACAAGATTAATTCTATGTTTATTTACTGAGGCTATTTGAAGCCTCAGGGAGACTGGTTTCTCTCATGAATTGCCACTTTTAGGAACACTGACACTTAAAGTAGGAGACTTCCCTTTCTCCCCCAGTCCTTGGGAGATAATAAAACTCCAGTGGTTGTTTAGCCCCAAAAGCTAAGAATTCCACCAGGCAGCAATTTAGTTTATACTTGGATTCATGAGAGAAAGCAGGTTTACTAATACCAGTAGGACAGGAGATAGGGATGTCCCCAAGTCCGCCTTTCCCTGGACTATAGGGCAGAAGCTGTTATGAAATAACCATAGGCAAAGGCAAGGGATGCATCTAGGCTTAAAGTAGCCATAAATAAAGGTAAGGTTAGTTTAGAATTTACACTTATAATAGTTTCAGGCTAAATATACCCAGTTTTAATTTCAGTTATTATCTTTCCATTGTTTCATAATATAATTGTATCTATAAATGATCTTAAATCTTAATTACAGTTTTCATTAAGTTTTAACCTTAGGGTGAATTGAATACCTTTATTAATTAAGCTACAAAAATTTTATTAGTAACAATTCTGTGAATCCTGCCTTTTCTTTGTAATGGAACAAATTCTCATCTGCAAGTTATGCATTTAATTAAACAGCAAGAGAGTACTCGCATTTAAAGATTCATTTTAAACTACACTTTTACCTTTTTACCATGAATTCTTAGGTGCCAGCCACTGACAAAAGCCAAACATAGATTTCAAAGTGGCATTTCATTCCTTTTTTTATTTTCCCTCTGTGGTCTTACGACACTGAAGTTCCCAGCCAGACCATTGAAAGGCTATCAAGTGATTAGAGGTCTATTGTTTCAAATGATAGCCTCCTTTCTTTAGACAAGTTTACAATTCTAAAACATTCCAAAGTATTTCTACAGTCTTACAGAGAGAGAGATTTGGAAAAATAAAGAACCTGGGCAGAATGTAAATGTATTTTGGCCTTGACACCCTAGGGAGGGAACTTTACTGCATTTATTTTGATCTTGCTTTTTATCTTCTTCACCTCCTCCTCTTCCAGGCAGTAGGGTGCACAGAGATTAAATAGGAATGTGGTTTAGGAATAGAATGAGTGGACTCACTGGAAAGGGTCAAGCCACCCCTGCCTTTCCAGCTTCCCACCAAAATGGGCGGACAGAACCTACTCAAATTCAGCACCCCTCCTGGGGACCCAGCCACCCTGACTGGGGCAGCTCCAACAAACCTGGGTGCATGGCATGGACACAGATGGCCTCCAAGCCCAGCAAATGGGTGAACCAGAAATGAGGCAGCAGAGCATGCACAAATATCCAGACTCTGCAGTTTTGCCCCATAATCAATTCATCCCCTTGGCAATGGCAAGGGAGGTTTGCAGCTCAACTAAATTCCACCACTTTATATAACAACACAACTCCAACACCAGCATTGAGCTGACTGCAGACAGAAGCACAAAGGTCATTAATCTGAACCACAAGTTCTGTATATATATTTTTCAGCATGGCTGTCCCCGCAGCCATCACAAACCTTAGAGAGAACACTTAACATTAACATCTGGTATAAAGTGAATTCATTCACAATTCAGCACCATAACAAAAGATTACAGCTAGACCTTTTTCACTGTTTAACTTTACACCCAGACCAAGCTTCACTAGAAAAGGGGATGCATTTTCCTGTAACCAAGTTTTTTAAAATCCTGACCAATTTTTAGGACATTAGGACTTGAACCTATAAACACCCCTTCCTATTGAAATCAAGCCTCCACTCCTTCAGTAGATATAAGACCAGTACCAGATTCTAACATGCAGTTAGACGAACCCAAAACACCAGGCTTTTACCTGGTTTTTCTCCTTTTTCCAGACCTAGAGACAACAGCTGCTCCCCAATTTTCTGAGGCTACTATGGTTCTCTCAGGAGGTGATCAGCCTCCCTTCCTAGAAATTAAAGGTAGGGTTCTCCAGACTGTGCTCACCTGCAGAGTCTTACATTCTTCCATGTTCAGAGTTCTTTTTCATTCCCAGCATCTTTCTCTTCAGAACTTCCATTGCCCTCGATTTTTGTTGGGAAGATTCTGGTGGAGCCCACATCTTTTCTGGATTAAATTTAATCCAGGGGCACCCAGATTTGGGGTTCACCTGAGTCCTCCCAGCTTCCTTGGGGATTTGGAAGGGGCAGCAAAATGCTACCGTCTCTGGCCTTCATTTGCAAATCTGGACAAGCCCCCAAAAATGTTGTAGCAGTTGAGAAAGGTTCAATTATTTGCATATAGAAAGTCCAGGACTCAGGAATGATTTTGAGAAGGAAAAATGGTTTATTGACAGCCAGCCAGACTCAGGAACTTTCTGTTTAAACCCAAGCCTTGAACAAGATTTTCAAGTTCCTTTTATACAGGGTAAGGGCTGAATGGTTCTTTGTTTCAGTACTTAACAGGCTTGAATTAGCATATCTCATCCACATCCTAGGTAAGCTTTTAGCATGGACCTTATACATTCTAGATAAGCTTTTAGCACATTTTATTTGCATTGATAAACTGTTTCCTAGGACTGGAGTCATTGCCATGGTTACCAAATGCAGGACTGCAGCCTCTCACCATCCCACACTCACAAGACAGGACAGACAGCTTAGGTTAAGGTTATATCTGAAGAGACAAAGAGCCTCCCACCCATAGCCCACATCAACTAGGATGGGGAATTAAGAATCAGTTTCTCCATTTAAACCTTTTGACAGCCATAAAATAAGGGTGGTCAGTGGTTCTGTTGCCAAATTGCAGTAAGTAAAGGAAAGGCCATAAAAGCTATGAAAAGATCTTTCCTGGATTACAATTTAAAAATTATGCAATTGTAGTGTGTTTCAGAACCTGGTAGTGTATGCTTTTAAATTATCCACAGTTTCAGATTTTAAACAAAGAAAAGAGGTTTTGGCTTCCCCATGGGGAACAGAGGGAGAATGTTCCTTGCATAGACTGTAATGGTTTCAGTTTTATTTAGCTTGGCTGTAATCTCCCTTCGTTTATAAAATACCCATTAAATAAATTAACATTATATGTACAAAACCCTTGGAGTAATGAAAATAGTAAATTCATGTTAATAAAATTAAGCTAAGGAAAAAATTTTGGTATGCTCTTTGAAATAAATAAGGTAAACTTCTTTGGCTGGTCACAGTTTCAGAACTTTTAAATTATCCACAGTTTCAGATTTTAAACAAAGAAAAGAAGTTTTGGCTTCCCAAGGGGAGAGGAGGGAGAGTGTTCCTTGCATATATGCTCTCTAAAATAAATAAAGTAAACTTATTTGGTTGCTAATTATAATTTAATAAGTTTATTTAAATGTAAGGTAACTAGTCTATGTGGTTGTGGTCAATTATAAAATGAGTTTGTAAAAACATCTTCCAAACTAAAAACACTTAAGTGGTTCTAGTTCTAGAAGTCATTATTAACTAAAACCTGGATTGGTATTGGTAGCAAAGAATAACTTTGTGATAATAAAACCTGTCTGAAGGCCACCACAAGGTGCATATTTAAGTAAATGGTAATGAAAAGTTATCTTGATTCTATTGGGAATCTTCCATTTTCATTGTAACAATGAAAAATAGTTTTTTTCTCTACTACTAAAGTAAAATACCTACTATTATCTCCATGCTAAAATTGTATAAGTAAACAAAGTCATTTGATATATGGTGTGTTGCATTAAAAAGTTTAAAATATATAAAAACAAGGAATAAATGTGAACATTGTCAAACTCTTTTCTGCATTCAAACCAGGCCTTGAATACATTACAGGTGGCCTCTCCATGTGACTTATTGGCTAGGCTGGTCACTGACCCCTCAAATAGAAATATTTGCTATATCAGCCTCTGGTTATGCTCCTGAAGTCAATGGAAACTATGTTGCAGTTTCAACCTCCTGCAGCAGCCAATGATGACTCGGTACAGTCAACCATACAATGGATATCACTTCCAGACTGGCACTGTTCCATAATGCCAGAGAATACTATGCTGGTAAAATACTGGAAACTCTAGGATCAATGATGCCATGACTTGCTCACTGTTTGAAGAACATGCTAAGTGGAGCCATGATTACCAGGATACTGTAAGTAAAACTTAAATGCAATTGGCATTATGGTCTGCTCTCATGGAGAGATAACATGTAAAGTATTACAAATCTGAAACTTAAACTATTAATTGCAACTCAGAATCCTTATGCATTAAGTAATACTTTAATTAATATTAAGTGCTGTACTTTTATCCTGTACTAAATATATGCCTAATAATTATAACATTATCTTTACTATTCTGGATTGGGTACAAAAGTATATTAGACATGTTAAGTTCCTGGTAACTTCATCTTCTAATAATTAATAAATGTCTATAAAATAAGGTGGCAGTCTTAGCCAGGCTCAGCTAACTTACTCTTCTACTATATGCTACTATGTAGCAAAAATGAGGCTTGCTTGCTAATAATGGGTCACCTATTGTATAGCCAAAATTACCAGAAATTGAACAATTAAAACCAAAATGTAAAAAACTTTATTCTGTAGTTCTGATCACATCCACAGCTAAAACTAAGAAAATTTCCAACTGGGTACAGTAATCCTGAGTGAAACCAGCTGCCTAAATGGTGTCAGTTCACCAGGAGCATCTGACAGAATACAGGAGTGCCAATCATTAAACAGCCTAAAATGCATCTTCAAAACAAAGCTAAGTATCTGTTGCAATTCTCTCTGAAAATAAATAACTTAAATATATATATATGTGTGTATATATATATATATATATATATATATATATACACACACACACACACACACTGTTCCCACCAACTTTTAAAAAGTGGTACCATCTTTATAGGCATCTAACCTTGTCTACCTCTATAATCTAATGCCCTCTTTTAAAAACAGGTATTCCAAAATTTTAATTTTGTTTGTTTCTTTCAGAATGAACATCTTATTAACCATATGAAAACTTCATCCAGCTTTGAACAGAATGCCAGATCCATCATCTTCCAGTCAAAATAAAATAAAAGTTTTACACCTTGTTAGGCAATGACTACAGCCCATGGCCAGCAGGAATCAGTTACAGAAAAAAGATCATCTCCTTTCAGCACCCCTTTAAGATCAAAGGTGTAAACTCTTTAGGGGAAAATAAAATTAATAGATGGATCTGGAGCCTTACTGGAAATCCATGTTAACACTGGTGGCCCCAGGATGACTGCTGGGGTGCCCTACCCCCAGGATTCTACTGTCCAGAATGAAAACTTCTAAGAACAAGAACTTTGTCTTAGGTCCTCACTGAAAATTGATAAGTAATCCATCAAAACAACAAACTGCCTCCCACCTCATAACTCCAACAATAATTATGCCAAAGATTAACAAGTTAAGCTTCAGCTTAAGGGGGGAAAATGATGTGGGCTATGGGTGGGAGGCTGTTCATCTCTTCATAGATAACTTAAGCAGTCTGTGACCTGACCTGTGGGTGTGGGACAGTAAGAGGCTACAGCCCTGCCTTTGGTGACCATGACAATGACTCGAGTCCCAGAAAAACAGTTTTGCAATGCAAACTGTATAAACTTTAAATATTCAGGGAATATGGAAACCAAATGTGCTAAAAGCTTATCTAGAATGTATGAAGTCCATGCTAAAAGCTTACCTAGGATGTGGAAGATATATGCTAATTCAATCCTATTGAGCACTGAAACAAAGAATGATTTGGCCCTTCCTCTGTATAAAAGGAACTGAAAAATCTTGTTTGGGGCTTGGGTTTGAAACAGAAAGCTCCCAAGTCTGGCCAGCCATCAATAAATCATTTTTTCCTTCTCAAAATCATTCCTGAGTCCTGGCATTTTTATACACAAATAAGTGAACCTCTCTCGTCTTCTACAACAGCCTCACATCAGAACATATACTCCTGGGCTACAATTACCATGTGTCTGATCCTGAACAGCAGAGCTCTGTTTGCTACCCATGTGTTTCTTTGTAGCTCCAATCCTGGATCAGTCTGCAATAAGGAAGCTGGCAGCTAAGGATTGGAAAATGCATGGCTTCCTGCCAGGTCTCTCTGCCTCCAAAATACATGCCCTCAGACAATGCCAGGGTTTCTCAGCATGTGGGGCATCCAGAGTCAGGAAATTAACTGAGTATTTTGTCATGTTCCGAGCCAAGTGTGTTGAAATCACTTTGCTCTCAATTATATTTGTAATATCAGACCAATTAGATCGAATTAGAAATCTGGCTACTTTCTTCACTAGAACTGCATTCAGAAAGTCTGCATGTACATTGAAGCACTGTTGGTTCACATTTTTTCTAATGCATTTTCAAATCACCTTGATGGTATTGAACATATTTGTTGAATTAATTTGTTTCTTCATTACTACTCCTTTGTGATATGTCCTCAATGACCAGAAAATAGAATGAGTGTATTTCATAAAGTGTTAAAGTTGTGATTAAAATAGTAACAAATACTACAGTTCCAAATAACATCATAAGTAAAATGGTAAATAAACCTCCAGTTTGGATTTCAAAAATGGGTGCATGTACATACAGGAACCATAAACCTTGCTAAATCTGAGAGAAAATGTATTGCCTGAAGTAGCATAGGAACATGTGAAAGTTAGATTTTTGAACAATCCATGACTCTTATCCCAAGCAGATTGTCAACTGTGTAGTTGTACCCAAAAGTGGCTTGAAGCCATTGAAAGGCCACACCCTCCATTTTTGCTCTGGATTTCTCCCACTCTCATCTGCCAGGAGGATTTTTCCTGCAATCATTCTCTCTTTTTCATCACCATCAGTTTCCTCTCCACTTGCTTGCTCTTACCAGCATCAAAATAATCTCTAGTTAACAGCTTCTTACATGCAACTACCTCTTACATGCAACTTCAAAAACAGCACAACTTCCCAGAAAATCTCTCTGTCCAGTCTTCACACCCTACCTCACTGCTCCTTCTCTCCTCTACCTACTGCTTTTAGGCTTCTGTCTGCTCCAAGCCCTGAGAGAGCTGGTCAAATCAACACCCTCCATACTGCTGAATTCTAATACCAGTCATTGACATTCATGATCTCAACTTCTGAACTATATTGGGTCTAATTGATGATTCTGTCCTTCCTAAATGCTTACAGTTGGTGTCCTTTGGCTTTTGCTCCAAAACAAATGATAACCTTCTTTGGGTTTATTGTTGAAAACTCCCCACAAATGAGACCTCTGTTACACAACTCAGTACTACCTGATATAATTGCTACTGTTGGGCAAAATTTTGTGTTTTGTCAGCTCGTATATAACCAACCAGTCAACCAACAGACTGCCCTGAAGAAAAGGCAGCCCCTGTTGCAGACAGTGTACCAAGGGAGGAAGGGCTACAGCACTCTGAGCAGGTAAACTGAGCTATGGACTCTGCTCAGAAAAGCAAGGGCTCCAGAGGATTCCCATAACTAGAAAGAACAGCTATCAAATAGCTAGCTTGATGGGTCTTGGGAAGTTCAAGTATATAGCTCATAATAAAATATTTTCTCCCTGATCTTTTCTCAACCTCAGTCTGATTTTCCTTTCATTTAATTCCTCTTTGACTCCAGACTATGCTTCATTTCACTTGACACATGAAAATGCTATTGCTGTGACCCCTATGCTCAAGCATAAACACACCTTCCTCATCACCTTGTAAAACATGGTTGGAGTTTCATCACTTTAGGTAATGGTGCGTGGCCCAAATACTCAGATACTCAAGTGATTGCAGAGGAAGAAGGGCTATCAACACTTATTGTTATCATCACTAACTCAACAATAAGTGCATAGATCAGGTGATAAAGATGTATGATAAATGGAGCTGTTAGACCAGAGCCATCAAAGTGACACTGAAGGCAGTAAATGAATCAAATTTCCAAGCGAATTCTATACCTGTGCCCTGTCTCCACAGGTTGGCTAATTCTCGCAACAGACCAGTATAAACATGGACATAAGATGCTGCCATTCTCCAGAGGCAGTGCTAGGCATCCACTACTTCCTAAACTGTGGCTTTGTTAGTTTGCAAACTCAGTATTTCCATGTTTTTCCTTCAGTTTCTGGAGTCTCTAACTGTTCTGAATACTTCTTTCTCTGTATTTCAGTTTTTACCTGTAGTGACTTCTCTGTTTTCTGCCTTTTGATCCCTGCCCTTGTAAACAACTGATGATTCTTCTTGTGTTGTTCAAGTGAAAAGTACCCACAGAAGTAGATTTCAAATTGTAGTAGCAGAGAAGTCAGGTGTACATGGTATCAAAGGCCAGGGCACAAGAACTCTGAGAAGGAAGTTGATTTATTTTGACCAGCCAGACTTGGTGGACCCCTGTCCTAATAAAAACCAAGCCCTGAATAGAATTTTTGGGTCCCTTTTATAGAGAGGAAATAAGAGTGGGGTGACAAATGGTGCCTGTATGCAAAAAGACTTTTTGTTGGTTTCTTCAAGTGTTTTATCTGAGTATTGGATAGGTTATTTCCTCCAGGTAAGCTTGAATTAATGCATATCCCCCACATTCCAAGTCAGCTTTTAGCATGAACCCCCCACATTCCAGCTTACATCCTCCCTGAATATTCAAGCCTATACAGTTTATACTTCTCATTTGGCTTTCTAGGCATATTTGGATATAAAATAAGTTTGGATTTGTGCACAGGCTATATCATCCCCCCCTTTGATGCCTGCTTAAGATTATTAAGCTTTGGCATCACTATTGTCAGAGTCTCTCTCAAGTGATTGGTATTATATAGAGCCATGAGATGGGCAGCTGTCTGCCTTTTTACTATACCATTTATTAGGGTGCACATTCTGTTCATGATGAAAGGGAGGAGGCAAGGAGTATGATGCATCCACCAATGAGGAAGGCAATTATTCCCAGTAGAAGCTTGAAATTGTTTACTATTGACTGCCAGCTTCCAAAGGGATTACTTAAATTCCAACCATTCCAGGTTTGCACTGAGACATGAGCAATTTTTACCATTTTGCTTGTAATTTCATCAATAACCTTTCCAGTGCTGTCTAACTCAAGGCAGTAGTTAGAGACTGAACTTTCCACAAACTCCCCCTTCAGCTGCCAGGAGATAGTCTAGGGTCAGATGGTTTTGATAGATAGTGTTCCTGAATTTAGTTTGCTGTTGGGCTAGTAAGTTTAGTGCATGGGCAGTTTCATTAGTTATTATCTCTACCACAGCTTGTAGGCATATGATTCGGTTTAGCATATAGATAGGGATTCGATAACCCCACATGCCATCTTCTGCCAAAGTTGCTGGCCCATAGTACTGGATTATATGCTCAGGGGGCCATTCTTCACCTCCCCAGGTAACAACAGCCCTTTCTTTTCTTATGTTTTGATATACTGGCTGGCTTAACTCTTTCTCTTCTGTTAAGGGAATGAGGAAGACGGAGGGTTTTATTGTACCAAGCATACAAGTACCACACCAGTTTTGGGGAAGTTCTCAGAATGCAACTTTCCCACAAATCAGGTACAAACCATTTGGAGGAGTAAAGTTGCCCTTTACAATGGAGTTCCACACTGTGGTTAATTTGGGGAAAGTACAATTTAGGAGAACAAGGACAGATTCATTCCATGTTCCCCAAGGCTCTGTTGTATTGGTGGTATAATTTTGGAAATATCCCCCTGTACATGTTAGGTTTACAACAGATATAGAGAAGCTTAGGCAGGCCCTTGAAGTACAATATTTTCCTATGACAGAAGTTTGCAAGGGCCACATACTATCTCAGGGGACAGCTGGGAGGTCAGTTTCATTATATGGTTGGCTGTAATTGTATTCTCTAGGTTCCAGGGCTATTTGTCTCCCATATTATTACCCTCACATACATAGCATGAGATATTTAAGGCTGCCCCTACTACTTCATCTAGGTTTATGAAGGGGTTTTTTGCTGCTTGTGGAATGGAAAATGACTTTTCCATTTCTTCATAGAAGGAGTGGAAGACAGACAGGACTTTACTTGTGAGTGGGTGTTTCTGATACCCAACCCAGATGTAGACTCCTGGGCCCATTCCTCTACCATCAATGCAGAGGCCCATTTGGACTCCCTGAGTCTTCCAGGATTCAGGTTTAGGGATGATGAGGTTTAAGGGGTTACAATGACCACTTGGACAGTTAGCAGGGGCCATACCCTTGGTGAAGATGACTGTTTGTTTAGCTGTGTCTGTGTTCCAGGAGGACTGGGTGACACAGGACCAGTAGGGGCAGTAGTATGCACCTATGTATTTGCACCAAAAGGCCCCCCTTGGACTGCATTTTTCATTTCTGGAGCACACATATACTTATTGTTATGAGTATATGTCCGCTTCCAGCTGAGCCCTTCACAATCTGTATTCCATGGTATCCTGGAGTCTATAACATGTGTCAAATAGGAGGGACACTCATTGGTTCTGGCTAGTGACTGGGGTAGAGGAAAGTAACTCCCCATTTTGATCAAACACTCTTATTTCCCATTTACAGGAGACTGTTGGGGATCTAGGGTGATAGCATATGACCTTATTTGGACAGATGCATTACAGACACTATAGGAGATTCTCTGAAACTGACAGGTGGTTATCTGGCCCTTGCAGGTGTAATGACTATGATATATTAATGTGGTATTGACATGGGCCCCTGTTTGCACCATTTGAATACATGGCTCACATTCTGTGATGCTGACCTGGGACCAGGGGAGGGTCAGGACTAGGAGTAGGGAAAATAGTCGAAGGGGCATTGTAGCTGGGATTAAACCAGATTCCTATTCTTCAGCTGTGTGTAGACCGATCAGCTTTTGGGGTGTGATTGGAGCAGAGCTCAGTGTTCAGTCCTCAATCTTCAGCCATGTGCGGAGCAGTCAGCTTCTGGAATGTGACTGGAGCAGGGCATGGTGTTCTGTTTTTGCAAGATGAGTTTGGTTGAGCTGTGGGTATCTGGAATACAGGTCCAGGTCTCTGAGGCAGCTTGCTTGACCCAGCTATGGTATATACAAGGGGTGATTTCAGCTACTTTAGCTGCACTGAGAGTGGATAAAATGACAAGACAGGGTCCTTACCATTGAGGGGGTAGTGGAGCTGACTTCCAATCCTTGACCCAGACTGCATCTCCTGGCTTGAATGGGTGTACAGAGCTGCTGAAGCTAATGGGGTCCCTTTCTTGGATTCAGTGATGCAGGTTTTGTAGGGTTTTTCTTAAGGTGATCGTTTGCTGAGCTATTGATAAGTTTCCTCTAGCTCTGATATCCCCTTCTATATTTCTAATTAAGGGGGTGGGGAGTCTCCCAAAGAGGATTTCATAAGGAGTTAGACTTAGCTTCTGGCTTGGGCTGGCCCAAACTTGGAGGAGAGCACTTGGAAGTACTTGCACCCATGTTAGCTCAGTTTCTTGGCAAATCTTGGCACTGTAAGTTTTTATTGTATGGGTCATTTACTCTACTTTTCCTGAGCTTTGATGACAGTAAAAGGTGTGCAGTTTCCATCAGATGCACAGTGCCTTTGCAATCTTTTGCGTGATTTCAGAGATGAAGGTGGGTCCATTGTCAGAGCCAATCAAGAGTGGTAGCACATTTTGAGGAATGATTTCCCTGAAGAGAACTTTGGCTACTTCTTCAGCTTTCTCTGTTCAAGTGGAAAAGGCTTCCACCCAGTCAGAAAAGGTGCAAACAAGGACTAGGAGATATCTATAGCTTCTGGATTGTGGCATTTCAGTGAAATCAACTACTAGATCTTCAAGAGGCATACTATCAATTCTCTGGCCTCCTGGGGCTTCCATGGGCCCCTGGTGAGGGTTATTTTTTTGCATATGTCATGCACCACTGGCCTACAGCATTGGTGATACAGCTAGTCTTGGGATGTAGAAGAATCTTTCTAACACTTCTTTAAGATGAGTTTTTCCCAAGTGTGTGTTCTCATGATAGTCTTGAACTACAGTTGTGGCTAATATTTGTGGCACAACTATTCTGTTATCAGGCAATGTCCACCATCCATTTTCTTCTTGTGTCCCACCCTCAGAGAGTATCCACTCTCTCTTGGCTTGAGTATATTGCAGCTCTCGGTGATTCAGAGGCTGTGGAATGGGAGCAGGCAATGTATACTGGGGTTTCTGATCATTAAGAGGTCGAGAAATGAGAGCAGCAGCCAGGTTTTGAGATCAGGATTCTTCCCATGCCACTCTTTTTGCTTCAGCATCTGTCCTCTGATTTCCCTGGGCAATGGGGCTGTTTCTTATGTGGTGTTACTTACAGTGCATTACAGCCACTTTGACAGGCTCCCAAATTGCTTCTAGTAGCTCCAGAATCTGTGTGCCATATTTAATGCTCTTTCCTCCTGAGTTAATGAGTCCTTTTTGTTTGTAGAAGGCTCCATGTGTGTGCAGGGTAAGAAAGACATATTTGGAGTCTGTGTAGATGTTAACTTTTGCTCCAGCTGCAAGTTGCAGGGCTCAGGTGAGGGCAATGAGTTTGGCTTTCTGTGCTGATGTGTTATCCAGGAGGCGCTGAGCCTCTACTGTCATCTCAGATGTTACTACAGCATATCCCACTCACCGATTGCTGCCCTGCATGAAGCCACTCCCATCCGTGAAGAACTCCATGTCAGAATTTGCCAGTGGCTGGTCTTGGAGGTCTGGCCAGCTGGAATATACTTCCTGCAATGTTTCCAGGCAGTTATGGGCTGGAACCCCTGGCTCCATGGGTAGCAGTGTAGCAGGGTAGCAGGATTTAGGGTTTTTAAAAGTTCCAGTTGGATGGATGGGTTTTTACATAATAAGGTTTGATATTTAACCAGGTGACAGTTAGTAAGCCAATGTGTTCCTTTGACTTCTTAGATTGTGATTTCGGCATGCAGAATCCAGACAATTATAGGCTGCCCAAGAGTTAATTTTATGGCTTCTACTGTAAGCATGGCTGCAGCTGCTACAGCTTGCAAACATGAGGGCCATCCCTGGGCTACAGTGTCCAGTTGCTTGGACAGATATGCTATGAGTCTTTGCCAGGAACCAAGGTACTGAGTGAGTACTCCTACTGCAATGCTTTGGCAGTTATGAACATAGAGGTAGAATGGCTTACCGAGGTCTGGAAGTCCAAGGCTTAGTGCTTCCATTAGAGCTTGTTTGAGAGCAGTGAAAGCATTTTTCTGTGGGCTTTCCCAGAGCAGGGGATCACAATCTCCCCCCACACACACACACACCTTTGTGACTTCATATAAAGGGCATGTGAGGACCCCAAAATTGGGGATCCAATTGCTGCATAATCCTCCCACTCCAAGGAACTCTCACAGCTTCTGGCAGGTATTGGACTCAGAGAGACTACAGGTGGCTTTCTTTCTTTCAAGTCCCAGTTCATGGCACCCCTGCATTATTTTATAACTTAAATATTTCACCTGCGATAGGCAGATTTGGGCTTTTATCTTAGATACCCAACAGCCTTTTTGCATTAAAAGGATATGGGTTCCAGCAGCTCAGTCTTGGTAGGTGGAACTTCTGAGGATGAGGTTATCTACATATTAGAGGAGAAAACAGTTATGGCTTTCTGGCTTAAAGGATTTGAGATCATTGGCCAGGGCTTGTCCAAAAGTGGGTGCATTTTTAAATCCCTGAGGCAATTGCATCCATGTTAGCTGCTGCTTTTCACCTGAGTTCGGATCATCCCATGTAAAGGTGAAAATTGGCTGGCTCCAGGGTGCTATCCGAATGCAGAATTAGGCATCCTTAAGCTCTAAACATGAAAAGTAGATTGCTGATGAAGGTATTAAGCTGAGAAGAGTATATGGATTAGAAACTGCAGAATGAAAGGTTATTACTGCTGAATTAACTGCTCCTAAGTCCTGGACTGGGCAGTAATCCCCATCAGCTTTTTAAACTGGAATGAGTGGGGTGTTCCATGGAGACTGGCATGGCCTCAATATGCCCTCATTCAGCAATTCCTGAATATGTAGCCGGACTTTTTCTTGTGCTTTGTGTGGAACTGGATATTGCTTCATGCTTACTGGACTGGCTGTGGGTTTTATTTCAATAATAATTGGAGGAATGTCATGTGCCATCCCTGTTGGGTTACCCTCTGCCCATACTTCAGGCACATCTTCAAAGAAGACCTGCCTGGGCATGGATTGGCCAGTTTTGTTGAGGCAAAACAGTCTCCATTCCTCCTGCAGAGAAAAGGTTAGCACTATTTTCAGAGGATCCTGTGGTCCCAGTGTCAATATGGATTGCCCTGTGGTGTCAAAGGTAATTTGGGTCTGCAGTTTACACAGCAGGTCTCAACCCAGGAGGGGGACTGGGCACTCTGGAAGATAAAGGAATTCATGAGTGACCTCTTTATCCCCAAGGTTGCAGGTCCTGGCTTGAAGGAAGGGCTGCTGGGTACCTTTGCCTGTTGCCCCTATGATAGTGGCCTGTCTTTTTGATAGAGGCCCAACTGGCTTGGCCATTACAGAATGTTGAACCCCAGTATCAACCATCATATGTATAGTGTGGCCCCCAATTTGGACTCCAACCATAGGCTCCATGGGGCTGAGAGAACAGGAGCCCAGTCTGTCCTAATAATCTCTATCAGAGTCCTCTATTCCTGCCAGCCCAATGATCTTATTTGCAGGGTTTTTTCCTGAACTTTCACAGACCCAGGGTTTGGTTTGTGATGCCCCACTAGCTTTTCTGGCTAATGTTTTGACTGCAGCAGCAGGGTCAAGTGGCCAGCTGGGAGAATTTTGCTTCCAGTGCCCATCCTCGTTGAAGTACACACACTGATTTTGCCCTAGGTGTGGGCCCTTCCCTCTACTTGGGGCAGGGTCTTCCCAGTTTACTCTCAATGACACAGGAATGGATTTTTCCATGATTGCCACTGCCAGGAGATCTGCCTTCTTCTTCATCTTCCTATTTACTTCCCTCCATGTTTCTACATCTTGGTTGACATAGACTTTAGTAGCTACTTCCATGAGCTGAGAGATATTCATTCCAGCAAACCCATCCAACTTCTGCAGCTTTCTTCAGATGTCAGCCTGTGATTGGACAATGAATACTGCATTGCCCATTGTTTGGCTCTCAGGAGCATCTGGGATAAAGGGCATGTATACACGAAATGCTTCACACAGTCTCTCATAGAACTGAGCTGGACTCTCATCCAGAACCTGTAGAATTTGACTGGTTTTTGCCATATTCACTGCCTTGTGGCTCCCCACCCGGAATCCTTCAACTAAGGCTCTATGGAACATTTCTAGTTGGTTGAGCCCAGTTGCGCTATTCAGATCCCACAGGGGGTCCTCCTCTGGGAACTGCAAGTGGGCATATAGGTCACTGTCCAAAGTTCCCTCAGGCGGGTGCTCTTAAGCCAGGTTAGAGCTCCCTGCATGACACACATTCTTTCTTCAAAGTTTAATAAAGTCATTTTAAGTTATTTACAATCAGCCCAGGTGGGTCTGTGGGTCTGTATGATGGACTGGAAAAGGTCCATAGTGGCTTGAGTCTTCTCCGAGAATGGTGGGGTGTGGCTTTTCCAGTTAAAGAAACCCATTGTGGTAAAGGGCTGATAGATGAATGTCCAGTTCTCCCCATGAACCTGGCTATCTGCGTCATAAGAAATTGGGGTCTGGCCTTTACGGAGAGGTCGCTGGAAGGCAGCGTTTCTCTCTGTTCCCTCTACCCCTGGGGATTCCCATGGTTCAAGTTGCCTACTCTCAGCATCTCACTCCTGGCTGATCAGCAGTGCTGCAGTGGTGTTGCCAGAGGCAATCGACTGTAAAAGCAGCTGGTCTGCATTTTCCATTGTGGAAGGTGCCAAAGACACCTGTGGAGGTGGTAAAAGCTCCTGGGAGAATGGTGTTGGGCTCCCTGGTGCAGATGGCAATAAAGGCAACTGTGGGGATGGTATAGGCACCCTCTTTGATGGCGATAAAAGCAGCAGTGGGGATGGTGTGGAATTCGCACTTCTCAGTGCAGATGATGACAATGGGGCACTGCTTAGGGAGGCTAGCTCATTTTCATTCCTTAGTACTGCCTGGGCAGAAGTCATTGCATAAGGCAGTAGAAATTCATGCTCATATGGCCCTTCTAAAATGGGCAGATTGGCACTGGACTTGGGGCACACTTTCTCTGGGCCCTTTGCATGGTAATTGTTTGGTCTGATCCCTGGGACAGCTCTCCTCAGTTTCTGTACTAGGCAAATTCTAACTTCCTTAGTCACACACTTCCCTAACCAAGGTGAATTTTGGCTCACAGCATTTTCCCAAGCATCAATGTAGGGGAATTGTTTCCAGTTACTGCATTGTGGACATTACAGATGATCTGGGGATCTAGAGTGCCCTCCTGGGGCCAGCCCATACTGACAGTTGGCCATTCTAATTCACAAAGCATCTCAGGCTTTCCTGGCTGGAACCTTATACTGTATACATCTTCATGGAATATATGGGGGAAGTTTTTCAGCATACAACCTAACAGGGTCCTACTGTGTGTGCTTCCTATGTTTCCACCCTGTGTGATGGTGCACAATAGTCACTCAAGCCTTACACTTCATCCATCTCTGGCCATGTCCCTTGCAGGAGCTTTCAGTGCCTCTTAACCTTAGTGGGTCTGTATAAGCCCCCAACTCAGAAGAGGGTCCTTTTGTAGGGACTGTCCTTGATCATATGAGGTCACCACGGAACCATGAATCAGGACTCTGCACTCACCCCACAGAAGTGGTTTTCTGCCCCACAGAAGTGATTTTCTGCATCTCACTCAGTTGCCACAATCACACACACACAAGCACCGCCCTTTCCTTTTCTCAGACCTGGAGAAGAGGCAGCTTCCTCTGTATTTGCAGGAGTAGTAGGGCCTCCCCTTACAGAGAGTGGATCAGGCTCACTCCTAATTTTATAATTAGACTTTTTCTGCACTATGCCCCCAGGAGTCTTACCTGTCTCACGTGCAGAGCTCCTTGTTTCATTCTTAGAGTCTCTCAAACCCTCCAGTGCTCCGGTTCTTCTGGGAGGACTCTGGTGAAGTCCACAACCTCTTTCTGGACTAAAAGAGGAGTCCAGGAGTGCCCAGGGCTGGGTTCAACCAGGCCCTCCCAGCCTCCTTGGAGATTTCCAGGAGAGGCAAACAATTGTTGCCTCCTCTGACCTTTAGCACAATCCTGGATTGAGCCCCCAGAAATGTAGTAGCAGAGAAGTCAGGTGTACATGGTATCAAAGGCCAGGACATGAGAATTCTGAGAAGGAAGTTGATTTATTTTGACCAGCTAGATTCAGTGGACTCCTGTCCTAATAAAAACCAAGCCCTGAATAGAATTTTCAGGTCCCTTTTATACAGAGGAAATAAGAGTGAGGAGACAAATGGTGCTTATATGCAAAAAGACTTTTTGTTGGTTTCTTCAAGTGTTTTATCTGAGTATTGGATAGGTTATTTCCTCCAGGTAAGCTTGAATTAATGCATATCCCCCACATTCCAAGTCAGCTTTTATCATGAACCCCCCACATTCCAGCTTACATCCTCCTTGAATATTCAAAGCCTATAGAGTTTATACTTCTCAATTGGCTTTCTAGGCATATTTGGATATAAAATAAGTTTGGATTTGTGCACAGGCTATATTATTCCATTCATCCAATCAACATGTGCTATTTTGTGCCCTAATGGATAAAAATGCATAGTGTCATCTATGCAACTGGTAGACCTATGACACAGATTGGACACAAACCAATCCCTCTGCAGACAACATAACCAAGGGGATGAGAAAATAATTCTGAACAGGTAAACTGAACTGGAGTTCTCTGCAAAGGAGTTGTGCTCAAGGAAGTCATGCTAAGCTCACCTGAAAATTGGCATTAGACCTACCAAATATCTTATGGGATGGTTCCAGGACAAGTCATATAAATTGTGATATGATGAAATGGTTTTACCTTTGTTCTTTGTTCAGCCCTAGTCTGCTTCTCACCTAACCCAAAATCTAGATTCATTTTAAAACTGTGTGCCAATGTGTTGTAGCCCGACCATATTGATCACACTCAAACTAAGGATTGAAAGCCAGTTAGAGAGCTTTTATTAGCCATGTGGTGACTGCCTCTACCTGCACAGAGGAGAGAGCAGCCCTGAGTCTAAGGGAAGAGGTGTTTTTATAGCCTTTCAGGAGGGGGGTGGTCTACTAGTAAGTGAGCAAGCAAGCAGGCACAGAACTGGAACACTGTGGTTAGCTGAAGATAGCATATCCATTTTTTTCTTTTTTAAAAGCCTTTTCTTGTGAGCAGCCCCATGTTATTTATTGGCACTCTTCTTGGGAGCAGCCCTAAGTTATTTATTTATCTGAAGGCACTTGCAATTCCTATTTCCTAATGTAGTTCTATTCCTATTTTCCCAATGTGGCCTTACACTTACATTTCTCCCTTTCCTTTATGGTAATTCAAATCCTTGAATTTCTTCATAGGTAGGCACTAACTGGTAGGGGGCATTTAAAACTATAAGTTTAACAGTTTGGAATTTTTTTGTACTAATTTCTTTAAATTACTGATTATATATGGGCCACAGGTAAGCAGTACAAGGAGGATAAACAAGGGCCCTGCTAAAGCAGTGATGAGGGTTGTGAGCCAAGGGGACCAGTTAAAAAGGCTGTGATACTAGTTGGCGGGCATTTCCCGGGCTTTGTTAGGCTCTTTCAATCACTTGCGAACTAAGGCTAGGCTTTCTTTAATAACCCCTGAATGGTTAATATAAAAACAGCAGGTTTTGCCTAGGGCTACACACAGGCCTCCCGGCAGGAGGAACAGTAAATCTAATCTTTGCCTATTCTGGAGAACTACTTCAGCAATGGAGTTTAAGGCTTGTTCTAGATGGCCTATTTGATATTTAAGGTTTTTAATGTTCTGGGTAACTAAGGAGACAGGGTGTTTAAGTTATTGTTTCTTTTCACAGGGGCTGCTGATCTTACTGTGACAGAGTTGGCTATCCCTAGACCCACCAGCAGTGGAACAAGAAAGGGGGCCCTCTTATATATTGGGTGACCTGGTTCTGGTACTTCTAGCAAGTTGAAGAGCTCCCTGCCCCTAAGCCCTGGATAGTAATAAACCTAGGGGATTATATTTATTAGGACACAGAGGTCGTTGGAGTTGGGGAGAATACAAGGGGTTAGTCCTGAGATGAAGGCAAACCAAATTCCTGGGCGGGGGAGCAACTAACACTCAGGATTTGTCTGAATTTGTCCAGTGTATAGTTGCCCAGTGTTCACAGGAGGCAGCATGTGGGGAAGAAGTCAGAGAATAATTTTCAAATATGAGGCACAATCCTTGCCTTTGCAGAGGGGTGGGGTGGTTGTGGCAACTGACGCTGTTGAGTGAATTTTTTCTTGAACACTCAAAGCTTACAGAGTTTGCACCACTAAACCGCTTCTTGGGACTGGAGTTGTTGCCACGGCCACTAAAGGTAGGGCCGCAGTTTTTCACTATTCCACACCTACAAGTTAGGACAGACAGCTTAGGTTAAGGTTATTTCTGAAGAGACAAAGAGCCTTTCACTCATAGCTTACATTATTTTTTCTTTTTATGCCGAAGCTTAACTTGATAAGCTTTGGCATAATTACTGTTGGAGCTATGAGGTGGATGGCTGTTTGTGGTTTTGACTGATTATTTTACTTATCAATTTTCAGTGTAGCATCCAGGAGCCTGTTCTTAGAAGTTTAGAAGTTTTTACTCTGGAGAGCTGAATCCTGGGGCAGGGGCCCCCTGAAGTCATCCCAGGGCCACCGGTGTTTATGTAGATCTCCAGCCAGGCTCCAGATACAACTATCATTCCTGTTTCACCCTTAACGAGTTTACACCTTTAATCTTAAAGAGGTACTGAAGGGAGATGATCTCTATTCTGTAACTGCTTCCTGCTGGCCATGGGCTGTAGTTATTACCTAACAAGGTGTAAAACTCTTATTTTATTTTAACTGGAGGAAGATGGATCTGGCTTTCTGTAGGAAGTTGGATGAAGTTTTCATATGGTTAATAAGATGTTTATTCTGAAAGAAACAAACTTAATTAATTAAAATTTTGGAATACCTAGTTTTAAAAGAGGATATTGGATTACAGAGGTAGGCAAGGTTAGGTGCCTATAAAGATGGCACCCCTTTTTAAAAGCTGGTGGGAACTATATATATATATATTTTTTCTAAGTTATTTATTTTCAGAAAGAAATTGCAATAGATACTTAACTTTGTTTGAAGACACATTTCAAGCTGTTTAATGATTGGCACTCATGTGCTCTATCAGATGCTCCTGGTGAAATGGAAACTTTTGGGCAATTGGTTTCATTCAGGATTAGTACATTAAGTTGGAAATTTTTTTAGTTTTTAGCTGTAGGAGTGATCAGAACTACAGAATAAAGGTTTTTACATTTTGGTTTTAATTGTACAATTTCTGGTAACTTTGACTGTTCGCTAGGTGACTCATTATTGGCAAGCAAGCTTCATTTTTGCTACACAGTAGAGTGCAGTAGAATAGTAAGTTGACTGAGCCTGGCTGAGACTGCTACTTTACTTTATAGACATGTTTATTAATTATTTAGAAAATAAAGTTATCAGGAATTTAACATGTTTAATATATTTTTGTACTTGATCTAGAATAAAAAAGATAACGTTATAATTATTAGGCATATATTTAGTACAGGATAAAAGTACAGCACTTTAATATTAATTAATGTATTAATGCATAAGGATTCTGAGTTGCAACTAATAGTGTTAAGTTTCAGGTTTGTAATACTTTACATGTTATCTCTCCATGGGAGCAGGCTACAATGCCAAATATGTTTTAAGTTTTACTTACAGTATCCTGGTATCATGGCTCCACTTAGCATGTTCTTCATACAGTGAGCAAGTTGCAGCATTGTTGATCTTAGAGAGAGTTTCCAGTATTCTACCAGCCTGGTGCATAGTGCTCTTTGGCACTATGGAATAGTGCCAGTCTGGAGGTGATACCCTTTATATGCTTGGCTGTACCGAGTCATCATTGGTTGCTGCAGGAGCTTGAAACTGCAAAGTAGTGTCCATTGACTTCAGGAGCAGAACCAGAGGCTGATATAGCAAATATTTCTAATTTAGGGGTCAGTGGCCAGCCTAGCCAATAGCTCTCATGGGGAGGCAACCTGTAATGTATCCAAGTTCTGGTCTGAATTCAAAAGAGAGTTTGACAATGTTAAAGTTTATTCCTTGTTTATATATATAGTTTAAATAATTTAATGTGACACATCATATATTAAAAGACTGTTTACTTATACAATTTTACCATGAAGATAATAGTAGGTATTTTACTTTAGTAATAGAGGAAAAAAACTATTCATCATTGTTAAAATGAAAACAGAAGATTCCCAGTAGAATCAAGATAATTTATTATTATTTATTTAAATATTCACCTTGAGGTGGCCTTCAGACAGGTTTTATTATCACGAAGTTATTCTTTATCACCAATACTAATCTAAGTTTTAGTTAACAAAGACTTCTAGAACTAGAACTATTTAAACATTTTCAGTTTGGAAGATGTTTTACAAAGTCTTTATAATTGACTACAACCACACTGATTAGTTATTTTATGTTTAAATAAACTTATTAAATTACAATTACTAACCAAAGAAATTTATATATTTAAGAGAACATATCTACAGCCTTTCTTCTTTAGCTTAATTTTATCAACATAAACTTATGATTTTTATTACTCAAAAGACCCTGTACATACAATGCCAATTTATTTAATGGGCAGTTCATAAACTGAGGGAGATTACACTCAAGCTAAACAAAATTGAAATTATTATAGTTTATGCAAGGAATATTTTTTTTTCTTTATTGGAAGCTAAAATTTTTTTCTTTGTTTAAGTTATGAAAATGAATAATTTTTAAAAGCATACTGACTACCAGGCTTCAAAATACATTAATTATTTAATTTGCTTAATTATAATCCAGGAAAGATTTCTTCATAGTTTTTATGGACTTTACTTATTGAAATTTGTTAACAGAGCCAGTAATTATCCTTATTTTATGGCTGTTAAAAGGTTTAAACTGGGAAATTACAGGGCAAACTGATTCTTAATTTCCCAGCATAGAAGATAGATTTAATCTGCCACACCTAGTTCTGTCCTCAAAGCTCTTGCAAAGAGGAGGCCCTTTCCCAATAGTTCCTATAATTAGATTTTATATGACTTTTCCATCTTGCTTAGTTTAATTTTGGCTCCAGAATATTTATTCACATATATAACTGCATATTTAATTTTTAACAATTTGAATAGAGCTTTTCAAAGAATTTTTATTTGTTAATTTGATATTATCATCCTGATGTATGAAGACATACACTGAGCAAATGGACAGACACAAAGAGTTAGACACATCTTTATCTAACCTTTAAACCCATCGCTATATGCCATTCCCTAGTAAGGGACCCTGACATTATATTGGGCTTCAAATTTTGGGGAGTTCTGGATCACAGAGTGTTTCAACAATGGCAATGGAGGGATACTGGTATGGGATGCCATTGACAGGTGATATATGGCTGACAGGGAGCTGTACAGAACATATGTCCAGGGTGCATGGTAATGTTTGGATATACTCAGAGTGGTAACAATTAAAAACCACAGCAGGGGGGTACTGGGTTCCTGGCCAGTGGTGCTCTGTCATGGTCCCTAGGGGAGCAGCGACAGTCTCCCAGGTGCAGCAGTGGGGACCGGGAGGGAGTGAGGGTTCAACAGTGAGCCCCTGATGCTAATGACTATGCTTGTGAGCTGATAAGCCTAAAATAAGAACAAGGCCTAGAGCAACATTGTGCTGGGAATTTCCTCCTGTCAGCCTTCATGTTACTCAAATGTGGCCAGTCTCGAAGCCAAACTCAGCATGTAAATGCAATGCCTTCCCCCCAGTGTGGGACATGACACCCAGGGATGAGCCTCCCTGGCACCGAGGGACCACTATCAACTACCAACTGATGATGCAACTGGAAAATGACCTTATACGGAAGGTTCAATGCGGATCAGCAGAATATCCCTGTCTACATAAAATAACATGACTTTAAAATGCTGTTTGACCTAAAGTAAGGGGGAAATGGAAAGGAGAAATGAGTTTATATGGCTACGAGTTTCTAAAAAAGAGTCTGGAGGCTGGCAGAAGGATTGCCCTTATGCACAACTGAGCAGAGTCAGAGAGACAGATAAAGCAGATACAACCCCCAGATATTGGTTCCTTTGAGGGCTAAAGAGACCCATGGGAGTTATGGTCATGGCTGATGGGGTTAACTACCAGGGCAGATGGCCCCTCTTTGGAAATGGTGTTTATGTGTGATGAATCTGGACTCAGATGGGATCTCCCTTCATAAGACTTTCATGCTAATGTGCTGGAGGTGCAGTTAATGTTGGGGTTTAAGATATATTTAGGGGATTTGAATCTCTGGACTGACAATGTGATAGCCAGGTCCTGAGCCTCAACAGACTCCACCACCTACAATCGGTTTTATTGGACTTACCACACTCAGCTAAGATGGAGTTGAAGAAGGACAACCACCACACCATGGAGCCTAGAGTGATTACAACTGAAAGTGGGAGGATTGCATCCAGCATCCATGTGGAATCTGAGCCTCCTCTTGACATAGAGGTGCAATGGACACAACCAATCTAATGTCCACATAGAAGAGGTGGCATTGGATTGGGAAAAGTGGACATGGTGGCTGATGGGTATGGGGAAAGGCAGGAAGAGATGAGAGGTGGAGGTGTCTTTGGGACATGGAGCTGCCCTGGATGGTGCTTCAGAGGCAATCACCAGACATTGTATATCCTCACAGGGCCCACTGGATGGAATGGGGGAGAGTATGGGCCATGATGTGGACCATTGACTATGAGGTGCAGAGGTGCCCAAAGATGTACTTACCAAATCCAATGGATGTGTCATGATGATGGGAGGGAGTGTTGCTGGGGGGGGGGGGGGAGAGGTGGGGTGGGGGGGTGGGGTTGAATGGGACCTCACATATATATTTTTAATGTAATATTATTACAAAGTCAATAAAATAAAAAAAAAGAATCATCTACAGGAACATTCACAACAAAAAAAAGAGTTAGACACAGAAACACAACTCACTGATGTTACTTATAATTTGCATTATTTTATATAATATTTAGATTAATTTGGGTTCCAGAAATATATATTACTTATATAACTGCATATTTAAACTCAATAATTTGAGCAAATAAGCAGACATGAATAGTTTGGCACAAAAACATAACTTTAGTTACTTATAACTTCCATTTTTTATGAAATAATTGTGACTGCAAAGCATTTTAAAGACTCCTGAAATTTTTCTTAATTTGCACTATGACTGTGCAGTTCTGCATAAGAATTTTGTTTTTTACTAATGGCTTGTAAATAAAATGTTCCCAATGCTTCAGCACCATTTTCTTTTGTTTCAGAACTTTATATTTTACCTTGAATTTAGCAGAATTTTAGGTAAGCAACAAGACTAACTTTATGTATATTCACTGAGGCTATTTGAAGCCTCAGGGAGACAGACTGGTTTCTCTCATGAATTGCCACTCTTAGGAACACTGACAGTTAAAGCAGGAAACTTTCTTTATTCTTCCCTCCCCCCAGTTCTTGGAGATAATAAAATTCCAGTGGTCATTTAATCTTAAGGGCTAAGAATTCCACCAGGCAGTAATTTAGTTTACACTTGGATTCATGAGAGAAAGCAGGGTTACTAATACCAGGATAGGAGACAGGTATATCACAGCTCTTCTCTGGACTGTAGAGGTAGAAGCTATTATGAAATAACTATAGGCAAAGTCAAGGGAAGGGGTGAGGCTAGGCTTGAAGTAACCATAACTGAAGGTTAGGTTAGTTTAGAATTTGCACTTACAATAAGAGTTTCAGGCTAAATTTACCCAGTTTTAATTTCAGTTATTATCTTTCCACTGTTTTATAATATAAAAGCATTTATAAATGATTTTAACTCTTAGTTACAGTTTTTATTAATTTTTAAACCTGTTAATTTCATAACACTTAAACATCTTTCATTCGACTTATAACATATTAAATGAACTTAACTATTACTTTAATTTTTCTTTTAAGGTACAAGAACAAATCTCTTGCAGTTAGTTTGAAATAAAAAGCTACTTTTCAGGATTTGATTTCTAGAACATTATGGGTTTTTTTTTCTAAAAGAGATAAGACCCTTTCTTTTTCAAACACTGAGGAAATGAGGTTAAAGCACAAGAAGCTATTTTGATAAAACAGACTTTCTTTGTATATTGATTATTCAGGAAACTTTTATTAAAAGAGACTAATGACTTGAGAGACTTTGAGAAAGAACATTTTTAACTTTGCATCAGTATACTACTTGATACTAAACCTTTTAAAACTTTATAGACAGACCCATAAAATCTTACTCAATTTTAATCATAAAAATTTCTCTTCCACAAACCTTCCACACTTTCAGTATTCACTCAGGTTTTGTCCCACACTCGATTGTTCCCAATAATCAATCATTTTATCTTAGGACAAAATCTTCTCCTGTTTCCCTAACAATAAAAACATATTCTTTTCATCCCACATACATAAGTTACCAGCCAAACCTCTTACAATGTATAATTACCATCAACATTAAACTTTTCTTCACTCTAAACTTAGTAGCATGCAACATGAAAAACAGTCTCCTAGGAGCGAGTTGGCAGGGGAGGCTGACTGCTGACAAGTTTTCCTATTATAAAATTACCTTTTATTATTATTATTATTAATTTAGGTTTTGTTTAATAATGACTTTTTGGAATTAGCCATTTAAACATTTTAATTTAAACAATGCTTCATTAAACTTCTTATAATTATTTATAACCATATAGACTATAATTATAGTACTTTAAGACAAATATTTTCTCAGAACACATTTATTTTCTTACTTAAAATTACCACAATATTTTCTACAATTCACCACAAGCATTTAAGTTTCATGAGTTTATGAAAATTAGCCATCTTATCTTAGGGCAGAACACACCTTTTTGAAAAACTTATTAAATTTCAGTTAGCATTTCCACAAACTTTTAACTTTCTGTAATATTTATTTAAGTTTTACATCTTTCATCTTATTCTGTGAGAAAAAGAAACTATTCATGTTAATTTAGGCAAGAACTATTTTTTTTAATGAAAAGACAGTAATTTTGTTAAGACTTACAATTTTTTGTCATTGTAGAAATCCCATTAACATTCAAACTTATGTATTAATATAAGTGCTTATTTAATATTTAGCCATTTGAATAGAGCACTTTTAAAAAATCTTTATTAATTTATATCACTATCTGGAAGTATCAAAATACACACTGAAGTTGAACAAACAGAAAAACACAAAATAATTACAACACATTAGCAGAAACATACAGTTTAGAATTGACTCATAATTTTTCACAAATTACACAGAACAGAAATACAAAAAGACAAACAATTATGACAGACAGAGAGGCAAACCAGACAACCTGAACCGAGGTCAAGAGCGATGTCTCGCTTTGACCAATGGGAGAGATCTATTTGCTGCATCCAGCAGATCCACTTCCCCACAATCCACAGACTCTACAGAGGTTTTCCAGAAAACAGACTCACCTAGGGATGTCCTGTTTGCTGATCCTTGGCTCAGGAATTCTTGATGCTCTCCAGATAGAATTTAGGTGGAGACAAGTTCCAGGACTGGGCGGTGTCTGGGGCAGAGGGACATCTCTCCAAGCCCATCCCCTAGACCACCGGTCAGTCCCCAGAATGTACCCATTTTCCTGAGTCTGAGGAGATCAGCCCCACTGGAGTGGGGGATGTCATTGATCAAACTCGCTGGGGCCTCCAAATGTTGTAGTCAACGATATTGATCACACTCAAACTCAGGATTGGAAGCCAATTAGAGAGCTTTTATTAGCTGCATGGCAACTGCCTCTACCTGCACAGAGGAGAGAGCAGCCTAGCGTCTAAGGGAAGAGGTATTTTTATAGCCTTTCAGGAGGGGTGTCTACTAGTAAGTGAGTGAGCAAGCAGGCACAGAAGCAGAACACTGCAGTTAGCTGAAGATAGTGTATCTATTTTTTTCTTTTTAAAAAGTCCTTTCTTGTGAGCAGCCCCATGTTATTTGTTGGCACTTTTCTTGGGAGAGGCCCTAAGTTATCTATTGGCACTCTTCTTGGGAGCAGCCCTAAGTTATTTATTTATCTGAAGGTACTTGCAATTCCTATTTTCTAATGTAGTTCTATTCCTATTTTCCCAATGTGGCCTTACCCTTACAAAAGTTCTCACATCTTTAGATCAGGCAAGAAATCCTATTCCCAACACCTGAGAGTATCATTTCCATGGGACTGACACCTAATGTTATGGTTTCATACTCTTGGGGAAGATTTGGACCAGGGAATAATTTCAGAGAGTAAGGTTGCATCCTTAGCAAACAGAGGATTTAGTGTTCCTGACAGTTCTGTATGGAACTAATGGTTTCTTGTTGGTGTGATTGGAGAAGGAGAATGTTACAGATATTCAGGCAGGTGGGAATAAGAGGAGTTCTAGTTTCCACTAGTGCAGACAACAGGCAAATAGACCCACATAGTAAGTATACTCACTAGATCTGACAGCTATCAAAGCTATTACCCATGAAGACTCCAGGAAGATTTCACATTGCTTAGCTCACCCAACCTACCCTGCCTCTATTCCAGGTAATTACAGGATGTACAATGACAGGTTATCAAATGATTGATATTATTTGGTCTACCTGCAAATAGACATATTAAAATTAGGATCCCTTCACACCTAAGAGATACATCAGTTAGTATGGCCCCTTCAGGGTCCCTCAACTCTAGAGGCCACCCAGACATGCAGATTCTCATCATCCTCATGTAAATGTATTAAACTTCCCAGTTAAGAGTCAGAGATTGCCAAAATGGATAAAGAAACATGACCCGACTTTATATAATTTATAAGAGACTTTGCACATAATGAAAGACACAAGTAGATTGAAAGTGAATGGATGTAAAAAAAAAAACCCCACAAAAAACCTCTGTGAATAGTAACTAAAAGAGTGCTGTGTAGTTATACTAAAATAAAATCAAATAGATGTTAAGTAAACAAAAAATTGTCATGAGAGACAAAGACCAGTACATATTGATGAAAACGACAAGATATCATAATTAAAATATATATGTACCTAATGGCAGAACTTCAAAATATATGAAGCAATTTTGACAATTTTAAGGGAGAAATAGATTGCTTTATATTAATAGTAGTAGACTTCAGTATACCACTTTCAGTGATGGATAGAACACCTAGGCAGAAGATAAAAGGATACAGAAGATTTGAACAATATGATGAATCAAATAGAACTAAAAGACATACATAGAACACTTCAACCAAAACAGCAGAATAGACCCTCTTCTTTAGAAAGTCTATTTCCAGATTAAAACATATGTTTGGTCACAAAATAAGTCTCAATATAATTAAATATATGAATCATAAAATACACAATAGATCTTCTCTGACCACAATGTAATGAAGCAAAATATCAACAGTGTATTGTTTAGCCTCAACACTTTTGTGAATTAGCTTTTTTTATCCTATTATTGATTTCCAGTTTCATTCTATTATGATCTGAGGAGGTGTTTTCTATAATTTAATTCTTTTTATACTCATTGAGAGCTTCATTGTGCCCTAACATGTGGTCTACCTTGGACAAAGCTCCATGGGCACTTGAGAAAAATGTATAACCGGCTGAGTTTGGATTTAGCATTCTGTATATGTCTGTTAGCTCTAAGTCATTCATATTGTTCACATTCTCTGTCTCCTTGATCTTCTGTCTAGTTGTTCTATCTAATGATGTGAGTGGGGTGTTGAAGTTTCCAACAATTATTGAAGAGATGTCTATTTCTCCTTTCAGTTTTGCCAGAGTTTGTCTCATGTACTTTGGGGCAACCTAGTTAGGTGCATAGATCTTCCTGGTGGATTGTCTCTTTTATTAATATATAATGGCCTTCTATATCTCTTATAACTTTTTTTCATTTAAACTCTGTTTTGTCCAATATTAGTATAGCTCCCTCTGCTCTTTTTTTTTTTTTTTTTAGTTACTATTTGCATGGAGTATCTTCCTCCAGCCTTTCACTTTAGGCCAGTTTGTATCCCTGAGACTAAGTTGAGTTTCTTATAGGCAGCATATGGATGGCCTTTTTTAAAAATCCTTTCTGTCATCCTGAATCTTTTGTTTGGTAAGTTTAAACCATTTGCATTCAACAAAGTTACTGCAAATCAATTATTTACTACCACCATTTTATTCTTTGGTTTTCTTATGTTGTATCATATTTTTGTCTGCCTTTTTACTCTTTTGGTTATTCTTCCTCTATTTTTTTCTTCTTTACTCTCCTCCAGGTCTCTCTCACCTGTCTTTTTATTTCAGGTTCTAAGGCTTCCTTTAATATTTAAGGCAAAGTTAGATTCTTTTTTGCAAACTGTCTTAGTTTCTGTTTGTTTGTGAATATTTTACATTCACCTTCATATTTGAAGGACTATTTTGCTGGATAAAGAAGTCTCTGCTGGCAGTTTTTCTCTTTCAGTATCTTAATTTTATCTCACTGTCTTCATGTCACCATGGTTTGGGAAGAGAAATCTTTACTAAGTCTCACTTGATGACATTTGTATATGATGGTTTGCTTCTCCCTTGCTGCTCTGAGAATTTTCTCTTTGAGAGTTGACTTTCTGAGTAGTATGTGTCTTAGAGTAGGTCTATATGGATTTATTCTGATTATGGTATGGTGCACCTCTTGGACATGTAAGTTCATTTCTTTCATGAGAGTTGGGAAATTTTCAGCTCTTATTTTCTCAGATACTCTTTCTGCCCCTTTTCTCTTCTCTTCTAATAATGGAAATCTCATGACATGTATGATTTTGCATTTCATGTTGTCGTAGAACTCTCTGAGCCCGTGCTCAATTTTTTCCATTCTTTTCTCTCTGTTCTTTTCTTTCTTCAATTTTAGCTCTTCTGTCTTTCACATCATTTATTCTTTCTTCTATCATTTTGAGTCTGCTGTTGTATGCCCAAATGTGTTTTTGTTCTCACCTATTGAGTCTTTCATTCCCATGAGCCCTGTTACTTTTCTGTTCATAATTTCAAATTCTTGTTTTTGGTTGTTCAATGTCATATGATGTCATTTACTCTATCATCATATTGTCCTTCAACTCATTAATATGATTTTGGATATTTGCTCATATCTTGCTAATTAGTTTCTCTGAAATTCTGTGTCTCTTCTGGGGCTTTGCTATATTCCTTTTCTTAGGCCATGTCTTCTATTTTCTTAGTATGCACTCATAGTTTTTTGCTGGTTTCTAGACATCTGATTAGGATGTATTAATAGTTTATTCAGATGTTCAATTTCTTTCTCTTTTGTAGGGATTTAGTGGTGGGAGCCTGTGTGTTACCACTGCTCTTTGATTCTTGGATTGACCTGGATTGTCAGAATTGTCCCTCCTAATTGTCAAAACTAGGCTCATGACCCAGTAAGTGATTGTGGACCTGCTACCTATGGTCTTGGGGAGGGAGCTATAGATGCCAGAAAAGGCCTCTCTTTCTTATTTTAGTTTTGTCACACATGCTTCTTTCTCTACAAGCAGGAGGGCCTCTTTGTTATCTCTTAATTCAGGGCCTGTTCTCAGTGTATTTGCTGCAACACAGACAGGATCAATGTGATAGAACTTCCTGCCTGGAGGCTAAGAGCCTTGTGATGCAAACTTTCTCAGTGACAGTTCTCTAGTCTTCTCTGGCAGCCCCCTTCCTTTTCCAGGGTTGGAAATATTTCCCCTCCCCTCTGAGTCCTCAAGAGTCAGTTCACATTAGTGGAGTAGGAGATTGGGAGGGTTATATGTCTTTAACCCTTTGTAGGCTCTAAGGCAAAAAATGGTGTGACACCACCTGGCCTTGAAGGGCTCCTGGGACACAGTGGAATGAATCTGTGGGTCAGATGGTGAGACAGCCTTAGGCTATGTCCCACTCTCTCCCCTTTCCTGGGGTCGTGGATCCCTGGAACCCCCTTTTTCTGTAGTCAATTTGTATAACATAACTTTAAAGTAAAACCCACATGCATACAAACACCGAAAAACCAGAAAAGAAAATGAAACAGAGGAAAAGAAATTTGTTGCTTATACACCAGGAAGTGGTCAATACCACCTGTCTTCATAAAAGTTAGAAACTGCAAATCAAGAAATAGGCAGAGGGAAGTGAATATGGCTCAACTGATGGAGAGTCCACCTGTTATTTGGGAGGAACTGGGTTTGATCCCTGAGGCCTCCTGGTGAAAGAGAAGAGAAAGTGCATCCATTTGGCAAGCCAGTGCCCACATGAGTGCCCATGGGGTGAGCCAGTGTCCCACTCATGTGAGTCATGCAGCAAGATGATGATGCATCAAAAGAGATACAAGGGGAGAGTCAATGTGATGTGCATCAGAAATTGGGAACTAAGGTGACAAAAATGACAGGGAACTTTCTCCCCATTAGAAGTCTCCAGTATTGAATCCTGATGAATCCTAGAGGAGAGAAATTGAGAGGAAAAGACAACCCAGATAGCAAAATCAGCAGGGCAGGAGAGAGGGA
Source organism: Dasypus novemcinctus (assembly GCF_030445035.2). NCBI lineage: Eukaryota > Metazoa > Chordata > Mammalia > Cingulata > Dasypodidae > Dasypus > Dasypus novemcinctus. The sequence continues at coordinate 56,706,215 of NC_080697.1, read as the reverse complement.
AGGGGGAAAAATAAATAATTAAATTTTTTAAAAAAAGAAAAATAATAAAACAAAGATCCCCAAAACAGACACAGATAGGATTAGGTAATGAACAATAGACAGCTGTGAAAATCATAGGGTTCAGCCTGATCTCCTTCCTTTGCTCCCTAACCCTCACAAGATAAGAAAACAGTTTCAGGAAACAACTAGGTATGAAGATACAAAACTACAGCTGTGCCTTGTGAAAATCTATCAGTTACTTTGGGACTTTTCACAGTTCAGATCTTCCTCATGAAATAGCCTTTGAAAGCCTCCTTGGACCGGTGACTTCTAGGCATGGCCACAGCCCAGGTCCAGCTTTGGACTTTCTCTAAGGCCTCAAGCCAGTTGCATCAGTTCTCAATTTTAGATTCCACCTCTGCACAATGGGGTGACCTTTGTCTTGGTGCCCTGAATGATTAACTGAAGTAGAGGTGTGACTGTGCTTTACAGACTATTACATGGGGAATATGGTACATATGGCTTGGAGTGGCACAACACCTGAGCATGGAGCTGAAGAGCTCCTGGGAATTCCTTAGGGCCCACATAGTCTGCCCAAGCCTGATTAAGGGGCTTTGTACTTTTTCCAATTTGCATGTTAATCTTCTCACATCAGATTTTAGTAACAGATTGTTGCCGTTCTCCCAGAATGCTGTGACCAGCTCGCATGGGGAGGGGGCAACAGGGACAACCGAGGAGGCTTAAGCCCAGGTGAATGATGAACAGAGCAAAGATTCACACACAGTGACCACTCTGGAGATTCAGGCTCATGGTGCAGGTCTAGTTTATTGAAAAAGTGCAGTGGTATATATGGGTGAGTGAGGGGAGGTAGGATGGTGTGTAAGAACTGGATTGGTTATGTTAATTTGATAAGGCTGATTGGCTCCATAGGTTTTGTTACTGAGGGCAGGGGCAGTTTAGGCGGGCTCAGTGGTTGTTTACTTGAGCGCTTCAGCACCATCTTTGAGGAGTGAGTCTTTTGTTTCACTCACAACAGATTTCAGCAGATTTAAGCCATTCTGTCTGAGGCAAGTCAAGTCTACAAGCCTGGTCATGATGAAGAAGGTAGGGAAAAAAATGCAGAAGAGACATCAGAACTCAAAAAGGAAAATATTGTGAGACTATTTTTTTTATAGGGACAAATGGCTTCTGTATCAGCAGAACAATAATGTATAATTAAAATGAATATTTTAATTGCATAGGAAAAAGTTGAATTAAGATGCAATGGGGGTTGTGGATGTGGCTGAACTGATTGGGCTCCTGTCTAACATATAGGCAGTGCAGTGTTTGATTCCTGGGTTCTCCTGGTGAAGGCAAGCTGGCCCACTCAGAGAGCAGTTCCATGAGGAGTGCTGGTGCAGCAAGATGACACAACAAATAGAGACTCAGAAGAGAGACAATAAGAGATGCAGCAGACCAGGAAGCTGAGGTGGCAGAAGAAATTGAACAACTCGTTCCCACTCCAGAATGTCCCAGAATCAGTTCAGAGGTGCCTAAAAGAGAAGACAAGCAGGCACAGGAAAACATACAGTAAATGGACACAGAAAGCAAAAAGTGAGGCCAAAACAAGGTGGGGAGGGAGAAATAAATACTTTATTTTAAAAATTTTTATTATTATGTTTTCATTAAAGATACTTGGATCACACAAAATGTTATATTAAAAAATATAAGAGGTTCTTGTATATTCCACCCCCCACACATCTCACTCCTCCCACATTGTCAACTTCTTTCATTAGTGTGCTACATTCATTACATCAGATGAGTATATTTTGGAGCAATACTACACAGCATGGATTATAGTTTACATTGTAGGTTACACTCTCTCTGAGTCCACTCAGTGGGTTATGAAGGATATATAGAACGCTGCACCTGTCACTGCAGTATCATTGAAGACAACTCCAAGTTCTGAAAATGGCCCAATACCAAACCTCTGTTTTCATTGTCCCTGATTTCAGCAACTCCATGACCACTGTCTCCACATCAATGATATAATATCTTCCATTGCTAGAGTTACAATGTTTCTATACTAGAATACCAATAAGTCCACTCTAATCCATATCTTATTCCTCCATCCTGAGGAACCTGGGACAGTCTTGTCCATTCCACCTCTAAATTGAGACAGGGCTTATATCCCACATGGCTAATGTATGGAATTCTCCTGCTTACAGGTGTAGACAGTCTCAGTTCCCTGGTGTGGTGATTGATGATCCTCACCTCCCTTTTGCTGACCTGGGTAAGTCCAACCAACAATAGAGTATGTGCTGCAACTCTGCTGAGGCTCAGGGCCCAGCTGGCACATAGACAATCTGAAGATTCAAGTGTCCTCAGCATACACCAACCCCAGTGCCAACCACAGGTTCAGTAAAAGTGACAGAAGAGGCATGCATAGAGAGGTCACATCTGAGTCCCACTGCATCACAATCAGGAGCACAAATTCCAAAGTAGGGCCCACTGGCACAATCCTGGATTCCAGAGCCATCTGTCATGACTGTAGGGCCTGGGTGTCTGTGTAGCCCTCAGGAGCACCACTACCTGGGATTGTATCTACTGTGACTATCTCAGAGACGCTGCTGAGATGTGCATATGTGCAACCACCTCTGATAACCTCCCAATTCATTTTGAAGTCTCTTAGCCATATAAACTCTTTATGTTTACAATTTCCCCCTTTTATTCAAGGTCTTTTTCTAGTTGCATCACTAACTGATGCTTGGTAGTAATCCCTTGGCATCAGGGAGGCTCATCACTGGAGGTCATGTCCCATCTTGGGAGAAGGTAATGCATTTACATGCTGAGTTAGCTTAGAGAGTGGCCACGTTTGAGCAACATGGAGGCTCTAGGGGGTAACTCTTAGGCATCCTGCAGCTCTAGGCCTAGTGGAAATTTCAAACACACTGGCTCATAAGCATAGTCATCAGTACCAAGGGGCCATCATTGGACCATCCTTCTCCAATGATCTTTGCCCTTGTAATTGGGGGATTATTGCTGCTCCATTGGGGATACAGAGTTACTCGGAATGGGAACTCAGCACTCACTCAGTTGTCATGTGAAGATCTACACCGTTTGTCAATACCCAACGACCATATCAACATATCTATATACCCTATATGCATGCCCTTAGAACTCCCTCCCATCCATACATCCCCCAACAGCGACACACCACATCAGTGCTCCTCCCCTGCCATAGTTGAAACCCTCTGTAATCCAAAACTTCTTCAATATATTGTCAAATTCAATTAATAAGAAAATGAAATGGTAATATAGGTTTAATTATTAGAAATAGTATATATATATAATAATTCAGAAAAACTAAGTAAAGTAAAAAATAAATTGGGATATTAAAAAACGAAAAATAGAATAAGAAAATTTTGCATGACATTATGCCTTTCATCACTGTAACAGTTGTTGTCCTGTATGTACAGTGGCAAGGCAAGCTCTTCCATGTCTTCCTCAGTGTCTACATCCTTTTATTATTATTATTATGTCTTCAAAAAGTTTTAGGTCACAGTACTGTCACATAGAGAATATAGGGAACTCCCATATTCTCAACATCAAACCCTTTTCTCCCTTCCCAACAATGATCTTTTTACATGTGATGTTATATTTGTTTCATCTGATGTACAGATATTGAAACATAGCTACCAACTATGGTTCCATTATGGTTTATATTTCAGTCTGTATACTTTGATAAAATTTTTGGTTATGTTATGATTTATCTTATGGTTTACATTTTAGAATACACACCTTTATAAATTTTTGGTGATATTTAACATGGCCTGGATCCATCATCGTGGGATCATGCAAAACACTTCCATTGCCCCCAGTTACCCCCTCTTCCAACTATTCTACTCCTCTTTCCCCCTTCCCTCAGGGTCCTCAGTGACAGCCAAGGTTCACTGCTGGAAGGACAAGGTTCATAGATACTTACAACAATGCTGAGGGCTTGATACTCTAGTCTGTTCTCCACCATTGGGAACCAACCCTGCTCTTGAGAGATACACTTCTCGTCTTTGAGAAGATTAGGCCTCCCCAGGATGGGGTTACAACAGCTTCACATCCATTATATGGGTCTCCCTCAACTGATATAACACACTATGACATGATGAGCATTCACAAACTCCCTAGAAGTCTGTCCCAGAAGCACCCTCTGTCAGTTGCCCCTTTCAAACACCTTAAACCAGTAAACCTTCCTTATTATATTTTCTAAAGAGTTTTCTCAACATTATCATTTCATCCACATACTGGACAATCTTCCATGTTCTCTTCCACCCCCCATTTCTTCACCCAATTCCTTTGACCATCTGACCCATGCTCCCAACCCTAGCCCCTTCAAGCCTTCAAGGTCCCACCCAATAGTATCCCTATGCCCCAATCTTATCCCTTTGCTGCACAACTACTTTAAAATGATGGAATGGTTTCTGTAAAGGGAAAAATAGAATGGAAATTTGTAATCTAACCAGGAAAGCATTTTGCATGCAAAAATGTTCCAAATACATTTTTAAACTTTCATGCTTGTGAAAAGACTCATATAACCAAAAAGCTTTGAAATGCTGAAAAGATTTATTTCCTAAGATTTTCTGGATATCAAAAGCAGAGACAACATATTGTTTTACTATTGTTATTCTTAGTGCAACCCAAAACCCTGGTATTACAGTAAGTATTTGTTGAAGTTATAGGAGTTCTATTGAACCCACTTAGGCCCAAGTCAGTACCTTGACTTTAAACTTCCTTCCACTGCTTGAGGGCATGATGTGGCGTAAAGCAGCAAGTATGGGGCCATTGACCTAACAGGGAATAGCAGCCTCAGCCCAGCCAGTCACGTGGCCTATAGTCAGGACACGGCACTGCACACCTCCAGAGAGTCCTGCTTTTGGGTATTTGGAAGTAGCTTGGCCCTTCTGCCCAGGGGACAGCGAGCAGGGTGCTAAAACAGAAGTGCCACAGAAGGCTTGGAAAGCTGCTTTAAAGTGGTATCTAGCACTTCATGACTGCCACCCTGTGCCAGGAGCTGTGCTAAGAATTTCACTGCCATTATCTCTTAATCCTCAAACAAATCCTGTGAGGTAGGCACTAGTAGCATATAACAATGATTAGCATGATCCTTATTTTGTGAAATTGAAAACAGAGGCCCAGGGACATTAGGTCTTCAAAAAAGATCGAGATCACACACAGGCAGTGTTGATTTCTTTTTAAAAATATACTTTTTTATTTTTATTTTTTTAAAAGAAATTTAGGTTACAAATGTTACTCAGAAAATATAAGGAATTCTCATATGCCCCAGTTCTCCCTCCCACACTGGGTAAAATAGATATTTTCCAAAAGAAAGAGATATAGCACCAGGTAAAATTGTAAACATCTATTTCAAGGGATCCATCTTTTTTTAATAATCAAAACTGAATGACTCCCCCTCCATATCACATGGGAAAAGCTCTAGTTGCCCTGATATCTCCCAGGATTCCTCTGCAGAGCACATTTCTCCAATTTTAATCTCTCTGTAAGTTTCTGCTTTACTGACACAATCTTCACCTTGCACTCTACCAGAGCTGCTCTTCTCCAATGTTTTTTGACTCACTCAGCATATTTCCCTTATGATTTTTTCCTCCCCCTTCCAAAGAAAACAGGTAACTCAGAGCAGTTACATATAATAGATTTTTAAAACTGAATATTTTATATAATAGGTGCAAACTATAGAGCACCACAAAAGAGACAACAAAATAAAAGTCTGTTCAATCATACCATTTGATAAAATGCCATCAGCATTTCCAGCCTGGGATATTGATCTCTGGTCATGACAAGTCTAGGCCCAGAACTACTGCCATTCCCTCTTCTCTAGTGGTCATCTTACTACCCTCAAATTCTTCCTCAGTTCTTCTTTAGAGTAAATTACACCCTAGTCCTCTCCTAAGCTAGTTTGGGATGTACTTCCAGTAGTTAATGATGAGCCTCTGAACTACCAAAATTGCCCTGGTTTTCATTCAAAATACATAAGAGATCATTCCACTTTGAATTTAGGATTTGACTCAGGTAGCACCAAGAAAAATCTAAATTAACAATTCAGATAACATAAAATCACACATGTCTACAGAATTACTGACTGGTAGTGGGCACTACAGGGCATAGGTTAAGTGCTTTCATGAGAATGATGTCCTTCCCAGTAAGCAGCAAGTTGCAGTGATTTCCAAAGACCTCTGAGTGCATATGGACTGAACCCAGCAAGGCTGTCCTTAGGGTACTTTAATATGGGATTGACCTCAGTCTAGAGAATCCCCAGGTGAAATAATTTGTTTAGCCTAACAGTTCCTCCCTACGCACCCTTCTCCAGAAAGGATGAGACAACCTTTGCAACAGACACTGCTGGGACAACAGGATGTCTATCTAAAATAAAAATACAGATAATGAACATCAACTCCTACCACATACCATATATAAAAATTATACCCAAGGTGGACTATAGTCCTAAGTGTAAAAGTTTTTAACCAGCAAAATTGCCATGGTTTTTATTCAAGATACTGGGATGGTATCAAACAAATTGCCTAGATGATAACACAGGAGAAAAATCTTCACAACTTGGGAAAGGCAAATATTTCTTATGAGGAACACACATAAAATAATGTGAAAAGAAAAAAAATCATGAACTTCATCAAAATTAAAAACTTCTGCTCCTCAAAATGAAAGACAAGCCATGGAATGAGAAAAAACATTCTTAGTAAGTACAGGTATCAGACAAAGGATTTTTACTTAGAATACATATTATACTATGAACTAATTAATACAAAAATGACTTAGACTTCTAATTTAGAAAAGAAAGGCAATAGATTTGAACATTCGTAAAAGATTGTATGCTAACATAAAATATATCCTGATCTATTATGATAGAATGATAAATAAGATGCTTCACTCTGTTATTAGGGAACAGCAAATATTAAAACCAATGTGAGATGCCACTACAACAGCTAAACTGGAAAGAGTAACAATATCGAGTAGGGGGGAGGAGAGACTCAGAGAACTGGAGCTCTCGCTCCACTGGTGGGAGTGGCAAAACTACTGCATCAGAGCTGGACAGCAGAGGGTTAATTTCAGGGGTCAACTTGGCTGGCTTATGGCAGCCAGTTGTTTGGTCAAGCAAGTCTTGACTTGATAGTTACTGTATTTAACAGATGGACTTCAATCATTGGCCGGTTGATTGCATTTAGGGCTGATTACATCTGCCATGGACAGAGGAGGTAGAGACCTTAAAGGATTTCAGCAGCCAGAAAGGATACTTTATGACTCTACTTCATATGGACAGCTTCTCCTGGGGAATCCAATCTCATCTTCATCAAGTTTCCATTTTGTAGCCTACCCTACAGATTGAGATATATCAATTCCCTTGGATGCATGAATGATTTCACTAAATCAAAATGGATACCTATCTTATATCCAGCAATTTCAACAGAGTATTTCTCCAAAAAAAAGACAACCTATATCCACTGAAAGAGGCATGCAAGGATGTTCCTTGCAGCTCCACCAGGGAGCAGAGGCACGAAAACCTAAGACCACCTCTAAGCAGGCAGACTGTAAGTAAAATATTTGACCATCCTGTGCTCCATTTCCTTCATTTGTAAAATAAGTAATAGGACGTACTTCAATAGTAGTTATGATATTAAATGAGTGACTCTCAGGAATAGGTGCTGGAAAAAGGAGGTGCCTAAATAGCATGAGTTATATGATGATGATGATGATGATGAGAGACACCAGATTTGGGTGATGCAAGTATGTGGGAAGGAGGCTGGGCAGTGGAAAAGTCTTACCCATCACTGTGTTCAAGTGTCCTGTGTCACCACCACTGCTGTCCCTCAATTCATGCCCACATCTCCTACCACCAAAGGCTCATCACAGGGCTTTTCCCACTACTTTTTGCACAGACAAGATTTAAAGCTCCCACATGGATTCTTCACCTTGCTCCCTCTTTGTTGTAGCTGCACCCACAATAAGTGAGGACACTGCCACCCTTGGAACAACAGTGGGTTGTAAGTGAGCATCATCAGGGGTCAAGCAATATGGATAACACAGCATTGGCATCATTGATTCAGACTGGAACAATATAAACTTACCACACCATATAAAAATTAATTTAAAAAAGATCCACATACACTGGGCTTATGGTTAAAACAATTTGTAGAGAGAAAGACACAAAGTAAAACTGCTATTTTCACACCTTCTGGTGGAAACTTGTGCTGCTTTTGTTCTCAGCTGGCAGAGCTCAGAGCAGCAGAGCCTGCAGGGGCTGCTGCCTGAGTCAGGTGCTCAGTTCATTGCAACTTCAGGGTCTGCAGTGGCAGGATGGTCTCTCCTAAAGGCCTGGGAAAGAAGGGGTATGTCAGGCCCACTGTAGGGCAGGAGTGAGCCAGAGGGGTCACAGCATGGAGCAGCCCAGGAAAGGAATCACTGCCTCCAGGACACTTGGGCCACAGGTCCTACTAGCAAAGGAAAAAGACATTTAACTGGAAACAGGTGAGTCACCTAGGATGTGGTCTTTCCCTTGTTTGGGCTGTCATTGGTTTCCTGTAACACCCACACACACTCACTCAGAGACACACATACTTGCACCCATGACAGCCCAAGGTTTCCACCTTCCCAACCCCTGCCCCTCCATGCATACTTATAAACACACACAGATGAGTAAGCACACACCACCCAGCACACACTCAGACAAGGATGCCTGAAATGCCAACCCCAGTGCCCACGAGCTCCTCTACTAAACCTGCCTCATTCTCTGTGCTGCAGCTGCTGAGCTTCACATGTACAACCCTGGAGCCAGCACCATTAGTACCCCAAGGGCTGCTAGGAGCCTCTGGTTCAAGGACCTCAGCTTACAGGAAAGAACAGAGGCTGGAGGTGCCAGTCACTTGCTCATGATGCCAGGGCTTGTTAAGAGCAAACTTGGGCCTAGAACCCCCTACACATGGTCTGGTCCCTCCCAGAAGCCTCCAGAGCTGAGGAGCTGCCACACTCTGCCCTCTGTCCAGGGTCCCTCCTACTGGGAACCTCAGCTTTCTCCCTGGTGGCTCAGCTGGCCTCAGGGCCACAGGAGATTAGGGGGAAAGAGAGGGTCCTTGTGGCTGTGGGCCACCTGGACATCAGCATCCTGGATGGGGAGCAGATGCTGAGCAGATACCAGCTCTGCCTTTATACAGGTCAGAGCAGAGCAGGATCAGAGGGGAATGAACTCCTAAGAAGGGGTCTGCCCTCAGGATGTTTGATGTGTGCATTGCTGAGGATGAAGGAACCTGTGGGGCTGGATGGCTCAAACCTCCAGTTCTCCTCTGGTCTAGGAATAGCAGCTCCATGTACACACCTGCTGTTCCTGTTTGCTAAGGGCCTGTAAAGTCTCCTTCCCCATGAGCTAGACCATTAGCATCACAAGGGGCATAGCTGAGAATTCTTTGTTTCCTGGACTTGCCTGCAATACAAACTTCTCCAAAGCACCTTCTGTAGCTGCTAATATCACCTTTCACACCATGTCCCTTTCACTGTACTTTTTAGGACAGCAATGTTCATTTCTTCTTAAATTCGTAAGTCACAGGTCATGGGAATTCATGCCATCTCTAAGTAGTTTTCCAGATGGGGTTGGGTGTGCTACTTCTGTCCTGTCCATGGATTAGGAGAGGCAAGAGTAGGTCAAAGATGAGAAATGTGAGACCTCAGGCTTTCTTTTAAATGACCACAGGTTTGATGTCGAGGACAGTAGGCCATGGATGCTCCTCTGCAAAAGGAAAGGTATCTTATTCTTAATTATTACTCATAAGCACATTAAAACTCTAAACACTTTTCCAAAATGCCACTAGAGAGCCCTAGAAATACTTCTCCCAGAAAGAGGCCAAGGAGATGGAGGTTCCAAGGCAGGGCTGTGTTTAAGGCTGAAAGGTGAGCTGAGAGTGGCCTGATCCCAAACACATGGGTTCACAAGCACCTTCTGGTTTATGGGAATGCTAGATTCTACCTATTAAACACCTGGATTTTACAATTTTTCAGTCATCCATTTTTCTTTCCAAATTTTATTATCACCCCATTAAATTGGGGGCCAGGGAAGGATGATGAAAGACTGAGGGAAATTTTTTCCTATTAAAGAGGAATCTGGGTGATGAAGACACACATGGTGGAAAGCATGGACTACAGTTGTAACGGAAATAAACTCCTCTTATACACTTCCTTCTCCCACCCAGCCTCAGCTCAGTTCATGAGGACTCAGAAAGTGGCAAAGAGATACAGCTTGGGAAGCAGTATGAGCTGTGTATGCAGAGCTCAGGAATGGTGAAAAAGGAAGGTGAAGGCATGGTGGATTCAGACAGTGCCAACTAGGTGTCCATGGCCAACAGGGTAGAGTGAGGACTGCACAACTGCCCAGCGAAAGTTGAGATTACAGGCATTGGAATGCAGTCATTGCTATTCAATCATCATCAGTTCAAATGCATATTCCAGGCATGGCTCTACCTCTTCCTTGGTGCCAACCACTACCTTAGGGTTTACATTTCACCAGGTGATGCTGATGATGACAAAAACAATAACTAAAACAAGAATGTATTTTGAGTTGTCAGGTATTTCTCTAAACACTTTTCACCGTTTTTGTTATTAAATGACTGTGGGAAAGAGAGTTTAAATTGTATTTGAACTTTGTAGTATCTGTTTCTTATTGTAGGTATTGCAGCTGTTCCTTATTTTAGATGTTGCAGTTGTTCCCTATTATTGTAGATGATGTTGCAGTTCTGACAGCAAACAGCTGCTTGGTAGTTTCCAATAAATATGATGTAGAAACTGAGGTTAAGGCTCTCAGTTCCAGAAGATGTGAGTTCCCTGGTTCCATCTTTAACTCCTCTCTTGTGTCTTTCTCTCTGTCCTTTATTTCATAAAGTTTTGCCTTGCCTTCCTTACCAGCCTACTTATCACTGAGCTGATCTCAGCAAATGCTTGTAAAAACAAAATGAAGATAAAATAAGAATAAAAAGAAAACTGAGGGGTAGAGCAGCACCTTCCCAAACTCAGACAAGGCACAAAGATTTCAGCAGATAATGTCCCTGCCCTCATGGAACTTTCAATCCAATGATGAGAAAGGGAATCACATAGGCAGGTGGGTGGGCAAATGACCATGCTGTCATTTTTTTTGCATTTTCTATTATAATTCCTCACTTTCTTTCCAAGTCAGGGAGAATGAATTGATTTTTTTCCTTCTTTCTTATCTTTTCATCCTTCCACTGCACCTGTTTATTATCTATCCTAGTTTAACAGAATTACACTGGTCCATATTATACCTTTTAACATATATTTAATTGAGTATCTTCATATTGAGTTCATCATTATCCATAATCCCCACTTTCTCCTTTCTTGATAAATTCCCATGTTTTGTTGAAATTTTGTGGAATTCTAGTTCTAAGTGCCAATTTAAATATTGTTTTATTTCACTCTACTTCGTTTAACATTTTTTAAAAACATATTAAAATGTCCAACCTCATTATCAATCACTAATGGAAAAACAATCTAAACAAAAGATAAAGTTTTAATGAGTCTTTTTTCAACTCTGTGTTTCTATTTCTATGTTGTCTTCTTACTTGGATTATTTTTATCTTATTGGAGTATTTCCTTAGCAATTTCCTTTTCAAAAATATTCACATACTGTACATTTCCCATGTTGTGAACATCCAAAAAAGAAAAAGACAATTTGCTCCCACAAATATTAATGATATATAGTCTCAGCATAGAATTCACCATTCAAGTTGTTTTTCCTTGGAAATGTTAAAAATGCCACCTAGAAACCAATGTCACAAGGGGAAAGTCCAATGACAGTTTGATCATTGCCCCTTTGTTGCCATTTTCTGTGTTTCTAGACCGTTTTATAACATACACACCAATATTTTCACTTGTATATATTCGAACAGATGAGTAGCAGGGAAGCTTATCAAGTTCCTAACAAACATCATCACCTGTGAAAAGTAAACATGGACATCAAGCAAATAGATGCATATTGGAAGTAGAGGGAGAAGTCAGATCAGAGGAACATCAAAGTGATTCAGGTGACAGGAGGACCTTGGGCTGGCCACCCGACCTCAGGTACTGACACATTTAGGAACTGACACAACTATAAATGCAGGACTGAACCTCTTCCCTCTCCACCACTCTCAGCCTCCTGCTCTCCTGTCCAGGGCACTTGCTTCCTGTTTGATGCCTTTCTAACCTTTTGGGAAACTAAACATTTTGGTGTAAGCAAACAGGTAAGTCTTTATAGGTCAGGTTTTTGTTTAAATTTGTGCTCAGATAAACAATCCTTGTATTCCCCCACACTGAGGTGCCTCTCTGTGCTTTGGCCTGGGTCCCTGGAGCCACAGCCTTGTGCTGAGACAGGTCAGAGCAGAGAAAAGGCAGCTGCCCTCCTGCAGGGGGGAAGCCAGGGCTGTGGACATGAGGGGCACTCTGCAGGGCCCCAAGCTCTCCGAGGAGGGGCAGTGCTGACCCAGCTTTGCACGGGTTGTCCCTGGTGGGCTGACAGTGAAGGCCCCTGGTGTCCTTCTTGTTGACCTGTCCATGCAGCTCTGCAGGTGGATTTGCACTGTCTGGGCTGAACCTGGGTGAGCAGTGAGGATCCCCTCCTGTCCAGAGCTTCGCCCTAGCCAGATGCTGCATTGATGGGCTCCTGCATTTCTACTTTTAAATGAATAATCCTGTTAACACTTTTGGAGAAATATTTGACATAAAAGAATTACAAAGAATGAAAAAAAAAAGACATTGCACAAAATGCTCCTATGAGGTAGATACTTCATATACAGAAATGTCTTGAATTGGCTCCCACAGCTGGAACCTGAATCTGCCGCACAGCCTCAGCTCTTATTTGTCTCCTTTGATTATTCAGAACACTCTGCTCTTTCTGACTATGAGGACTACCGAGGAGGTGCTGGGTGCTTCTCCAAATGGGTTATCCCAGCTCTGCCTTCCTCATCTCTTCCCCTCCTGACTTGCCTCCAGTTGTGTGAGGATGCACGGTCTGAAGCTGTGTAGCCTTGGACCACAGGCTGAGGACAGAGGCCAGGTCACTGTGCATGTGGAGTGGACTGTGGAGCCCCTGAGCCAACTAATGTGGAAGCAAAGCCGCCTCCTCAGCCACCTCCAACTCCCTCCAACCTTTTAGCTCAAGTGATCTATGCCTAGGTATCTGGTTGCTCAGCTACTCTCAGCTGAAAGCATCCTAAGGACAATGGCATTCCATCTATTCACCAGGGACTCTCTTCAGTGACTTATGAAACTAAACTCGTTTATGCCACACAATAACACTAAAGGGAAGATAGGTTCATTTATGTCCAACTTTACAGTTTTGGTTTGTTTGTTTGGTTCTTTTTAACTGCAAAAATAAAAAAAACAAGTATTTGTTGAATACTATGTGTTCAGCACTTCGGGAAATATAAAAGCAACATGACTTGGTTGCTGCCATCAGGGAGCTTACACTCTAATTTGAGAAACATTTCAAAAACTCTGCAGCTGAACTGCAGTGGATAAGGATCTCTAATAGAGCAATTAGCTTCCTAGATGCTTGGTTGAAATGACCCTTGCATCCCAATCCCCACCAACTTGAATCTAGCAAAAAAAAGTACTTCCCAGTTAGGAAACTTTTAGCAAAGAGGGCTTTAAAAATCAAAAGCAAAACCATAGATTTTTTAGGACTTCCATCACTAGCTTAGATGCTAACAATATTTCCCTGTTCAAAACAGAAGCAATCATTAGGACAATCTAATCTTTAAGGACAATGGTGTGGGATCTCAAAGTACTCTTAACATCTAATACACAACCAAATTGTTTTACTTCTCTAGTAATGCTGGTTGTCACAGACCCTCATCACCTGCCTTTAAGTCACAAGAGAGTTCCACCAAAGTAGGAAATGGGGATGGGCAAGGAGACAAAAAAATAATTTCTGCATCTAATAATTAGAGAGTATCACAGGTTGAAATGATAACAACAAAAAACGCCTGTTTCTTTGGTGGTTTTCCCCAACAACATCCTCCACCAAAGATGACTATATTTCAAGAACTGTGGAAATGTCACCCGTTTGTGACATCAGTTTACAAAGCAATTTAGGTACTGTCCCCAAGGTGAAGGGACTGCAGAAATGTGATCTTTCTACCCGATTATGATACCTCAAATACCCCAGTGCCTTAGTGACGTCCCTTAGGCAGAATACAGCCTTTGGGGAGCTCCATTTCCAGCTTCCCAAAAAACATCATAATCGTCTGGAGTATCCAAAACTGGAGTGTGGGCCTCAGGTAGCTAAAGACAGCAGTGAAAATATATTCCAAAGCTGGGGCGGTGAGAAAGAAGTAAGGGTAGTAAGAGGACCTGACACAGAGCCTGAAAGGAGAGAGGAGAGGCAAGCCCGTGCGTGGAGGACGGGAGGCTCACCCCCAGCCCTCAGCACCACGATAGGAACCCACGGGGCCAGTCGCTTCCCCCCTCCACCAGGAACAGATTAGTCCTCCGCCCTCCAAAGTGTGGGCTACAAGGGGGAGCTGGCGGCAGCTCCATGCCTTGGCCCTCCCTTCCACCCCCAACCTAGGCTGGAACTGGGTCAGGGGAGGCCCACAGGGGCTGGACGGAGGAGCCCCTTGTCTACTTCAAAGTGCTGCCCAGGCTAGAGGGAGGCCCCCTCAGGCAGGCCCGGGCCGCGCTCGCTCGCGCTCTTTCTCCTTCCCTTCTTAGGCTCTAGCCCAGGCCCCGCCTCCACCCACTCCCGGCTATTCTCCCAAATCGAGGCCCCGGCTCGGCGCGGCCCACTAGGCCGCAAACCCAACCATAGACAAAGCCTTCGGCGGCCGCCTCGAGGGGGCGCCAGGGCTCGCAGGACGAGAAGGGGCGCACAGTGGGGCTACACAGCGCGGGGCGCCTACCTAGGGAGGAGGAGCAGCGGGGAGGGGAGAAGGGAGGGGGGGCAAGAGGGGGGCGCGGATTTAAAGGCCAAGGACACCCCCGCCCGCCGCCAAGGCCGCGGCGCTCCCGACCTGACCTCAGCGTCCCCAGCCGCCACCTCTGCAGGTGTTAGACCTGGAGCCAGTGACTGACCCGGGGTCCAAGGTCACAGGGTGAGGAAGGGGCGAGGCTGGAGTCAGCTCCGAGCAGAGGCCCCGAGCCCCGCTGCGACCACCCCTTCCCGGGGGTCGTGCAGCCAAGCGGGGAGGAGGGTCCTGGGCTCAGCTGTGCCGCGTCCCAGCGCTCCAGGCCCCGCCGCAGGCGCCACGGGGACGGCGGGGACAGGGGACTGGGACCGGCAGGAGCTCGGGCTCAGGGGGCGCGGGCTGTGTCGTCGCCCGCCCCCACCCCAGCGGCGTCCTGCCCTGAGGGCCTTGCTGGGGCGCGGGGTCCCTGGCGGGGGCGGGTGGGCCTGAGCCCCTCTCCTGCAGGGCCTCCTCCCCTGACGGGGCTGCCGCCCGCGCTGAGCTCAGCCGCGTCTGTGTCCCACATGGAGGAGCAGCCCCGGGCCCACCGTCCTCGTCGCCCTCCAGCCCAGTGACCACCAGGCCTGGACCTGGAGGCCCTGCAGGGCGCGGCCTTCCTGGGCCCGCGAGCGCGGTCTGGGGCGGAGGTTGACGCGGGGACACACGGGGACCAACAATCCCGCGACCTCCAGAGGCTGCAGGGCCAGGGGAGCAGCGCCCGCAGCGCCGGGGCCGCAGAGCCACCCTGAGGACCTCCGGGGGGAGGTGTCCAGGCAGAGGACGCGGGAGACGCGGGGCAGGAGCGGCCTGAGCCCAGACGCGGGTTCAGAAGAGCCCCCGGGGCGGTTCCGGGGATTCTAGGCGCCGAGGCCCGCCAGGAGACGCCCCCTGCCACATCTACCCCAGACAGTGCGGCTGTCCCTGACCTGCACCCTGTGGCTGGAGGGGGGTCTCAGCCCTGGAGACCACGGTCCGTGTCCCCTGGCGGCTGTGCTCCCGGGCCGCCTCCAGCCTGGGGGGCCGTCCTGCAGCCTGGGGGCTTCTCACCAGGGGCACAGTGTAGAGAAGTAGGAGCCTGTAACCACCCCACCCGAGAGGAAAATTCCACAGCCCCCTAACTGCATATATCTCATTTCTGTAACAAGCTTGCTCGACTGTAAAATCTTATCTCAGATCCTCCTCCTGTAGGAAAACTCATCAGCCCCTGCCAAAAGACCAACCTGACCCCAATCCTTGTAAATAACAAGATCTCCCCAACTGCTTGTCTCCCCTGATAGAATCCCCAGTGCTTGATTACCCACAGACACCTGCTTCTGTATGTGCTTGCTTGCTGAGCTATTGCCACCCGCCCTGAAGCTAAAGGCCTATATAAGCAAACTCCCCTCCCCCCGTGACCCGGGGCTGCTCTCTCCTCTGTGTAGGATGGGACAGTCACCGTGCAGCTAATAAAGCTCTCAATTGGAACTTTAATTAGAGCCTGAGTCTTTTCAATATCACTGGTCTGTAATATTTGGCGGCCCCAGCGAGATCAATCGATAAGATCCCCCACTCCAGCGGGGTTGATCTCCTCAGACTCAGGGAGACAGTACGTTCCAGGGATGGACCGGCGGTCTAGGGGAAGGCCTCGGAGAGATGTTCCTCTGCCCCGGATACCACCCGGCTCTGTAACTTGTCTACACCTAAATTCTATCCCTAGAGTGTCAGGAGTTCCTGGGACATCCCTAGGTGAGTCTGTTTTTCTGGGAAACTCTGCAGAGTAATTTGAGGAGGAGGATCTGCTGGACGCAGCAAATAGATCCCACCCATGGGCCAGAGCGAGACGTCGCTCTTGACCCTGGTTCAGGTTGGCTGGTTTGGCCCTTCTTCTGTCTTAATCGTTTGTCTTTTTGTATTACTGTTCTGTGTAATTTGTGTCCTCGGAAAATGGGTCAAGGATCCGCAGGACCCCAAACCCCTCTTCAATGTCTCCTTGATAACTTCTCAGATTTCTCTGGGCGCGCCTCAGGTTACAGCAGCACGGTGGATTCTGGATTCCTGTGCACTCTGTGCGAGCTTGAGTGGCCAACTTTCCAGGTGGATTAGCCCTCCCAGGCTACTTTTGATCTGGGTCATTTGTTTGCAGTACGGGCAGTTGTCCACAGGAGTCCTGGACACCCAGATCAAATTCCCTATATTGATGTTTGGATTAATGTAGTAATTAACAGGCCAAAATATATTTAAAAATGTTCTAACAGGAAGATGTTACTCGTTCAGCCCCCGTGGGAAACTCAGAAACCCCCAACCCCCAAGCCCCCCAAAGGCTCTACCCTGTTCTTTCAGATTCTTCAGAAGACCCCCTAACTGCGCCTCTGGGACCACCCCCTTATCAACCTCAAGAAAAGAGGCTATCACTTGAAACAATAGACCTCTAATCACTTGATGGCCTTTTCAGTGGTCTGTCTGGGAACTTCAGGATTGTGAAACTATAGAGGGAAAAGGAAAAAAAGAATGAAATGCCACTTTGAAATCTATGTTTGGCTTTTGTCAGTTGCTGGCACTGAAGAATTCATGGTAAAAAGGTAAAAACATAGTTTAAAATGAATCTTTAAATGCCAATACTCTCTTGCTGGTAAATTAAATGCATACCTTGCAGATGAGAATTTGTTCTATTACTAAGAAAAGGCAGAATTTCACAGAATTGTTACTAATAAAATTCTTGTAGCTTAATTAATAAAAGTATCCAATTCACCTTAAGGTTAAAAAAATTAATAAAAACTGTAACTAAGAGTTAAGATCATTTATAGATGCATTTATATTATAAAACAGCAGAAAAATAATAACTGAAATAACTGGGTGAATTTAGCCTGAAACTATTATTGTAAGTATAAATTCCAAACTAACCTTGCCTTCCTTTATGGTTGCTTCAAGCCTAGCCTCACCCCTTGCCTTTGCCTATGGTTATTTCATAACAGCTTCTGCCCCTATAGTCCAGGGAAAGGTGAACTTGGGGACATCCCTGCCTCCTGTCCTACTGGTATTAGTAACCCTGCTTTCTCTCATGAATCCAAATGTAAAGTAAATTGCTGCCTGGTGGAATTCTTAGCACTTGGGTTTAAACGACCACTGGAGTTTTATTATCTCCAAGTGATGTGGGCTATGGGTGGGAGGCTCTTTGTCTCTTTGGAGATAACCTTGACCTAGGCTGTCTGTCTTGACTTGTGGGTGTGGGATGATGAAAGGCTGCAGTCCCTTGGTGACCATGGCAATGACTCCAGTCCCAGGAAACAGTTTATCAATGCAAGCTCTATAAACTTTAAATATTCAGGGGAAATGAAAACCAAATGTGCTAAAAGCTTATCTGGAATGTATGAAGTCCTTGCTAAAAGCTTACCTAGGATGTAGAAGATATATGCTAATTCAAGCCTATTGAGAACTGAAGCAAAAGCACCATTTGGCCTTTCCTCTCATTATAAAAGGGACTCAAAAATCTTGTTTGGGGGTAGGGATTGAAACAGAAAGCTCCTAAATCCAGTCAGCCATCAATAAACCGTTTTTCCTTCTCAAAATCATTCCTGAGTCCTGGCCTCTCTATAAGCAAATAATTGAACTTCTCTCAAATTCTACAACATTTTTGGGGGCTCCTGCAGGATTGCAAATGAAGGCCAGAGATGGTAGCATTTTGCTGCCCCTTCCAAATCCCCAAGGGAGCTGGGAGGACTCAGGTGAACCCCAAATCTGGGTGCCCCTGGATTAAATTTAATCCAGAAAAGATGTGGGCTCCACCAGAATCTTCCCAACAAAAATCGAGGGCAATGGAAGGTCTGAAGAGAAAGATTCTGGGAACGAAAAAGAACTCTGAACATGGAAGAAGATAAGACTTCTCGGGTAAGCACAGTCTGGAGAACCCTAGCTTTAATTGCTAGGAGGGGGGAGGCTGATCACCTCCTGAGAGAACCCTAGGAGCCTCAGAAAATTGGGGGGGGGGGGAGCTGTTCTCTCTAGGTCTGGAAAAAGGAGAAAAACCAGATAAAAGCCTGGTGTTTTGGGTTTGTCTAACAGCATGTTAGAATCTGGTACTGGTCTTACATCCACTTAAGGAGTGGAGGCTTGGTTATAATAGGAAGGGATGTTTATAGGTTCGAGTCCTAACATCCTGGAAATTGGTCTGGATTTTTAAAAACTTGGTTACAGGAAAATGGATCAGCTTTTCTAGCAAAGCTTGGTCTGGGTGTGAATTTAACAGTGAAAAAGGTTTAGCTGGAATATTTTGTTATGGTGCTGAATTGCTAATGAATTTTCTTTATACCAGATGTTAATGTTAAGTGTTCTTTCTAAGGTTTGTGATGGCTGTGGGGGCAGCCATGCTGAAAAATATATATATAAAACTTGTGGGTCAGAGTAGTGATCTTTGTACTTCTGTCTGTGTCAGCTCAATGCTGGTGTTGGAGTTGTGTGGTTAGGTAAATTAGTAATATTTAACTGAGCTGGACCCCTCTCTTGCCATTGGCAAGGGGGTGAATTGATTATGGGGCAAAACTGAGGGGTCTGGATGTTTGCAGAGTCTAGATATTTGCACATGCTCTGCTGTCTTGTCTGAGTCCACACCTTTACCAGGACTTGGTGGCCATTTGTGTCTGTGCCACACACCCGGGTCTGTCAGTGCTGCCCCAGTCAGGGTGGCAGGGTCCCCGAGGGAGGTGCTGAATTTGAATAGGTTCTGTCTGCCCATTTTGGTAGAAAGGTGGAAAGGGGGGAGTGGCTTGCCCCTTTCCAGTGAGTCCACACCTTCTATTCATAAGCCGCATTCCTATTTGATTATTTTGCACCTGACTGCCTGGAAGGGGGGGAAGTGAAGGGGATGAAAAGCAGAATGAAAATAAATGCAGTAAAGTTCCCTCCCTAGGGTGTCAAAGTCAGAAAACATTTGCATTCTGCCCAGGTTCTTAGAAGGTGATGTGGTAACTTTAAGTAAGAGAATGTGTTCTGTGAAGGTAAAATTTGTCTTAAAATTATAAAAAATTACAAAATTTTAACAAAGCATTGTTTAAATTAAGATATTTAAATGGCTAGTTCCAAAAAGTCCTTATTAAACAAAACCTGAATTGATAATACTACTAATAAAAGGTAATTTTATAACAGGAAAACTTTGTGGCCAGACTCCCCTGCCAACTTGCTTCTAAAAAAACTGTTTCTGATATTACATGCTACTAAGTACTTAAAGTGAAGAAAAGTTCATTATTTTAACAACCTTGTTTAGTGTTAATGGCAATTGTATGTTGTACGAAGTTTGCCTGGTAACTTAGTATGTGGGATATGTGGAATGTGTTTTTATTGTTAAGGAAACAAGAGATGATTTTGTCCTAAGATAAAATGATTAATTATTGGGAAGGAGTAGAGTGTGGGACAAAACCTGAATGAATACTGAAAGTGTAGAAGGTTTGTGGAAGAAAAATTTTTATGATTAAAATGAGTAAAATTTGATGTCTGTCTATAAAGTTTTAAAAGTTTAGTATCAAGTAGTATACTCTTGCAAAGTTAAAAATGTTGTTCTTTCTCAAAGTCTCTCAAGTCATTAGTCTCTTTTAGTAAAAGTTTCCTGAATAATCAATATACAAAGAAAACCTGTTTTATCAAAATAGCTTCTTGTGCTTTAGCCTCATCATTTCCTCAGTGTATGAAGAAAGGGTCTTATCTCTTTTTAAATAGCATAATGTTCTAGAAATCAAATCTTGAGGAAGGAGGCAAGATGGCGGCTGAGTGAACTTCCTGGTTACTAGCTCCTGGAGGGAATCGGCTGGGAGGCGTCGGAGACTCTTTGGGACCGGGCTGTTTCAGGATTTTTCCTGGTCCCAAGGTGTTTGGACATCGATTTGGAGGGAAGGTAACAGAGAGGATCCGTCTGTGAAATATACACGGACATCCCAGCTACGTGTGGAGGATTCCCTCCTTGGGTAGGCAGAGCCGAGGCAGCTAGCACCGCGCCGAGCCCCGGCGGGCGGCGGCCAGGGTAGCCTAGCTGGGCCGCGGTGGGCAGCAGGCGGGGGATCCGAGCCACGCTGCGGTGGGCAGCAGGCGGGAGAGCCAAGCCCAGCCGTGCCGCGGCGGGCAGCGAGCGGGAGAGCCGAGGCGTGCTGTGCCGCGGCGGGTGGCGGGCAAGGGAGCCGAGCCCAGCCGAGCTGCGGCGGGCGGCGGGCGGCGGGTGGCAGGCGGCAGGCAGGAGAGCTGAGCCGCGCTGTGCCGCGGCGGGCGGCGGGCAAGGGAGCCGAGCCCAGCCGAGCCTAGCTGCTCCGCAGCGGGTGGCGGGTGGGATAGCCGAGCTGCGCTGTGCCGCGGCGGGCGGCGGGTGAGGGAACCGAGCCCAGCTGAGCCCAGCTGAGCCACGGCGGGTGAGGGAGCTGAGCCTAGACAAGCTCGGCTGAGCCCAGCCATGCCACGCCGGGCGGGAGAGCCGAGCCGCGCTGTGCTGCGGGGGGCGGGCGGCGGGCGGGAAAGCCGAGCCCAGCCGACCCCAGCCGAGCCGCGACGGGCGGGGGACCCAAGCCCAGCCGAGCCTAGCCAAGCCCAGCCGAGCCACGGAGGGCTGGGGACCGGAGCCCAGCCGAGCCCAGCCGAGCCCAGCCGAGCCTGGCGGTGGGGTTTCTGTTCTTTGTTTTTTGTTGTTGTTTTTGTTTTTTTTAATTTTTATTTTATTTTTGTTGTTGTTGTTGTTGTTTTTAATCCTCTCTTTCCTGTCCCCAATATTCTTCTTATACTATTTTATCTTAACAATACAATAGGTCCTACAGGAAATACCTCACATTTGCTGGGTTTCCTCACCCTCCACTGCCTCATTTCTCTGTGAATAGATTTAGCCTATCTACACTATCCCCTTTCCCCTACAACTTGATATCCTCCACCATCTGCTATCTCTCCTATATTCCATCTCCCTCTCTTTGATACACAAAGTGTCTAACTCTTAATTTCTAATACCTTTGTTTAGTTTTCCATCTGGTATTCGTCCCTGAAACTATTACCTTTCTTTTCTCTTTCCCTCTCTCACGAAAACAATAGCCTCTTAGTACGTACCACATTCCTCCCATATTCAGTCATCTACCTCATTATAGGTACTTTCCTACTACTATAACTCTACACAATTTACATGATCTAACCTCCATCCTCCCAGAACTCATATTGTTGCTTTGTTAACATATATCACCAATACTACTTCACACTTTTTCCTCCCTTACACAATTGCCTTTCCCCAGCACTAATACTTTCCTTTAAAGTGAGCTTAACTAGCAATAAGAAATTGGAATAAGAAGAAAAAAGTGACAAAGAGAAGATATAACACTAACGCAAAAACAACAGCTAATTAATCACTAAGACTAGACAAAGAAGCTAAGGAAATGATTAAACCCGTCAAGAAAAAATGTTGACAAGACAGCAACAAAAATCTACAAACCAAACCAGCAATCAGGAAAAAATGGCTGAATCCAATCAGGAAGGGGGGCAGGACTTCGCACAAGCAATGAAAGATCTCAGAACATTTATCACTGACAAATTTGATGAAGTAATGAAAGAGGTTAACAGCATGAAGACAACACTTGGAGGGGAAATTGCAGACATGTGCAAGAAAATAACAGATATGATGGAAATGAACACCACAATTCAAGAAATCAAAAATACACTTGCAGCAAATATCAGCAGACTAGAAGAGGCAGAGCAGAGAATTAGTGATGTGGAAGACAGTGCATTGGAAATCAAACAGATAGTAGAAGTGGTCAATAAAAAGGTAGAAAAAATCCAGAAAGGACTTAGGGACCTGAATGATAACACAAAACGCTCAAACATACGTATTATAGGCATTCCAGAAGGAGAAGAGAAGGGAAAGGGGTCAGAAGGAGTGTTGCAGGAAATAATGAATGAAAAATTCCCAAATCTACTGAAAGAGACAGATGTACATATCCAAGAAGCACAGCGCACTCCACTGGTCATAAACCCCAACAGGCCCACCCCAAGACATATACTTGTCAAATTATCCAATGCTCAAGACAAAGAAAAAATTCTAAAAGCAGCAAGAGAAAAGAAAACCATCACATACAAGGGAAACTCCATAAGATTAAGTGCTGATTTCTCATCTGAAACGATGGAGGCAAGAAGGCAGTGGTATGATATAGTCAAGGTACTAAAGGAAAAAAATTTCCAACCAATAATTCTCTATCCAGCTAAACTAGCATTCAAAAATGATGGAGAGTTCAAAATATTCACAGATAAACAGAAACTGAAAGAGTATATCAACATGAAACCTCCCCTTCAAGAAATTCTTAAGGGAGTTCTGCAGGAAGAAAGGAAAAAACAGGACAGTCAGAGATGGAGGAGAGTGTAAAAGCAACAAGAAAGACAAAAATAGAAGGGGAAAATAAAATAATACAAACAAAATATAACAAACACAAATCCAACCAAAATATGGCTACCATAAATAACTCTCTAAACGTAATAACACTGAATGTCAACGGATTAAACTCACCTATCAAAAGATTCAGACTGGGACACTGGATAAGGAAATACAACCCATCTATATGCTGCCTACAAGAGACACATCTTAGACCCAGAGACTCATGGAGGTTGAAAGTGAATGGCTGGAAAACAATCATACAAGCAAACAACAACCAAAAAAAGGCAAGAGTAGCTATATTAATATCAGACAAAATAGACTTTAAATGCGAAACAATTGTGAGAGACAAAGAAGGATACTATATTTTAGTGAAAGGGACAATCTGTCAAGAAGATCGAACAATCATAAATATTTATGCTCCTAACAAGGGCGCCTCTAAATATGTGAGGCAAACGCTGGAAAAACTAAGTGAAAGAATAGATGCATCTACAATTATAGTGGGGGATTTTAATACACCACTATCAACTCTGGACAGAACATCTCAAAAGAGAATCACTAAAGAAACAAAACATTTGAACAGTATATTAGAAGAGCTGGATCTAATAGACATATATAGATCATTACACCCAAACACAGCAGGATATACATTTTTCTCAAGTGCACATGGAACATTCTCCAAGATTGACCATATGCTAGGCCACAAAGAAAGGCTTAATGAATTCAGAAAGATTGAAATCATACAAAACAATATCTCTGACCACAGTGGAGTGAAGCTGGAAATTTGCAAGGGACAGAGATCCAGACTCCACACGACAATTTGGAAATTAAACAGCACACTCTTAGAAAAACAGTGAGTCAAAGAGGAAATCTCAAAAGAAAACAATGACTACCTTGAAACAAATGATAATGATAACACAACATACCAAAATTTATGGGATGCAGCAAAAGCGGTACTGAGAGGGAAATTTATAGCCATAAATTCATATATCAAAAAAGAAGAAAGAGCAAAAATTGGAGAACTAACTGCACTTTTGACAGAATTAGAAAAACAACACCAAAGTAACCCAACAGGAAGAAGGAAGGAAATAACAAAGATAAGAGCAGAACTAAATGAAATAGAAAATAAGAAAGCACTTGAAAAAATAAACAAAATCAAGAGCTGGTTTTTTGAGAAGATCAACAAAATGGACAAACCTTTAACGAGACTAACAAAGAAAAAAAGAGAAAAGATGCAAATACACAAAATAAGAAATGAGAAAGGTGATATCACCACTGACCCCACAGAAATAAAGACTATCATAAGAGGATACTTTGACAAACTATATTCCAATAAAAATGACAATTTAGAGGAAATGGACAAATTCCTAGAAACTCATAAGCAGCCCATACTGACGAAAGAAGAAATTGATGATCTTAACAAACCAATCACAAGCAAAGAGATAGAATCAGTCATTAAAAATCTCCCAACTAAGAAGAGCCCAGGGCCAGATGGCTTCACAGGTGAATTCTACAAAACATTCCGGAAAGAACTAACACCAATCCTGTTGAAACTATTCCAAAAAATCGAAACAGAAGGAACACTGCCTAATTCCTTCTATGATGCCAACATTACCCTAGTACCAAAGCCAAACAAAGACACCACAAGAAAGGAAAATTACAGACCAATTTCTCTAATGAACCTAGACGCAAAAATACTTAACAAAATACTTGCTAATTGTATTCAACAACACATTAAACAAATTATACACCATGACCAAGTGGGATTTATTCCAGGTATGCAAGGATGGTTCAACATAAGAAAATCAATCAATGTAATACACCATATAAACAGATTGAGAGAAAAAAACCACATGATTATATCTATAGATGCAGAAAAGGCATTTGACAAAATACAGCACCCCTTCCTGATAAAAACACTCCAAAAGATCGGAATACAAGGAAACTTTTTGAACATGATAAAGAGCATATATGAAAAATCGAAAGTCAACATTGTTTACAATGGCGAAATCCTGAAATCCTTCCCTCTAAACTCAGGAACAAGACAAGGATGCCCATTGTGTCCGCTCCTATTTAACATTGCCTTGGAAGTACTTGCTCGAGCACTGAGACAAGAACCAGATATAAAAGGCATTCAAATTGGAAGGGAAGAAGTCAAAATTTCATTATTTGCAGATAACATGATCCTATATATAGAAAACCCTGAGAGATCTACAACAAAGCTCCTAGAACTCATAAATGAGTTTAGCAAAGTCGCAGGTTATAAGATCAATGCGCAAAAATCAGTAGCATTTCTGTACACCAATAATGAGCAAGATCAGGAGGAAATCAAGAAACAAATACCATTCACAATAGTAAATAAAAAAATCAAATACTTAGGAATAAATTTAACTATAGAGGTAAAAAACTTATACATCGAGAACTATACAAGATTGTTCAAGGAAATCAAAGAAGACCTAAATAAATGGAAGAATATTCCCTGTTCATGGATAGGAAGACTGAATATTATTAAGATGTCTATCCTACCAAACCTGATCTATACATTCAATGCAATCCCAATAAAAATCAACACAGCCTTCTTTAAGAAACTAGAAAAACTAACTATGAAATTTATTTGGAAAGAAAAGAGGCCCCGAATAGCCAAAGACATATTGAAAAAGAAAAACAAAATAGGAGGAATCACACTTCCTGACTTCAAAACGTACTACAAAGCTACAGTAGTGAAAACAGCATGGTACTGGCATAAGGAGAGACACACAGACCAATGGAATCGAATTGAAAGTTCAGATATAGAACCTCATGTATATAGCCATATAATATTCGATAAAGCCACCAAACCCTCTCAACTGGGAGAGAATGGCCTATTCAACAAATGGTGCCTGGAGAACTGGATAGCCATATGTAGAAGAATGAAAGAGGATTACCATCTCACACCTTATACAAAGATCAACTCAAGATGGATCAAAGACCTAAATATAAGAGCCAAGACCATAAAGACCTTAGAAAGCAGTGAAGGGAAACATCTACAGGAACTTGTAATAGGAAATGGCTTCATGAATATCACACCAAAAGCACGAGCAGCAAAAGAACAAATAGATAAATGGGACTACCTCAAAATTAAAGCCTTCTGCACCTCAAAGGAGTTTGTCAAGAAAGTAAAAAGGGAACCCACACAATGGGAGAAAATATTTGGCAACCATATATCTGATAAGAGACTTATAACTTGCATATATAAAGAACTCATATATCTTGAAAACAAAAAGATAAACAACCCATTTAAAAGATGGGAAAAAGACTTAAACAGACACTTCTCCAAAGAAGAAATACAAATGGCTAAAAAGCACATGAAAAAATGCTCCAAATCTCTAGCTATCAGGGAAATGCAAATCAAAACTACAATGAGATACCATCTTACTCCCATAAGATTGGCAGCCATGAAAAAAACAGTAGAATACAAATGCTGGAGAGGATGTGAAGAAAGGGGAACACTCATCCATTGCTGGTGGGAATGCAGAAGGATCCAACCATTCTGGAGGACAGTTTGGCGGTTTCTCAAAAAATTATCCATAGATTTGCCATATGACCCAGCAATACCACTGCTGGGTATATACCCATCAGATCTGAAAACAAGGACACAAACCGATATATCTACACCAATGTTCATAGCAGCATTGTTCACTATCGCCAAAAGTTGGAATCAATCCAAATGTCCATCAACAGATGAGTGGATCAATAAAATGTGGTATATACACACAATGGAATACTACTCAGCTGTAAGAGCCAATACACTACAATCGCACGTGATAACATGGATGAACCTTGAGAATCTTATGTTGAGTGAAGCAACCCAGGCATTGAAGGACAAATACTATATGACCTCAATGATATGAAATAAGTTAACTGCCTCAGAGAGCTAGAGTCTGGAAAAGTGGCTTACAGGAAATCGGGGGGTGGAGGAAGGATGTGAGTTAATGTCTGCAGGGGTGGAATCTGTGATGAGCTGGTGGTAAGTATGAGCACAAAGAAGGGACAAAATGGGGGCAAGGGGTTACCTTCGGGTGGGGTTTTCTGGGTTTGAGGGGGGCTGGGGATGGGAAGAGGGGTAATATTGTCCAAGAAATAGGTGGGAGGGAGGGGCAACATACGAATATGGGAGAGTGTCAGAAGTTCGTTAAGAACTAAATGTTGAGTAAAACGTATCAAAGTATAAGTAGGAGGGTTACCTGGTTAGGATGCTCAGGGGTTATGGTCTGATGCATGATGGACTCCGGAGGGAATAGCTGAAGGCTCATTTTGCCAAGGTGGGTTCTACCATTGGATGGGGTGGACCCATATCCTGGGGAAGACTAATGCCATCGAATAGAGAGAACTGTATCTCTCGTGAGAAAGGATGGCTGCCAGGGTATTAGATTGGCAGGCGTTGTGGGCCCTAAGGGGAGGGGAAAATGGATGTGGAATGGATGAAAACAAAGGTAAATAAGGGGGCAAAAGAGGAGTTATGTGAGAGTACACGAGGATGAATATAAAACAACTAATATTACACCAAAAACATATAGGGGACGACAGACTAATAATGAAAACCATAAGACAAAACATAGGATAACTAAAAAATTTAGAAAACTGTACAGCCTAAAATATGGACCACATAGTAAGCACAAATGTCACCTTGTTTGAAAACTATAGTTTTGGAATCTGTACATCAGTTTCAGGAAATATGATATGAATAAGTTAAAAGATTATTGCTGTGCAAGGGAAAAGGTTTTATGGTGGATCTGGGGAAATACTGTATATTGTATATATGAATTTTGGTGATCTAAGATTCTTCTGAAGCTGACATTATGTTGGGATTCACTTTACGGGAAGTTTTGGATCACAGAGTGGTTCAAAAATGGCAGCGTAGGAATACTGATATGGGATGTTATTGACAGGATATATATGGTTGACAGGGAGTTATACAGGGCATATGCCCAGGGTATATGGTAATGTCTATATATACTCATAGTGGAAACAAAAACAACAGCTGGGGGGGTACTGGGCTCCTGGCCGGGCGGTCACTGTTGTGGGCCCTGGGAGAGCAGCAGCAATCCTCCAGGTGCAACGGCAAGAACCAGGAATGAAGGAGGGCCCAACAGTGGGCTCGTGATACTAATGGTTACACTTTTGAGCCTATACACCTGCAATAAGAACAAGGCCTAGAGTAGCATTGTGCCTTGGGGTTTCCTCCTGACAGCCTTCATGTTACTCAAATGTGGCCACTCTCACAGCCAAACTCAGCGTGTAGATGCGATGCATTCCCCCCAGCGTGGGACATGACACCCGGGGATGAGCCTCCCTGGCACCGAGGGATCACTACCACATACCAGCTGAAGAAGCAACTAGAAAATGACCTTGAATTAAAGATTCAATGCGGAACAGCAGAATATACCTGTCTACATATAATAACATGACTTCGGGAAGCTGTTTGACCTAATGTAAGGGGGAAATGGAAAGGAGAAATGAGATTATAAGGCTGTGAGTCTCTAAAAAAGAGTCTGGAGGTTGTCAGAAGGAATACCCCTATGTACAACTGAACAGAGTCTAAGAGACAGATAAGGTAGATACAACCCCAGGTATTGGTTCTTTTGAGGGATAAAGAGACCCACGGGTTCTATGGTCATGGCAGAAGGGGTTCACTGCCATGACAGATAGCCCTTCTTTGGAGCTGGTGTTTCTGCGTGATGGAATTGGACTCAGAGGGGATCTCTTTTCACAAGACTTGCATGCTACTTTATTGGAATTGTAGTTGGTGCTGGGTTTAAGATATATGTAGGGGATTTGAATCTCTGGACTGATAATATGACACCCAGGCCCAGAGCCTCAACAGACTTCAGCTCCTACACTTTGATTTATTGGACTTACTCCACTCAGCTAACATGGAGTTGAAGAAGGTCAACCACCACAACATGGAGCCTAGAGTGTCTACAACTGGAAGCGGGAGGAGTGCATCCAGTACCCATGTGGAATCTAAGCCCTCACTTGACATAGATGTGCAATGGACACAACCAATCCAATGTCCACAGAGAAAATGTGGAATGGGTGTGGGAATGGTAGCCATGGTGGCTGCTGGGTGTGGGGAACGGGAGGAAGAGATGAGATAGAGGAGGCGTTTTCGGGACGTGGAGTTTTCCTGGATAGTGCTTCACGGACAACTACGGGACATTATAGATCCCCCCAGGGCCCACTGGATGGAACGTGAGAGAGTCTGGGCTATGATGTGGACCATTGACTATGGGGTGCAGTGATGCTCAGAGATGAACTTACCAGGTGCAATGGATGTGTCATGATGATGGGAGAGAGTGTTGCTGTGGGGGGAGTGGGGGGCGGGGGCGGTGGGGTTGAATGGGACCTCATATTTTTCATAATGTAATTTAAAAAAAATAAATAAATAATTAAAAAAAAATATGAGGTTCCTGCACCCCCCACCATACTATGCAAATAAAGACAGACAGAACGATGATTAATGGTTGGCAGAGGTTGAGGGGAGTGGGGAAGTTGGGGTAGCTCCTTTTGGGTCTATGAGATTTCCTTCGGAGTGGGTAAAAATGTTCTGAAATTAAATAAATTTGATGCTCAACATAGTGAATGTACTAAATGCCACAGAATGTACTGTTAAAATTGTTCATTTTATGTTATGTCACTTTCACCTAACAAAAAATATATAGATACTGTGAAGTGGAGGAAAAAAAAAAATAGAAATCAAATCCTGAAAAGTAGCTTTTTATTTCAAACTAACTGCAAGAGATTTGTTCTTTTACCTTAAAAGAAAAATTAAAGTAATAGTTAAGTTCATTTAATATGTTATAAGTCAAATGAAAAGTGTTTAAAAGTGTTATGAAATTAACAGGTTTAAAAATCAATAAAAACTGTAACTAAGAGTTAAAATCATTTATAAGTGCATTTATCTTATAAAACAGTGGAAAGATAATAACTGAAATTATAACTGAGTGAATTTAGCCTGAAACTATTATTGTAAGTTTAAAATTCTAAACTAACCTTTCTTTCATTTATGGTTACTTCAAGCCTAGCCTCACCCTTTGCCTTAGCTTATGGTCATTTCATAATTGCTTCTGCCCCTACAGTCCAGAGAAGAGCTGGGACATCCCTGTCTCCTGTCCTGGTATTAGTAACCCTGCTTTCTCTCATAAAAACAAGTGTAAACTAAATTGCTGCCTGGTGGAATTCTTAGCTGTTAGGGTTACAGGACCACTGGAGTTTTATTATCTCCAATGACTGGGGGGAATAAAAGAAGTCTCCTGCTTTAACTGTCAGTGTTCCTAAGAGTGGCAATTCATGAGAGAAACCAGTCTGTCTCCCTGAGGCTTCAAGAATTAATCTTGGTGCTTATCCAAAATTCTGCTAAATTCCAGGTAAAATATAAAGTTCTGAAACAAAAGAGAATTGTATTAAAACATTGGGAACATTTTGGTTACAAGCCATTAGTTAAGAAACAAAATTCTTGTGTAAATCTGCATGGTCATAGTGTAAAACTGCACAGTCACAGTGCAAATTAAGAAAAGTTTCAGGAGTCTTTGAAATGTTTTGCAGTCACACTTATTTTGTAAAAAATGGAAGTTTTAAATAACTAAAGTTATGTTTTAGTGTCAAACTATTCATGTCTGCCTATTTGCTCAAATTGTTGAGGTTAAATATGCAGTTATATAAGTAATATATATTTCTGGACCCCAAATTAAGCTAAACAGTATATAAAATAATGCACATTATAAGTAACATCAATGAGTTGTGTTTCTGTGTCTAACTCTATTTGTGTCTGCCCATTTGTTCAGTGTATGTCTTCATACATCAGGATGATAATATCAAGTTAACAAGTCAAAATTCCTAAAAAGCTCTATTCAAATTGTTAAAAATTAAATATGCAATTATATATGTGAATAAATATTCTTGGAGCCCAAATTAGACTAAGAAGGATAAAAAAGTCATATAGAAATCTGATTACAGGAACTATTGGGAAAGGGCCTCTTCTTTGCAAGAGCTTTGAAGGCAAGACTAGGTGTGGCAGATTAAACCTATCTACTAAGCCAGGGAAATAAGAGTCAGTTTGCCCTGTAATTTCCCAGTTTAAACCTTTTTTCAGCCATAAAATAAGGGTAGTTAGTGGGCCTGTTGACAAATTTCAGTAAGTAAGGAAAAGTCCATAAAAACTATGGAGAAATGTTTCTGAGATTATGATTTTAAAAATTAAGTAATTGTGTAATGTGTTTTGAAACCTCATAGTCAATGTGCTTTTAAAAAATTATTCATTTTCATAACTTAAACAAAAAAAAGCTTTTAGCTTCCTGTAAAGAAAGAAAAGAACATTCCTTGCTTAAACTATAATATTTTCAATTTCATTAGCTTTATTAGCTTGGGTATAATCTCCATTAGTTTATAAAATACCCATTAAATAACATATACAACATCTTTAGAAAAATAAAAATTGTAAGTTCACATTAATGAAATTAAGATAAAAATGAAAAATTGAAGATAAGTTCTCTTAAATAAATAAAGTAAATTTCTTTGGTTAGTAATTATAATTTAATAAGTATATTTAAATGTAAAGTAACTAGTCAATGTGGTTGTACTCAATTATAAAGTTTGTAAAACATCTTCCAAACTGAAAATGTTTAAATAGTTCTAGTTCTAGAAGTCATTGTTAACTAAAAACTTAAATTGATATTGGTTGCAAAAATTAACTCTGTGGTAATAAAATCTGTCTAAAGGCCACCACAAGGTGCATACTTAAGTAAATGGTAATAAAAAGTTATCTTGATTCTATTGGGAATCTTCTGTTTTCAAATTAAAAATGGAAAATAGTTTTTTCCCTCTATTACTAAAGTAAAATACCTACTATTAATTTAATGATAAAATTGTATAAGTAAACAGTCATTTGATATATGATGTGTTGCATTAAATTGTTTAAAATATATATAAAAACAAAGAATAAACTTTAACATTGTCATACTTTTTTGAGCAGTCAAACCAGGCCTTGAATACATTGCAGGTTGCCTCTCCATGTAAGTTATTGGCTAGGCTGGTCACTGACCCCTCAATTAAAAATATTTGCTATATCAGCCTCTGGTTCTGCTCCTGAAGTTGATTGAAACTATGTTGCAGTTTCAAGCTCCTGCAGCAACCAATGATGACTCAGTATAGACAAGTGTACAATGGATATCGCCTCCAGACTGGCACTGTTCCATAGTCCCAGAGAACACTGTGCACCAGGCTAGTAAAACACTGGAAACTCTCTCTAGAATCAATGATGCTGTGACTTGCTCACTGTGAAGAACATGCTAAGTGGAGCCATGATACCAGGATACTGTAAATAAAACTTAAACATGATTGGCATTATAGCTTGCACCCATGGAGAGATAACATGTAAAGTATTACAAACCTGAAACTTAAAACTCTTAATTGCAACTCTGAATCCTTTGCATTAAGTAATACATTAATTAATATTAAGTGCTGTACATTTATCCTGTACTAAATACATGCCTAATAATTATAACGTTATCTTTTCTATTTTGGATCAAATGCAAAAGTATATTAGACATGTTAAATTCCTAATAAATTCATTTTCTAAACAGTTAATAAACATGTCTATAGAATAAGGTGGCAGTCTCAGCCAGGCTCAGTCAGCTTACTATATTCTACTGTACTCTACTGTGTAGCAAAAATGAGGCTTGCTTGCTAATAATGAGCCACCTATTGAACAAGTCAAAATAACCAGAAATTGTACAATTAAAACCAAAATGTAAAAAAAAAAAAAAAAAAAAAAAAAACACCTTTATTCTGTAGTTCTGATTACTCCCACAGCTAAAAACTAAGAAAATTTCCAACTTGGTGTACTAATCCTGAATGAAACCAATTGCCCAAAGGGTGCCAGTTCGCCAGGAGCATCTGACATAGCACATGAGTGCCAATCATTAAATAGCTTGAAATGTGTCTTCAAACAAAGCTAAATATCTATTGCAATTTCTCTCTAAAAATAAATAGAAAAAATATATATATATATGAACTGTTCCCACCAGCTTTTAAAAAGGAATACCATCTTTATAAGCACCTAACTTTGCCACCTGTGTAATCCAATGTCCTCTTTTAAAACAAGTATTCCAAATTTTTATTCCAAAATTTTAATTAAGTTTCAGAGTGAACATCTTATTAATCATATGAAAACTTCATCCAACTTCATACAGAAGGCCAGATCCATCTTCCTCCAGTTAAAATAGAGTTTTACACCTTGTTAGGTGTGGGAAGCTGCCTCTGGCACAGGTGCTGTATTGGCCATCTTGTTGCTAAGCGCTATTTTTAGATACTAACCAGGTTAAGTTTCAATTAAGTTTCTATTCTTACGCCACTCTCCGGGGCTCCAACTGGTCATTCCCTAAAGAGCACAAAAGTCTTTCCACGGACATTGCTAAATAACCATCTGCATGTGCATGTGGCACGAGAATCAAAATCTAGTTAACCAATCATTTACAGACACATGTGTTGTCAGTATGTACCACCTCATTCATCCCTGGCTATAAGAACCCCTGACTGACCCTCAATAAACGAGGCTTGATCAGAATCCTGTCTTGCCTCCATTCTTTGTGTCTCTTGTCCCTTTTTCATTCCCACTCCCTCCCTCAGGTCTCGGTTCAACTGATCCACAGATCAGGTCAGTTAGGCAATGACTACAGCCCATGGCCAGCAGGAAGCAGTTACAGAAAAGAGATCATCTCCCTTCAGCACCCCTTTAAGATTAAAGGTGTAAATTCTTTAAGGGTAAAACAAAATTAATAGATGTACCTGGAGCCTGACTGAAAATCTATGTGGGTGCTGGTGGCCCTGGGATGAGTGCAGGGGGACCCCTGCCCCAGAATTCTACTGTCCAGAGTGAAAACTTCTAAACTCTGGGAACAGGCTCCTTGATGCTACACTGAAAATTGATAAAGTAAAGTAATCAGTCAAAACAACAAACAACCATCCATCTCATAGCTCCAACAAAAATTATGACAAAGATTAGCAAGTTAAACTTTGCCATAAGGGGGTAAATAATGTGGGCTATGGTTGGGAGACTCTTTGTCTCTTCAGAGATAACCTTGACCTAGGCTGTCTATCCTGACTTGTGTGTGTGGGATGATGAGAGACTGCAGTCCCTTGGTGACCGTGACAATGACTCCAGTCCCAGGAAACAGTTTATCAATGCAAGCTCTATAAACTTTAAATATTCAGGGGAAATGAAAACCAAATGTGCTAAAAGCTTATCTAGAATGTATGAAGTCCATGCTAAAAGCTTACCTAGGATGTAGAAGATATATGCTAATTCAAGCCTATGGAGAACTGAAACAAAAGAACCATTTGGCCTTTCCTTTCAGTATAAAAGGGACTCAAAAATCTTGTTTGGGGCTCAGGATTGAAACAGAAAGCTCCCAAGTCTGGCTGGCCATCAATAAACCATTTTTCCTTCTCAAAATCATTCCTGAATCCTGGCCTCTCTATATGCAAATAATTGAACGTCTCTCAAATTCTACAACACAAGCACTGGAAAAAAGAAAAAAGGGAAGTCTCCTGCCTTACCTGTCAGTGTTCCTAAGAGTGGCAATTCATGAGAGAAATCAGTCTGTCTCCTTGAGGCTTCAAATAACCTCAGTAAATATACATAGAATTAATCTTGTTGCTTATCCAAAATTCTGCTTAATTCAAGGTAAAATATAAAGTTCTGAAACAAAAGAAAATGGTGCTAAAGCATTGGGAACACCTTAGTAACAAGCCATCAGTAAAAAAAAAATTCATGTGCAAAATTGCACAGTCATAGTGATGTGGGCTATGGGTGGAAGGCTCTTTGTCTCTTCAGAGATAACTAAGTTGTTTGACTTGTGGGTGTGGAATGGTAAGAGGCTGCAGTTCTGCCCTTAGGGACAGTGGAAGCGGCTCCAGTCCCAGGAAATGTTTAAAAATGCAAGGGCTATAAACTTTAAGTATTTAGGGGAAATGCAAAAAGTAAATATGCTAAAAGCTTATCTAGAATATCTGGAGTCCAGGCTAAAAGCTTACCTAAGATGTGGAAGAGATATATGCTAATTGAAGCCTATTGAGAACTGAAACAAAGGGACCATTTGGCCTTTCCTCTCTGTATAAAAGACATTTGAAAATCGTGTTCGGGGCTCGGGATTCAAACAGAAGTTCCCGAGTCGGGCCGGCCGTCAATAAACCATTTTTCCTTCTCAAAATCATTCCTGAGTCCTGGCCTCTCTATACTCAAATAACTGAACTTCTCTCAAATTCTACAACATTTTTGGCGACCCAGATGGGACAACAAACGAAGGCCAGAGACGGTAGCATTTTGCTTCCCCTTCCAAATCCCCAAGGAAGCTGGGAGGACTCGGGTGAACCCCAAATCTGGGCGCCCCTGGATTAAATTTAATCCAGAAAAGTTGTGGGCTCCACCAGAATCTTCCCGACAAAAATCAAGGGCAATGGAAGGTCTGAAGAGAAAGATTCTGGGAATGAAAAAGAACTCCAAACATAGAAGAAGGTAAGACTCCCCGGGTGAGCACAGTCTGGAAGGCCCTAGCTTTAATTGCTAGGAAGGGGAGGCTGATCACCTCCCAAGAGAACCCTAGTAGCCCCAGAAAGTTGGGGGGAAGCCGTTCTCTCTAGGCTTGAGAAAAGGAGAAAAACTGGGGAAAGGCCCTGGTGTGTTGGGTATGTCTAACTGCATGTTAGAATCTAGTACTGGTCTTATATCCACTAAAGGAGTGGAGTCTCGATTTTAATAGAAAAGGCTATTTATAGATTCAAGTCCTAATGTCCTAGAAATTGGTCTAAATTAAAGAAAACAAAACTTGGTTACAGGAAAATGGATCGGCTTTTCTGGTGGAGCTTGGTCTGGGTGTAAAATTTAAACAGTGGAAAAAGTCTAGCTGAAATCTCTTGTTATGGTGCTAATTTGTGAATGAATTCGCTTTATACCAAATGTTAAGTGTTCTGAGGTTTGTGATGGCTGTGGGGGCAGCCATGGTGAAAATAAATATATAAACTTGTAGGTCAGATTAGTGACCTTTGTGCTTCTGTCTGTGTCAGCTCAATGCTAGTGTTGGAGTTGTGTCCTTATGTAAAGTAGAATTACAGCTGAGCTGGAGCCCTCCCTTGCCATTGGCAAGGGGGTGAAATGATTCTGGGGCAAAAGCTGAGGAGTCTGGATGTTTGCAGAGTCTAGATGTTTGTGCATGCTCTGCTGTCTTGTCTCTGGTCTGGCCCTTTGCCGGGGCTTGGAGGCCATCTGTGTCCGCACCATGCACCCGAGTTTGTTGGGAATGTCCCAGTCAGGGTGGCTGGGTTCCTGGGAGAGTTGCCAAATTTGAGTAGGTTCTTTCTGCCCATTTTGGCTGAAAGCTGGAAAGCGGGGAGCAGCTTTCCCCTTTCCAGTGAGTCCACCCTTCTAGTCATAAGCTGCATTCCTGTTTGTTGTGCACCCGACTGCCTGGAAGGGGGGGGAAGTGAAGGGGGTGAAAAGCAGAATCAGAATAAATGCAGTAAAGTTCCCTCCTTAGGGTGTCAAAGCCAAAATATGTTTGCATTCTGCTCAGGTTCTTAGAAGGTATTGTAGTAACCTTAAGTAAGAGAATGTATTCTGTGAAGGTAAAATTTGTCTTAAGGGTATAAATAATTATAAAAGTTTTACAAAGCATTGTTTAAATTAAGGTATTTAAGTGGCTAATTGCAGAAAGTCATTATTTAACAAAACCGAATTGATAATAATAATAATAAAAGGCAATTTTATAACAAACTTATTCGGCAGCCAATCTCCCCTGCCAACTTGCTTCCAAAAAAACTGTTTCTGGTATTACATGCTACTAAGTATTTAAAGTGAAGAAAAGTTCATTATTTTAACAAGCTTGTTTAGTATTAATGGCAATTATATGTTGTAAGAAGTTTGCCTGGTAACTTAGTATGTGGGATATATGGAGTGTGTTTTTATTGTTAAGGAAACAGAAGATGATTTTGTCCTAAGATAAAATGATTGATTATTGGAAAGAGTAGAGTGTGGGACAGAACCTGAATGAATACTGAAAGTGTAGAAGGTTTGTGGAAGGAAAATTTTTATGATTAAAATTGAATAAGATCAATATACAAAGAAAATCTTTTATCAATAGCTTCTTGTGCTTTAACCTCATCATTTCCTCAGTGTTTAAAAGAACATTTATGTTGTAGAAATCAAATCCTGAAAAGTAGCTTTTTATTTCAAACTAACTGCAAGAGATTTATTCTTTTACTTTAAAGAAAAAATTAAAGTAATGGTTAAGTTCATTTAATATGTTATTAGTCGAAAGAAAGGTATTTAAAGGTGTTATAAAATTAATAGTTTTTTTTTTAAAATTAATAAAAACTGTAACAAAGTTGAAATCATTTATAAATGCATTTATGTTATAAAACAGTGGAAAGGTAATAACTGAAATTATAGCTGGGTGAATTTAGCTTGAAATTATTAAGTGTAAACTCTAAACTTTACCTTTCCTTAGTTTATGGTTACTTCAAGTCTAACCTCACCCCTTGCCTTTGCCTATGGTTATTTCATAATAGCTTCTGCCCCTATAGGCCAGAGAAGAGCTGGGACATCACTGTCTCCTGTCCTGGTATTAGTAACCCTTTCTCTCATGAATTCAAGTGTAAACTAAATAAATTGCTGCCTGATAGAATAAGGTTAAATGACCACTGGAGTTTTATTATCTCCAAAACCAAAAAGGGGGTTGGAGGGGGAGAAGTCTCCTGCCCTGACGGTCAGTGTTCCTAAGAGTGGCAATTCATGAGAGAAAGCAGTCTGTCTCCCTGAGGCTTCAAATAGCCTCAGTAAATATATATAAAATTAATCTTGTTGCTTATCCAAAATTCTGCTAATTTCAAAGTAAAATATAAAGTTCTAAAACAAAATGGTGCTAAGGCATTGAGAACATTTTGGTTATTACAATCCATTAAGTAAGAAAGAAAATTCTTGTGGTAAACTGCATGGTCATAGTGCAAATTGAGAAGAGTTTCAAAGGTCTTTGAAAAGTTTAAAGTAACTAAAGTCATGTTGTTGTGTCAAACTATTCATGTCTGCCTATTTGCTCAAAATGTTGAGGTTAAATATGCAGTTATATAAGTAATATGTATTTCTGGACCCCTAATTAATTAAGCTAAACAGTATATAAAATAATGCAAATTATAAGTAATATCAATGAGTTGTGTTTGTGTCTAACTCTTTGTGTCTGCCCATTTTTAAAAAAATGCTCAATGTATGTCTTCATACATCAGGATAATATCAAATTAACAAATAAAAATTCTTAAAAGAGGTCTATTCAAATTGTTAAAAATTAAATATGCAGTTATATTTATAAATATTCTTAAAGCCCAAATTGAACTAAGCAGGATGAAAAAGTCATAGAAATCTGATTATAGAAACAATTGGGAAAGGGCCTCCTTTGCAAGAGCTTTAAAGGCAAGACTAGGTGTAGCAGATTAAACCTATCTACTAGGCTAGGGAATTAAGAATCAGTTTGCCTGGTAATTTCCCAGTTTAAACCTTTGTCAGCCATAAAATGCAAAAAAAAAAAAAAAAAAAAAAAAAACAAAGATTGGGTTAATTTTCACATAAGAAAAATGTTGATGTAACCTGGTGGCCTGCTGCCTCAGTCTCCCACTCCTGGGTTGGACAGCAGTGGAGGAGACCAGTTTAGGCCAGTCCTATAGGCAGTGGAAGGATGCCCAAGAAGGAGCTAACTAAGTCGGTGCCATTTCAGCACTAAATTCTATTCCTTATTTGACAAAGGGGGGAGCAGGTAATAACTAAAATGGTTGGAATGTGATAGAGGAAGCAGTTAAATCAAACTTTTGCATGGGAAAGTTAAATCTCAGATAAGCTGTAACTTCTGAAGTATCCAATCTATGGAAAAACAGGAAGAGGTTGCATGCTAGGCTTAGGGGTATAAATTGTGTCATTTTTCTTTGTTCGTGGCACCAGCCATATCTGGCTCTGCACCCCTTCTTGCAAGATTGAGAATAAATTATTTTCTTCTCCACAATCTGGTGAGCCTTATTTTCTTCCAGAAGATTTCTTTCCAATGAAATAAAGGTAATTAGTGGCTCTATTAACAAATTTCAGTAAGTAAAGGAAAGTCCATAAAAACTATGGAGAGATCTTTCCTGGGTTATGATTTTTAAAAAAATTAAGTAATTGTGTAATGTGTTTTAAAACCTGGTAGTCAGTATGCATGTGTTTTAAAACCTGGTAGTCAGTATGCTTTTAAATTAATAATTTTCATAACTTAAAGAAAAGAAGTTTTTAGCTTCCTGTAAGGGAAAAAGAGAACATTCCTTGCATAAACTATTATGGTTTCAATTTTATTTAACTTGAGTGTAATCTCCAATAGTTAATTTATAAACTAAATTAACATTATGTATGAAATCTTTAATGAGTGAAATTAGGCTAAAGGAAAAAGATTGTAGATATGCTCTCTTAAATAAGGAGTAAATTTCTTTCATTGGTAATTGTAATTTAGTAAGTTTATTTAAACATGAGGTGGCTAGTCAATGTGGTTATAGTCAATTATAAAGAGTTTGTAAAACATCCTCCAACTGAAAATGTTTAAATAGTTCTAGTTCTAGAAAAGTCATTGTTCAATAAAACTTAGATTGGTTATTGGTAGCAGAAATAACTTCATCATAATAAACCTGTCTGAAGGCCACTGCAAAGTACGCATTTAAGTAAATGGTAATAAAAAGTTATCTTGATTATATTGGAAGTCTTCTGTTTTCATTTTAACAATGAAAAATAATATTTTTCCTCTATTACTAAAGTAAAGTACCTACTGTTATCTTCATAATAAAATTGTGTAAGTAGACAGTCATTTAATATATGATGTATTGCATTAAATTGTTTAAAATATATATATAAACAAGGAATAAACTTTAACATTATCAAACTCTTGTGCATTCGAACCAGGCCTTGTATACATTACAGGTGGCCTCTCCATGTGAGTTATTGGCTAGGCTGGTCACTGACCCCTCAATTAAAAATATGTGCTATATCAGTCTCTGGTTCTGCTCCTGAAGTCAATGGAAACTATATTGCAGTTTCAAGCTCCTGCAGCCAATAATGACTCAGTACAGCCAAGTGTACAATGGATATCGCCTCCAGACTGGCACTGTTCCATAGTGCCAGAGAGCACTATGCACCAGGCTAGTAGAATACTGGAAAATCTCTCTAAGATGAAGGATGCTGCAACTTGCTCACTGCGTTGAAGAACATGCTAAGTGGAGCCATGATACCAGGATACTGTAAGTGAAACTTAAACACAATTGGCATTATGGCCTGCTCTCATGGAGAGATAACATGTAAAGTATTACAAACCTGAAACTCAAAACAATAATTGCAACTCTGAATCCTTATGCATTAAGTAATACATTAGTTAATATTAAGTGCTGTACTTTTATCCTGTACTAAATATATGCCTAATAATTGTAATGTTATCTTTTCTATTTTGGATCAAGTGCAGAAGTATATTAGACATGTTAAATTCCTGGTAAAATCATTTTCTAACAGTTAATAACATGTCTATAGAATAAGGTGGCAGTCTCAGCCTGTCTCAGTCAACTTCTATATTCTGCTGTACTCTGCTGTGTAGCAAAAGTGAGGCTTGCTTGCTGATGGTGAGTCACCTATTGAACAAGTCAAAATTGCTAGAAATTGTACAATGTAAACCAAGGTGTAAAAATCTTTATTCTGTAGTTCTGATCACTCCCACAGGTGAAAACTAAGAGTATTTCCAAATTAGTGTTCTAATCCTGAGTGAAGCCAGTTGCCCAAGGAGTGCCAGTTCACCAGGAGCATCTGACAGAGCAAATGAGTGTCAATCATTGAACAGCTTGGAAAGTGTCTTCAGACAAAGCTAAGTGTCTGTTGCAATTTCTCTCTAAGGATGGATAACTTAAAAAAGAATATATATACTGTTCCCACCAGCTTTTAAGGAATGCCATCTTTATAGGCACCTAACCTTGTCTACCTCTGTAATCCAATGTGTCCTCTTTTAAAAATGGGTATTCCAAATTTTTAATTAAGTTTGTTTCTTTCAGAGTGAACATCTTATTAACCATATGAAAACTTCATCCAACTTCATACAGAATGCCAGATCCATCTTCCTCCAGTTAGAATAAATTAAAGAGTTTTACACCTTATTAGGCAATGACTACAGCCCATGGCCAGCAGGAAGCAGTTACAGAAAAGAGATTGTCTCCCTTCAGCACCCCTTTTAAATTAAAGGTGTAAACTCTTTAAGAGTAAAATAAAAGTAATAGATGGATCTGGAACCTGACTGGAAATCTACGTGAGTGCCAGTGGCAGCAGAATAACTGCAGGAGGCCCCTGCCCAAGATTCTGCTGTCCAGAATGAAAAGTTCTAAACTTCTAAAAACAGTCCTGGATGCTGTACTAAAGACTGATAAATAATCAATCAAGACAACAAACAGCCATCCACCTCATAGCTCCAACAATAATTATGCCAAAGCTTAGCAAGTTAAACTTTGGCAAAAGGGGGGGAATGATGTGGGCTATGGGTGGAAGGCTCTTTGTCTCTTCAGAGATAACTAAGTTGTTTGACTTGTGGGTGTGGAATGGTAAGAGGCTGCAGTCCTGCCCTTAGGGACAGTGGAAGCGACTCCAGTCCCAGGAAATGTTTAACAATGCAAGGGCTATAAACTTTAAGTATTTAGGGGAAATGCAAAAAGTAAATATGCTAAAAGCTTATCTAGAATATCTGGAGTCCAGGCTAAAAGCTTACCTAAGATGTGGAAGAGATATATGCTAATTGAAGCCTATTGAGAACTGAAACAAAGGGACCATTTGGCCTTTCCTCTCTGTATAAAAGACATTTGAAAATCGTGTTCGGGGCTCGGGATTCAAACAGAAGTTCCTGAGTTGGGCCGGCCGTCAATAAACCATTTTTCCTTCTCAAAATCATTCCTGAGTCCTGGCCTCTCTATACTCAAATAATTGAACTTCTCTTAAATTCTACAACAATAGTGCAAATTAAGAAGTTTCAGGAGTCTTTGAAATGTTTTGCAGTCACACTTATTTAGTAAAAAATGGAAGTTTTAAATAACTAAAGTTATGTTTTTGTGTCAAACTATTCATGTCTACCTCTTTGCTCAAACTGTTAAGATTAAATATGCAGTTATATATGTGAATAAATATTCTTGGAGCCAAAATTAAACTAAGCAGGATAAAAAAGTCATATAAAAACCTGATTATAGGAGCTATTGGGAAAGGGCCTCCTCTTTGCAAGAGCTTTGAAAGCAAGACTAGGTATGGCAAATTCAACCTATCTACTAGGCTGGGGAATAAAGAATCAGTTTGCCATGTAATTTCCCAGTTTAAACCATTTAACAGCCATAAAATAAGAGTAGTTAGTTGTTCTGATAACAAATTTCAGTAAGTAAGGAAAAGTCCAAAAAAACTATGGAACGATCTTCAGGGATTATGATTAAACAAATTAAATAATTGTGTAATATGTTTTGAAACCTGGTAGTCAATGTGCTCTTAAAAAATTATTCATTTTCATAACTTAAACAAAAAAAATTTTAGCTTCCTGTAAAAGAAAAAACATTCCTTGCATAAACTATAATGGTTTCCATTTTATTTAGCTTAAGTGTAATCTCCCTTAGTTTATAAAATATCCATTAGATAAATTAACATATGTACAAAATCTTTAAAGTAATAAAATTGTAAATTCATGTTAATGGAATTAAGCTAAAAATGAAAGATTGTAGATATGCTCTCTTAAATAAAGTAAATTTCTTTGGTTAATAATTATAATTTAATAAGTTTATTTAAATGTAAAGTAACTAGTCACTGTGGTTGTAGTCAATTATAAAATGTTTGTAAAACATCTTCCAAAACTGAAAACATTTAACTAGTTCTAGTCTAGAAATCATTGTTAACTAAAAACTTAAATTACTCTTGGTTACAAAAAATAGCTTTGTGGTAATGAAACCTGTCTGAAAGCCAGTGGTAATAAAAAGTTATCTTAATTCTATTAGGAATCTTCTGTTTTCATTTTAACAATGAAAAAATAGTTTTTTCCCTCTATTACTAAAGTAAAATACCTACTATTATCTTAATGGTAAAATTGTATAAGTAAACAGTCATTTAATATAAAATGTATTGCATTAAATTGTTCAAAAAATATATAAAAACAAAGAATAAACTTTAACATTGTAAAATTCTTTTGTGCATTCAAACCAGGCCTTGAATATATTACAGGTTGCCTCTCCATGTGAGTTATTGCCTAGGCTGGTCACTGACCCCTTAATTAGAAATATTTGCTATATCAGCCTCTGGTTCTGCTCCTGAAGTCAATGGAAACTATGTTGCAGTTTCAAGCTCCTGCAGCAGCCAATGATGACTCGGTACAGCCAAGTGTACAATGGATATCACCTCCAGACTGGCACTGCTCCATAGTGCCAGAGAGCACTATGCATCAGGCTAGTAAAACACTGGAAACTCTCTCTAGAATCAATGATGCTGTGACTTACTCACTGTGAAGAACATGCTAAGTGGAGCCATACCAGGATACTGTAAGTAAAACTTAAACATGATTGGCATTATGGCCTGCTCCCATGGAGAGATAACATATAAAATATTACAAATTGGAAACTTAAAACTATTAATTGCAACTCAGAATCCTTATGTATTAAGTAATACATTAATTAATATTAAGTGCTGTACTTTTATCCTGTACTAAATATATGCCTAATAATTATAATGTTATATCTTTTCTATTCTGGATCAAATACAAAAGTATATTAAACATGGTGAATTCCTGGTAACTTTATTTTCTATAAATAATAAACATGTCTATAAAATAAGTCAACGGTCTTAGCCAGGCCCAGCCAACTTACTCTACTAGTATAATCTACTGTGTAGCAAAAATGGGGTTTACTTGCTAATAACGGGTCACCTATTAAACAGTCAAAATTACCAGAAATTGTACCTTAAAACCGAAATGTAAAAAAAAACTTTATTCTGTAGTTCTAATTCACTCCCACATCTATAAACTAAGAAAATTTCCATCTTAGTGCACTAATCCTGAATGAAACCAACTCTCCAAAAGGTTCCAGTTCACCAGGAGCATCTAATAGAACACAAGTGCCAATTATTAAATGACCTGACCCGCGGATCAGTCGAACCAAGACCTGAGGGAGGGAGTAGGAATGAAAGGGACAAGAGACACAAAGAATGGAGACAAGACAGGATTCTGATCAAGTCTCATTTATTGAGGGTTGATCAGGGGTATTTATAGCCAGGGATGAAGGAGGTGGTACATACTGATGACAGCACATATGTCGGTAAATGATTGGGTAACTAGATTTTGAATTTCGCACCACACGCATGCGCAGATGGTTGTTTGGCACCGTCCGTGGACAGACTTTTGTGCTCTTTTTAGGGAGTGCCCAATTGGATCCTGGGGGAGTGCCA
The DNA here is from genome assembly GCF_030445035.2 of Dasypus novemcinctus. Classification (NCBI taxonomy): domain Eukaryota; kingdom Metazoa; phylum Chordata; class Mammalia; order Cingulata; family Dasypodidae; genus Dasypus; species Dasypus novemcinctus. The sequence goes on along the minus strand of NC_080697.1, from coordinate 56,661,373 downwards.
TAAGAATAGAAACTTAATTACTTCAGCGAGGGTGGGGAAACAGAAACTTAACCAGGTTAGTGTCTAAAAATAGCATTTAGTAACAAGATGGCCAATACGATACCAATGCCAGAGGCATCTTCCCACAATTAAACAGCTTGAAATGCATCTTCAAAACAAAGCTAAGTATCTATTGCAATTTCTCTCTGAAAATAACTTAGAGAAAAAAAATATATATGTATATATTGTTCCCACCAGCTTTTAAAAAGGGGTGCCTTGTTTATGAGCACCTAACCTTGTCTTCCTCTGTAATCAAATGTCCTCTTTTAAAAATGGGTATTCCAAAATTTTAATTGAGTTTGTTTCTTTCAGAATGAACATCTTATTAACCATATGAAAACTTCATCCAACTTCGTACAGAAGGGCAGATCCATCTTTCTCCAGTTAAAATAAAATTTTACACCTTGTTAAATAATAACTATAGCCCATGGCCAGCAGGAAGCAGTTACAGAAAAGAGTTCCTCTCTCTTCAGCACCCCTTTAAAATTAAAGGTGTAAACTCTTTAAGAGTAAAACAAAATTAATAGATGGATCTGGAGCCTGACTGAAAATCTGCGTGAGCACCGGTAGCCCCAGGATGACTGCAGGCCCCACCCCAGGATTCTGCTGTCCAGAATAAAAATTTCTAAACTTCTAAAAACAGGACCCTGGATGACACACTGAAAATTAATAAGCAAAGTAATCAATCAAAACAACAAATAGCCACCCACTTCATAACTCGAACAATAATTATGCCAAAGCTTAGCAAGTTAAGCTTCAGCATAAGGGGAAAAATGATGTGGGCTATGGGTGGGAGGCTCTTCATCTCTGTGTAGATAACCTAAGCTGTCTGTGACTTGTGGGTGTGGGACAGTAAGAGGCTGCAGTCCTACCCTTGGTGACCATGGCAATGACTCTAGTCCCAGGAAACAGTTTAGCAATGCAAACTCTATAAACTTTAAATATTCAAAGAAAATGCAAACCAAATTGGCTAAAAGCTTATCTAGAATGTATAAAGTCCATGCTAAAAGCTTTCCTATGCAGAACAATGAAGAGTACTAAAATTCAAGGGTTTGAATCTCCGCAAAAGAGAAGTAGGAGCCTGTAATCACCCCACCCAAGAGGAAAATTCCACAGCCCCCTAAGCACATATATCTCGCTTCTGTAACAAGCTTGCTCAACTGTAAAACCTTATCTCAAAACCTCCTCCTGTAGGAAAACTCATCAGCCCCTGCCAAAAGACCAACCTGACCCAGACCCTTGTAAACAACAAGATCTCCCCAAATGCTTGTCTCCCCTGATAGAATCCCCAGCGCTTGATTCACTGCAAATACCTGCTTCTGTACATGCTTGCTTGCTGAACTATTGCCCCCCGCCCTGAACCTATAGACCTATATAAGCAAACTCCCCCCACGACCTGGGGCTCTCTCCTCTGCTTAGGATGGGGCAGTTGCCGTGCAGCCAAAAAAGCTCTCAATTGAAACTTTATTCAAAGTCTGAGTCTGGTCGATAGCACTGGTCTATAACAACAGACACCCCATGTGCTGACCCCTCCCCTTCTGGGCTAGAATGGAGCAACTCTTCTCTCATGCCCCCTGTGGTTTTCTCTTGGGGCTACACCAGTACCTTGGTAGGTCTTGGTGATTGAAGGGAAACACAAGTTTTATTATACATGTTTTTGGAATAGTTCCACTTCCATATTTTTCCATACTTGCCATCCCCGTTTTCCTGTGGCATGCCATCAGAGTCCACTCCCAGTGGTATGAGCCATGCTCAAAGTGCTGGTTCGCATGTGGGTGGCAGAATTTCCATAAAATGTTTAAGTGAATCTGGATTCTAAGCAAGAATTGTGGGGGAGTGGATGTGGCTCAAGCAGTTGAGCTCCTACCTCCCACATGGGAGGTCTTGAGCTCAGTTCCCCATGCCTCCTAAAGCAAAATAATGAGCAGACAATGAGCAAAAAATGAGCAAACTATTAGCAAAAACAAACCCCAAAAAAGAGCAGACAATGAACTAAAACAAATGACCAAACAATGAGCCAACAGCAAGCAAACAGAGGATGTGGCTCAGTGCTTGAGAACCAGCCTCCCACACGAGGCCCCAGATTCAATCCCTGCTCCCAGTACTTCAGGAAAAAAAAAAAGTCTTAACACAATAAACACCCTGGAGGAAGCTGTGGATGAGTGTGCATGGACGCTTATGAGAAAGGAGAGAAAAGAGGCAGTTTCTGCTGTCCCTGTATTGACCCGACCCACGGATCAGTCGAACCGAGACCTGAGAGAGGGAGTGGGAATGAAAAAGGGACAAGAGACAAAAAGAATGGAGACAAGGCAGGATTCTGAGCAAACCTTATTTATTGAGGGTCAGTCAGGGGCTTTTATAGCCAGGGATGAATGAGGTGGTACATACTGACAACACATGTACAGTAAATGATTGCTTAACTAGATTTTGATTCTCATGCCACACGCACGTGCAGATGGTTATTTGGCAATGTCCACTGAAAGACTTTCCTGCTCTTTAGGGAGTGCCTAATTGGAGCCCGGGGAGTGGCGTAAGAATAGAAACTTAATTGCTTCAGCGAGGGTGGGGAAATGGAAACGTAACCGGGTTAGTATCTAAAAATAGCACTTAGCAACAAGATGGCCAATACAGCACCTGTGCCAGAGGCAGCTTCCCACAAAAACAAATGCAAAAACCAACCCAGGGAAGCTGATGTGACTCAGTGGTTGAGTGCTGGCTTCCCACATATGAGGTTCCAGATTCATTCCGCAGCTCCTGGTGCCTAAAAAAAGAGTGAATAAAATGAAGGGGTGGAACTCACCCAGCACCTGCCCCCAAAAAGAAGGAAAAGCCCAATTTTGATAGTTTCACTGGAGAATTTTACCAAGCTTTCCAAGTAGAATTAACTCTGCCATAAGTCTTGACCCCTAGGTGACATGGGATTAGGACTTGACCTCTGTTAGTTGCCTTCACCCTCCACATCAGAGCCCCAGCCCCAGCCAAGCATCTCAGAAGACAATCTGTCTAGGCCAAGGGCTGGCTCTCTCTTCTTTTTTGAAGTCGCCCTAGAATGTTTCCAAGTTGCAATGTCCACAGTCATGAGACAGTGGCCTAGTGGCCACATATATTCCCAGTAAAGTGGACCCTGCCCTGAGAGAAAAATGGAGGACAACCTCCCAGTACCCCCTTCTGGCCAGCAGGGGGCAGCCTTGCCCTTAGGAAAGTTGACTCAGGAGGGACAGCCCTAGGCTTCCCTGAGAAGTGGAGCTTCCTCATCAAATTCTTGTCCTTGCACCCCCTGGGCCAACACTACAGCATTAGTCCCAAATCAGGTGCTACTAAGGAAAAACCAAGGAGCTTCCATAACTGATACTTGAGGTGAGCAGTTCACAAAAGTCCACTGAACACCAGGAAGGCCAGAGTTGAGTTATCAGAGCCCTTCAGCCCTTAGGTGACCTAGGAGGCCTCTGCTGATTCCAGATGCCGGACTTTGGAAAGTGCACATCTGCTCTCAGGCTCAAAATGCTTCTTCATGAAATGTGAAGAATAATACTCCAAGGTTTACTACATGCCTCGGGTAGGATAATAACTATAATGATCTTAGCACATGGTAAGAAACAATATATAATTCATTTGATTTTTCTATGTCAAGAACAGTAGGTTTGTGTCTTTCAACACCACACAAAATATAACAACAGTGCTAAGCACACTTACTTTATGTGTGAGAAAGCATATTTACTCAAAGCCATGTGTCTAGTGTGTTCTGGATATAGTGCTGAAGTTCATGTTTCCTGATTCCAAACCCTCCAAAGGGCTTATAACATGAGGAAGTTTAGTCTAAACAGCAGATAACAAATAAGAGGTGTTCCAAGGAGGTTTATAATGATTTAATTGTGGCATTATATATGTTGAACAAATTTTGAGATTACCAACAGCCTAAATGTTGAGGAAATCTTAAGTTGGGAAGCAAGGAAAGAACATGGCCTTCACATTTGGAATAAAAAGGATGAGGAGAGAGGTTGCCCCTGTTTATAGAGGGCAGGCTGCTATGGCCTGCACAGGAACCTCAGTCAACCAAAGTGACAAAAGACCAAACCTAGTGAAATTCCTGAGGAAATGCAATCCCTTCCCTCCCCCAACAAGGTGAGGGCTGCTGGCCTCAAAGATTTCCCCACATGCCTACATTTGCCCTTGTAATGGAGAGGGCATCCGGGCAGTAAAGTATAACTTTTCCCATGTCTCGATGTTAGCAAGAGCTGGGACACCAAAGGAAGCCCACTGGCTCTTCAGCACAGACATGGGGACCCCGTGTTTATAAAGAGAGCCTAGAGCATTGAGGAGTAATGAGCTGTTCTTTTCTCCATGAGATTTTGTTTGAAATATCCCCAAGAAAAATTAGTATTTCTTTCTGGGAAGTGTGGCTGGGTCTACTTTAATTGACAGTAGACAAAGGAATGAATTGGCCTATAGAAATCCCTGGTGGAAATCTAGAAAAGGAAAGTCTACTTGAAAGTTGCACATTCAGCTTTCTACAAGCACCTGCGCCAGAGCCAGTGCATAGCTCAGGTTATGAGCCTGCGTTTGGGGAAGAGAAGGTTCCAGAATGGGCAGAGGTCTGAGCGGAGAGGCTTGAAGAAGGAATCTGGTGGGGACAGCCTTGATAAGAGGGACCCAGGTTTAGGGAGTGCATGTGCTTGAGCGTGTTCTCACTGGAACACCCTCCCTGTGCAGGCCCAGGACTTGTCTTATACGCCTTCCCTCCTGACACTGAGCGAAAAGTCCACTTTGTTAGACATTTATCTTGTCCTTCTTACACTGTAATTCTGTTTTGTCATTTTCCCAACCATACAGTAACAGAATCCAAATCAGAGTCTCTTCATATTGAAATATGTAGGAGCTCCTGGGGGAGGTCAGGGCTGCTGAAGCAATGCCCACAATTTGCAGAGCACATACAGGGAGGATGGAAACTGAAGTAGAAAGTTTAAGAAACCCCATATCCTCTTCACTGGGTGTCAGGGGGCTCAATTCCATGGTGGGTCTTAGCTTACCAGAATTTTAGTTGGTGATGGGCATTACAAAAGGCAGCACTCAGCCCTGCTGCTAGAGGAGCATTCTAGAGTGGGCAGATGTAAGAGTTAGCCCTGCCTCCAGAGGAGTGTTCTGGAGTGAATGTATACAAGAGAGTCAGGGAAGCAGATTTGGCTCAAATGGTACAGCATGTGTTCACCACATGGGAGATCCAGGGTTCAAAACCAGGGCCTCCTGACCCATGCGATGAGCTGGCCCACATGCAGTGCTGCTGCACGCAAGGAGTGCTGTGCCATGCAGGAGTGTCCACTGCATAGGGGAGCCCCACTCACAAGGAGTGCACCCTGTAAGGAATGCCACCCAGTGGGAAAAAAGTGCAGCCTGCCCAGGAGTGTTGCCACACACATGCAGAGCTGAGGCAGCAAGATGATGAAACAAAAAGAGACACAGATTCCCAGTCCTACTGACAAGAAGGCAAGCAAACACAGAAGAACACACAACAAATGGACACAGAGAGCAAAAAACGGGGTGGGGGGGAGAGAAATAAATTTTAAAAATAAATAAATAAAAATAAAAACAAAAAACAAGGGAGTCAGCCCTGCTGTTAGAGGAACATTCTGGAGTGGGTGGATACAAGAGAGGCCAGCAGATAACACCCAGATGTTCCCATGCAGGCTAGACAAATCCATTACCATGAAAAGAGAAAACAGAGCCGCTGTGATGGTCAGGCTATTGTGTCCACTCAGCCAGGTAATTGTGCCCAGTTGTTTGGTCAAGCAAGCACTGGGCTAACTCAAATCCAAGGGCATTTGTGGACTTTACTCACCACTGACTTTACTGCAGTGGTAAGTCATAGATAGCTGGTTACAGTTACATCAGTCAGGGCGATTGCCATCAGCAGTGAGGATGCTTAACCCAATCAGCTGAATCCCTTAAAAGGGGAAGCGATTCAAGTATTTAGAGAGAATTTCCCAGCTCGTCTCTGGACAGCCAACGTCTCCCAGAACTCATCAGGAACCTTCACTGGCCCTTCATCGGAGGCCCTGCCTGCAGCCTGCCTGTGGAGCCTGGACTTGTGTGTCCCCACAGCCGAGAGAGACTCTGATAAATCTCTTACTATCGTCAGATTCCCTTCTTGGTTGTTTCCCTAGAGAACCCTGACTAACACACCCCTCTGAGGGGTCCTCAGAAGTTCCGCGTGGGGATGGGGTGTCCTCGGCCTCTTGGGAGGGGGTCATGGCTGCACTGGGAGTGGGGAAGGAAGTGAGCAGACCTGGCTGGATGGCAGGGATCTCCCGGGGCCTCCCGCACACCTGCCCCGCGGCCTCGTCTGCAGCCACATGGCCTCTCCAGCCTTTCCTCGACTTTTCTGACAGGGGCGGGGATGCAGGCTCAGCAGAGGCTGTGGTTGGCAGAGACTCCGGCATGTTCTTCCCAGCTGACCTGAGGAGGGATGGGAAGGGCATAGAAGTTCTGTGCCTGATGGTGCTCAGTGTCCAGTAACTTCAACGTGTGAGAGTAGTTGTGCTTTTCATACAGAAAGACCCATTAGCAGGAGGACTTGAAGAATTCTGCTCACGCACTTGTTGAAAGTCGGTGGATTCTTTTCCTGCCCTGAGTCGTGGTTGGTATTCCTTATGCTCTAGGCTCACTGGGGGAACCTGGGCTCGCGGGGCTCTTTGGTGGAAAGCGCAGCAGCAGGGAGGCCATGCCTGACCCCAAGCTGCTCATGGGTTCCCAGTCCACAAAGATAAGCTGGTAAGAGCACTGTGGAGATGTGGGAAGGTGCCTCTGGCACTGGTGTTGTATTGGCTATCTTGTTGCTAAGCGCTATTTTTAGATACTAACCTGGTTAAGTTTCTGTTTCCCCACCCTCGATGTAGTAATTAAGTTTCTATCCTCAGGCCACTCAGACGGTTGTTTTGAAACATCCGCGAAAAGACTTCATGACATGGACCAATCAGATCTGTGGTGCAAAACCTCATTCATCCCTGGCTATAAATACCCCTGATTGACCCTCAATAAATGAGACTTGATCAGAATCCTGTCTTGTCTCCATACATTGTGTCTCTTGTCCCTTTTCATCCCCACTCCCTCCTTCAGGTCTTGATTCAACTGATCCGCGGGTCAGATCAAGTGGTGCCTGAACAGGGACCTGAGTACAAGGGATCAAGTGAGAAACACCGATTGAGGAGCCGGCCAGGACGCGAGAATCAGAGGACACCGCGGGGGAATCTGCCTCTTGGTTGAAGACTCGGTAAGTGATCGGTGATCATGGGGCAAGAAATGAGCCAGCATGAGACATTTGTAGAACGTCTCCAAGAGGCATTAAAGACACGAGGAGTAAAGGTGAAAGTAAAATAGTTATTGAGGTTTTTTGAGTTTTTGAAGGAAGTATGTCCATGGTTTCCTCAAGAAGAACTATTGATGATAGAAGATGGAAAAGAGTAGGGGATACTTTACAGGATTTTACAAAACTTTTGGCCCTGAAAAAATCCCAGTAATCGCATTCTCATATTGGAATCTCATTAATGATATTTTAAGTATTCGCCATAGGGATGTGGTGGTGGCAAATGTTATTAAGAAGGGTGAGGAAATTTTACAAGAATGGCAGGGGCTGGAGGCTCTAGCCACCAACCCTAAGAAATCAGCAGACTGCCCAAAGTCCAAACCACCTGGTGCTTCTGGAGCATCTGGTCTGGAGGAGGACTTGATCTCGCTAGATAGCGAAGAGGACAGGAAGCCTACCACCAGGCCAAAGCAGCCGTTAACCCATGCAAACAAAAGATCCTGTAAGGAGGATTAAAAAAAGGAAAAACTAAAGCCATATCTAGTAGGAACCCGTACACTGACCTCAGAAAATTAAAAGTGGAAACTGATGATGAATCTTCTAATATAAAATCGGGTGAATCTGAGGAGGAGACGGTAAAGTCTCGACCTCCGCCATACGTTCCCTATCCCACAGCCCCACCTATAGTTATGCCGGTAGTTGACCCAAGGAAGGAGTTATTAGAAAAAAATAGAGAAACTAAAAGAACGAATTCAATTAGAAGAAGAACATCAGGAACTCATATCTCAGTTAGAAAGGTTGAAAATGGGAAAAACTAAAAATGAAAGTAAAACTGCAGAATCCCGTGTTAAACCACCCACATGAGGAGCAGCATTAAGGAACCCCCTGGCTTCTAATCCTTTAACTACCTTAAGTAAACCCGAGGTTTTTCCTGTAACTGAAACTGTTGTAGAATTTGAGAGAAGTTCAATTATTTGAGTATAGAGAGGCCAGGACTCAGGAATGATTTTGAGAAGGAAAAATGGTTTATTGAAGGCCGGCTGGACTCGGGAACTTCTGTTTGAATCCCGAGCCCCGAACAAGATTTTCAAACATCTTTTATACAGAGAGCAAAGGCCAAATGGTCCCTTTGTTTCAGTTCTCAATAGGCTTCAATTAGCATATATCTTCCACATCTTAGGTAAGCTTTTAGCATGGACTCCAGATATTCTAGATAAGCTTTTAGCATATTTACTTTTTGCATTTCCCCTAAATACTTAAAGTTTATAGCCCTTGCATTGTTAAACATTTCCTAGGACTGGAGCCTGTTGCCATTTTTCCTAAGGGCAGGAGTGCAGCCTCTTACCGTTCCACACTCACAAGTCAAACAGCTTAGTAATCTCTGAAGAGACTAAGAGCCTTCTACCCATAGTCCACATCAAAACCACAGATGACCAGAATCAGGCCTGGAGACACCATAGCGGCTTTGACTTTAAACTCATTAAGGAAATTAAAACCGCAGTTGCCCAATATGGAGCTACCGCTCCCTACACCCTAGCTATTGTAGAATCCATTGCTGAAAATTGGCTCACACCCATCAATGGCATACTACTGCCGTTACTTTGTCTGGAGGAGATTATTTGTTATGGAAATCAGAGTATGTTGAGCTTTGCAAAGATACTGCCAGGCGCAATGCACAAGCCAGCAATGGGTGGATACTAGATATGCTAATAGTAGAAGGAAATTATGCTTCCAATGAAACCCAAATGCAATATGATGCAGGCTTATTTGCACAAATTCAAGTTGCAGGCACTAGAGCCTGGAGAAAATTACCTACCAAAGGAGATCTTAGTTCCTCCCTCACTAGCATAAAACAAGGACCGGATTAGCCTTTTGCAGACTTCGTACATCAGCTTATAACTGCTGCAGGGAGGATATTTGGGAATGCAGAGGCAGGCACTGAATTTGTAAAGCAATTAGCTTATGAAAATGCAAACACCACTGCTCCTTTTGTTTTAAAAAGAAAATAGAAGTAACAAGTTTTGGTGCGGACGAAGGGTGTGAATGGCTCGGCGTGCGCAGCAACAAAAGACAAGGATTATGAGGAAAAGGAGGAAAAGGAGGTTATGGGGATAGGTATTGAGATAAGATGAGGGGTGGGGGGAGACCACGAGGACCGGCCAGCCGTGAGCGGACGACATAGCATCTGGCCAGGATGCATGTGTTCGCTGTTAGGGTCGGCGCACGCCGGTGCCTGGCGCGCGCCGAGCCTTGCCGGCAAAACGGGCTCGCGATGTTCCCGAATCTCTCACCCGAGGGGGAGGAATAGTTGGGGAGAAGTGTGGGGAGGAAGACAAAAAGCTACAGGCGTGCGGTCTGGAGTAAGTGGCTCGGGCAGAAGGGGCGTGGAGGACGGCTAGGGGGGGACTCATCGGTGGCAAGGCGTTGGTAGTGGACTTGTACAAAGGAGCTGAACACTGCATTGGCTTGGTCTTTGGCAAGGTGGACTATTCTTCTGATGGCCCAGGGGCCTACAGTGAGGGCTAAAAGGATAATGATAAGGGGGCCTAGGAATGGGAGCAAGTACGGGAGGAGAGAGTGGAAGAATGTGGAGGAGTAGCTCGCGTTGTCGCGTTCTCTTTGGCGCTGCTCCAGGCCTTCGCGGACTTTTCGTAGGCTATCTTCGGCGAGGCCGGTGGTATTGGCGTATACACAACATTCTTCTCCAAGGGCGGCGCAGAGGCCCCCCTCTTTGAGCAGGAGGAGGTCAAGGCCGCGGCGGTTCTGGAGAACGACCTCAGAAAGAGAGTTAAGGGAGTTTTTTAGATGCTCAACAGCTTCTTGGAGATAGGTAATATCTTGATCGACCGCCTGCCGGAGGGAGGAAAGAGAGGTGGATTGCACAGCAAGGGCGGCTATCCCTGTGCCTGCTCCAGCGAGACCTAAAAGGGTGGCGACGGTAAGGACAGCAGTAACAGGCTCTCTTTTTTGAATGTGGGAAGAGAGGTGGCGGATATGAAGAGAGAGAAAGAAGTCGTCGTCCCCATGAAAAAGGACTCGTGGGGCGAGGAAAATAAGCAGGCAGGTTTCCTTGGAGGCATTTAGGGTGGCAACGTTGAGGCAGGGGGTTAATCCCGTGGAGGTACAAAGCCACTGGGAGGTGTTATGGGGGATTAAGAACTTGGCGGAAGCGCTGGGAGAGGAGTAGCTAGAGCAAGCATCAAGGGAGGGGTGGGGACCTTGACGAGAATGAACACAGCGTCCTGTGGAGGAAACAGATTGGAAGGTTAGGGGAATAGAGGAAGTGTTCCAGTTGCATCCGGTAGGAGACTTTTCGGAGGATTCGCTGAAGGTGAGGTTTGTGGCGACGGGTTCATATATAGGAAGAGAGGGGGACAGGCAGAGCCAACAGCTTTTGGTGAGGTTGGGGTGAGAGGAGTTTAGAGAAGCGTATGCGGCTCTGATTAGGTTAATGAGGGGGCTGGAAAGCTGACTAGGGGGTAAGTGAGGCTTGGGGTGGTGGGAGCTAGGGAGGACGGTAACGAAGAGGGTATTGGGCGAGGGAGAGGGTGAGGCAGAATGGGACAGAGGGGGAGGCTGTGCTTGTGGAGGATTGAAAATTTGATTTGGGCCCACTGGGGTGGAACATGAGGGAATTGGCTCTTTTTTTATAGCGATAATGCCGCCGTAATCGTAGCCTACTGCATACAGGCGGGCTCCCCACATGCGGCTTTGTAACCAGAGGTCGGAGTTGGGGTCCTTAACTGTGAGTGTGATGGTGTTCCATCGAGTAGCATTACGCTGGAGAGTGAGGCATGGGTCTTTGTTAGGGGCACCGGACCATCCGTGAACGATGGTTTCGCACCCCCAAGAAGGACAGTAGTAATGCGTTGGGTCATGGCACCCTCTGGCGGAGGATGGGCACATGTAGAAACCTGTGGCAGCGGGTTGGCCTGCCCCCCAATTATAAGATGGCATGTTTATGCGTCTAGTGAGATTGGCGACATCAGTTGTGAAAGAGGGGGCGGAGGCAGTTACGTTTGAGGCGAGGAGCCTTTTGTTGCCCCGGCAGCTTTCGCAGGTTAAGAGGGAGAGGGTCCAATTGAAGGGCTGATGACTCAGGTTGGCAGCAGCCGGGAGAGCGACGGAAGCCAGAACGAAGAGAACGATCACGAGGCTGTATAGTGGCATCATCTGGTAGTGCGGCATCTGTGGAGACAAAAGAAGAGAAAACTCCTCGCTCGATACGCGTGTCGAGCGGGCAGCACGAAGGGGGTAAAGAGAGTGGGGTAAGGGTTTGAAACGTTTTAAGAGGGGGCATTTCTTGATGATGGCTGGTGCTGGATCCGGGTGAACGGGGCGCCAGTTGTCACTGAGCGTGGGGGTCTCGACCTCGCTCAGGCCCAAGAGTTGGGGGGGCACGCTCCTGCCAAACCGCCGGCGGGGGGTACTCCAAGTGAGAGCACCGGTTCTCCAGGCGTGGGGGATGCGTGGTTAAGAGAAAACCACGGAGACAGCTTAAGCACAAGAACAGGTCTGCTTTATTGCGGAAGTACATTTGGTTATATAGGGTTGGGTAGAGGGAGGAGTGTGGTGGAGGGAGGGCTAGCTATGGGGTGACTGTGGATAGGCTGAAGCTGATGGACAGATCTGAGGTAAGCAGTTGCTGGGGAAGAGGGCAGATTGTAGGTTGGTAATATGGGCGGGACTGGCGGGAAGGATGGCGGGGGGTGGAAGGGGAGGAGGAGTGGAGGAAGGCAGCAACACACCACTTGCCAAGCTGCAATCCTTCTGTACAGAAAAAAGACAGATTTGTCTGGCTACATCAGATTAAGTTCAGACATAGGAGCCACATATCAACAAGGTTAAGCTATGGCGGCTGTCCTACAATGGTTTACAGTTAAACAATACCTAGCCCAACAGAATAAGGGGAAATGCTTCACCTGCGGGGAAGAAGGCCACTTTGCCAGGAACTGCAAGGGCCAACCGGTTACAAAAGGGAAGGGCACTACCCCTAGGTTATGTCCTAGATGCCGATGGGGAAAGCATTGGGCTAACGAATGTAAGTCAAAAACGGTCGCCCAAGGTCAACCTTTACCTTCCTCCAGGGAAACAGGAATCAGGACCAGCCCCAGGCCCCCAAACCCAAACAAGTTTATAGAGCAATCAACTTCATTCCCACCAACAGCAATCCATTTCAGACCTCTGTAGAGCCACCCCAGGGAGAGTAGGATTGGACCTCTGTGCCACCACCCACACAGTACTAACACCACAAATGGGAGTGCAACCTTTAGCAACAAGATAACCATTACAACACCAGTGCCAGAGGCAGCTTCCCACATGGAGACAGAACATTAGTGCTCAGTTTGAAAGGAGAAAATATTTCTCTAGAAAAACTGAAGTCATAAAGGGGAACCAAGCATATATTGCACTAAAAAGGGAATGTATTTTGTAATTTACTAAAGGTAATACTATGAAAGTCAATTTAACAATAAAAACAAAACTTAAAAAGCTGCTAGCACTAAAATGCACTTGCTTCCTGTTTGATGCCTTTGTTAACCTTTTCAGAAACTAAACATTGTGGTGTAAGCAAACAGGTAAGTCTTTATAGGTCAGGTCTTTGTTTAAATTAGTGCTCAGATAAGCAGTCGTTGTATTCCCCCACACTGAGGTGCTTCTCTGTGCCTTGGCCTGGGTCCCTGGAGCCACAGCCTTGTGCTGAGACAGGTCAGAGCAGAGAGAAGGCAGCAGCCCTCCTGCAGGGGGGGGAGCAGGGCCGTGGACATGAGGGGCACACTGCAGGGCTGCAAGCTCTCCAAGGAGGGGCAGCGCTGACCCGGCTTTGCACGGGTTGTCCCTGTGGGCTGACAGTGAAGGCCTCTTGCGTCCTTCTCGTTCACCTGTCTGTGCAGCTCTGTAGGTGGATTTGCACTTTCTGGGCTGAACCCGGGTGAGCAGTGAGGATCCCCTCCCATCCAGAGCTTTGCCCTAGCCTGGTGCCCCATTGATGGGCTCCTGCATTCCTATTTTTAAATGAATAATCTTGTTAGAATTGCAAAGAATGAAAAAAGAAAAAAAGACATTGCACACAATGCTCCTAAGAGGTAGATACTTCAAATACAGAAATGTCTTGAACCGGCTCCCACAGCTGGAACCTGAGTCCGCCGCACAGACTCAGCTGCTCCTTGTCTTCTTTGATTGTTCAGAAAACTCTGCTCTTTCTGACCACGAGGAATACCGAGGAGGTGCTGGGTGCTCCTCCAAACATGCTTAAGCTAGCTCTTCCTTCCTCATCTCTTCTCTTCCCTACTTGCCTCCAGTTGTGTGAGGATGCATGGTCTGAAGCTGAGGACAGAGGCCAGGTCACTGGGCATGTGGGGTGGACTGCGGGGCCCCTGAGCCAACCAATGAGGAAGCAAAGCCGCCTCCTCAGCCACCTCCAACCTCCTCCAACCTTGTAGCTCAAGTGACCTATGGCTGGGTGTCCGGTTGCTCGGCTACTCTCAGCTGAAAGCATCCTAACAACAACGGTATTCCTTCTATTCACCAGGACTCTCTTCAGAGATTTATGGATCTGAACGCATTTGTACCATACAATAACACTAAAGGGCAGAATAGGTTCCTTTATGTCCAACCTGACAGTTTTGTTTCATTTGGCTTATTTTTTTTTAACTTAAAAAAAAACAACAACCAAGTATTTGTTGAATATCTACTGAGTCCAGCACTTCAGGAAATACAAAAGCAATATGACTTGGTTGCTGCCCTCAGGGAATTTACACTCTAGTTTAAGAAACATTTCAAAAACTCTGAAGCGGAACTGCAGTGGATAAGGCTTGCTATCTCTAACAGCAATAAGCTTCCTAGATGTTTGGTTGAAATGACCTTTGTACCCCAATCCCGACCAACTTGAATCTAGCAAGAGAAAGTACTTCCCAGTTAGGACACTCTTAGCTAAGAGGGCTTTAAAAATCAAAAGCAAAACAGTACATTTTTAGGGCTTCCATCACTAGTTTAGATGCTAACAATATTTCCCCGTTCAAAACAGAAGCAATCATTAGGACAATCTAATCTTTAAGGACAGTGGTGTAGGATCTCGAAGCACTCTTATCATCAGATAGGCAACCAAACCATTTTACTTCTCTAGTAATGCTGGTTGTCACAGACCCTCATCACCTGCCTGTAAGTCACAAGAGATTTACATCGAAGTCGGAAATGGGGATGGGCAAGGAGAGAAAAAAAGGGTTTCTACATCTAATAATTAGGGAGTGTCACAGGCAAAAATGTTAACAACAAAAACGTCTGTTTCTTTGGTGGTTTTCTCCCACAACATCCTACACTAAAGGTAACTATATTTCAAGAACTGTGGAAATGTCAACTACATGTGACATCAGTTTACAAAGTCCCCAAGGTGAAGGGACTGCAGAAATGTGATCTTTCTGCCCATTATGATACCTCAAATACCCCAGTGCCTTAGTGGCGTCCCTTAGGCACAATACACCCTTTGGGGAGCTCCATGTCCAGCTTTCCAAATAACATCATAATCATCCGGAGTATCCAAACCTGGAGAGTGGGCCACAGGTAGCTAAATACAATAGTAAAAATATATTCCAAAGCTGGACGGTGAGAAAGGAGGAAGGGTAGTAAGAGGAGCTGACACAGAGCCTGAGAGCTGAGAGGGGAGGGAAGTCCACCCCGCAGCGCCAGGACAGGAACCCACGGGGCCAATCGCTTCCCGCCCTCCACCCGGAACAAATTAGTCCTCCCTGCTCCAAAGTGAGGGCTACAAGGGGGAGCTGGGGGCATTCCACCCCTCGGCGCTCCTTTACCCCCTCCCCCAAACTAGGCGGGATCCGGGTCAGGGGAGGCCTGCAGGGGCTGGATGGAGGAGCCCCTCGTCTTCTCCCAGGCGCTGCCCAGGCTAGAGGGAGGCCCCCTCAGGCAGGCCCAGGCCTCACTCGCTCGCGCTCTTTCTCCTTCTTCCCTTCTTAGGCTCTGGCCCAGGCGCCCCCTCTGCCCACCCCAAGATCCGCCCCGGCCACGCTCCCAAATCGAGGCCCCGGCTCGGCGCAGCCCACTAGGCCGCAAACCCAACCACAGACAACACCTTCGGCGGCCGCCTCGAGGGGGCGCCAGGGCTCGCAGGACGAGAAGGGGCGCACAGTGGGGCTACACAGCGCGGGGCGCCTACCTAGGGAGGGGGAGCAGCGGGGAGGGGAGAAGGGAGGGAGGGCAAGAGGGGGGCGCGGATTTAAAGGCCAAGGACACACCCGCCCGCCGCCAAGGCCGCGGCGTTCCCGACCTGACCTCAGCGTCCCCAGCCGCCACCTCTGCAGGTGTTAGACCTGGAGCCAGTGACTGACCCGGGGGTCCAAGGTCACAGGGTGAGGAAGGGGCGAGGCTGGAGTCAGCTCCGAGCAGAGGCCCCGAGCCCCGCTGCGACCACCCCTTCCCGCGGGGTCTGCAGCCAAGCGGGGAGGAGGGTCCTGGGCTCAGCTGTGCCGCGTCCCAGCGCTCCAGGCCCCGCCGCAGGCGCCACGGGGACGGCGGGGACGGGGACGGGGACGGGCAGGAGCTCGGGCTCAGGGGCGCGGGCTGTGTCGTCGCCTCCCCCACCCAGCGGCGTCCTGCCCTGAGGGCCTTGCTGGGGCGCGGGGTCCCTGGCGGGGGCGGGTGGGCCTGAGCCCCTCTCCTGCAGGGCCTCCTCCCCTGACGGGGCTGCCGCCCGCGCTGAGCTCAGCCGCGTCTGTGTCCCACGTGGAGGAGCAGCCCCGGGCCCACCGTCCCTGTCGCCCTCCAGCCCAGTGGCCACCAGGCCTGGACCTGGAGGCCCTGCAGGGCGCGGCCTTCCTGGGCCCGCGAGCGCGGTCTGGGGCGGAGGTTGACGCGGGGACACACGGGGACCAACAATCCCGAGACCTCCAGAGGCTGCAGGGCCCAGGGGAGCAGCGCCTGCAGCGCCGGGGCCGCAGAGTCACCCTGAGGACCTCCAGGGGACGTGTCCAGGCAGAGGACGCGGGAGACGCGGGGTAGGAGCGGCCTGAGCCCAGATGCGCTTTCAGAAGAGCCCCCGGGGCGGTTCCGGGGAGTCGGGGCGCCGAGGCCAGCCAGGAGCCGCCTGCCTGCTGTGGGGACCGGCCCTGGCCTCCCCCCGCCACATCTACCCCAGACACTGTGGCTGTCCCTGCCCTGCGCCCCGGGGCTGCAGCGGGGGTTCCAGCCCTGGAGACCCCTCTCCGCGTCCCCTAGCGGCCATGCTCCCGGACCGCCTCCTCACATGTCCTGCAGCCTGGGGGCTTCTCACTAGAGGCCCAGACCCCTGTGTGTGGACCCCTCCCCTTCTGGGCTAGAATGGAGCGACTCTTCTCTCGTGCCCCCTGCGGTTTTCTCTTGGGCTACACCACTATCTTGGTACGGCTTCGTGATTGAGGAGAAACGTAAGTATTATGTCTAAAATACATGTTTTTGGAATAGTCCCCCCCACCCCAGTTTTCCTGTGGCATGCCGTCAGTGTCCACTCCCAGTGGTAGGAGCCATGCTCCAAGTGCTGGTTCTCACATGGGCCGCAGGATTTCCATAAAATATTTAAATGATTCTGAAACTCTAAGCAAGAATCGTGGGGCAGTGGATGTGGCTGGAGAAGTTGTGCCCCAGCCTCACACATGGGAGGTCTTGAGATTGGTTCCCCATGCCTCTTAAAGCAAAATAAACAATGAGCAGTGAATGAGCAAACAATGAGCAAAAGAACCAAAAAAATGAGCAGACAACAAGTTAAAACAAACGAGCAAACAATCAGCCAACAGCAAGCTAGCAGATGATGTGGCTCAGTGCTTGAGCACCAGCCTCCCACACATGAGGCCTCAGATTCAATCCCTGCTCCCAGTACTTCAGGAAAAAAAAGTCTTGACAAGATGAAGGAAAAAAAAGTCTTGACAAGATGAACACCCTGGAGGAAGCTGTGGATGAGTGTGCATGGACGCTGGTGAGAAAGGAGAGAAAAGAGGCAGTTTCCGTCCTCCCTGTACGTGCTCCTCAAACTGTGGGCATTGCTTCAGCAGCCCTGACCTCCCTCAGGAGCTGGTTCAGGTTTCAGTTTGAAGAGGCTCTGATTTGGGTTCTTGTACTGTATGGTTGGGAAAATACAATGTAAAATTACAACTTAAGAAGGACAAGGATAAATGTCTAACAAAGTGGAGTTTTCACTCGATTTCCAGAAGGAAGGCGTATAAAACAAGTCCTGGGCCTACATATGGAGGGCATTCCAGTGAGAACACGCTCAAGCATGTGCACTCGCCAAACCTGGGTCCCTCTTATCCAGGCTGTCCCTACCAGCTCCCTTCTTCAAGCCTCTCTGCTCAGAGCTCTGCCGTCCCTGGAACCTTCTCTTCCCCTAATGCAGGGTCATAACCTGAGCTATGCACTGGCTCTGGCGCAGGTGCATGTATAAAGCTAATGTATACCTTTCAAGTAGACTTTCCTTTTCTGGATTTCCACCAGGGAGATCTATAGGCCAGTTTGTTCCTTTGTCTACTGCCAATTAAAGTAGACACGGCCACGCTTCCCACAAACTAATACTATTTTTTCTTGGAGATAATTCAGACAAAAACTAATGGAGAAAAGAATTGCTCCTTATTCATCAAGGCTCTGGGCTCTCTTTATAAACACGGGGTCCCCATGCCTGTGCTGAAGAGCCAATGGCCTTCCTTTGGTCCCAGTTCTTGCTAAAATCAAGATGTGGGAAAAGTCATACTTTACTACCCAGCTGCCCTCTCCATTACAAGGGCAAATGTAGGCATATGGGGAAATTTTTGAGCCCAGCAACCCTCACCTTGTTGGGGGAGGGAAAGAATTGCATTTCCTCAAGAATTTCACTCGTTTTGGTCTTTTGTCATCTTTGGTTGGCTGAGGTTCTTGTGCAGGCCAGAGCAGCCTGCCCTATACGAACAGGGCTGGGAAAGCCTCTCCTCTCTCCTTGTCCTTTTTATTCCAAACGTGAAGGCCACGTTCTTTCCTTCCTTCATATCTTAAGATTTCCTGAACACTGAAGTTGTTGGTGATCCCAAAATCAGCTCAACATATAAAATCATTATAAACCTCCTTGGGACACCTATTTGTTATCTGCTGTTATCTGCTCTTTAGACTAAACTTCCTAATGTTATAAGTAAGCCCTTTGGAGGGTTTGGAATGAGGAGATATGAATTTCAGTCCTATTCCAACACACAATAAACACGTGCCCTTGGGAAATACACTTTCTCACATGTAAAGTAAGTGTGCTTGAGCACTGTTTCTATATTTTGTATGGTGTTGAAAAGTACAAAGCTACTGTTCTTGACATATAAATCCAATTAATTATATATTGGTTTCTTACAATGTGCTAAGAACATACTTATTATCCTAACTGAGGCACATAGTAATCCTTGGAATATTATTCACACTTCCTGAAGAAGCATACTGAGCCTGAGAACAGACGTGCACTTTCCAAAGCCCGGCATCTGGAGCCAGCAGAGGCCTCCTAGGTCACAAAAGTACTGAAATGCTCGGATAACTCAACTCTGGCCTTCCTGGTGTTCAGTGGACTTTTGTGAATTGCTTACCTCAAGTATTGGTTTTGGAACCTCCTTGGATTTTCCTTAGTAGCACCTGATTTGGGACTAATGCTGTAGTGATGGCCCTAGGGGTGCAAGGACAAGAATTATTATTTTTTTTGGATCTGACCTACTTTTCTTTTTATTTTTTTGAATGTTGCATTCAAAAAAATGATGTCACCATATAGCACCCACCCCGTTCACACCACTCCTCCCACATCAACAGCCTCTTTCATCATTGTGACACATTCACTGCATTTGGGGAATACATTTTGGAGTGCTGCTGCACCCCATGGCTAGAGGTTTACATTGTAGTTTACACTCTCACCCAATCCACCCAGTGGGCCATGGCAGGGCCTACAATGTCCAGCAACTCTCCCTGCAGTACCACCCAGGACAACTCCAAATCCTGAACATGCCCCCACATCACATCTCTTCTTCCCTCTCCCAACCCTCAGCAGCTACCATGGCCACTTTCTCCACATTAATGCTACATTTTCTTCCATTACTAATCACAATACTTCCAGAATAGAATATCAGTGAGCCCACTCTAGTCCACACTCTATTCTTCCATCCTGTGGACCCTGGGATAGTTATGTCCACTCCACCTCTATATCGAGAGGAGACTTAGATTCCAAATGGATGATGGATGCAATTCTCCTGCTTGCTGTTGCAGGCACTCTTGCCTCCCTGGTGTGGTTGTTGACCTTCTTCACCTCCCTGTTATCTGGCCAGGGTAAGTTCATTAAACAAGAAGGTAGGAGTTGCAGGTCTGCCGAGGCTCAGGACACAAGGACAAGAAATTGATGAGGAAGCACCACTTCTCAGGGAAGCCCAGGGCTGTCCCTCTTGAGTCAACTTTCCTAAGGGCAAGGCTGCCCCCTGCTGGCCAGAAGTGGGTACTGGAAGTATGTCCTCCCATTTTCTCTAGGAACAGGGTCCCCTTCACTGGGAATATATGTGGCCACTAGGTCACTGTCTCATGCCTGTGGATATTGCAACTTGGAAACATTCTAGGACAACTTCTAAGAAGTAAAGAGAGCCAGTCCTTGGCCTAGATAGATTGTTTTCCAAGATACTTGGCTGGGGCAGGGGCTCAGATATGGAAGGTGAAGGCAGCTAGCAGAGGTCAAGTCCTCCTAATCCAAGGTCACCTAGGGGTCAGGATTTATGTGGAGGTAGTTCTTGGAATGTTCGGTAAAATTCACCAGTGAAACCATCGTAATTGGGTTTTTCTTTCTTTTTGGGGGGAGATGCGGGGTGAGTTCAGCACCTTCATTTATTCTCTCTCTTTTATTTTATTTACCGGGGGGCCGGGGACCTTGTGTGTATGTGAAGCCAGCGCTCAACCAGTGAGCCACATTGGCTTCCATCGGTTGGTTTTTTCATTTGTGTGTTCAGGAGCTTCTGGGAACTGAACATGGGGGCTGTGAGAGGCAGGTGCTCAACTGCTTGAGCCACATCTGTGCTCCAGGCTTATTTGCCCTTACCCAATTTTCCATCACTGGTCCAATGCCTGTACTTGTTATTTGTCTGTTGAGATCTGTTTCTTTTGAGTCAATGCAGGTAGTTCGGTATTTCTAAGAATTTGTCCATTTCAACTAAATTTTCTAATTTGTTGGCATTCGGTAGATCGTAGTGTCCTCTTATAATCCTTTTTTTCATGGTAGTGTTCTATTGATTTTCTAATTTTTAAAATTTGTGACCTCTCTTTTTTCTACTTTTTTCAGGTTATCTAAATATTGGCCAATTTTATTGATGTTTTCTGAGGATCAACATTTTTTGTGGTTTCTTTATCATTTTGATTTCTATTTCCTTTTTTGTCAATAGAGCCATCTATTTCTCCTTTCTAACCTGTCAATATTTCCTTCATATATTAGGGCCTTTACAATTATGTGCAAATGTACATATGTATATGTGTGTATATATATATATATATATATATATATAGAGAGAGAGAGAGAGAGAGAGAGAGAGAGAGAGAGAGATCTTGTTGAAATAACCACTTTACCAGTATACAATGTCCTCCTTGGTTTCTTGTCACAGTTTTTTTACTGAAAGTCTATTTTATATGGCATTAGTATAGCCACACCATCTCCCCTTTCATTAGTATGTGCATGGAATATTTCTTTCCATTATTTCATTCTCAACATACTTGTGTCTTTGAATTCAGGGTGAGTTACTAATAAGCAACTTATAGTTGGTTCATGCCTTTTTATCCAGTCTACCAGTCACTGCTTTTTTACCCAAGTATTTAAACCATGTATGTTTAAAATGACTAACAATAATATATAACTTTCTTCTGACTTTTTGCTATGGCGTTTTTGTGATACCATTTTTGTCCCTCAATTCTTCCATTATAACCAATTTTGTATCTGTTTGCTCTTTTGTAGTGAGTCATGTTAGGTCCCTTTTCATTTCCTTCTGTGTCTATATTTCAAATATTTTCTTAATGGTTATGAAGAGACTTAAATATAGCATACTCTATTTATAAAAATATCATTCAATTTGAATGTATAACAAGTGAAAAATGGAGTTATACACCAAAAAGTGAAAAAAAAATATACTGGAGTTTATAAATATTCTTATGATCACCTTCAGCAGAGGACTTTATTTCTTTATGCTGCTTCAATCCACAGTCTAATGATAGAACAGTAATGTCATATGAGCTTTCATAGAAATTACCTATTCTTAGGAATAGGAATCCTATTCTTATTCCTCTTTGAAATTCTGATCATTTGAAGTCAATGTTTTGTTTCAGAGGTATGACTTAAGTTTCTGGTACTTGCATTCTAACAAGTCCAGACTAATACACTTATAAACTAAAAAAAAAAATCACACACAAGGAAACAAAACTCACAAACTCAGAAAATTTGTTGCAACTACTTTATTTGGGATAGGGAAAGGAAACAGGACAAGATGCAAATATTAATAATTGCTCTATATCTTGTCAAGGCCAATTTGAACTCTTATCTCTCAGCGGCAGCAAAGTCTAGCTCAGAGGACCAATTTTGCAGGCCCCACCACGACGTTCTCCCAAACGACAGGATGGATGTCTGCAGTGGCAGACAAGGCCCTTCCTGATACCTGAAGAAACAGTAGGAGCATCAGGCATTGAGCCCTGGGTCAATCTGGGGTAAACAGAAACTCTGGAGAAGTCACAGGCTGGCTTGAACGCTGTGCCATGCCAGGGAATTAGAGCCTGTAGCAATGACTGTTCCCAAGAACTGGAATGACTACAAAGAGGAAATGGTGGTCATGCAGGATTAGACACCCATTCTGGGTTTTCTGTATTTTTATGTGCTCTTACCCCCATCCCACACACACCTTAGCACAACCTTCATGTCTGTCTCCAGAGTCTGAAGGACCCTCTGATGGAGAGAGCAAAGCTGTTTTCCTAGAACTCAGTCTACTTGCTTTGCTCCAGAAGGACTTCTCAATATGCTTCACCGTGTCTTAAACATAGTCATTTTCAGACTCTTGTCTTGAAACCAGAGGCTTTGGAGAAAGAAGATCCCTTACTACATCTGAATACCCTGCTCACTGTGTAGATGAGAACGTCAAGACACAGAGAGGCTAAGTCAAGTCACTTAAAGTGACACAGGCTGCTCCAGACTGATTCTGGAGCCCACCTCTGGTCATTTCCTTCTAGATTTCTCTCTCTAGAGTGGACATCTCTCACCTTTGGCCTTCTGAGTAGGATTTTCATTGTCTGCAAAGGAGATGGCCCAGCTCTGACTGTCTGCTCCTGGCTGCTCCTGGGCTAGAACCTCACCAGTTCATTCAATGAGGACATCAGCCTGGGTCGGGAGGACCACCAGGTGGACGGCAGCCAGAAGGATGAGGACCCTCTTGGCTGTGTATCACCCAAGGTCAGCATCCTGTTGGGAGAGGGGTGTGAGTGCTGGGGAGGGGAGGGGGCCAGGGCTGCATTTATACTGTATTAGGAAGTGCTCACGTCAGCAGTGCTGTGAGAGAAGGCTTGTAGTCACCTGGGCTGGGGCTTGCGGGTGCCGCAGCCCCCAAACTCTTTGGATGTTCCTCTGTGTGAGCAGCTTCAGGCACATGAATAGCATCTACAGGGTGAGTTTCTGTATGTTTGAGGTTGATAATGGTATTAAGGACCCTGATAGTTTCCTGGTCCCCATCTGCTTGAATATTTGCCTTTTATATTGAAAAAAATAAATAAACAGAGTTATCACTCAATAAGTTCAGGGAACAAATGCCTCTTATTTTCTTGAAAATACCCAGCTAATCTCTGAGAGTCTAGACCACTGTGCAGCCTTGGACCCAGTGGCATGGTACCAAAGATGCACAGGATTCAGGAGTTATTCCCACCTCATGAAGGAGGCTTTGGAGGCAAGGGAAGGTTGGGCTCCTTCTAGGGTCAATGTGGAGAGGACAGTGGCCTGAGCAGACATCCAGTGAAATGGACTCAGCTCAGGGCCAGTAGGATGTTAGCAAAGCACTGGTCAGACTAAGGCCAAAAGACCAAACTTACTTCAAGAAGCCAATATGGACTGGGCATGTCTTGTGAAAGGCTGACCAGGATCATCTTTCAACTTGGAGAATTATCAGAACAACTGGCACACCCCTGCTAAGATGTGAGTTTTTATATTAAAAATAAAATGAATTTGTGGACAGGGAACAAAATTCCAAAGGTAGAAAGATTAAGGAGTAAATTTCAACATTCCCTCTCTCCCTGCCCCTGGCCCTTTACTCTCCTCCAGCAAACGTCTGCTGTCAGCAATCATGACATATTTGCACATTGTCTCATTCACCTACTCACAGAGTCTGTGCTCCTCCATATATCAATGCACATGGAGCTGTCTCATTCTTTTTCAGAGACTCATAGTATTCCAGTGTTTGTGTATGTCATCAATTAACTACCTTATGTAGACTTTATTTACTTTTTTCCTTGACAAAATATTCTTAAATTGATATAATTTGGTTACTTCTAAACTTTTACAGTTATAAGCAAAACTATCATGAATATCTTTTCATGTAAGAGACTATATCCTTGGAATACATTCCTAGAAGTAGAATTCCTGGGCTGAAGAACATGTCTTGCACACTTCATAGCTCCTACTTCATTATCATCCATAGAGGTGACCCAATGGCACACTCAACATTATAGAAGCCCCCAGCCCTCCCCCATGGTCCCTGCCCCCCTGTGAAGATGTCCAGAAGGCCCTGCCTTTAGCCAGCTCCCACCCTCCTTTCTTCTGGTCAGGAGCAACGTGAGCCACTCGGATACCTGCTCCCAACCCTCCTGCCTGGAGCTAAGTGTGACCAGGAAACAGTGCTCTAAACAGGAAAATGTGATCACTAGGGATGGTAGCCTTTTAAAATAATGATAATAGCATGCATGTTTGTTATTCTGTAGCCTTGCTTTTTGTTAGTTATTGCTTTGTAGTTTCCTCCTTATTTCTGGTGGATCCCGGGAGCAGTGGGATCTGCAGTAGCTGTCTTTTGACCACAGGGAGGACAGCTCCTCAGGATGGATGTTGCAGCAGGAAGATACAAGATCGAGGCTCCTTGAGCTGCTGTTGAGCGTCTTCACTCAGTGTCTGGATCCCCTAGATTGGGAAATGTTTGATTAGGAAAAATCAGTTCCTTGTTTTTTAAGTCATTGTTTGTTGGGGAATGCCTATGTCATGAAGTGTTTTTCATTTTTCCCAGTCTGGTAGTAAAAACTTGTATCTCAATGGTATCCCCAAATGAGTTCCTATCTGTTGTGAATGAGATGTATTTACACTTATCCTCTCTGAAAAAAAAACTTTCTTTTCTATTGAGCTCTTTTTGTAATGGAATTGTGGGTTTTTTTTTTTCTTTTCAAAAGATTTATTTTATTCATTTCTTTCCCCTTCTCTCCACCATGTCTGCTCTCCATGTCCATTTGCTGTGTGCTTCTGTGTCCCCTTGCATTCTCAGTGGCACCAGGAATCTGTGTTTCTTTTTGTTGCATCATCTTGCTGCATCAGCCCTCCATGTGTGTGGCACCACTCCTGGCAGGGCTGTGCTTTCTTTGCTCAGGGTGGCTCTCCTTGTGGGGTGCACTCCTGCCTGAGGGGTTCCCCTACACTGGGGACACCCCTGCATGGCAGGGTACTACTTGTGCTCATCAGCACTGCACATGGGCCAGCTAACCACATGGGCCAGGAAGCCCTGGGTTTGAACCCTGGACCTCCCATGTGGTGGACGGACCCTCTGTCAGTTGAACCATGACAGCTTCCCTGGTGGGTGTTTTTTAAACTGATTTGTAGGAGCTGTTAAGTTCATGGAAAGAGCTCTCTGTTTTATGTATTGCAAATATTTTTCAGTACATTGTCTCTTTTTTGACTTTTTTATTTTTGCCGTGTAGAAAGTTTGGCATATATATATATATAAATTTTTTTTTAAATTTCTCTCAGGATTTCTGAGTTTTGTGTCTTTCACACCTAAATTAGTAAAAATGAGTCATCCATGTGTGAGTGTTTTTGTGGCATGAAAAGAACTCCCAGCCACTTTGTCTGCAGAGTCAGAACTGTCCATCCCACCTGCTGCTCCCCTCTCAGAGGAGTCTGTACTTTCCCCCCAAAAGCCTTTCCTGTAGAGATGACCTGGTCACAAAGGTGTGATTATACACTGGTAGTATTTAAGGATGGGCCTTTGATCTTAAGGGAAAATTCCCAGGTATAATTGTTTAACTTTGGAAAAATGTCCCGTTTTGAAGGAAACAGCAGCCACCTCAAACACACCTGCCCCATGGATGATAAATATTCAGACAGGTGTGGGGCAGGTGAGAGAAGCAGGACCCCTATTGCTGTGACCTGGGGACAGAATGTCCAACACCACACAAGACAGGAGCATGGCCTGGATGAGCTGCTGGAGCCTCAGAGCCTCAGAGTGATGCTGGGCAATGAGAGACAAGTGTGTTCCACCTCCTACCCACACACTGCTGATACCTCGATTCCTCAATCCATCAGCTCCCACCTGCATCACTGGGAACACGGCCATTTCCATTGTCTCTGACCCTGTACCCACCCACCTGTGTGCACAGGCACCAGCCCTCTTCTTTCCTGGTGTGTGTCTGGCTCCTGTGGCCCCACCAGCTGGTCATAGCTCTGTAGATTCTCCCTTCTCATGACCTCAGGCTCCTGGAGACTCCAATGGCCAGCCCCTCTGGCCACCATGTTGCTAAGTAGTCCATCTGTGGATGGGCTGCCAGTGTCCCCAGCTACTATTACCTGAGGAAAGTAAAAGCTGTGATCCCAAGATGTTTGAGAATGTGAATTCAGGCCTCTCACATTGGCGTAACATTCTTGAATTCAGAAAATTAAGAGGGAGTGTAGTTCAGTGGTTGAATATAAGGGATTTGGCATCAGCTGTGTTTCTTAATCTTTTGGGACTTTGAGTAATGTGATAATGTCTCTAAAGCGTTTTCTCTAAAGTTTTTTCCCATCTGCAAAGAAATGGTTAATGATAATATTAGCTTACTAGGGTTATTGTGAGAATTAATTATAAACATGGAAGGAGGGTAAATGGCAATCAATAGGTATTAGTCATAATTAGTAAAGTAAATGTTTTCATATATCCTGGGAACACTACCTGGCATATAGAAGTTACTCAGTCATTAGCACTTTTATGAAATCACACAGGCTATTTTATACCATATTACATTTTACATATAAAAGATATAGATTCTGACAGAATTAAATGTGTATGCAATGGAAAAAGGCAATATTTATTAGAGCATATGTGAAACCCAGGTTTTCTGTTTTCAACTTCAAGCAGTTCATAACATTAATATGTTCAGATTGATAAAAAGTTGCAACTAGCAAGTGTTCCAAGATAGTCATGTCTTAAATAAAATGACACCTTTGGTATAGTGAAGGCATCAACTCATGTGCAGACCAAGAGCTTGAGAGAGGAATGGGATTTGGAAAAAAAAAGAGGCAAAAGGGCAACTATGAAAATGATGTGAAGAAGCAAATTATACAAAATGATTTAAAATGTCAATATGTAGATTCTTCTGGCAGGACAAGATGGTTTGTTAGAATGGCAAATGAAGTTGGACTGTGTAATACAGCCAGGAATCTTCTTAAAGATTGTGGGCAAACCTACTCATTTCAAAGATGAGGACCTAACAAAGGGAGATTAAGTAGAAATCAGAACTGACACTTGAACTCAGGGCTTCTGAACCAAACCCAAAGTTTATGTTCTTTCCTCCATAGCCCCTTGCTCTACAGGGAATTCAAGCTCTAGCAGTACCTTAAAATGACAGTGCAGTAGAGTTTGGAAGTATGAATCAGCAAACATTACCGAAGTTATAGGTTTACAAGAAAATCATGCAGGAAGTACAGAAACCACCCTCCAAGCACAATATTGTTATTGATGTCTGGCTAGTGTGGTATTTTTGTGGTGATTATTGAAACAATATAACTATAATTGTCTTATTCACAGTAGCTCATAGTTTACATTAGGGTTCACTGTTTGAGTTGTACAGTTCTTTAATTTTTTAATGTTCTTAACAAATATACACTGAGATTTCCCATGTTAATCACTTTCAAATGTACTTTCAGTGGTATTAATTACATTCAGATTGTTGTCCTGCTTTCACCACCATCCATTGGCAAAACCCTCCTATCATCCCAAACAGAAACTGTGTACCAATTAAGCATTAACTCCCCATTCCCTACCCCCACCCTGGCCCCTGATAACCTGCATTCTAATTTCTGATTTTATAATTTGCAAATTCTCATTATTTCATAGCAATAAGAACATCCAATATTTTTCATTTTGTGCCTGGCTTATCTCACTCAACATGATGTCTTCAGGAATCATCAGAACTTCATTCTGTGTACAACTGTATAATATTCATTATATGTACATATGACTTTTTTTTAGGAATTCATCCACTCATAGACAGTTGAGTTGCTGCCATCTTTTGGAATTTGTTTTCCTGATTTCCTCCTCAGATTGTTTCTTACTACTGTTTAGAAACATAACTGATTTTTGTATGTTGATTTCATACCTCACCACTTTGCTGAATTAGTTGAATTTTCTAGTAGACAGAATGATAGCTGCAGGTGGTGGGAGATTAAAGAAACCATATATTGAAAAACAGATTTATGCATTTAAAAATAATTGTGAGAAGGAGACAGAAGGGCTTGAAAATACAGGAGATAAAGGATAATCAGTTGATTCCAGAGGTTCCTGGAGCTGTGGTAAGGGATGAGGCCCAAAACCAGATGGTAGAGGTTGGTAACAGCCTTGGAGAAGAGGAATATGACTTTCCAGGAAGGAACAAGGTGGCAAATAGTGATACATTTAATTGCTTTCACAGCCTAAAATCTGTGAAGTTCCCATCTGATGACTTTTATTTTCTCTTGAGCCTTAGATGGCAAGATCATCAGTCAAAAGTGAGGGGGAAGGTGAAGAAGTAGAAAGTGGGGGAGTAGATGTAGCTCAAGCGGTTGAGTACCTGTTCCCCATGTATAAGGTCCTGGGTTCAATCCCCAGTACCTCCTAAAAAAAACATGCAAGAAGAATAGGGAAGTTTTCATATTTTGGAGGTGGTGGTGGGTAGATCCTGAGACTGTTGGCTGTGGAGGCAGATGGACCTAAGGGTGAAAGCCCAGATCTTACTGCATCTCCATCACCTCACCCCCAAATCCAGATCACCATTCTTCCTACCACATGGAGTGGTTTCATAGGCAGCTATAAGACAGCACCATGCCTGACACAATGTAGGTGATCAATGGATATTCACTATATCATCGTATGCCCTTCATACTAAAATGGTATGTATTATATAATTATAGAAGTTAAACAAAATAAAGCAAAAACACTATCTCATTACACTTGCATGTAGATAGAAGACACATGTAGAATTTCAGAAACATTAAATGTGGTAAAAGGTGGTATAGAATGGAGGAACTGGGATATGATTGTAGCTTCTCTAAAGAACAGGAAAAAGGTCACTCTGGGACACTGGACACTTAGACTATTGGAACGTAAAGGCAGAGAACCAGGCTCCTGGCCTGGAAGGGAGCTCTGATCAAGGGGCTTCTGGTGAGAGCAGAAGGACCAGGCAGGAGTTCACTGTAGTTTGTTTCACATCTTGGAAGGACATCAGTGCACAGCGAAGAACACTAGCCACTATTTGCACTGTTTAATATTGAATCATTACTTTTGAAGACCAAAAGTATTTATTTTGGGAATTAAATATTGGTATAAGTTTGATATTTAAATTCTCTTAAGAAACTTATATTAGATAATGAATTTATTATACCTGACTTGTTTTGAAAATTTCTTATACCTTAAATGGCAGATAAACACACTCAAGAACATTAACAAATTTATTAATACCTTTATATCAAATCTGTACAAAAGTGAACTTAACTTTCTTCTATTTTGTCTTGAATTTTCTCATTTCTAGGGTTTTGTAAGCTTACCAGACACAAGAGGAGGTGAGATGAGGTTGCAGTTTTTGGTGTCAAATAACTGACTCCAGTGCTTGGTTGTGCCTCTAAGGGGATTCAAATCCCAAGGACAGATTATTAATTTCAGTAACAAAAATGTTTTCTTTTTCATGTCATGGCACTCTTAAATTATTTAACTTTTTTTAGTCCCCCCACCCTTTGTGGCTTTTTGAGTGCTGTCTGCTCTCTGTGTCTATTTGCTATGCATTCTCCTGTGTCTATATTTATTTATTTCTTATTTCCCCTCCCCCTTTGTGGCTGTCTGCTCTCTGAGTCCATTCATTGCATGCTCCTCTGTGTTCTTTCTTGTCTGCCTTTCTTTTGTTGCATCATCTTGCTGAGTTAGCCTCTCCGTGGTGTTTGCAGGCTGGGCGGCTCTCCGCAGAGTGTGAGCGAGGCTGCCTTCACCAGGAGGCCTCAGGATGGGAACCCAGGACCTCCCAAATGATAGACAGGAGCCCAGCTGATTGAGCCACAGCCACTTCCCTTTTATTTAACTTTTAAAATTGAAAATGTGCCTTTCCCACAAATAGGGTACTTTTAAATTTTGCTTGGCAGTCTTTGTCTTATCATTGACAAGTAATTGTCTTGTCATTACCATAAGCTGACTTAGTTCATTGGTATTATAAACACATGTATATTTCCCATTAGCATTTTATTAAAATTAGTAGGGGTTATTATAGTTAATAGAATTAATATCTTTAAAAGGGTGGAGGGTTCTAGGACATTGGACACACTCATTTATCTTTTTGTGTCTAGGGGCCTTTCTATTTCACTAGTTATTTGGATCACCTTATTGACCAGCTTCTGAGCTCTCCTCTCTTATTAATTCTCTTATTAATTGAAACCCTGAGGCTGGTAAGCTATTCCTACTTAGAGCGCTTCTCATTTTTTCTTTGGCTGTGATTCACTTAGGCTTTACTTTGCTCTATCCCATTTATACACATTGATAAAAATTGCATATACTGAACAAATTCACTTAAAATAAAAATAGCCATCTATATCAATGATTTCCCACTAATTAAATTAATAAAAGTGGAAATCTATTGTATCTACCTTTCCTTTGAATCAACAACCACCTTTTTATAAATTTTGTAGTGATGTCCCTCATTTGAATAGCATTATGAACATGTAGAATTCTTTAGATTCAAACTGACCAATTAACCCATAAGTTTCATTTTGCTCTTTTTTTTTTTTACAATTGATGGCTGATGCTTAAATTGTGGCTCACTGGAAAGCAAAGGCAGGTTCCTCTTAATGTAAACCATTCAGGACAGAATTCACAATAAAACTGGACAGCACAGATAAGCCATATGCCAACTCAGACAAACAAATGAGGAAAGGCCAAACAAACTGAAGCCAATACTTTAACTTTATTTTGGGTAGAGAAGTAAGAAAAAGCACAGAGTGTACAGAGTAAAATCGGTCTTTTCAAGATCTTCAGACTAGACCTTGCACTGCTTTGCATCTCAGTTGACACGGCTCAGCGGCAACACCGCACACGGAGAGGGAAGCCGGAACAAGGCCCACTGTTACGCTCCCCGAACCGGCAGCGCAGGAATCTACAAGAGCAGTCCATTCTCTGCTGAGGGCCTGGGAAGAGAAGGGGCATGTCAGGCACAGTGGGAAAGGAGGGAAGGGGAAGAGGCAGAGCAAGGCCAGGGGAGATGCTTTAAGAAGTGATGTGTCTGCCGCTAATCAACCAATATACACCAATCATAACAGGATGGAGAGAATTCACATTTGTCATAGACAAAATAAATCTTACTCTGAGTTGCTCATGAAGGATCATCAATCATTTACAGGTTTATCACATCCCCTGTGATACAGCTCCCATATTCAGCATTACTCACCTCTCATTCTAACCCATCCACACACACAAGCTTTTGAGCCCCACCTGCAGGTGCTAAGGAACAATGCAAAGAATCTGGTCTAGCCTCTGACCCTGAAGCTGCTGAGTCTCCCACTTGTACCACCTGGAACCCAATCCTCTGGTGTTCCAAGAACCCTAGAAGAGTCTCTAGCTTGAAGGCCCTCACTTCCTAATGCTATCATGGCTTCATGGTGGCACCTCTGGGCTCTCACCTGTAGCCTCTTGAGTGCCCCTTTCATCCCCCAGAAAGGAGATGGCCATATCGTGGTCCTGGGCCTCAGGCTGCTCCTCAACACGTTTTCTGAAGGGCTCAGCGTGGGTCAGGAAGGCCAACAGGACAACAGCAGAGAGGACAGTGAGGACCTTCATGGCTGAGAGTCACTGGGGGTCAGACCAGGACAGGAGAGCAGGAGGTTGAGTGTGGTGGAGAGGCAAGAGGTTCACTCCTGCCTTTATAGGTGTGTCAGGACCTAAATGTGTCAATACCTGAGGGTGGGGTGGCCAGCCCAACTTCCTCCTGTTACCTGAGTCACTTTGATGTTCCTCTGATCTGTTTCTCCCTCTACTTAAAATATGCATCTATTTGCTTGGTGTCCATGTTTGCTTTTCACAGGCGATGATGCTGTTAGGACCTTGATAAGCCTCCCTGTCACTCCTCTGTTCAAATATTTATGAGTAAAATTATTTGTGTGTGTATACCTCTAAAACAGTCTAGAAAAAAAGAAAATGACTACAAAGGGGCAATTATCAAACTGCATTGGACTTTTCGCTAGCAACATTGGTTACTAGGGGCCATTTTTTAATTTTATAAGAGAAAACAACTTGAATGTGGAATTCTATTTTGAGACAATATATGATTCAGATTTATGGGGGCAAGTGGTCTTTTTTTTGCATATTCACAGACAAAGGAAATGTATAGTACATGAATATTTTTGAAAAAAAATTGCTCAAGGATATATTCCAATAAAATAGAAAAGAGTCCAAGTAAATAGACTTAGAAATAGAAAAAGAGTTGAAAAAAGACTCATTAAACTGTCTATATTTTGTTTAGATTATTATTCCATTAATGGTTGATAATAAGGTTAGACATGTTAATACTGTTGTTAGGAAACATTATTAAACAAAGTAGACTGAATTAAAACAGTTTATGAATTGCCATTTGGAATTAAAATTCCCCAAAATCTCAACAAAACATGGAAATTTAAGAAGAAGAAGAGAACGAGGGGATTATGGATAATGATGAACTTAATATGAATATACTTATTTAAAAATATGATGAAAAGCTGCCATATTGACCAATGGAAGTCTGTATAACTAGGATATATAATAAATATAAAGATATAGTAGAAGGAAGAAAAGATACGAAGGAAGGAAATGGAAATGAATTCATTCTCTTTAACTAAGAAAGAAAATGTCAGGAATTATACTAGAATATGCAAACAAAATGCCAGGAAGGCCGTTCACCCCACCACCTGCTTGTGCAATTCCCTTTCTCCTCATCCAATTGAAAGTTCCATGAGGGCAGGGACCTTGTCTGCTTAGATCTTTGTGCTTGTCTGTGAGTTTGGGAAGGTACTGCTCTGCCCTCAGCTTTCTTTTTATTCTTATCTTCATCTTCATTTTGTTGCAAGGATAACATAATAAAAACCATGTAAAGTGTTTAGAGAAGTACCTCACAACTCAAAATATATTCCTGTTGTAGTTATTGTTTTTGTCATCATCAGCATGACCTGCTGAAATGTAAACACTAAGGAAGTGGTTTGGCACCAAGAAGAGATACAGCCATGCCTGGAATACACAGTTGAACTGGTGATCCAACAGCAACAATTGTGGTCCAGTGCCCAAAATGTCAGCTTTCACTGTCTGGTTGTGTGGGCCTCACTGTATCCTGTTGGTTGTGGACACCTGGTTGGCACTGTCTCAATCCACCATGCCTTCCCCTTCCTTTTACACTATTGTTGAACTCTGCGTACACAGCTCCTCTTGCTTCATGAGCTGAGCTGAGGTGGGGTGGGAGAAGGAAGTGCATAAGGGCAATTTATTCCAGTATGACAACACCCCACAGTTTCCATCGTGTGTGTCTTCATCACCCAGGTTCCTCTTTTATAGGAAAAAATTTACCTCAATTTTTCTTCATCCTTCACTGGTCCCCAATTTATTTGGGTCTAAATTCTGGGAAGAAAAATGAATGGCTAAAAATTTTAACATCCAGGTGTTTACCAGGTAGAATCCTGCATTCCCCACAAACCAGAAGGTGCCTGTGCATCCATGTGTTTGGGAACAGGTCACTCTCAGCTCACCTTTCAGCCTTAAACACAGCCCTGCCTTGGAACCTTCATCTCCTTGGCTTCTTTCTGGGAGAAGTATTTCTACGGCTCTCTAGTGCCATTTTGGAAAGCTTTTTAGTGTTTTAATGTGCTTATGAGTAATAATTAAGAATAAAATACCTCTCTTTTTGCAGCAGAGCATCCATGGTCTACTGTCCTTGACATCAAACCTACGGGCATTGAAAACAAAGCATAAGATGCACACTTATCTCCTCCACTTTGACCTACTCTTCCTTCTCCTATTCCACGGCCAGGACAAAAGCAGCACAGCCACCCCCTATGGAAACTTTCTTACAGATGGCATGAATTCCCATGACCTGTGACTTAGGAATTTAGGAAGAAAATGACCATGGCTGTACTTAGAAGTATGGTGAAAGGGACATGGTGTGAAAGGAGAGATGAACAGGTACAGAAGGTGCTTTTGGTGAAGTTTGTATTCCAGGCTAGTCCAGGAAACAAAAGATGTTCAGCTGTGCCCCTTGTGATGCTATTGGTCAAGCTGATGGGGAAGAACAGTTTATGGGCCTTTAGCAAACATGAACAGCAGGTGTGTACATGGAGCTGCCATTCCTAGACCAGAGGAGCACTGGAGGTTTGAGCCATCCAACCAAAACAGGCTCCTTCACCCTCAGCAATGTGCACATCAAACATCCTGAGGACAGACCCTTCTCAGGAGCTTATTCATCCCTGATCCTGCACCTCTGACTTGTATAATATCAGAGCTGGTATCTGCTTGGCTCCTGCTCCCCATCCAGGATGCTGACATCCAGGTGACCCACAGTCTTGAGGACCCTTGCTCTCTTCTGCATTCTCCCATGGCTGTGAGGCCAGCTGAGCCACCAGGAAGAAGCTGAGGTTCCCACCAGGAGGGGCCCTGGACAGAGGGCAGAGTGTGGCAGCTCCTCAGCTCTGGAGGATTCTGGGGAGGGACCTTTCCCTGTGTGAGGGGTTCTAGGCCCAGGTGTGCTCTTAACAAGCCTTGATGTCATGAGCAAGTGACCAGCCCCTCCAGCCTCTGCACTTTCCTCTAAGCTGAGGCCCTTGGAGCAGAGGCACCCAGCAGCCCTTGTGTTGCTAAAGGTGCTGGCTCTGGGCTGTTCACATGAGGTTCAGCAGCTGCAGCACAGAGACTGAGGCAGGTCTAGGAGAGGAGCTCATGGGCACTGGGGTCGGCATTTCAGGGCTCCCATGTCTGAGTGTGTGCTGGGTGTTGCGTGCATGCTCATCTGTGTGTATTTGTGCATAATGAGGGGTGGGGGTTGGTAAGGTGGAAACCTCAGGCTGCTGTGGGTGCAAGTATGTGTGTCTCTGAGTGAGTGTGTGTGGATGTTACAGGAAATAAATGAGAGACCAAACGAGGGAAAGACCCACATCCTGAGTGACCAGCCCATGGCCAGTTAAGTGTCCTTTTCCTGCTCTAAGAGGACCCATGGCCCAGGGGTCCTGGAGGCAGTGATTCCTTCCCTGGGCTGCTCCATGCCATGACCCACCCACTCACCACTGTCCCCAGGGCTCATAGAGAGCCTGACATGCCCCTTCTTTCTCAGGCCTTTAGGAGAAACCCTCCTGCCTCTACAGACCCTGAAGGTGCAATAGCCTGAGCCCCTGATTCAGGGGGTGGCCCCTGCAGGCTCTGCTGCTCTGAGCTCTGCCCACTGAGAACCAAAGCAGTGCAGGGTTCCACATGAAGGTGTGGAAATAGCAGTTGTACTTCATGTCTTTCTCCAAGTCAAGGTTTTGTCATGAGCTCAGTGTGTGTTGATGTTTTTTAAATTAATTTTTGCATGACATGGTAAGTTTATATTCTTCCAGCCATTAGTAGATAAGGTAAATGCTGTATCATCCATTACATGCTTGACCGGTGATGATGCTCACCTATGGCCCAGTGTTGGTACATGTGCGGCAGTGTCCTCACTCATTCTGGGTGTAGCTACAAGAAAGAGGGAGGAGTGTGAAGGCTCATGTGGGACTTGATGTTTTTTTCTGAGCAAAAGTAGGAAATGCCATGATGAGCCTTTGAGGTGGTAGGAGATGCTGGCATGAATTAATGGACAGCACTGGTGTTGATACTGGGGACACCTGAACTCAGTGATGGGTAAGACTTTTCCACTGCCCAGCCTCCTTCCCACACACTTACATCACCCCAAACTTGTCTCCCTCACCATCACCATCGACATCATCATATGATTAATGCTTTTTAAGCACCTCCTCTTTCCAGCACCTGTTCCTGAGCATAACTCAGTTAATCTCACCAACCACCTCTTGTAGTAGGCTCTATTATTCACTTACAAATGAAGGAAATGGAGATCAGGATGGTCAAGTGTAGCAGTTTGATATAACTGATGAATTCCAAAAAGAAATCTTGGATTATGCTTGTAATCTGATCTGTCCCTAGGCATGACTGAGTTATGATTAGGGCATTGTAATCCTGCCCCTTTCTGGGTGGGAACTCACAGATAAAAGGCATGGCAAAGGACAGACTTGGGGATTTCTGATGTTAGAGTTTGATGCTGAAGACCCAGGAAGTCAGCATGCAGAGGAAAATGAAGCAAACCCCAGGAATGTAGGAACCCAGGAAGCCTGAACCCTCACAGATCTTGGCAGCCATCTTGCTCCAAATACACTGGTGAGGGAAGTAACTTATTATTTATGGCCTGGTATATGCAAGCTCCTACCCAATATAAATACCCTTTATGAAAACCAACCAGTTTCTGGTATTTTGCATCAGCACCCCTTTGGCTGATAATACATCAAGTATTTTGATTACAGTCTGCCTGCTTAGAGGCAGCCTTGGGGTTTCATCTGTGGCCCTGAGGTTCCAAAATCTGTACCATAGAGCCTTTGTGAGAGTGCCTCCCCCCTGGTGGAGCTGCAAGGAGCAGCCTAGCACATGTCTTTCTGTGGATATATGTTGTCATTAATTTGGAGAAATCCCCAGGTTTGGAAGTACTGGATATAAGGTAGATATCCATTTTTATTTAATCAAATTTAATCATACATCCAAGGGGATTGATAAATCTGAATCTGTAGGGCAGGCTACAAATTGGAAAGTTGATAAAGATGATGTTGGATTCCCCAGGAGAAGCTGTCTGTCCGAAGTTGAGATAAAGAGTCTCCTTCCTGACTGCTGAAGTCCTTTAAGGTCTCTACCTCCTTTGTCAGTGGTAGATGTAATCAGCCACAGATGTAATCAACTGACCATGTTTGAGCCACCTGTTAAATAGTCACAGTAACTGTCTAGGTAAGGCTCGCTTGACCAAACAACTGGCCACCATAACCCAGTCAAGTTGACTCATGAAATTAACCCTCTGCTCTTCATGTCTGATGCAATAGTTACACCACTGCCCCAGCAGAGCAAGAGGTCCAGTTCTCTGCATCTCTCCTCCCCCACACTCGATATTGTTAGTCTTTGAAGTTTAGGTGTTGTAGTGGCATCTCGCTTTGGTTTTAATGTTTGCTGTTCCCTAATAACACTGTGAAGTATCTTATTTATCAGTATATCATAACTTATCAGGATATATATCCTACTTTGTGCAAGCCTGTCCAAATCTTTTGTCTTTTTTTCCCCCAAATTAGAAGTCTAAGATATTTTTGTATTTATTAGTTCATTATATAATATATACTCTAGCTACAAATCCTTTGACTGATATCTATATTAAGAATATGTTTTCTCATTCTGTGGCTTGCCTTTAATTTTCAGGAGCAGAGATTTTAAATTTTGATGAAGTTGGCAATGTTTTTCTTTTAATATTATTTTTTTGTGTGTTCCTGCTAAGAAATATTTGCCTATCCCAGATTGTGAAGATTTTCTCCTGTGTTATCATCTTTAAATGTTATCATTATTTGAAACCATCTCAGTATCTTGAATAAAAACCATGACAATTTCACTGGTTCAAGCTTTTACTGTTAGGACTATACTCCACCTCTGGTATACTTTATATGTATGGTGTGTGGTAGGAGTTGATGTTCATTATCTGTTTATTTGTTTGGTTAGATATCCTGTTGACCCAGCAGCGTTTGTTGCAAAGGTTTTCTCTTCCTCTCTGCGAAGGGAGGGTAGGGAGAATTGCTATGCTAAATAAATTATTTCACCTGGGGGTTCTCTAGACTCTGGTCAATCCCATATGACAGTACCCTAAGGACAGTCTTGCTGGCTTCCCTTGACCAGGTTGAGTTTCTCACATTTCAGCCAACACCTCTTGTCCATCTGCACTCAGAGACCTTTGCAAATCACTGCAACTTGCTGCTCACTGGGAAGGACAATGTTCTCAGGAAACCACTTTACCAAGGCCATGTGGTGCTCACTACTCTTCAGTAATTCCATAGATATGTGTGATTTTATGTTATCTGAATTGTTCATTTAGATTTTCTTGGTGCTACTTGAGGAAAAGATCTTCCATGTACTCACATTCTAAATTGGAAGTGGAATGTTTTCCTTTGTATTTTCAGTGAAAACCAGGTGATTTTGCTCATTCAGAGACCCACCATTAACTACTGGAAGTACCATCCCAAACTGGTTTAGGAGAGGATGGGGATGTAATTTACTCTTAGGAAGAATTTGAGGGTCATAAGAATACCACTAGAGGAGAGGGAAGGTTTTAAATTTTGAGCCTGTACTGGTCATGACCAGAGAGCAATATCCCAGGTTGGAAATGCTGATGGAGGTTTATCAAATGGTAGGATTGATCAGACTTGTATTCAGTTGTCTATTTTGTGGTTCTCTGTACTTTCCACCTATTATATAAAAACCTGCATTTTAAAACATCTATTACACATAACTGCTCTGAGTTACTTATTTTCTTCAGAAGGGGAAGGGAAGAATATAAGAGCAATGTGCCGAGTGAGTCAAAGTATGTTGGACAACAGCAGCTGTGGCGGAGGACAAGATGAAGAGTGACTCCATAAATCAGAAACTTACAGAAAGTTTACAATAGGAGGAATGTGCTCTGCAAAGGACTCCTTGGAGGTATCAGGGCAATTAGAGCTTCTACCATGGATAAGGAGGAGGGGTTCATTTGATTTTGATTAATAAAAAATGATCAATCCATTGTAATAGATGTCCACAACTTTACCTGCTCCTGTATCTCTGTATCTCTTTCTTTTGGAAAATATCTCTTTTACTCAGTGTGATTCTTGGAGGGGGAGTGGTTGTTAATCAAAGGTTCTTTGCCATAGGAGGAAGCATGTAGCACAAAATTACCAATAAGAAACCCTAAACCTATGAGCACAGTGTGTGGGCACCTGGGGCCAGTAGGACACTTAATATAAGGATGCTGAGGTGAGAATTCCCCTCAGAGAGGGGTGATAGTTTCCTTAATACAGAGAAAAGCTTTTGGAAAATGAAGTTAAATCCATAGGAGGAAAATGAAGCTGAAAGGACTCTAGTACTTTCTTCTCATGTCATTAAATCATTTTGTTCTTATTCGTTTGCTTTGTGTTATCTGCTAGTAAAATTGTTCTGAATAAAAATGCTATAAAGTAGGAAGACTTGCAGACAGTTGGGCTTACCCTTTTGTTTCCTGTGTAGGAGCCTTTTGAATTCTTGTGAGGCACCCACATGCTTCTCCAACTAAGCTCTATCCTAGATTTGAGCCATGCTATCCACTCCATACCCACAACTTTGTTAGTTTCACTGGGACATAGAGTGAAAACTGGCAAGTCATAGGCTGTTCTATAATTCAGAATGACACCCCAAATAAAAGCATAAATATGGAAGCTTGCTTGAAATTGATGTCAGAGCATGGGGATATCATTTGCTTGAGATTGGTTGAGACAGTAAGAAGGCACATGCAATACCATAGGAGCAGACCAATGTAGTTATGGGCAAACAATTCTACTGAAAATTACAGGCTAGGGAGCATCGTGGGTTAGTGCTGAAATCAACAGTATTTAGCTCCATAGATTTGGGAACCTTGACCTAGAATATGAGCTTCAGTGGAGGGTGTAAATTTGAATAATGTCATCAGCGTCTGAATGAATCACATGGACTTTGGTATTAACAACATATTATTGAAAGGCACTGAAGAGCCTGGAGAAGTTCTGACAAGGTGTTTAGAGAAACAGCTTAGGTTGAGGAAGACTGAAATGGTTGCCATTTTGTTGCCCAGTTTGTTGCATCAGCTTGTTTGCATCATTTGTTGTTATCAGTTCATTTTGTTCATTTTTGCATCAGTTTGTTTGCATCATTTTGTTGCATCAGTTCATTCCGGTGGGGACAGCTTGCCTCAATTTGCTTACATCATTTCTTGCATCAGTTTGGTCATATCATTTGTTGCCTCAGAACTGTTGCTTCAGTTCATTCCAGTGGGGACAGCTGTCTCTTAACACATTGATAGAACTCTATTTCTGGATAATTTGAACTTGGTCCTCGCATAGTCTGACCTAGGTAAACCAAGGGCAGAACTCTAAATCCTAGAATCCTTTGCAAATTAATCCTTCCACAAGTGAATTAG
This sequence comes from Dasypus novemcinctus, assembly GCF_030445035.2. Lineage (NCBI taxonomy): Eukaryota > Metazoa > Chordata > Mammalia > Cingulata > Dasypodidae > Dasypus > Dasypus novemcinctus. The sequence goes on along the minus strand of NC_080697.1, from coordinate 56,621,358 downwards.
TCAGACCCTGGAACTCACTAATTGCCAGGCATTTCCCCAGCATTTCCAGGCTGCCTATGTGAGCAGTTCCCTGGTTTTCTCCTTAGGGATGGAAACAGCAGAAAGGTAAGTGGTTAGTCCATGGTGGGTTAGAACCTGACTTGTCCTCATTTCAGCTGGATGGTGGAGCCCTGAGGAGCAGGGGGGTGCTTCCCATGCCCCCACCCCTGATAGCACAGGCTCCACACTGGGGCATGCCCTGGCCAGGCCTCTGAGCAGGATGCCAGCAGGGTCCAAACCTCCTCCATTGGGATGACCTCAGTAACTGTTCCCTGCAAGAGCCTTGATATAGAGGTGGAGTGGACATCACCAACTCAGTGTCCACAGGATAGAGGAATAGAGTTTGGATTAGATTGGACTTACTGATATTCTACTATGGAACTATTGTGATTAATAATGGAATAAATTGTAGCATTGATGTGGAGAAAGTGTCCCTTCTATTTTTTGAGTAACATTTATGTAAACCTAGTACACTTCCTGGCAGAGGGTGGCAGTCATGGTATACTAGTTACCATTTTAAAGTAAGGAAGAGTTAAGGCTAAAGGTTTTCAATGGGATTCCTATAACCTCAACAAATATTTATTGTAATACCAGGATTCTGAGTTGCACTAAGAATGATACAATAGAAAAAGAATATATTGTCTCTGCTTCTGATTTTCAAAATCTTAAGAACTAAATCTTTCAGCATGTCAATCCTTTTTGGATAGATGAGTCTTTCTATAAGCAAGAAAGTTTAAAAATGTATTTGAAACATTTCTGCATGCAAAGTGCTTTCCTGGTTAGATTACAAATTTCGTTACAATGTCTTCCTATACAGAAACCATTGTATCTTTTTTTTTGGGGGGGAGGGTCTGACTTGCAGCATTTTTTATTTTTGTTTTGTATTAGTAGCCACAAATGTTTTATATTAGAATATTGGTAAATCCACTCTAATCCATATTTTAATCCTTCATTCTGTGTGCCCTGGGATGGTGATGTCCATTCCACCTCTATATCAAGAGGGGGCTTAGATTCCACATGGATGAGGATGCAATTCTCCTGCTTGCAGTTGTAGGCACTCTCGGTTCCCTGGTCTGGTGACTGAACATCTTCATCTCCCTGTTAGCTGACCTGCGTAAGTTCAATGAACCAGAGAGTAGGAGTCACAACTTTTCTTGGACTCTGGGCCCAGCTGGCACATGGACAGTCCAGAGATTCAAGTCTCCTGAGTATATACGAACCCCAGCACCAACCACAGGTTCATTAAAAGTGATAATACAGTAATCTTAACTTAAATTTTTATTACACAATTAAATAATTCATTCTAATTATATATTATTTTTTCTGCTGATACATAGACCATTTTTTAATATAAAAATAGTCTCACAATATTGGACTTCCTGAGTTCTTATCTGTTCTGCATTTTTTTCTATCTCCTTCTTAAGGACCAGGCTTCTAGACTTCACTTGTCAGGTAGAATGACTTAAAATCTGCTTAAATCAGTTACTTAAAATCTTATGTGAGAAGATAAACATGCACCTTGGCCTAAAATACAGAGGTCTTTCTCAGGCCTGGACAGATCATGTGGGCCCTAAGGAATTCCCAGGAGCTCCTCAGCTCCAGCTCATGCAGTTGTGCCACTCCAAGCCATCTGCACCAAATTCCCCATGCAATAACCAGATGTTCTGCAAAGCATGGCCACATCTCTACTTCACATAATCATTCAGAGCACCGAGGCAGATTTCACCACATAGCGCAAAGGTGGAGGCTAACAAATCATTTGAGACCCCACAGCAAGTTGAAGGCTGGATGCTGGGCTGTGGCCATAGTAGAAGGCAACTGTCGAAGGAGGTGCTCAAAGGCTATTTCATGAGAAGTTCTGAACTGTGAAAAAGTCCCAAAGTAACTGTTGGATTTCCACAAGGCACAGCTGTAGTTTTGTCCCTTCATACATGGTTGTTTCCTGGAACTGTCTGTTTTGTCTTCTCTCTGAGAGTTAGAGAGCAAATGAGTGAGATCTGGCTGAAGCCTATGATTCTCAGAGCAGTCTTGTATGCATTACCTGGTCCTATCTTTGTCAGTTTTGGGGATCCCTGCCTTTTTGATTTGCAGTTTCTCACTTTTATGAAGAAAGTTGGTGTTGACTACTCTCTGATATATAAACAGCAGATTTCCTTTCTTCTGTTTCATTTTCAATCTTAATTTGTCTGTGCGGTCACCCCTTGGGCTGAAGTGTGGTTTTCTGGCCTGGCGAGGGGCGGCGGCCATGGTAGGCCTATTCCAAACTGCTGCCCCCATAATAGGGTGGTTGGTCAGGCCCACCGCCATCCCTGAAGGAAGCTCGGCATGGGCGCAGAGTGCCCTCGGGTCTCCCCTTCTTGGCAGCCATGCTTCCGCGGCCGCCCCTCCTCCTGGATGGCGCCACAAGATGCCTTGTGGGGCGGCACCCTTCTTCTTCTTTCTCCCTGGGCAGGCGCAGGGCGGAGAAATCCAGTCTGCCCTTTTCCCTCCCCCCGACAGCAGCAACAGCCAGGCGTGGGTGGAGAAATCCAGTCTGCCCTTTTCCCTCCCCCCGACAGCAGCAACCGCCAGGCGTGGGTGGAAAAATCCAGTCTGCCCTTTTCCCTCCCCCCGACAGCAGCAACCGCCAGGCGTGGGCGGGAAACTCAAGTCTGCCCTCCACCCCAGCAACAGCAGCCACCAATCACTAAACCCTGCCACTTCCCCCAGCAACAGCAACAGCCAATCCCTAATCACCACCCCTCCCCCATCCAGTACCTCCCACTGACCTTTCTCTGGCAACCAATCAGAACAGGGCATGGCTTCGACCAATCAGCCTTCCCCAGCCCCTATAAAACTGTTGCCTCTCCCTCAATAAAGTGGACTTGCGTGTTTACCTCATCTCCACAGTAGTTCTGCCATGCGCCCTCCAGTCCTGAGAGCCCCCGACAAGGGCCTGGCCTCCCTTGTCCCCAGTTTGTCACCTGCTTCTCCGGGCGACCCCCTCATCGCCGGCTTCGCCAGGCGACCCCGTCAGCCGAAACGCGCAACCCCTGTGAGACCGACCCCTCGTTCCAAGTGGGACCGACCCCTCGTCCCAAGTGGGACTGACCCCTCATCCGCAGCCAGACCCCACCTCTACCGACTGAGCAAGCCGTCGCAGTCTGTGTGTGTTGCATATTGGAACTTACACCCAAAGCACATGCAGCAAAAGAAAAAAATAGATAAATGGGACTTCCTCAAAATTAAACACTTTTGCACCTTTCAGGACTTTGTCCAAAGGGTGAGAAGGCAACTGATCAATGGGAGAAAATATTTGGAAATCACATGTCCGATAAGGGCTTAATATCCAGAATGTATAAAGAGATGTTACAACTCAACAATAAAGAGACAAATGACCCAATTAAAAAATGGACAAAATATTTATATAGACATTTGTCCAAAGAAGAAATACAAATGGCAAAATAAAGCACACTTGAAAAAGGCTGAGCATCACTAATGACAAGGAAAATATAAATAAAAACTACAGTGAGATATCACTTCATGCCTAATAGAATGGACACTATTAAAAAGACAGAGAACTACAAGTGTTGGAGAGGATGTGGAGAGATAGGAACACTTATGCACTGTTGGAGGGAATGCAGAATGGTGCAGTCACTGTGGAGGACAGTTTGGCAGTTCCTAAAGAAGTTGAATATAGACTTGCCATTTCACCCTGCAATACCACTACTGGGTATATACCCAGAAGAACTGAGAGCAGTGACAGAAACAGTCATCTGCACAGCAATGTTCATAGCAGTATTGTTCATGATTGCCAAAAGTTGGAAAGAACCCAGGTGTCCCTCAAATGAGGAATGGTTAAGCAAACTGTGGTGTATTCACACAATGGAATATTATGCAGCTGTAAGAAGAAATGAAGTCATAAAGCATGTCACAACATGGATGAATCTGGAGGACATTAGTCGAGCGAAGCAAGCCAGACACAAAAGGACAAATACTATATACACAAATATATTGTGTAACATATTATACGATTCAAACAATATTTTATATGTATCCAATATACGTTTAACTGAGAAATGTATGGTTTTATTCAACAGCATTTTTTTCTTTTTTAATAATTATATTTTCAACTATTAACTGTACCAAATAAAATGGAAAGAAAATGATATATTGTGATGTAAGAGGTCAGTGAGAGATATATTTTTTTCTCACCTAACAAGTGTTTATCCAGTTCACTTATTACAACTTGAAAATTTCCTCATTATTTTAAAATGCTGCATTCTCACATACTTCAATCTATTTCTTTACATGTTAATTAATATGTCTACTTCTGTGCCAGTTTCTCTCTACTTAACTTCTGTACTATAACTATTCTTTTAAAATCTTTAGAGTAAATCTCCTCATTACCTTTCTTTTATATGATTTTCCTTGCTAGTTTCACAGTTTATACTTCCCAATGAAATAAAAAAGAATTTGTATTAAGCTTATTTAATATTTGAGTTAATTGGATTCAATTTATAGATCCATATAAAGACTAGGTAGTTGATAATAATATGTCCTCCCACAAAAGAGCAAACTGTGCACCTGGTATAGATATGCAAGTATTTTTTATTGTTATTAGGATATTTTTATCCTTCCATCTAAGTAATGCAAATACATTTTATGAGTTTTCTATGTGTTTTATGGTTTTTGCTATGGTTGGATGTGATGTGGGAGTTTGATTTGTTTTTTGTTGCTATCATGGCTTTGATATTTTGTTGTGTATGGGAAGAGATTATGTACACATACACACATGAAATTTCAATATTCAATCTATGAAAGAAAATTTCAACATTGTTAGGCTTAGTTTGGTTGAGTTTTAAAAGGTTCACGAGACCTAAATTTGATGAGACTATACAGAAATTCAAATCTAAATGTCCTCTTGGTGCGACTACTAGTGCTAATTTTCCTACTGAGCAATTTGGCTACATATATATGTATACAATACACATGACTTTTGAGTGAGTAATTCCTATTCTAAGAATTTACTCTAAGAAGTTAAAGGGACAAATTTTCAAATAATATGTATGAAGATATTCCTAGTATCTTATGTTAATGTTCCTAATGATGAAAATTTGGAAACAGTGTAGATTGTACATCAACAGGAAATTTGTTAAATCTATCAAGATATACTCTTAGAATGTAATTCTATGCAGCCATAAAAATAATGATGTATGTAATACATGCACATTTATTTATATCTTGATTTGGAGAATTGTCCTTATCAGATTGTTGAGTGAATAAAGCAGATTACCCAACAGCCATTATGGTATGATCCCACCTTTAAATTGCTTTATTAAAGAGCCAATGCATGCACAAGTACATTCAATATCTGAAAAGATATTAAATATTATTATCCTTACTAAGTATTGGGATTTCAGGCCATTTATACTCATTTTTACATGTTCTCCTAATTTTTAAAAAAATGAATTATACTGCTTTGTTCTCATTGTATGCATTCTGCTTATCAAGTGATAGTGATTTTCCATCTATGATACTTTGAAGTTTATCTTCAAAAATAATTAAAGGGGAAAATGTGAGTCAACTTGAAGGAAATGTTTATATAACCAGAGGAGCCGTGGTGTTTCCTCAGCACCTGAATTATTTATTAAAAAATGTTCATGAGTCATTTTAAAAGCCCTTCTTCCCACATGCTGAATTAAGCTCTATCATTGTAAAATATAATGAAAAATATAAAAGATGATAATGTGTCCCAAAGCAAAGTGCAGGAAATGCCAGTTTGGTTCAAAGAACATGTAGATCACAATGAATATTCCTAGAGAACATTTTTTTCCTGGTATTTTTTTTAACAAAAACAGCTTTTGTTTAAAACTAGTATGTGCTAGGCAATATGCCAAAGATTTTAGGTGAATTATCTCAAGTGATTCTCATCAACTTATGCATTAGGCATTATATTGTCCCCATTTTAAGGAGACTTAAAGTCGCTAAACAATTTTTCAAGGGCCACCTAGCTAGTATGTGGCACAGCCAGCCTGAACAGACATTTTACTCCAAATGCCATCATACATACTTTTCTCCACATTTTTGCTTCCAATTTAACTTCATTTTCAGTCAATTATTTCTGCTCTGTTTATTTGAAAAGAACCTTAATATCGAGCAACATGAGATTTGTGAAATACATAAATTTATAAATTATATGTGCAGTTTACTAAAAAGTCATATGAATTATTTGATACTTTCATTTTTTAACCAATTTCCAAAATTGAAATATTTGTAAAAATATTGTCAGAGTAGGCGTAGCTGCCCAAATACAGGTTTGAAAAATATTAACACATCCTAATATGTCCCAGATCCATCTTTCAATTTTTCATTTTTCTCCGCTTTATTGCTTTTTTCTTTTTACAATAGTAATTCATGCTTAATATAGAAAAAAAACAAAACATAGATTGAAAGAGAAGTCTATTACCCAAATTGAATCAGTCTTCCCATGACAAGAAGTGTTTTGTGTATATCCTTTTCAGTTCTGTTCTGTCATTATATTTAAGTAAAACTGGTGCCACAGTATGTGTGCTCATTTATTACCAGGGATAATTTACTCATTACATTTTCTGTTATTGGATACTTGGATACTTGGTTTGTTCCCTGCTTTTCTCTTTTTGTTTTAATTTTTTGGCTGTTAATACAGCTAGCACAAGAAAAACTGCTGATCTGATGAACTAGAAATATAAGAGAAAAGAAAACAAAAACAGAAAAATGCATCAAAATTTTGAAAAAATAGCAAAAATGATTAAAGGCCCATATACAATTATAAAATTAGTCAGTGTTAAGACAAACTGACCAAGTCTGGAAATACTAGTGGCTGAGGGTTATGAATTACTGACCAATTTCTGGCTTAAGCCAAATTGAGTTTGGCCACAGTGTTTCTTTTCTTTTTATTTTTATACATAGAAAATATTTATTTATGTAAAATAAATAGGTGGTTCCATTTCCAGGGAAGGCTCTACAACTTCAAAAATCAAAATCACCCTCCAGGCTGCAACAACAGGGGCCTGTCTTAGAGATGGAGGGCAAGTCTCCATTATCCTACCTCTCATCCGTTTCTCCAATATTGCCCTCAGCTCAAAGTCAACCCTGCTGATGCTGGTCTTTTAATGATAGTTTTCCTTTGTTTTTTAAAGAATAGATCCATGTTCTAGGAAAGTCTGACCTTCTTCAAGAAGTAGCCAGTGAGTCCACTCTAACTTCTGGAGTGCTGACAGAGCTAGAAATGCCCTCTATCATATCATGACTGGGAAGAGACCCTTTCCCCACAGATCTGGCCTCAGAGGAAGTGGAGATGGGAGTCCCTCCTGGTTCCTGTAAAGGTGTGCAGCAAGGGCACCCAGGAAAGCCTGGGAGAGAGGCCACCCAGCACCAGGCTAGAGCAGCTCAGGAAAGCAGAGGATGGGAATCCATCTCCACTCACACAGTGTTCCACAGGATTGAAGTCTTGAAGGGAGAGAACATACATACATGAACACTTTTAGATAGTAATATCAAGTGATATCTGTGGTTTCCAACCCAAAATATTTTTTATCAATTTATTTCAAATGCATTTTATGGAGACCCATTCATAGTGTGCACTGTCCTAGGTCCTTAAGAAATCAAAGCTCTTCACCTCTTCTCAACAGAATTCATTACATCCCTCTTTGCTGCTCTCCTACTCACCTGCCCATTCAATAAATCAAGGCATAGATCCAGGTATATTTTACTATTTTGACTCAGTGTCTCTCTTAAGGAGACAAGTGCCTAATTTGTTTTGTTTCTAGAATATTACACTCTTTCCTTTATATTTACACCCTCTGTTTAGAGATCTTACATTTTTTACTTGTTTATAATATTAGTCCTAAATTTTGCACTTCCACAGAGATTTCCTTTGCCATTCGCTGGGGATTAACCACACCCTCCTCAAAGAACCATGTTCAGGTCCCAACCCCTGGTCCTGTGGGTGTGAGCCCTTTTGTAAATAGCAGCTTTGAAGATGTTATCAGTGAAGAGGTGCCCAAACTGAATGAAGGTGGCCCTTAATTGAATGTGGCTGAAGTCGTTTGAGAATATTGGACACAGAGAGAAGCTACAAGTAGCAACCAGAAGTTGGAAATCAAGAGAAAAAGAAAAAAAAGGAGAAGATGCAATGATATGCACTGCCATGTGACAGAAAAGGGAAGGACCAAGGCTCACCAGCAGTCAGTCCCAGAGTGCCACAATTTTTAAGAAAGCCCAGGTTTGCTGTTGTCTTGATTTTGCACTTCTCCTAGCCTCCAAACCATGAGCCAAAAAATTGCCATTTTTAAGCCAGCCTAATGGATGGTATTTGTTTTATTAGTGGAAAAGAAATAAACAAAACAAAGTAGAATTACTATGGCTAGAGATTTAAATGGAATTGGGAGACCATTTAGGAAGTTATCTTATGTGTGTCTTAGATATCACAAACTTCCAAAGTATACAAACCAAAATCACTGTTTCTGAGGACATCTGGACACCATGACCCAACCACAAGATCAAGAAATCAGTAAACTAACTTGAAGGACACCTAGAAACCCCCAAAGAGCCACCAGCCATCTTTACAAACTATGTATTCTTTTCCATTAAAAATCCTTCCTTGAAAACCCTAAAATGAGATATAATTTAGGTTGCTACTTGAATCTGTGCTCCATGAATTGCAATTCTAAGATCCCTAATAAATAAATGATTTTGTTGCCTTGTAGCACAATTTGTAATTTCTTGGTTGATGGTAGGAATGAAAATAATTTGTTACCAAAATGTGGGTGCTATGATGACAAATACCTAAAAAGTGGAAATAGCTTTAGAAGTGGGTAATGAGTAGAGGCTGGAATAATTGTGAGGTGCTTGATAGAAGAAAATCTAGACTGCACTGAAGAGACTATTGGTAGAAATAAGGATTTTAAAGACACTTCCCATGAGGCCTTAGAAGGAAGTGATGAACATGTTATTGGAATATAGAGGAAAGGAGGTCCTTGTTATGAAGTAGCAGAGAACTTGGGGAAATTGAGTTCTGATGTTGGATTGAAAGTGGAACTTGTAAGCAATGAACTTGGATATTTAGCAGAGGACAATCAAGATAAGTGTGGAAGGTGCAGCCTGGCCTCTCCTTGCAGGTTTTAATAAAATGTGAGAGGACAGGGGTAAGCTGAGAATTAAACTTTAAACACAAAGGAATGAGGAATTAAGGAATTTGAAAATTCTCAGTATATCCAGATAGCTTACCCTGAGAGTAGGCCTATAAGTAGCTCTATTAGGGGACCGCCCTGAGCTTTCAGGGTGTGACTCCCCAGAGAGCAGGTTTCTATGTGAGGGCTGAACTCAACAACCCTTTGTAAAGAAGGTGTCACTGAACATGGATCCAGTCAGCCATTTCAGGGGAAGTCAGGATTTGGAAATGCAGTTAACCAGGAAGGATCTGTGGGAAGTTCTGATGTCTGATAATTAGGACCCCCTGGAACTGCAAGCAAAACCAATAGATTTTAACAAAATTTGTAGGAATGGAAATAATTCCAGAAAGGTACAGGGAAGGGGTAAGTAGAGGAAAGAATGGCTTCAAGGGCAGAACAATGGAGACTGAGGACTAGACTGAAGAGTTCTCCTTGGGTCAAGAGAGTGGGCTCACCCCAGTGTGTGGACAGGGCAGGCCCACCCCTGTGCTTGCAGGAAGCAGGCCATCTGCCCTGGTGTTCAGAGCAGTTGGCCTTGCACATGATGTTCAAGGAGAGGGCAGCTACTCAATGCTCAGAGTTGGTGTAACATACACCCCTATGTTTGGGGAGAGCATGGCCGTAATGCAGGACTTGAAAGGGTTGGGCTGCTTCTCCCACAGGTCTCGAGGACAAAACATCTCTTCACAGGGGAGTGTCAGATTTGAGATCTAAAAGAATTTGCCCTGCTAGGTTTGGGACCTGTAACTCCTATTCTTCTTCTAAACTCTCCCTTCTGGAATGTGAATATTTATCCTATTCTTGTCTCTCCATTGTTTGTTGGAAGCAGATAACTTGAGATAACAATCTTTGATTCTCTGGTACCCTTCACTGCCCTTATTCCTCTGTATGCCTGCTTAGCTCTTGTGGTGGAAGAGTAGTTTTCCCATTACTTCAGGAGAAGCAGGGACTGTGCTAAGTACTCAGGCATTTTAGTAGCCTCTGGTACCCTAAAACCTTCCATTATTTGGCAAGCCTGACCCAGGGAAACACATTTACCAATGCTAAGAGAGGCAACAGACATGAATGCTTGGGTGACTCCAGGAAGGGCTGCTTGGCTGGATATTGCCAATTCAGGGATTTCTCTGGCTCACTAGTACCAGCATGATCAGAACATGGTCAGGTCATTAATGGCACATCCATAGAAGACTCCTCAAGAATGAGAAAGAGACTGAGCAAGCTTCTCTGATGCCCATGGGACCTCAGATTGGTGAGCAATCAAGATTTTGCAGAGTTGTGGAGAACTTGGGACAGGTTTATATGCTCCAAACAGTTTTTATTTTTTCTTCCTAGAAAGAAGATTAAATAAACTGAGGTGACCATTTTATTCTCACTCAGATTTCACTCACACTTTCCATTGGCAAACCCACAACTGCTAGAGCTTATAGAACCACACATCTCAGAATTGAAGAGTAGGCTTCAGGAGATCATGTAACTTAATCCCATCTTTATGTCCATGATAGATCCAAGACCCAGATAAGGAATTTACCTGCAAATCAATGGCAAAGCCAGAACAGGAAACTAAGTGTCCAAAATTTTAATGTATTACTTATTTTTTCTGCATAATATACTCTAGGTACCTGAAGATATTGCTAAGGAAGGGTCTGGGATACATGAAGCAATATGTATGGGGGTTACAAGCAGAGGTTTGAATGAAGCTTGCGTTGAATTCTTCTCATTGCCTCATCTATAGAAGAGCATTTTTAATAGAGCCTATCTCCAAGGGTTGCTGTGAGAATGTAGAGAAATGGTTATGTACAGCACTTAGCACAATGCTTTGCACACGGTGAGGACTATATTAGACACATTTGATGCCTATTTCCTGGTTTCCAAAAGACTGAACACTCCATATCTACATAGTTAAGACAATATCGTTCATTTAAATGGAATGGAAGTTTGAAAAGTCAACTTCTTATGTTCTCATTTTAAGAAGGATGTGGGTAAACTGGAGTGTACCCAGAAGTGGACAACCAGGCTCATGAAGGATTCAAAAACCCATGTCTGAAGAGCAGTTAAAAGATCTGATGCAAAGCAGGGAAGACTCCGGGAGAACATGTTAGATGACTTCAGATAGTTCAAGAGTTGTCATACAGAAGAGAGATGAATTTCCAGTTTCTATTTTGTGAACAGTGCTTCACATTTCTAGGTTAAAGTCATTCTCTGGTTCACACTGAGGAGGTCAATGTTGAGGAGACAAAAGGTAAACAAACTCAGTCTAAATTCACAGGCTGATACGTGAAATACGGGTTAACAAATAATGAAGGTTCAAATTAACTTATGATTGGGAAGGAGAAAATTCTCTTTTTGTAGTGATTCAGTGAGATCTGTTTTGCCAGAGATGGTGTTGGTAAGCTCAGCCGTCCCTAGGTCCAAGAGCTTGGGCAAGGGGGTTTGGGTAAAGTACAGAGTAGAGAACAGCCAGCATTTTGTTTTCTCATTGGAGAGAAGGAGCAGCAGGGATGCAGTTGGAGGGTCCTCAGCAAGTGACCCACCCTCCTAGAGCCCATTGCCAGGGTGTAGCCCCAAGCCTTCCTAATTCAGCTCATCAAGAAGAAGGATTTATGAGGAAAGGTTCTCTCACTCTCTCCCTCCCTCCCTCCATCCTATCTTTCCCTTCCCTCCTTCCTTCCCTCCTTCCTTCCCTCAATCCCTCCCTCCCTCCTTCCTTCCTTCCTATCTTCCTTCCTTCCTTCCTTCCTTCCTTCCTTCCTTCCTTCCTTCCTTCCTTCCTTCCTTCCTTCCTTCCTTCCTTCCTTCCTTCCATCTTAATTTCCTCTCTCTGAGTCTCTCTCTTGTTTCTTATTCCAATCTCTCTCCTTCCTTCTGTTATTGTCTCCATTTCTACTTTTCTTTTCTTAAAAAAAATCACCCTCATAATATTAGACTTAATTTTTCTCGCTTTCTAAAACCTCCATTGATTTCCCTCAGAATTTATAACCAAAACCTTCAATATTACCAGACCCAAAGTGGATGTTTTTCTGGCTCTTACCTGTCATTCTGAACTCTAGCCTTGAACTAAATCTACTCAATTTCAGAACCTAAAAGGACAGTAGACTAAACCCAAGAATCACAAAGACCCTGGGTTTTTGTGTCATCTTAAATTTCTCTCAATTCCTTTCCCAGAAATAGCCTTATTTCTGTTTCCCAAGGGTATGTGGGTGAAAATTTCAATCTGTGCTTAATGCACAAGTTGAGATTCTTATTCATGTCCTGGAAGAAAAATCAAAGACTTTCATGGAAGAATCAACATGTAACAAAAAACTACTGCTGCATCTGTATTTTAAAACCTAATTATCTCATGTATGTGCTTTTTTGTGTGTTTGTTTTTTTTTAATACTAAGTGAGATGGTCCTCTGCATGAGAAAGGCAAGTAAGAGAAACAATGAAGAAAGAAGAAATTGGGAAACGTAGAAATGTTTGGGGGAGAAGTAAGGCAATTTTTGCATTGTGGTAACAGAAGTATTCTGCAAAATTAAGAGATGTATACCCCAGGCTTGCTCCGGGAAAGTTTTTCGACACTTCTGACTGGCCATGGTTTCTTCATCTGTAAAGTGAGTAGATTGGGCTAGATGATCTCTGAAGCTCCAGTAATTTTAATCAATGGAAGTATATGAGAGAATAAAATAGCATGCATATGAATTGGAATAAAAGGGGTCCATTATAATAATTTATTATTTATATTTCATGATTGAGAAAGTGGTAAGAATTTGGCTACAAAATTTAAAATCTGCAAGAGTTCAACCATGGGCTAGTGACAAAATTGAAAGTCTATAGTTTTCTCTCATTTAACAAAAGCAAATTATACAATATAATGAAAGGAAAATGCAATTAAAGACATCATAAAATACATAGGAAGAATGTTATAAAATATTCAGGATTCAAATGAAGACACTTATTGAAGGATAACCAAAGAATATATTAAAACAACACAAAGCCTTTTAAAGTGCAACTTTGCTTTTAGATAGACTCAAGTTTACATGCCATTTTTCTTAAATAAAACCTTCAAATTCAATGCAATTATCAATTAATACAGCTATATATGATTTTTTACTTTGATATGGTGATTTAAAATTTATTTTTAAGAGTAAATCATTGGCATGGCTATGAATTTTTTTTAAAACTGATGAGAAAGCCTCAACTATCTTGAATGTTAGGAACAATATTAGTTAATACCACCTAGTATTGGCCCAAGAAGAGACAAGCAAAAGTGGAAGAGAGAAGAATCCACACTATGACCTAGGGATGACATTTCATCCCTGACAAGATTGGCATTTAAGTGTCTGAAGTGTTGCCACTTCTGTTCTCTCCAGGATGTCCCGATACACTCTATATATCAAGGTAGACCTGGCCATGTTCAGTTCCTTAGCATTCTGTATGATTTTGTTTCTTTTCTGTGCATAGACTCAATCTTCTAGTGAACAGAGCTATGAACCCAGACGTGTCCTTTATATGAAATGCCATATGATTAAAGAGTGATGAGATTTCTGTGGGTTCAAGAAATACACATTCTGGGTGGGGCAAGAGACAACTTTCATGCCACTGTTTTTCAGAACAGCCTCTATCCCAGGGAGATTATAGAATTGAGGACAAAATTTTCTGTGAATACATAGATAATTAAGTACACACAAATAAAACAAATAACTTTAAGGGGAAACAAACTTAATCAATGTAAAAAACAGTCATTGAGAGTAGCCATGAATTTAGTCTAGTGGATGAGAGAGTACAAGGTAAAGGGAAAAATCGGAAAAATATTTGCAATGCTAATGATAAAGGATTAAATACTCAGAGTTCTTGGAAATTAGTAATAAAATACAAGTAACCCAACAGCATAATGGGTAATGTGTATGTACAGGTAAAAGGAAACAAAAATAACAAACATAAAAATGATTGATCTCAGAAATAATTTTAAAAGGATATATTAAAGCAACCAGGAAAATCTAATATTTTCCCATATTATTTGCAAAGTTTACAACAATTGATACTAAACAGTATTGTATTGGAAAGAATATTGATAGTCACAAGCTTCCTTCATGCATTGTCACTAAGAAGATAGAGTGGTGCAACAGTTTTTGGAGCAAGAAATTTGGCAATATCTATTAAAATTTGAAATATCAATAACCATGACAGTACATTTCTAGAGATTTATAAAAAAAAGATTACCCACGTACTTTTCTTTTTTTTAAGATGTATTTTTATTTTAAAATATCAATCATTTGATAATCTGTCATTGTACAGCCTGAAATTACCTGAAAAGGAGGCAGGGTGGGGTGGGTGAGCTAAGCCAGGCAAAATCTTTCTGGGGCCTTCCCAGGCAGTAGCTTTGATAGCTGTCAGATCTAGTGACTCTACTGATTCCATGGGTCTATTTGCCTGGTGTTTGCACCAGTGGAACCTAGAACCCTCATATTCCCACCTGCCTGAATCTCTGTTACACTCTCCTCCCTCTACACCAAGACACCTATGGTTCTGTACACATCTGTCAGGAACACTAAAACCTCTGCTTGCTTAGGATGTGACTGTTACTCTCTGAAATTATTCCCTGCTCCAAATCATCCCCAAGAGGATGAAACCTTGATTAAGTGGAGGTGTCAGTCACTTGGAATTAACACTCCAGGTGATGGGAATAGGAGGTTCTTGCCTCATCTAAAGATGTGAGAAGAATGGCACACATTTTTAAAATGAATACAGATTTGGGATTAGAAAAGGATCAGGATAAGACTCAACAAACATCAAAGAATCATTTCATCATATCACAATTTATATAAGTTGCACTGGAACCATCCCATCACATATTTGATAGGTCTAATTCCCACTTGCAGGTGAGCTCAGAATGCCTTCCTTGAGCACAGCTCCTATGTGGAGAGCTCCAGCTCAGTTTACCTGTTTGAATTATTTTTCCCTTAACTCCTTGGTCACATTGTCCACAGCAGGGATAGGTCTTTTGTTCAAATAGCCATCTGTGTCATTGGTCTACCAGGTGCATAGAGGGGGACATGATGCACAAGTTTTATCCAATAGGGCACAAAATAGCATATGATGATTGGAGAAACATATGAAATCCACTTCTGCAGGTACTTTTCATTTGAACAGGACAGGAAGAATCATCAGTTGTTTTAAGGGCAGGGACCAGAAGGCAGAAAGAAAGCAGAGAAGCCACTAAGGGAGAAACTAAAATACTGAGAAAAGTATTGAGAACAGGTAGGATCTCCAGCAACACAAGGAAAAATATGGAAAGACTGAGTTGGCAAAATGGCAAAGCCTAGTTTCGGAAGTAATGGATGCCTTTCTCTGTCTTTGGAGAATGGAAATATATTATGTGGATGTTTATACTGGAGAATTAGCCAACCTGTGGAGACAGAACACAAGTGTAGAGTATACTGGGAAGACTGATTCATTTGTTGCCTTCATTGTCATGTTGATGGCTCTCTAGTCTAACAGCTCCATTATCACACATCTCTATCTGCCTGATATCTGCATTTCTTGTTGAGTTAGTGTTGATAACAACAAGTGATAATAGCCCTTATTTCTCCCCAATTATATGAATATCTGAGTCCTTGGGCTACAGCCCCTTCCCTAAAGTGATGAAATTCCAACATATTATTAGGGTCATAGAAAGTGTGATCCCCATATTTTACAAAGAAATGGGGAGGACTTGCTCATGCTTGAGCATAGGGGTCATAACAAAAGCTTTTTCCTGCCTCAGGTGAAATGAGGCACAGGCTGCAGTTAAAGAGGAATTAAGTGAAGCACAAATCAGCCTGAGGTTGGGCAAAGATCAAGGAGAAAATATTTTAATATGATCTATTTACTTGAACTTCTAAGACCCACTAAGCAAGCTATTTGATAGCTGTTCTTCATAGTTCTGGGAATCCTCTGGAGACTTTGCTTCTCAGAGTAGAGTCTGTAGCTCAGTTTACCTGCTCAGAGTGCTGTGGCCCTTCTTCCCTTGGTACACTGTTTACATTAGAGGCAGCCTTTTCCTAAGGGCAGTGTGTTCGTTGGCTGGTTGGTTAAATATGAGCTGAAAAAAACACAAAATTTTGCCCTACATAACAATTATATAAGGTGGCACTGAGTTGAATAAAAGACATCATTTGGGGGGGAGGGGTGGGAGTTTGCTCAATAAGCCCAAAGAAGGTTTCATTTTGGGGGACCAGAAGACAGAGGACACCAGCAGTAACTGTTCAGGAAGGACAGAATAATCAATTAGACCCAAAATAGGTGAGAAGTTGAGAAACATGAATGTTGAGGACTGTCATTAGAATTCAGCAGTATGGAGGGTGTTGATTTGACCAGATCTCTCTCAGGGCTTGGAGCAGACATAACCCTGAAAGCAGTAGGCAGAGGAGTGAAGGAGCAGTGAGGTAGGGGGTGAAGACAGGACAGAGAGTTTCTTTGTTTGGGAAGTTGGGCTGTCATTGTGGTTGCCTGGAAGAAACCATTTACTAGAGCATATTTTGATGCTGGCAAGAGCAAAGAAGTGGAGAGGAAATTGATGGAGATGAAAGAAAGAGAAAGATTGCAGGAACAAACTCCCAGGCAGATGAGAGTGGGAGAAATCCACAGCATCAATGGAGGGGGTGGCCTTCCAATGACTTCAAGCCACTTTTGGGTACAACTATACACTGGACATTTTCCTTGGGATAAGGGTCATTGATGTGTGTTCACAAATCTAACATTCACATATCACTACACTACTTCAGGCCATGTGTATTCACTCAGATTTTGCAGGATTCATGGTTCCTGTACCTACATGTTCTCATTTTAAAAATCTAAATGGGAGGTCAATTTACCATTTTGCTTATGATGTTATTTGGGACTGTAGTATTTGTTAGTGTTTCCATCACAACTTTAATACCTTATGAAATACTTGTGCATTAAGTTTCTACTTTTCGTAACTGAGGACATATCACAAAGGAGAAGTAACCAAGAAACAGACTAATTCAACAAATATATTCAATACCATCAAGGTGTTTGAGAATATATTGGAAGTAATGTGAACCACACAGTGTCTCAATGTATGTGCAGACTTTCTGAATGCAGTGCTTGTGAAGAAAGTAGCCAGATTTCTATGGTGGTGTAATTGGTCTGATAATTCAAATCTAATTGAGATCAAATGTATTGCAGCACACTTTCTTCTGAGCCTGCAAAAAGGCTCAGCCCACTTGACCTTCACACTCTCGACCACCCACATGCTGAGAAAACCTGGCATCATCTGAGAGCATGTATTTTGGAGGCAGGGAGACCTGGCAGGCAGCCCTGGGTTTGCCAATCCTTAGCTGACAGCTTCCTTTTTGCAGACTGATCCAGAATTGGACTGCCAAAGAAACACAGGGGTAGGAAATAAAGATCTGCTGTTCAGGATTGGACACATGGTAATTTAGCCCCAGGAGCAGATGCTCCTAGGAGAGGACTTTGACCCTCCCCAGGTTTTTGAGCTGGCCATGTCACACCAAGCAGCACATTGTCCCACAATTGCAAGCATATATATTATGTGGACTTGTATGCATTTCTCTCATACATGAAAGTCTTCTCCAAGTCACCCACCAGCAGACTTCTCTGCTCTACTTACTTAGAAGTGGATCACAGACACATGCCCTCATCATAAAATATGCCAGGAAAGCAGGGGTATGGCTCTGTGAATCTCTAGGAAAGGGATAGAGCAGCTATTGGCCAGAAAACAAGTGTCTGCCACAGGGACTTTGGCAAGAGTAGTTTCAATATTGAGCTTGTGGTAGAAGCCACATTGCAGACAGTCAGGGTATAAATGGAAGTTAAAATGAAACAGTGGATATAGGCAACCTTTCAAGAACATTCCTTTACCTATGAAGAGGAGGAAAGACAGGTGGTGAGAGACAAATAAGATCTATATTGAAAAAAAGATTTATGCATTTAAAAATAATTATGAGAGGGAGACAAATGATTTGAAAATACAGGGGATAAAAGGATATTCGGTTGATTCCAGAGGTTCCTGGAGCTCTGGTAAGGGATGAGGCATAAAGCCTAGATGGGGGAGGGTGTTATCAGCCTTGGAGTAGAGGAATATGTCTTTCCAGGAAGGAACAAGGTGGCGAAAAGAGATGTATTTAGTTGGTTTTGCAACCTGAAGTCTGTGAAATTCCCATCTGATGACCTTTATTTTCTTTGTGCCTTAGATCACAAGATCATCAGTTGAAAGTGAGGTGCAAGTAAAGAAGTAGAATGTGGGGGAGTAGATGTAGCTCAAGTGGTTGAGCACCTGATCCCCATGTACAAGGTCCTGTGTTTAGATCTCAGTACCTCCTTAAAAAATATATGCAAGAATAGAGAAGTTTTGACATGGTTTGGAGGTCGTGGTAGGTAGATCCTGAGACCACTGACTGTGGAGGCAGATGGACATAAGGATGAAAGCCCAGATCCTTACTCTATCTCCATCTCCTCACCTCCCAAACCAAGATCACCATTCTTCCTACCCCATGGCATGACATGATAGCAGCTATAAGACAGTGTGATGACTAAGAAAACATCGGTGATTAATGGATATTCACTGAATCATCATATTCCCTTGATCCTAAAATGGTATGTATTGAGCAATTATAGAAGTCGAATTAAATAAAATGAAGCATAAGCACTATCACATTGCATTTGCATGTAGATAGAAGATGCATATAGAATTTCAGAAACATTAAACGTGGTGAAAAGTGGTATAGAATGGAGGAACTGGAACATGGTTGTAGCCTCTCTGAAGAACAGGAAAAGTTCACTTAGGGACACTGGGACACCTAGAATATTGGAACATAAAGGCAGAGAAGAGGGTCCTGATGTGGAAGGGAGCTCTGATCAAGGGGCTTCTGGTGAGAGCAGAAGAACCAGGCTGGAGTTCATTGTAGATTGTTTCACATCTTGGAAGGACGTCAGTGCACAGCAAAGAAAACTCACCATTATTTGCACTGTTTAATGCTCAATCAATAATTTGAAGATCGAAAGTATTTATTTTGGGAATTAAATATTGATACAAATTTGATATTTAAATTCTCTTAAGAAACATATATTAGATAAATTTAATATGCCTGATGGTTTAGAAAACCTCTAACAACTTAATGGCAGTTAACCATACTCAAGAAGAATAACAAACTTACTAACACCAATATATTAAAACTGTACAAAAGTGAACTTAACTTTTTCTCATTTGTCCTGAATTGCCCCCTTTCTAGGGTTTTGTATTCTTACCAGACTCAAGAGGAAGCTAGATGTGGTTGTTTTTGGAGTCAAATAGCTGACTCTTGGACTTGGTTGTGCCTCTAAGATGATTCGAACCCCAAGGACAGATGATTATTTTCAATAACAAAAATGTTTTCTTTCAACATGTCATGGCACTCTTAAAAACTGCCTTTAATTGACTTTTAATATTGAAAATGTGCCTTTCCACAAATAAGGTGTTCTTTAAGTTTTGATTGGCAGTCTGTTTTATAAGTGTCTTGTCATTATGATATGATGACTTAGTTCCTTGGCCTTAGAAACACATATATATTTCCTGCCTGCATTTTATTAAACTTAGTAGTGATTATTATAATGAATAGAATTTAAATCTTCAAAAGGGTGGAGGGTTCTGACCAGATCCTTTCTAGGACATTGGCTCACTCATTTATCTTTTTGTGTCTTCGGGTCCCTGTGGTTCACTAGTTATTGGTATCACCACATTGAGCAGCTTCTGGGCTCTCCTCTCTGGTTAATAATTGAATCCATTAGGCTGGTCAGCCATTCCTCCTTAGAACGCTTCTCATTTTTTCTTGGCCTGTGATTCACTTAAGCTGAAGTTTACTCTATGCCTTCTATAGAAACTGAAAAAATTGTATATATTGAACATATTTGTTTAAAGAAAGAAAAGCAGAGATTTTTATTTTTGATATAGTTCATGACTGTTTTACTTTTAATATTATTTTCTGGTGTGTTCCTCCTAAGAAATATTTGCCTTTCCCAGGTTGTGAAGATTTTTTTCCTGTGTTATCATCTAGGCAACTTATTTGAAACCATCTCAGTACCTTGAATAAAAACCATGACAATTTTGCTGGTTGACAGCTTTTATACTTAGGACTATACACCACCTTGGGTATAATTTTTATGTATGGTGTGTGGTAGGAGTTGGTGTCCATTATATGTATTTTTTTTTTTTTTTAGACAGATATCCTGTTGACCCAGAAGTGTTTGTTGAAAAGTTTTCTCATCTCACTGGGGAAGAGTGAGTAGGGAGGAATTGTTATGCTAAACAAATTATTTCACCTGGAGGTTCTCTACACTCTGGGGGTCCTCTAGACTCTGGTCAATCACATATGACAGCACCCTAAGGACAGTCTTGCATCTTCCCTTGACCAGGTCAAGTTCTCACATTTCAGCCACCTCCTATTCTGTCCATCTGCTCTCAGAAGCCTTTGGAATTCACTGCAATGTGCTGCTCACTGGAAAGAACACCGTTCTCAGGAAACCACTTTACCAAGGTCCTGTGTGTCCACTACTCTTCAGTAATTCCATAGTCTTGCATGATTTTATGTTAATCTGAATTCTTCATTTAGATTTTTCTTGGTGCTACCTAAGGAAAAGTTTTTCCACATCCTCACATCCTGAATTGGAAGTGGAATGATCTCCTATATATTTTGAATGAAAACCTGGGGCAATATTGCTAGGCAAGAGGCCCATCATTAACTACTGGAAGTACCATTCCAATATAGCTTCAGATAGGACAGGGACATAATTTCCCCTGAAGAAGAACTGAGGAAGAATTTGAGGGTAGTAGGATGACCATGAGAGTAGAGGGAATGGTTG
Source organism: Dasypus novemcinctus (assembly GCF_030445035.2). Taxonomy (NCBI): domain Eukaryota; kingdom Metazoa; phylum Chordata; class Mammalia; order Cingulata; family Dasypodidae; genus Dasypus; species Dasypus novemcinctus. Next base: position 56,600,287 of record NC_080697.1, on the reverse strand, counting down.
TAATTTTGGGCCTAGACTGGTCATGACCAGAAAGCATTATCCCAGGCTGGAAATGCTGATGGCATTTTACCAAATGTTATAATTGATCAGGCATTTATTTTGTTGTCTATTTTGTGGTGCTCTGTAATTCCCTCTTATTATATAAAAGAATCACTTTAAAAAATCTGTTACACATAACCCTGCTCACTGTCCCCTGGGCAGAATGACTGAGCTAGTTCCAAATACCCAAAAGCAGGTCTCTCTGGAGGTGTGCAGTGTTGGGTCCTGTCTATAGGCCATTCGACTGGCTGGGCTGAGGCTGCTATTCCCTGTTAGGTCAATGGCCCGTTACTTGCTCCTTTACTCCACATCATGTCCACAAGCAGAGCAAGGAAGACTTGAACTCAACATATGGAGTTGAGCCAAGGAGTTTCAGTAAAATTCCTACAACTTAAACAAATATTTATTATAATACCAGAGTTCTGAGTCGCACTAAGAATGATACAATAGAAACAGAATGTATTGTCTCTGCTTCTGATTTCCAAAAACTTAGGAACTAAATCTTTCAGCATGCCAACACTTTTTGGATAGATGAGCCTTTCTATAAGCATGAAAGTTTAAAAATGTATTTGAAACATTTTTGCATGCAAAGTGCTTTCCTGGTAAGATTTCAAATTTCATTTCAATTTCTTCCTATACAGATACCATTCATCTATTTTAAGTATTTGTGCATGGAAGGGTAAGACAGGAGTATAGGGATACAATTGGGTGGGGCTTTGCAGGCTTGACAGGGGTAGAGTTGGGATGATGGGTCACATGGTTCAAGGAACTGGGGGAATTGCTGGGAGGGGGAATGTGAGCATGGGAGTTTTTCAGGTATGTGGTTGAAACTGCAATGTTGAGGAAACTCTTTAGAAAATATAGTAAGGAAGGTTTCCTGGTTTAAGTTGTTTGACAGGGGACATCTGGCAGAGAGTGTACCTGGAGCAGGCTTCTAGGGAGTGTGAGAGTGCTATCATGTCATAGTGTGTTATATCAGTGGATGGAGACCCATACAATGGGTGTGAAGGTGTTGCGGGCCCATCCTATGGAGGCCTGGTGATCTCAACAGAGGGGAGGGTGTCTCTCAAGAGCATGGTTGGATCTCAGTGGGGGAGGACAGACCAGTGTGTTAAGCCCTCAGCCTTGTGGCAAGTATCTATGAATCTTGTCCTTGCCCCAAGGGGAGGGGAAGAGAAAAGTGGAATAGTTGGAAGTGGGCATAACTGGGAGGCAGTAGAAGTGTTCTGCATGATCCTGCAGTGATGGATCCAGGCCATGTTAAATATCACCAAGAAATTATAAAGGTATATAGCCTAAAAGGTAAACCATCAGGTAAATCGTAATGTAACTGATAATATTATTAAAATGTACAGACTAAAATGTAAACCAAAATGGAACCGTGGTTGGTAGCTATGGATCATTATTTGTAAATCTGATGAAGGAATGTATCATTCACATGTAAAAAGATCATTACTAGGGAAGGGAAAAAGGGTTCGATGTTGAGTATATGGGAGTTTCCTATAATATATAAGTGACAATATTGTGAACTAAACCTTTTTGAAGACATAATAATTTAATAAAAGGGTGTAAATACTGAGAAATAAATGATTGCCTTACCACTGTACATACAGGGCAACACCTATTACAGTGATGAAAGGCAAAACATCAAAAAATTTTTTCTTAATATTTTTCATTTGTTTAATACCCCAATTTATATTTTCCTTTATTTTAGTTTTTCTGAATTATTATGTATTCCTTTTCTAATCTTTAAACCTATCATTACCATGTCATTTTTCCTATTAATTGAATTTCAGAATATATTAGACTTCATTTTTGAAGAAGTTTTGGATCACAGAGGGGTTCAACTAGGCAGAGGAGGAGTAATGATGTGGGGTGTCACTGATGGGGGATGTATGGATGGAAGGGAGTTCTCCAAGACATACATATATGGTACAGAGTTATGGTCAAATGTTCCTTGGCTATTGACATAGAGGATAGAGTTTCACATGACAATGGATGGAGTGCTGAGTTTCCATTCTGGGAAACTCTGTCACATTCCCCAATGAAGCAGCAACAATCCTCCAAGTACAAGGTCAAATACCTGTGTTGGAAACTGAGGCACAGTGGTTTCACCAGGAGAGATGTGCTGTTTCCATGGCTATGCTTGCAACCTAAGGAATGCAGTAATTAAGAGTTCCCAGCAAACAGGATGAGGCTGTTAAAGACTGAAAGAAAAGATGAGCAGATAACATTTTTGTAGTAAATAGTACACTTAGATTGTACCTTGAGATAAGATTTTTTAAATTCCTTATGCTATGAATAATGCTCATGGTTAACTGCTTGTTGCTACTTGTACTCTTGAGAGTGGGGTATATATAGAGCCCCTTGTGAACAATAAAATTTTCTGGTAAGTCTCTACTCATAGATCCCCTTATCCTAGCTCTCTCATTCTCTTTCTTTCTTTCTTTCTTTCTTTCTTTCTTTCTTTCTTTCTTTCTTTCTTTCTTTCTTTCTTTCTTTCTTTCTTTCTTGCTTTCTTGCTTTCTTGCTTTCTTGCTTTCTTGCTTTCCAGTGATGCAACTAGGAAAAGACTTGAATAAAAGGAGGAAATGGTAAACACAAATGAGGTTATATGGTTAAGAGACTTCAAAATGAGCCAGGAGGTCATCAGAGAGGGTCACACTTATGCACAACTCAGCAGGGTCTCAGAGACAGTCAATGTAGATACAACCCCAAGTACTGGTGCTCCTGAGGGTGCAATGATACCCAGGCCCTACAGTGATGACATATGGCTCTGGAGTTCAGTACATTGCCAGTGGGTCCTACTTTGGAATTTATGATTTTGAGTGTGATGGAGTGGGGCTCAGATGTGACCTCTCTATGCATGCCTCTTCTGTCACTTTTACTGAATCTGGGATTGGTGCTGGGGTTGTTGTATGCTCAGGACAGTTGAATCTTTGGATTGTCTATGTGCCAGCTGAGCCCTAAGCCTCAGCAGAGTTGTAACACCTACTCTCTGGTTCATTGGACTTACTCAGATCAGCTAAAAGGGAGGTGCCCAGTGTACTCAAGAAGGAGGAGTAAAATATGGATTAGAATGGACTTACTGATATTCTACTACAGAAACATTGTGACTCTCACAATGGAGGACATCATGTCATTGATGTGGAGACAGTGGCCACAGGAGTTGCTGAAGGCAGGGAGAGGGACAAAGAGGTATGATATAGGGGCATTTTCAGGACTTGGAGTTGTCCTCAATGATATTACAGTAACAGATGCAGGATACTACATTTCCTTCATAAACTCCTGAATGGACTGGGAGAGAGCATAAACTACAATGTAAACTATAATCCATGCTGTGCAGCAATCCTCCAAAATGTACTCTTCAAATGCAATAAGTGTACCACCCTGATGAAAGAAGTTTCAATGTGGGAGAAGTGAGGTGTGTGGGAATTGGGGTATATGGAATCTTTTATATTTTTTTACTGTAACATTTTATGCAATCCATGAATCTTTAAAATTAAAAGGTAATAATAAATTTTAAAAATAAAAGATTTATTTATTTCTCCCCACATCCACCCCCATTCTTTGGGGCTCACTCTCTGCTTTCTGTGTCCATATGCTGTGTGTTCTTTAGTGTCTGCTTGTCTTCTCTTTTAGGTGGCTCCACGAACCAATTCTGGGACCTTGTGGAGTAGGAAAGAGGTGCTCAATCCCTTACACCACCTCAACATCCTGATCTGCTGTGCTCTCATTGTCTATTCTCTGTCTCTTTCTGTTGACATATCTTGCTGCACCAGCTCTCTGCATTGACCAAATCTCCATGTGGGCCACTTGGCTTCACCAGGAAGCCCCAGGAATGGAAACCTGGACCTGCTATATGGTAGGTGGGAGTCCAATTGCATAAGCCACATCCACTTCTCCCTTTGCCTTTTAATTCAACTTTTTCCTATACAATTAAAATATTATTTTAATTATATATTATTATCCTGCTGATACATAGGTCATTTGTCCCTAGAAAAAATAGTCTCACAATATTTTCCATTCTGAGTTCTTATGTCAGTTCTGCATTTTTTCTACCTCCTTCATCATGACTAGGCTTCTAGACTTCACTTTTCTCAGGTGGAATGGCTCAATTTCTGCTTAAATCTGTTATTTAAAATCTAATGTGAGAAGATTAACATGCAACTTGGAAAAATTACAAAACGCTTTTATCAGGCCTGGGTAGACCACATGGGCCCTAAGGAATTCCCAGGAGCTCCTCAGCTCCATCCTCAGGCAGTTGTGCTGCTCCTAGCCATCTGCACCAAATTTCCCAGGTAATACCCAGAGGCTCTGCACAGCATGGTCACACCTTTCTCTTCACTTAATCATTCAGAGCCAGAAGTCACCCCATTGTGAAGAGGTAGAGGCTAAAGTTGGGAGCTACATGTTGGCTTGAGGTCTCCCAGCAAAAAGAAGGCTGGACAATGGGCTGTGGTCATGTGTAGAAGGACCCTGTTCATTGAGGCTTTCAAAGGCTATTTCATGAGCATGATGTGAATTGTGATCACTAGTTATTGGGTATCACCACATGAGCAGCTTCTGGGCTCTCCTCTCTGCTTAGTAATTGAATCCATTAGGCTGGTCAGCCATTCCTACTTAGAACCCCTCTCATTTTTCTTTGCCTGTGATTCACTTAAGCTTTAGTTTACTCTATGCCATTTACACAGACTGAAAAAATACTTATTGAACATATTTGCTTAAAATAAAAATATCCATATGTATCATTCACTTCCCACTAATTAAAATTAATGAAAATTAGCAGAAGCAGTCTATTGTATCTACCTTTCCTTTGAATTGACAACCACCTTTTTGTAAATTTTATAGTGATGTCCCTCTTTAGAATAGCATTATGAATGTGTAGAATTCTTTAGATACAAACTGACTGGTGAACCCATTATTTTTTTGTTGTTGTTCTTTTTTAAGTTTAATTGATGTCTGATGCTCAAATTGTGGATCACTGGGATGCAAAGGCAGGTTCCTCTTAATGTAAACCATTCAGGACAGAATTCACAATAAATTTGGACAGCACAGATAAGCCATATGCCAACTCAAATGAACAACTAAGCGAAGGCCAACCACTGAGTCTAATGCTTTAACTTTCTCTGGATAGAGAAGTAAGGAAAAGCACAAAGTGTGCAGAGTAAAATCTCTCTTTTCAAGATCTTCAGGTGGGATTTTGCACTGCCTTGCATCTCAGTTGACAGAGCTCAGGAGCAGCACAACCTGTATCGGATGACTTTGAGAGAACAGGTCCCCATGTGTCACTGCCAGATCTTGCAGAACCAGGTTTTGCAATAGCAGGTGAGTCTCTGTAGAGTGCCTGGGAAGAGAAGAGGGGTATCAGGCACAGTGGGAAAGGAGGGAAGGAGGAGAGGCAGAGGAGACTAGGGGGGATACTTTAGGAAGTGATGTGTCTGCCACTATCAACCAATATACACCAGTCAAAAAAGGATGGAGGGAATTCACTTTTCTCATAGACAAAAGAAAACTTACTCTGAGTTGCTCATGAAGGATCATCAATCATTTACAGTTTTATCACACCCCCTGTGATACAGCTTCCATATTCAGGATTAATCACCTCTTATTCTAACCCATCCACACTCACCAGCTTTTGAGTCCTGCCTGCAGGTGCTAAGGAGCAACACAAAGAGGCTGGTCTAGCTTCTGACCCTGAAGCTGCTGAGTCTCCCACTCACACCTCCTGGAACCCAATCCTCTGGTGTTCCAAGAACCCTAGAAAAGTCTCTAGCTTGAAGGCCCTAACTTCCTAATGTTATCATGGCTTCAGGGTGGCACCTCTGGGCTCTCACCTGCAGCCTCTCAAGTGGCCCTTTCATCCCCCAGAAAGAAGATGGCCATATCGTGGTCCTGGGCATCAGGCTGCTCCTCATAGCTTTCTCTGAGGGGCTCAGCATGGGTCAGGAAGGCCAACAGGAGAACAGCAGAGAGAACAGTGAGGATCATCATGGCTGAGAGTCATGTGGGAATCAGCCCTGGACAGGAGAGCAGGAGGCTGAGTGTGGTGGAGAGGAAAGAGGTTCAGTCCTGCATTTATAGTTGTATCAGTATCTAAATGTGTCAGTACCTGAGGGAAGAGTTACCAGCCCAAAGTCCTCCTGTCACCCAGTCAACAGTTCCTGTGATCTGCTTCTCCCTCTACTTAAAATATGCATCTATTTGCTTGGTGTCCATGTTTGTTTTTCACAGGTGATGATGCTTGTTAGGAACTTGATAAGCTTCCCTGCTACTTGTCTGTTCAAATATTTATGAGTAAAAATATCTGCATGTATATGCTATAAAATGGTCTAGAAGAAGAGAAAAATTACTATAAAGAGGCAATGATCAAACTGGCACTGGACTTTGCCCTTGCAATGTGGCATTTGTAACATTTCTGAGGAAAAAAAAACTTGAATGGAGAATTCTATGCTGAGACAATATATAATTCATAGTTATGGGAGCAAATGGTCTTTTTCTTTTTGGATTTTCACAACACAGGAAATGTACTGTACATGAATATATTTGAACAGGAAATTGCTCAAGGATATTCTGCAATAAAATAAAGAAGAATCGAAGTAAGAAGAAGACACAGGAATAGAAAAAAAGAGTTGAAAAAGACTCATTAAAATTGTTAATATTTTGTATAATTTTCCATTAATAGTTGAAAATAAGGTTGGACATTTTATTACTATTGTTAAAAAACACTATTAAACAAAGTAGAGTGAAATAAAACAATATATAAATTGACATTTGGAATTAGAATTCCCCACAAGTTCAACAAACCATAGGAATTTATCAAGAAAGAAGGGAAAGTGGGGATTATGGATAATGATTAGCTCAATATGAAGATATTCAATTAAATATATGTTAAAAGGTGTAATGTTTACCCATGAAGTCTGCATAACTAGGATATATAACTAGGACATAATAAATAAACAACTGCAGTGGAAGGAAGTAAAGAAAAGAAGTAAGGAAAAGAGAATCCACTTATTCTGCTTAACTAAGAAAGAAAAAGTGAGGAATTATAATGGAAAAGGTAAACAAAATGCCAGGAAGGCCGTTCACCCCACCTCCTGCTTGTGTGATTCCCATTCTCCTCATTGGACGGAAAATTCCACTGATGTAGTGGTTGTCACCAAGGAAGAGGTACACCCATGCCTGGAATAGGAATTTGAAGTGATGAATGGACAGCAATGACGGCTGTCCAATGCCTGTAATCTCAGCTTTCGCTGTCCAGTTGTGTGGTCCTCGCTGTACCCTTCTGGACCTGGACACCTACTTGGCATTGTCTCAATCCAACATGCCTTCCCATTCCTTTTATAATGTTCCTGAGCTCTGCATACACAGCTCCTACTGCTTCACGAGCTGCATCTTTATGACATTTTCTGAGTCTTCACGAGTTGAGCTGAGTGAGGTTGGGTGGGGAGAGGAAACACATAAGGGGAGATTATTCCAGTTATGGTCATACCCCATGGTTTCTGCCATGTGTGTCATCACCTCCCAGATTCCTCTCTCATAGGTGAAATTTTACCTCAGCCTTTCTTCATTCTTCCCTGACCCCAATTTAATGGGGTGAATATAAAATGGCTTAAAAATACTAACTTCCAGGCTTTTAACAGGTAGAATCTAGCATTCCCCACAAACCAGAAGGCACCTGTGAACCTGTGATCTTGGGATCAGGACACTCTCAGCTCACCTTTCAGCCTTAAACACAGCCCTGCCTAGGAACTGCCCTCTCCTCACCTTCTTTATGGGAGAAGTATTTCTAGGTCTCTCTAGTGACATTTTGCAAAAGTGTTTAGTGTTTAAACATGTTTATGAATAATAACTAAGAATAAAACACCTTTCTTTTTGCAGCAGGGCATCCATGGCCTACCGTCCTCGACCTCAAACCTACGATAATTTATAAAAAGCATGAAGACTCAGACTTCTCCTCCTCCAATTTGACCGAGTGTTGCCTCTCCTAATCCAGGACCAGGACAGAAGCAGCACAGACACCCCTGTCTGGAAACCTTCTTACAGATGGCATGAATTCCCTTGATCTTGACTTAGGGATTCAGCAAGAAAATGAACATGGCTCTGCTGAGAAGTATGGTGAAAGGGACATGGTGTGAAAGGAGAGAGTAGACAGCTACAGAAGGTGCTTTTGGAGAAATTTGTATTCCTGGCTAGCCCAGGAAATAAAAGATGCTCAGCTGTGCCTCCTGTGATGCACATGGTCAAGCTCATGGGGAAGAAGAGTTTATGGGCCTTTAGCAAACAGGAACAGCAGGTGTGTACATGGAGCTGCTATTCCTAGACCCAATGAGCACTAAAGGTTTGAGCCATCCAACCCCACAGGCTCCTTCACCTTCAGCAATATGCACATCAAACATCCTGAGGGCAGACCCTTCTCAGGAGTTTATTCCTCTCTGATCCTGCACCTTTGACCTGTATAAAGTCAGAGATGGAATCTGCTCAGCTACTGCTCCCCATTCTCCTGTGGCCCTGAAGTCAACTGAGACACCAGGAAGAAAGCTGAGGTTCCCATGAGGAGGTGCCTTGGACAGAGGGTTGAGGATGACAGCTCCTCAGCTCTGGAGGCTTCTGGGGAGGGACCAGACCATGTGTGAGGGTTCCAGGCCCAGGTGTGCCCTTAAGCCACAGCATCATTAAAAAGTGACTGGCCCTTCCAGCCTCTGCTCTTTCTTTAAGCTGAGTCCCTTGGAGCAGAAGCTCCCAGCAGCCCTTGGGGTGCTAAAGGTGCTGGCTCTGGTGTGTGCACATGAGGCTTAGCAACTGCAGTGCAGAGACTGAGGCACATCTAGTGGAGGAGCTTGTGGGCACTGGGGTTGGAATTTCAGGGTGTCCAGTTCTGCGTGTGTGCTGAGTGATGTGTGTACAAATCTGTGTATGTGTGTAAGTGTGTTAGGAGTGGCAGGGGTTGGAAACCTTGGGCTGTCATGAGTGCAAGAATGTGTGTCTCTGAGTGTGTGTGGGTGTTACAGGAAACAAACGACAGCCGAAATGAGGGAAATACCCACATCCTGAGTGACTAACCCATGAGGAATTGTTACACTAAACAAATTATTTTACCTGTGGTTCTCTAGACTCTGGTCAATTCCATATGTCAGCACCCTAAGGACAGCCTTGCTGGCATCCCTAGACCACCTTACATTTCTCACATTTCAGCTACCTCCACATCTGTCCACATGCACTGAGAGCACTTTGGAAATCACTGCAACTTAATTCTCACTGGGAAGGGCACCATTCTTAGGAAACCACTTCACCAAGGCCTTGTATTGTCCACTACTGTTCAGTAATTCAGTAGATATGTGTGATTTTATGTTATATAAATTGTACATTTAGATTTTTCTTGGTGCCACCTGAGGAAAAGGACTTTCATGTCCTCATATCCTAAACTGCAAGTGGAATGACCTCGTACATATTTTCAATGAAAACCAGGGCAATTTTGGTAGTTCAGAGGGTCATCATTAACTACTGGATGTACCATCCTAAACTAGCTTAGGAGAGGACAGGAATGCTGTGACCTGTGTGGGTGAACAGAGAACCTAAGGGGAGGTGACAGGAGCTTAAGAAAGACACAGAGACAAAAACAAAGTTAGAGGGGACCAGGTGGGCCAGGGCTAGCTGATGGCAAAGCCAAGGCCCTGAGCTGACACCACACACTTTATTTAAAGCTGTTAACTAGGTTCTTGTTTTCAGAGCAGGTGCCTTCAGGCATGAAGTTCTTTGAGGTAGGTTGTTTGAGTTCCTTCTTATCAGGACACCAGCTCCTTACTGCTTACTTTCAGGTACAGACACAGTTGAACAAACCCTTACCTCTCTGTGCTTGTGGCTCTCTACCAACGTGGCTTGAGTGCTGCACATTACTCCAGAGACCCCTACACATCCCTTTGTTCTCTAGTCCTCATGGAGAAGACAGAGCAGACAGTTCCAGGAAACAACCAGGTATGAAGGGAAAGAACTAGGGCTGTGCCTCTTGAAATCCATCAGTTACTTTGGGACTTTTCACAGTTCAGATCTTGCTCATGAAATAGCCTTAGAGCTCCTTTGACAGATGCCTTCTATGCATGTCCACAGCCCAGTGTCCAGCCTTGGATTTGCTGTGCAGCCTCAAGCCAGTCACAATGTTCATTCCCCAAGGTCATCCTACCAGGGTTCATCACTGGGAGCATGACACTGGGAGATTAACTGAGTCATGCCAGGTTGTAGGATGGTGAGTAGATCATCATCCCAGTTAGCAGTGATAATGCAGTTGGTAAGGTTACAGAGGGGGCATTCTACCACAGAGTAAGAACCCTGAAAGGGAATGTTTACATGGCCTGCTAAAACTGCACATGGGCAGGGGACACAGGCCTTCAATCCATATCAAAAGTGGAGAACATGGTCTGTGGTCCTACCCCTGTGAAATTGCCATGATGGGTCACGGAAAACAATTGCCACAACTCATCCTGCAAAACAAACTTTGGAGAAGTGATGACATTAGCAACAAAACCTCCTGCAGACGTATAATGAAAATTCAGATGCTGGTAGCACACAAGATGGGCCCAGGTCTATAAAGTACCCAAGCCTCCTGAGATGTTATGAGCACAAGCTGGGACATAAGCCCACGAGACCCAAGGAGGAAAGCCCTTAAACTCTAAGTTAGTGCTCTGAGCGCAGAGTGGCAATGGGGGGACATTGGTGTATGGCCACTGGAGTAACATTAGTGAATCCCCATTTGCTTACAGTTTGGATGTATTTTTAGAGACCCCATGGGCCAGTGACATTGGCTACATGTCTGCTTCCAAAGGCTGTCTGATTTTCCTGCTGGGTATGTAGACAAACCACAGTTTCCTGGGGGAAAAAACAAAGAGGCACTTCAGCAGTGAGGCCACTGTAGGTAAATTTGTTGACAACATGAGGTTTGATATGATCTGTCAACGAGCCTCCTATCATAATTGTGCTGTCGACAAATGCAGCACAGGAGGGTCATACCAAGTGACCAGGTACATAGGGGAGGCCTGGGAAAAACATCCAATAGGAATAAGATGGCTGGACACAGGTTAACTGCAGCAACCACAGCCACCAGCCTCCTAACTCAGCATCCTGCTGGCCCCTTACCTGGTTTTTTGAAACTTTTCCTTCAGCTCCTGGCAGGGTTGCCAGTGTTGGGACTGGACTGCACAATCAAGAACCCACAGCAGCTGATCTGCTGTTTCAGGAAACAAACAACAAGAACCTCGGCCCCATAATAACACAGGTCAGGACCATGTCACAGGCCTGTAAGGAGATCCTTCCACAGAACAAGCCCTTTTGCCTCCTGTGGATCCTAGTGAAATGTGTTCAACTGCAGAGGTCCCTGAAGCATCACAATTTAAAACATTAAGGGTATGAAGAACAGCAGATAATTGATGCTGTGGACTCCTTGCTGACTCGTTGTTCCCCCTCCTTTTTTGTTTTATGTGCTGCATTTTTAGAGTGTGATTCATCCTCTCAACAATTGCTTGTCCAGTCAAATTCTATGAAGTCCAGTTGAGTGGCAGATACTGTAAGCAGAAAAGAATTGTAGCAGTGCACGGCTGCAATAAGCAGGAGTGTTATCAGTTTTTACGTAATGGGGCAAACCCATAACTGTAAAGTTGGCAAACAATGGTTGATAACGTGCTGTGCATCTCTTCCCATTTGGCAGGTAGCATGGAGAAAATGGGAGTGAGTATCTACAGTGACATGAACCCATGGAACTTGGCCAAAAAGGGCAAAATGGGTGACATCCATTTGCCAGAGGTGATTCCGGTGCAGACCGTGGGTGTTAATGCCAACACTGTGGACAGAACTGAGAGGATGACAGGTAGTGCAGTGCTTTCCAATCTTCCAGGCTTGGTCATGGATTAGCCAAAATTGTTTCTGCAAACTATGTGCATTTTGATGGAACATCGCATGTGAGCTTGGGCTTGTGAAACCTTGTCAGAGGTGGGGGCTGCTAAATGATGGGCTTGGGCATGACCTTCCACTAGGGGTCCAGGTAAAGACCTGTGTGCACGTAGATGACCAAAATAACAGGGAAGAGACCCCTGGCGGATAAGAGTTTGCAAATAACGGTCTCCTGGGAAGAGGCAGCTGGGCACCGCTGGAGGTTCTCCGGGACCAGGCTTTTTCAGGATTTTTTCAGGGCAGGAAGTGTCTGGACATTGATTTGGTGGGAAGGTAATGGAAAGGACTGGTCTATAAGATATAATTTGGGACTTTTCAGGAGGGGGAGGCAAGATGGCGGCTGAGTGAACTTCCCGGTTACTAGCTCCTGGGGGGAATCGGCTGGGAGGCGTCGGAGACTCTTTGGGACCGGCTGTTTCGGGATTTTTCCTGGTCCGGAGGTGTCTGGACATCGATTTGGAGGGAAGGTAACAGAGAGGATCCATCTGTGAAATATACACGGAGATCCCAGCTACGTGTGGAGGACTCCCTCCTTGGGTAGGCGGAGCCGAGGTAGATAGCACCGCGGCGGGCGGCGGGCAGGAGAGCCGAGCCGTGCTGCGCCGCGGTGGCGGGCGGTGGGCGGGGAAGCCGAGTCTGGCCGAGCCCGGCAGAGCCGCGGCGGGCGAGGGGGCCGGGCCCGGCTGAGCTCGGCCGAGCCCAGCCGCGCCGCACCGGGCGGCGAGCGGGAGAGCCGAGCCGCGCTGCGCCGCGCCGGGCAGCAGGCGGGAGGGCCAAGCCCGGCCGAGCCCGGCCGAGCCCAGCCGAGCTGCGGCGGGCGGCGGGCGGGGGAACGGAGCCCGGCTGAGCCCAGCTGAGCCTGGCGGCGGGGTTTCTGTTCTTTGTTTTTTTTTGTTGTTGTTGTTGTTGTTGTTGTTCTTGTTGTTCTTTTTTTTTTCAATCCTCTCTTTCTTGTCCCCAATATTCTTCTTATACTATTTTACCTTAACAATACAATAGGTCCTACAAGAAATACCTCACATTTGCTGGGGTCCCTCACCCTCCACTGCCTCATTTCTCTGTGAATAGATTTAGCCTATCTACACTATCCCCTTTCCCCTACAACTTGATATCCTCCACCATCTGCTATCTCTCCTATATTCCATCTCCCTTTCTTTGATCCACAAAGTGTCTAACTCTTAATTTCTAATACCTTTGTTTAGTTTTCCATCTGGTATTCGTCCCTGAAACTATTACCTTTCTTTTCTCTTTCCCTCTCTCACGAAAACAATAGCCTCTTAGTACGTACCACATTCCTCCCATATTCAGTCGTCTACCTCATTATAGGTACTTTCCTACTACTATAACTCTACACAATTTACATGATCTAACCTCCATCCTCCCAGAACTCATATTGTTGCTTTGTAAACATATATCACCAATACTACTTCACACTTTTTCCTTCCTTACACAATTGACTTTCCCCAGCACTAATACTTTCCTTTAAAGTGAGCTTAACTAGCAATAAGAAATTGGAATAAGAAGAACAAAGTGACAAAGAAGCTGAGGAACGGATTAAACCCGTCAAGAAAAAATGTTGACAAGACAGCAACAAAAATCTACAAACCAAACCAGTAATCAGGAAAACATGGCTGAATCCAATCAACAAACTGAAAATCAGGAAGGGGGGCAGGACTTCGCACAAGCAATGAAAGATCTCAGAACATTTATCACCGACAAATTTGATGAAGTAATGAAAGAGGTTAACAGCGTGAAGACAACACTTGGAGGGGAAATTGCAGACATGCGCAAAAAAATAACAGATATGATGGAAATGAACACCACAATTCAAGAAATCAAAAATACACTTGCAGCAAATATCAGCAGACTAGAAGAGGCAGAGCAGAGAATTAGTGATGTGGAAGACAGTGCATTGGAAATCAAACAGATAGTAGAAGTGGTCAATAAAAAGGTAGAAAAAATCCAGATAGGACTTAGGGACCTGAATGATAACGCAAAACGCTCAAACATACGTATTATAGGCATTCCAGAAGGAGAAGAGAAGGGAAAGGGGTCAGAAGGAGTGTTGCAGGAAATAATGAATGAAAACTTCCCAAATCTACTGAAAGAGACAGATGTACATATCCAAGAAGCACAGCGCACTCCACTGGTCATAAACCCCAACAGGCCCACCCCAAGACATATACTTGTCAAATTATCCAATGCTCAAGACAAAGAAAAAATTCTAAAAGCAGCAAGAGAAAAGAAAACCATCACATACAAGGGAAGCTCCATAAGATTAAGTGCTGATTTCTCATCTGAAACGATGGAGGCAAGAAGGCAGTGGTATGATATAGTCAAGGTACTAAAGGAAAAAAATCTCCAACCAAGAATACTCTATCCAGCTAAACTGGCATTCAAAAATGATGGAGAGTTCAAAATATTCACAGATAAACAGAAACTGAAAGAGTATATCAACAAGAAACCTCCCCTTCAAGAAATTCTTAAGGGAATTCTGCAGGAAGAAAGGAAAAAACAGGACAGTCAGAGATGGAGGAGAGTGTAAAAGCAACAAGAAAGACAAAAATAGAAGGGGAAAATAAAATAATACAAACAAAATACAACAAACACAAATCCAACCAAAATATGGCTACCATAAATAACTCTCTAAACATAATAACACTGAATGTCAACGGATTAAACTCACCTATCAAAAGATTCAGACTGGGACACTGGATAAGGAAATACGACCCATCTATATGCTGCCTACAAGAGACACATCTTAGACCCAGAGACTCATGGAGGTTGAAAGTGAATGGCTGGAAAACAATCATACAAGCAAACAACAACCAAAAAAAGGCAGGAGTAGCTATATTAATATCAGACAAAATAGACTTTAAATGCGAAACAATTGTGAGAGACAAAGAAGGATACTATATTTTAGTGAAAGGGACAATTTGTCAAGAAGATCGAACAATCATAAATATTTATGCTCCTAACAAGGGTGCCTCTAAATATGTGAGGCAAACGCTGGAAAAACTAAGTGAAAGAATAGATGCATCTACAATTATAGTGGGGGATTTTAATACACCACTATCAACTCTGGACAGAACATCTCAAAAGAGAATCACTAAAGAAACAAAACATTTGAACAGTACATTAGAAGAGCTGGATCTAATAGACATATATAGATCATTACACCCAAACACAGCAGGATATACATTTTTCTCAAGCGCACATGGAACATTCTCCAAGATTGACCATATGCTAGGCCACAAAGAAAGGCTTAATGAATTCAGAAAGATCGAAATCATACAAAACAATATCTCTGACCACAGTGGAGTCAAGCTGGAAATTTGCAAGGGACAGAGACCCAGACTTCACACGACAATTTGGAAATTAAACAGCACACTCTTAGAAAAACAGTGGGTCAAAGAGGAAATCTCAAAAGAAATCAATGACTACCTTGAAACAAATGATAATGATAACACAACATACCAAAATTTATGGGACGCAGCAAAAGCGGTACTGAGAGGGAAATTTATAGCCATAAGTTCATATATCAAAAAAGAAGAAAGAGCAGAAATTGAAGAATTAACTGCACATTTGAAGGAATTAGAAAAACAACAACAAAGTAACCCAACAGGAAGAAGAAGGAAGGAAATAACAAAGATAAGAGCAGAACTAAATGAAATAGAAAATAAGAAAGCACTTGAAAAAATAAACAAGACCAAGAGCTGGTTTTTTGAGAAGATCAACAAAATTGACAAACCTTTAGCAAGACTAACAAAGAAAAAAAGAGAAAAGATGCAAATACACAAAATAAGAAATGAGAAAGGTGATATCACCACTGACCCCACAGAAATAAAGACTATCATAAGAGGATACTTTGAAAAACTATATTCCAACAAAAATGACAATTTAGAGGAAATGGACAAATTCCTAGAAATACATAAGCAGCCCATACTGACGAAAGAAGAAATTGATGATCTTAACAAACCAATCACAAGCAAAGAGATAGAATCAATCATTAAAAATCTCCCAACTAAGAAGAGCCCAGGGCCAGATGGCTTCACAGGTGAATTCTACAAAACATTCTGGAAAGAACTAACACCAAACCTGTTGAAACTATTCCAAAAAATCGAAACAGAAGGAACATTACCTAATTCCTTCTATGATGCCCACATTACCCTAGTACCAAAGCCAAACAAAGACACCACAAGAAAGGAAAATTACAGACCAATTTCTCTAATGAACCTAGACGCAAAAATACTTAACAAAATACTTGCTAATCTTATTCAACAACACATTAAATGAATTATACACCATGACCAAGTGGGATTTATCCCAGGTATGCAAGGATGGTTCAACATAAGAAAATCAATCAATGTAATACACCATATAAACAGATTGAGAGAAAAAAACCACATGATTATATCTATAGATGCAGAAAAGGCATTTGACAAAATACAGCACCCCTTCCTGATAAAAACACTCCAAAAGATCGGAATACAAGGAAACTTTTTGAACATGATAAAGAGTATATATGAAAAACCTAAAGCCAACATTGTTTACAATGGCAAAATCCTGAAATCCTTCCCTCTAAAATCAGGAATAAGACAAGGATGCCCATTGTCTCCGCTCCTATTTAATATTGTCTTGGAAGTACTGGCTCGAGCACTGAGACAAGAACCAGATATAAAAGGCATTCAAATTGGAAGGGAAGAAGTCAAAATTTCATTATTTGCAGATGACACGATCCTATATATAGAAAACCCTGAGAGATCTTCAACAAAGCTCCTAGAACTCATAAATGAGTTTAGCAAAGTCGCAGGTTATAAGATCAATGCGCAAAAATCAGTAGCATTTCTATACACCAATAATGAGCAAGATCAGGAGGAAATCAAGAAACAAATACCATTCACAATAGTAAATAAAAAAATCAAATACTTAGGAATAAATTTAACTAAAGAGGTAAAAAACTTATATATCGAGAACTATACAAGATTGTTCAAGTAAATCAAAGAAGACCTAAATAAATGGAAGAATATTCCCTGTTCATGGATAGGAAGACTGAATATTAATAAGATGTCTATCCTACCAAAACTGACCTACACATTCAATGCAATCCCAATAAAAATCAACACAGCCTTCTTTAAGGAACTAGAAAAACTAACTATGAAATTTATTTGGAATAAAAAGAGGCCCCGAATAGCCAAAGACATATTGAAAAAGAAAAACGAAATAGGAGGAATCCCACTTCCTGACTTCAAAACATACTACAAAGCTACAGTAGTGAAAACAGCATGGTACTGGCATAAGGAGAGACACACAGACCAATGGAATCGAATTGAAAGTTCAGATATAGAACCTCATGTATATAGCCATATAATATTCGATAAAGCCACCAAACCCTCTCAACTGGGAGAGAATGGCCTATTCAACAAATGGTGCCTGGAGAACTGGATAGCCATATGTAGAAGAATGAAAGAGGATTACCATCTCACACCTTATACAAAGATCAACTCAAGATGGATCAAAGACCTAAATATAAGAGCCAAGACCATAAAGACCTTAGAAAGCAGTGTAGGGAAACATCTACAGGACCTTGTAATAGGAAATGGCTTCATGAATATCACACCAAAAGCACGAGCAGCAAAAGAACAAATAGATAAATGGGACTACCTCAAAAGTAAAGCCTTCTGCACCTCAAAGGAGTTTGTCAAGAAAGTAAAAAGGGAACCCACACAATGGGAGAAAATATTTGGCAACCATATATCTGATAAGAGACTTATAACTTGCATATATAAAGAACTCATATATCTCGAAAACAAAAAGATAAACAACCCATTTAAAAAATGGGAAAAAGATTTAAACAGACACTTCTCCAAAGAAGAAATACAAATGGCTAAAAAGCACATGAAAAAATGCTCCAAATCCCTAGCTATCTGGGATGCAAATCAAAACTACAATGAGATACCATCTTACTCCCATAAGATTGGCAGCCATGAAAAAAACAGTAGAATACAAATGCTGGAGAGGATGTGAAGAAAGGGGAACACTCATCCATTGCTGGTGGGAATGCAGAAGGATCCAACCATTCTGGAGGACAGTTTGGCAGTTTCTCAAAAAATTATCCATAGATTTGCCATATGACCCAGCAATACCACTGCTGGGTATATACCCATCAGATCTGAAAACAAGGACACAAACCGATATATGTACGCCAATGTTCATAGCAGCATTGTTCACCATCGCCAAAAGTTGGAATCAATCCAAAAGTCCATCAACAGATGAGTGGATCAATAAAATGTGGTATATACACACAATGGAATACTACTCAGCTGTAAGAACCAATACACTACAATCGCACGTGATAACATGGATGAACCTTTAGAATCTTATGTTAAGTGAAGCAACCCAGGCATTGAAGGACAAATACTATATGACCTCAATGATATGAAATAAGTTAACTGCCTCAGAGAGCTAGAGTCTGGAAAAGTGGCTTACTGGAAACCAGGTGGTGGAGGAAGGATGTGAGTTAATGTCTGTAGGGGTGGAATCTGTGATGAGCTGGGGGTAAGTATGAGCACAAAGAAGGGACAAAATGGGGGCAAGGGGTTACCTTCGGGTGGGGTTTCCTTGGTTTGAGGGGGGCTGGGGATGGGAAGAGGGGTAATATGGTCCAAGAAATAGGTGGGAGGGAGGGCAACATACAAACATGGGAGAGTGCCAGAAGTTCGTTGAGCACTAAATGTTGAGTAAAACGTATCAAAGTATAAGTAGGAGGGTCACCTGGTTAGGACGCTCAGGGGGTATGGTCTGATGCGGGACGGACTCCGGAGGGAATAGCTGAAGGCTCATTTTGCCAAGGTGGGTTCTACCATTGGGTGGGGTGGACCCATATCCTGGGGAAGACTAATGCCGTCGAATAGAGAGAACTGTATCTCTCGTGAGAAAGGACGGCTCCCAGGGCATTAGATTGGCAGGCGTTGTGGGCCCTAAGGGGAGGGGAAAATGGACGTGCAATGGATAGAACAAAGGTAAATAAGGGGGCAAAAGAGGAGTTATGTGAGAGTACACGAGGATGAATATAAAACAGCTAATATTACACCAAAAACATATAGGGGACGACAGACTAATAATGAAAACCATAAGACAAAACATAGGATAACTAAAAAATTTAGAAAACTGTACAACCTAAAGTATGGACCACATAGTAAGCACAAATGTTACCTTGTTTGAAAACTATAGTTTCGGAATCTGTACATCAGTTTCAGGAAATATGATATGAATAAGTTAAAAGATTATTGCTGTGGAAGGGAAAAGGTTTATGGTGGATCTGGGGAAATACTGTATATTGTATATATGAATTTTGGTGATCTAGGACTCTTCTGAAGCTGACATTATGTTGGGATTCACTTTACGGGAAGTTTTGGATCACAGAGTGGTTCAATAATGGCAGCGGAGGAATACTGATATGGGATGTTATTGACAGGATATATATGGTTGACAGGGAGTTATACAGGGCAGATGCCCAGGGTATATGGTAATGTCTATATATACTCATAGTGGAAACAATTAAAAACAACAGCTGGGGGGGTACTGGGCTCCTGGCCGGGGGGTCACTGTTGTGGGCCCTGGGAGAGCAGCGGCAATCCTCCAGGTGCAACGGCAAGAACCAGGAAGGAAGGAGGGCCCAACAGTGGGCTCTTGATACTAATGGCTACACTTTTGAGCCTATGCACCTGCAATAAGAACAAGGCCTAGAGTAGCATTGTGCCTGGGGGTTTCCTCCTGACAGCCTTCATGTTACTCAAATGTGGCCACTCTCACAGCCAAACTCAGCGTGTAGATGTGATGCATTCCCCCCAGCGTGGGACACGACACCCGGGGATGAGCCTCCCTGGCACCGAGGGATCACTGCCACATACCAGCTGAAGAAGCAACTAGAAAATGACCTTGAATTAAAGATTCAATGCGGAACAGCAGAATATACCTGTCTACATATAATAACATGACTTCGGGAAGCGGTTTGACCTAATGTAAGGGGGAAATGGAAAGGAGAAATGAGATTATAAGGCTGTGAGTCTCTAAAAAAGAGTCTGGAGGTTGTCAGAAGGAATACCCCTATGTACAACTGAACAGAGTCTAAGAGACAGATAAGGTAGATACAACCCCAGGTATTGGTTCTTTTGAGGGATAAAGAGACCCATGGGTTCTATGGTCATGGCAGAAGGGGTTCACTGCCATGACAGATGGCCCTTCTTTGGAGCTGGTGTTTCTGCGTGATGGAAATGGACTCAGAGGGGATGTCTTTTCACAAGACTTGCATGCTACTTTATTGGAATTGTAGTTGGTGCTGAGTTTAAGATATATGTAGGGGATTTGAATCTCTGGACTGATAATATGACACCCAGGCCCAGAGCCTCAACAGACTCCAGCTCCTACACTTTGACTTATTGGACTTATTCCATTCAGCTAACATGGAGTTGAAGAAGGTCAACCACCACAACATGGAGCCTAGAGTGTCTACAACTAGAAGCGGGAAGAGTGCATCCAGTACCCATGTGGAATCTAAGCCCTCACTTGACATAGGTGTGCAATGGACACAACCAATCCAATGTCCACAGAGAAAATGTGGAATGGGTGTGGGAACGGTAGCCATGGGGGCTGCTGGGTGTGGGGAACGGGAGGAAGAGATGAGATGTGGAGGCGTTTTCGGGACGTGGAGTTGTCCTGGATAGTGCTTCACGGACAATTACGGGACACTGTAGATCCCCCCAGGGCCCAGTGAATGGAACGTGAGAGAGTCTGGGCTATGATGTGGACCATTGACTATGGGGTGCAGCGATGCTCAGAGATGAACTTACCAGGTGCAATGGATGTATCACGATGATGGGAGAGAGTGTTGCTGTGGGGGGAGTGGGGAGCGGGGGCGGTGGGGTTGAATGGGACCTCATATATTTTTTTTAATGTAATTAAAAAATAATAATAATAAATAAATTAAAAAAAAAAAGAAAAAAAAAGAGTTTGCAAATAACAGAATGAAACAAAAAGCTATTCAGATGGGATCAATTTTAAATGAGCAGTTTCAATTAGCAGGACCACACCGATCACATAGTGGCTGTCAGAATAAATGTTAAGGGGCTCATGTGGAAAATATTGCAGAGCATCACAAAGCACACAGAGCTCCACTCACTGGGAAGAAGGGTAAGGCGTTTGCCAGACACGAGAGAAAGAAGACGAAACAATGGTGGCCCAACCCAAACCAGAACCTTCTGTAAAGACGGTACGTGCATGTGGTATGGGACAGGCAGAAGTATGACTGGTAAACACAAAAGGGTTTAACAAGAGAAACTGTAATAGAGGGTGTTTTGGATAATGATTGTTAATTTGTCCTCGG
The DNA here is from genome assembly GCF_030445035.2 of Dasypus novemcinctus. Classification (NCBI taxonomy): domain Eukaryota; kingdom Metazoa; phylum Chordata; class Mammalia; order Cingulata; family Dasypodidae; genus Dasypus; species Dasypus novemcinctus. The sequence continues at coordinate 56,578,923 of NC_080697.1, read as the reverse complement.
AATTACACCAGTGTGCACTGTGAAAAAGGCCTCCTTTAGGCTAGTACCAAAAGGTGATATTGTGAAGGGATAGTGGTTGGAGACAGGAGGTCGGGGCATAATGGACCCATAATCTGCATGGTTTCATTTACTGCATGCAGATCTTGTAACAACCACCAATTTCCTGATTTCGTTTTAATAACAAAAATGGGGGTATTCCATGGACAAAAATTCCACAGGGATGGCCAGCAGCTCTCTGTTCATTCACTAGTATATCTGCAGCAACTAAATTTTCCTGTGTATGGGGCCACTGATCCAATCAGCCATGTCATTGGATATTCAAACTATGGGTGCTGCAGTGGGCTGGACTGAAATATCAGCGACCCCAGCTAAAATGCAGGTATCCTAACCCCCATCAAGGAGGATGAGGCTGAGTAAACACTGGTTCTAACAAACCCTGTTTTGTTTTCCCAGGCCATTTTTGGGGTCATAGCCCTGTTCTAATATCATTTGTGTAACAGCAGACGATGGGCTAACAAGCAAAATGCAAGATTAGAAAGAATGTCTCATCCCCATAAATTAATAGGTAATGCTGGCAGGACAAAAGCCTGAAACCAGCCTTTATGTCCTTCTTCATCTTCCCATTGAATGAGTTGGGCAGTCCTGAAAGGGTGATGTGTGGCACCCAACCCTTGTAAGGTACCTGGTGCTGTTTCCACTGGCCAAGTTGCAGGCTGATGCTGCTGGGTGATGACAGGTACATTGGCCCTGCAAGCCATTTCCCGGTGGTTGAACAGGTTGTCCCAATGCAGTGGTCTTAGATTGGCATTCATTTGCCCAATGCTTACCTTGCTGGCAGCAAGGGCAAGTGCTAGGTGCTTGCACTCATGAACTCAATGGCAATAGTGGAGAAGGATGCAAAGCCACAGAAGGGTAGTTGCAATGAAAATGTCCTGCTTGTTGGCACTGAAAACAAACCAGCTGAGAATATTTGGTGGTGGTTTTAAGACAGCTGCTAAAACTGCGGAATGACCAATATCTGCACAAAGCCGGATGTAGGCTGTGATGGTGGCAGTTTTTTAATAAGTTCTGATAGCATTTTTGCAAGCTGCATTAGCATTTTCAAATGCAGCCTGTTTCACCACGATGCCCGAGCTTCAGGATCCAGGATCACTCACCCTACAACCTTTAAAAGGCAGGTTACAAAGCCAGCATAAGGCTCCCCCAGTCCCTGCATGATTTTATATAATGCTAAGGATTTCTCTCCCTGTGAGGGCAATTATCCCCAGGTTGTAAGGCACAGAGACTGATTTGTTAGTAGGCCTGAAGCCCAAACAACAACTGCTGTTGGAGAGGGTCATAGCAACCTCTGCCAGTAGGTGTTTCCATGGAGATAGGCACACCATGCACTCAACTGCGATCAGCCAGTGCTCTAGATTCCTCAAACCAATGATGTTTCCACATTAAATAATGCCCCCAAGAAAGACAGGATTGAGCAAGAGCTGTCCAGTCCTTTGGGCAAAGGGCATCAGTACCCACAGATTCCAAAAGGGACATGGTGAAAGATGAGGTAGGGCCGTAAGTACTGCATGTCATTTTTAAGTCTTCCAACAGTTTGAAAGGAATGGGGCCATGAAAGTGCAAGACCTGACCAGGATTATTAGGGTCTGGGGGCTCTATCACAAGGAACA